>NW_024040817.1:28074975-28734975 GCF_014851395.1 Micropterus salmoides | reverse complement strand
CAATTATTGTCGTTTTAATAAAGAAGTCAGGCAGTAATTGGCCTTTTTCCATCATTCTGTGAGCAACCATGATCTGATTTTATGCTGAACAGTCTGTGACCAGCAGGGCACAGTGGAAAGAGTTGGTGGCTGCTCTTTGTAGTTCCTTTACTCAATTCAATATTTCCATCTGTTTCGCCAGTTAAATGTTTTTAATGTGAAGCTGCAGCCGTAGGAAATGTTCAGTTTGCATTAGCAGTAACTAAATACAGATTTGTTTTCTGGGAATGTCACCACAGACACCCAGCGTATATATATACTGTATATATATATATATATATATATATATATATATACTTTTCTATCCCTATAGCAATTATGAAAGCTCACCAGAGGAAACAGACAAATTCAGCCAGACTCCAATACAATTAACACCTAAACAAAAACTGGACCAGAACACAACAAATTTTTCAATGGAATAAAAGTTTGAAGTAAAAAATTCAAGTACACCAGTATGCATTATAAGGTGTGAGACTAAATCCCTTACCGTGGCGGCTAGATCAGATGCATTCCAATACAATGAGTGCCAGTAACCTTAGGAATGAAACTGAGATTAATGGGCCATGTTAGTGGTTGTGATAAACAGTATAATGAGGAGGAGGATAACACTGACACCAAACTTCACCTACCTTGATGTATGTCCACCAGCTCTTACTACTTGATGTCCTTCTTATTTACTCTTATATACTCTTATATAATGTTTGTTGTGTTGTATTTAAAGTTAAGTAACTGAGGGAAGAGAAGACCGCCAGAGACGCTGCATGAATCCCTTTGTATATGTTCGACTGTATTCCTATTCTCCACACGCACTTTGGACTTACATCATTCATTACCTTTTGTCCATCTCTAATCATCTCATACTTCTCTTTTTTTGCTAATACTGCTGCCATTCTTTACAATCTCTTCACAGTGAAAAGAGCATAATGTCATCCGTACTACCTATTATTGATTGCTTGTTTGTGAGATCTACTAATCTACAGTACTTTCACTGAATATCACAGGTGCATATGTGTAGCTAATGAATGTCTCTGAAAGGCGTTTGGACTCCAGGAAGCTCTCTTCATCCATTTCCATTAGCCTGTTCTTTGCACATTTTTGAACTGAATGGCCCACTTTCAAACAGTAATGTCTCTGTGTGCTGTGTCAGTTATTTGGCTCAGCTCGAGCTACTTTACGAGACAAAAGCACTCAATACCCACTTTCAGAATTGGTGATTCTTGTCAACATTCAATTGAACAGATAGAAAAACAAAGTATTTTGTTCTTTAGTGGAGTCTGCCTTCAGGGTAGTACAATTAACCTGAGAGCGATAGAAAGCAAACTACACTTACAGGACACACATATACCTCTTGGATTATGTTTAGTGGCTACATTTTTTCAAGTGAAGGAAGTACTAGGATGGTTTGGTATCGCACAGAGGTGGTCAGTGTGGTTAGTGGGTGTGAAAAGTTCTGACTTTGGCTGTGTTCACACTGCAGGCCTTATACTAGGCCTTTGATTTTTTTGATTGACAGTTCACATTATTGTTAAAATGTGGCCCATATCAGACTCCAATGTGAACTGTCCACGGCCTGCAATAGACCCGCAGGAGAATACGTCATCACCTGTCGTACAGAAGTAAACAAGGAGCCGCAGAGGTTAGCTCTGGTTAGTTCAGACTCGCTTCAATTCATTGCCCTCTTCTGGTTCATGTTTCTTTAGAATTCTGACAAATGTTCACAAATTTCTGTCCTTTCCATGACATTCATTACTGTTTCTGGCGCTGTAGTTACTGTACAACACGCATGGGCATGTACACGTTGTACAGCAACTCTCTCTCTCTCATTCTCTATCTCTCTCTGCTTGGAAAAGTAGCATGCATGTAACTAAGAAGATAGAAATCCCAAAGTGCAACATGTTTAATAATGGCTTTTGAGGAGCTCTTTAGTTCTCCGCTGTTCTGTCTAGCACAGAAGAGGCTGCTCTAAAGTGACACCACCGTCACGTCAATTCCGATCTGAGGATGCATTTCAAAAAAATGCGATGCAAATACTATCATTTGCTCAAAATTTTCTTTCCTCCACCTGAATTTCACCAGATCACGAGCTCTCTTGTGAGTTACGTGCATGCTACTTGTCCGAGCAGAGACAAGTAACTTTGTGGTCAGTGGAGAGAGAGAGATGCGAGGCATACGCAGCAATATCATGGAAAGCACAGAAAGTTGGGAGCATTTACCATAAATCGGGAGAAATGTGACCCCGGGAGGAAACTGGGAGAGGGTAATGACATTCGGGAGACTCCCCAAGGGAGATTTTCTAACACCTAGTGCCACACATGCTACAATCAATCAACAAATTAAATAGAAACAAAACAATGTTTCATACGCTTTTGCACATTTTGACTTGGCAGATTAATTCATTAAAAAAGTTTCCTAGTTATGTTGTTAAAAAAAAAAGGTAATTCAGGCGGAATTAAATTTCTCTCAAAACATATTTGCTGTTGCAAATTAGGAGCATGTAATTTCTAGGAGACATTGTTGTTCATCTGCATCTTGGGAGTTATTATGACAGCAGCAGCACCACAGTATCCTGCATATTAAAATACATATATTGAACTACTGGTAAATATCACATCAGGGATATGAACCTTCCCCTTGCTTGTTAAAGTAGCCAACCCTTGATTAATCTGCAGGGAGGCTTCTCTGTTGTTGTGGATAAAGCAATCAGGATAATTGATAAGTGGCTGCTGGTGAAGGAAACCTCCATAATTACGTTGAAACTCACCCGCTCTTTCACTGGAGCACTCTGTGGATTTGGCGCTGTCGGTCTCCATGGTGACTGCAAGATGCTGGTCTGAATTTGCAGAGGACATGCAGAGTTGGATGTTTAATTTTCTGATAGCCGTGGAAAGCACACTCTGGGACTCAGAGAAGCCTTGGGCCATCTCTTGTGTGTTCATCTGAGCGCAATGTCATGACAGACTATTTTGAAGCACTCTCCACTTTTCAAATTGAATCATGGTCATGCAAGATGGATTATTCCATTATGAGCCCAACAATTTTCAAGAAAATATTATGCTATCCAATTTCCTGTAGTTTCCAGGAAACCAAAACAGAGAAACAGAGCTCATGCAATTTTCTCTCATCTTCATTTTCTTTTCTTTATTGTTGCCAACAATTTGAGTTAGGAAACACAGCTGCTGCATTAGAAATATTTTTATCCAACAGTGCACCAGAAGAAGCTAAAAAGTAAAATATTATCACTGCAAAAGAACTTGTTTAGTGTCAAATATGATCAGCACAATTGCCTTACACACTGTACTGCAGTCGGGGGCTATACAACAAATGAACATCTTACACAAATTACTATACAGTTATTTATATTCACACAGGCTTTTCAGTATTCCGTTTACAGTGTTAAGCAGTTTTATATCGAATAGAAAAATGACAAAATAGTTCACAATAATGCAAGGTAAATTACAAAGATACAAAAAGCACATCAGAGCTGAATGAAGGATCACAGGAGCAGTCAGTAATACGAACTCTTCAGTAACATCGATTCACAATCAATACAAACTTTGTTCATCAGTTGTGGCTCCTCCTGCACTTGTCTGAGCAACAGCCTGAGCTCTGCAACCTCACCTCAATTACCAGGCACCCACACCCTTCCCTCCCATCTCCTTATATCCCAGATAACTTGTACACTGTTTCAGACGGTGTATTTAAAACCAAATAAGCCACAGTTAATGAATAGACACGACAAACCAGGACTGAATTATAGTGCCATCAGTGAAATACTACCAGAAATCACATTGATGGCTGATCATTGACATTAACTGAAGTTTTTTTGAAGAACTGAACCTGTAAGACAACCTTTAGACCTTGAAATACAACTTGGTCTTGGTTTCAGTCATTTACAAGACACATTTTGGTGTAAATTATTTGTAGAGCCCTAATCTCTCTCTCTCTTTGCAAAATATTTGGTTCTAGAGTCTTGGTGACGCAGTGACTATGCTAACAGGCCTAGTGGGAGAATTGCTGTAGCTGTCGTGCTATCCACTAACATGCAAGCCCACAATAGCTCCCAGAGCTTCTCTCTATTTTCTTGCTACTTTAATTTAGTTCCTCTGGCATGTTGTTCACCACTGTACACCATTTTGTCCAATAAAAAGTTATTGAAGAGGGAAAATAAAGCTCTCTCAGCTAGCAAGCTTACTAACAGTCAGTTAGCAAAGTCATTAGCTCATTAGCTTAGCTCAGTCACTAACAGGACAATGAGTTTAAAAGATGTATTTGTACCATCAACCCCTGTATACTACTACTACTTGTCAAACCATTCCTTTCATTGATTTTATTTACTCAGACATAGGATGTTAAAATTGAATGGTGCAACAAAGCTAATAAGCAAAAATAGCTTCCTACATTTTGTAGTCAGGCCTTCGACCCTCAAAGGTCAGTGCCATCAAAACTTGCTATTGGTCAACGGCAGGAATTTGCAGGTCAAACCTCACAATATTTAAATGTAACGGCAAGAAATTGCACAGATCTCCTTTGCCCATGTGAGTGAATCCATTAATTGCGGCAATTCCAATTGGAATTAATTTCTTTTGTGATGTTTTCCCATTTTAAATGTGTGGTTAAGCTATGTTTAAATATATTAGTAAAAACAAAGCGGTGGGAAGCTCATGTTTGGATCGTCATTGGATCGTCAGGAAGTTTTAGAAAGGTAGCTGCTAGAGAGCTTAACATAGTCAAAAACATACTGTAGTCCCAAGCTTCATCATACAGTGTGTGGTACTGGTTTTACAGTGGAAATTACAAATGAATGCTGATTTGAATTTAAGCTGGCTCCCATCATTCATAGAGCCAACTCATTCGCGAATAAAAAATCAGTAGTTCAAGGCCCCATCAGTACACATCAGGAACATTCCCATCACCACGCCAAAAATATTACATTTATGTCCTACCTTGTTGTTTATTAATGGGTCATGTCTTGTGCTTCAGGTCGAGCGCCTAAACTCATAATTTTTGCAGATATGTTATAACATATAAACCTTTTGTGGCTTGTAGTGCTGGCGGAGCCTGATTTGACTGTCAATCTCACAGTCGAAGCTTCGCAGTGAAACAAGGATCATGCCATTTTGGTGATATGGGGGTGCTCAATGTCTGATTTTACATAGAACTACCAGTTTTCTCCCAAGAAGTTAATATGCAGCTTATTACAATATACATTTCAACGTGTAATGCTGTAAATAAACATGTAAAAACAAAAAAGATTTCAATAAATGTGCGCATGTGTAGGCGTACAGTGTGTGTGTGTGTGTGTGTGTGGTGGCGGAAGAGGAACACTTGCTGAAGAGAGGAGCCCCAGCTTCACTGGTGTTGTGCCGAATTGTCCGCGCCTTGCAGGACTTTCGGATAATTTATCACCGTTGATGAACCACACAAAGAATATTTTATCATTTTTAAATAGCCGGCTACTTTAAATAGACCTGCGAGGAACCGCGACATGCATGTAGTTGTTGGCAGTATGGCATGCACGCAAAACTCACACAAGACTGGTGAATGGCAGGCGAGAGAGAGAGAGAGAGAGAGAGAGAGAGAGAGAGAGAGAGAGAGAGAAAAGCCTCAGTTTAGCTGGAAATTTACATTGTAAGTTGAATGAATAGAGACTGCAAGATTAAAGTAGAGTTACAGTGAGGAACCCCCCCCCCCCTCCCCTCTCGCAATCACCGCGCACAGAAACACACAGGATTGGACTATCAGTAGACTATAGGCAGGACCAGAAAATTTTGATTCGACTTTGTAAATCCTTAGTCGGGGACAGCCCTAGTGGCTTGGCAGACACTTTCTCTTGGTGCTGCTTCTGACTGTCTTTAGTTCAGTAGAAGTTTCTCATTGACGTGGTTTGAGATATGAAGATTGTTTGGTCAGCTACTTTCAGTTTAATTTAAAGGACCAGTGATGCCCTGAGAACAGAAAAGATCTGACAAAGGATTCTATGACAGAGGCAATTTTGCCACACGACTACACTAAGTAAAGCTCATTACAATAAACATTTGAGTAATTGGTTTTCATACAGTGCGGTCTGGCTTCATGAATATAATTAATTTTGTCATTTTGTTTCATTCCATAATATTGTGATGAAGAGCTGCCAGATGAAGAGCTGCCAGGGAGAACCTGTGTTTTAGGGGATGATGTGGGAAATGTTACAGCTTGGCAGTAACTGTTTGTTCGGTTATTGTTTGTTCTTCCACATTTAATGAAGCAGGGTTTCATTCTAATACTACCCTGTGGACTAGACTGTTAGTTTAGTCTAGTTTAAAATCTCTGTTGCCATTAGGGAAACATCGGGAGACCAGCATTAGTCACAACATGTTTTGTGTAACTAAGTGTATCCAACAATATGAATTTAAAAGAATGACAACGTATCAATTGAGCAAATTCTCCTTAAACAGTGTGATGAAAAATTACACAAGTAAACACTTTTACAGAAACTAATTTGCAGTCCCCCGTGATAATAAAATCAAAATCAAGCACACACACACCAACGCACTTTTACTTTTCTAATACCCTGAATGCACACTGTTCATTACATTGTTTTATCATTTAGCTTTTGTTCATTTGTCAAAACATAATAACTTGCACACCCTTTTCATTCTGTTTTTGAAAACTAACTCTGTATATTACTTTGATTCTGCCCATATGTAAGTTGAATTTGCAAAAATAATGGTTGCTGAGAGATATCCTGCACACCCAACAGATGCAGAACTTGATGAAAACCAACCAGAGAGTGGTTATACACAGTACACTTTAAATCACCAGTTATTGTAAGAAAATACGTAGTAATGTATCACACTGCAAAAATGTGTCCTACTGCGCTCAGAATAGTCAATGTTTATTGTCTCTGTCCCTGACTCTGTAGATAACTCTACAGTCAACCCTGTAAACAGAGTAGCTTTTGATTGTTCTACCCTTACCTTATTTTCTTTTTTTCATTCATTTGAGCCTCATGAGTCAAAAGCATGGTGGTGAAATATTAAGATCCAAAAAGTCTTAAGAAAGCATACAGAATCACAGGCACACCTTGAAGTCACTTTGACAATGGCTGAAGCCAAATTTGTTCAAATGCAAAAGCTTTATATTATCTACAGATTCATATGTATTGACTTTTTTCCTTTCATTTTTCAAGTCAATTTCATTTATACAGCCCAGTGTCACAAATATGCCTCAATATACAATATGTACATCAGACGACAACCTCTATCCTTACACCCTCATCTTTGTGGATTTATATTCAGTTTGGAGTTTTATGTGTCCCACATTTACCACATTCGTCACATTTCAACATTGATCAAAACTATAACATATTCTGGCATGTTTGCATGTCAACACAGTGTTTAGCCTTCAAAACATTTCCACATATTTCCAAATTCCATATTATTACCTCTGACATACCTCATCTGGTATGCACAGTGGAGTCATTAACATCACAGCATCCATTTATGGATGTCTCCAATCTGATTGGTGTCAAGATCTGTTGGAGTAAATAAATGACCCAGAAAGAATTACCATTCTGGTTAATGCTATTCATAAGATTTTTGCCCCAATAGATACACGATGTCATTTAAAATGCAGATCAATTTCCTTGAACCGGTTTGTTTGTTGACATCAGGACAGGCATCTTATCTACACTGTGATGAAGCTGTTCTCGGAGTTTCGGTGTGTTCCTCCACTTTACATTTGTTTTAATCAATGAACCAATAAGATGACTGAAGTGTTGTGGCTGCCAACAGCATTCTTCAATGGCAGGTTCATCATTCTTTAGTGATTCTGCTCACAGGCTCTCTACAGGGTTGACACCACCCATGAAAGTCAAATAAGTGAGCAGAAAAGACGTCCTTAGATATCCAACACTGCAAAAAGTGAGCTCTCAAAAACAAGGGGAAAAGCCTTAAAATGGGGGGAATATTAGTTAAAATAAGCAAAATTATCTGCCAACAGAACAAGAATATTTAATATAACTCTCTACATAAGGCAGAAAAACTTGAAACGTGTGAAATTCTCTTACATAAGAGAAATATCTTGTCAGACAAAAAACAAGTATATTTTGCCTTTAATTAATTAATCTTACTTAGATTTTAGTTTTTGCAGTGAAGATTGAGTAGTTTGATGCTATCATGGATTTTTTTCCATCTGAGCACAAAAAAATTAGGCTTCATTATGATTACATGTTCTTTATGACAGATACTTTCAAATCCATGGAACATTGAGACAGACACTTCTCTTCTAATGCGGTTGATGGCAGAGGCTAAAGGGAAAAAACAAAGAACAAATGTCTCTTTTTGCTATAAAAAATGTTGGCTGAATTAAAAACAAGATTTCCCTTCTTCTCGATGTAGAGTGGCTGATCTTGCTGCGCAACAAACTATGGCGTAATTCATTCGTCATGTGGTTCTGCTCTGTAAGTCTCATTTGTGTTGTGTTGATGTTAAATACACAGTAAAAAAGATGTTGTTTTTCTCCCTCAAAATGCTCCTTCATCACAAAAATGTCATTTGTTACCTTGAATGTACAGGAAGGTGTTGCTTAGAACAAACTGAATTGAAGAGACCAGTGTTTCACACACTTTTGTTGCACCCTTTTTAACCCTGACAGTGTCAGTCTGTTTTATTACAATACACTCTGAATGGATGGTGTCTGCATTCTTTACTTGATAACAAACACCTGCAGGTGTTTCTTTGTCCTTTTTGCATGATCAAAAAGTTTCACCCCATCTGCTGTCACTAACTTTGCAAGGTGTCAGATTTCACTTTGTTACCAGAACTTTAATAGAAAAGTAAGATCAGAGTGAAACTTTTTTCTATTATCTTTAGCTAGTCCTTTAAATGTCTAGAATGTCAGCCAAATTGGAGAAAATAAGTGGCATGACTCAATTCTTTGAGAGATAGCTTTTTCTTGCAAAGATCTCTTAAAACTCTGTTGTGGAGATCTGGGTGACCTCTGATTGTAGATCTTGCTGGATCCTCCTCGAGCGAGAGCTGTGGGGGACCCAGTCCATGCCTAGTCATGCCGGCTTCTTCCCTGCTTCTGTTGGAGTGCAGACGGACACCGGCTCCCTGGTGGTGTTGTGGCCTCTCAAACTGTGCTGCTCCACACGGGTCCGACAGGGAAGGCAGAAATCCCTGAAGCATCGCTTAAAGTTTTCATCCAAAAATGCGTAGAGGACAGGGTTGAGGCTGCTGTTGGTGTACCCTAAGGCGATGCACAGGTGCCAGCTGGCTATCACAAACGGGTTCCTGCTGTCAATCTCCACCATGGTCTTCACAATGATGAAGATGTGGATGGGGGTCCAGCAGATGATGAAGGCCGCCACCACAACCAGGACCATGCGGGTGATGCGGCGCATGTTGCGGTCTTTCTCCTTGGAGCCTGAGAGCAGACGAACACTCCTCAGACGCAGGATCATCAGGCCGTAACAGATGGTGATGACCATCACAGGAACCACAAAAGCAAAGATGAAGACGCAGATCTTTGTCACTGTGTCCCAGTACCAGTCAGGGTCAGGGAACTTCAGCATGCACATGATTTTACCTGGAAAGACGGCAGGTAGAATTACAAAGATTTTGTTAATGTAAGGTTATCAAGCAGGTGTAGACAGATGCTGCATACTATATATATATATATATATACACATGCTTAAAGTAGCAGATTTAAACAGCTTGTCTCAGGAGCCTGAAGCTTGTGAGCATGTTCAGCACATAATTTACTCCCTTTGCCACTATATCAATGTACTTAATCAATGTTTTTCCAGATCCAAATCTGATAGTTCATTAAAATTATATCTTACTGAATGGGCAGAAACAATCTTGTTCTCCCCCACTTTATTTTCAGATTTTTTTAAATAGTTGAGATGCTGCAGAAAACAGCTCCATTTCCCAAGGGAACCAAAACGATTTTGATTTGTCACGTCCAGGCTCTCTGGCGCTCTCTGACTTCTCCAGGTTGTGCCATTAAACAACTTCTGAGTCTTGAATTACAGTAGGCAGCGCCAGGATGTTGTTTAGTGGTGCCATTCACAAGGAATTGCAGTCTGTCACGCCTCTCGTGTTTGAGTCCATATACAGTATTTGACCAGGGGGTTACTTTACGCTTAGCTAAAGAAAGGGCACACTAATTTCTGCATTGGCAAGTTTGTAATCCAGTGTAGTATTTTCCATTGTGAAACTCTTATCCTGTCCTTCAACCTCCTCTCTCTGAATACATTTGAACAGTTGAAGAGTCTTTGTCCGAGTCCTACTTTTGGGTCCAGAAAGATTAAGCAGCACAACAGAATGGTCTGGCCACCATCGACCAGCAGACCAGCAGACTCGGACCTTGATTCAGAGAGCCATCTCCAGCCAAGGAACAATCCTGGAACAATTCCTCCTGACCCTCCCTAACAACAACCAAGCTATGATAAATCAAATCGCTCAATTAACTATTCAAGTCATTAAGTCGCCTTATTAACTTACTGCTGCAGCTGAGCCCAGCCAGCTTGCCCTGCCGGTTCCACCTCCAGAGATTCCACATTAATTTATCTCCTACCAATTTAATCCCTCTGAGCAGGATACAGTTGGGTGAGTGCATTTACTGTGGTCAGCTTGGGCACTTCCTAGCTGCCTGTCGGGTCCGACCAAGACAATGCTCACCGGTAGCAGTGGGGGTACTGGTGAGCCAAACCGTTCCCTTGACTGCAGCTTCACCCAAAATGTGAATTCAAGCCAACCTGTGTTAGCTGCAGTTCACTTTGCCTTCAGGAGCAGAAATTATTTTTTTGGATAAGGAATTAGCCCCCCAGTCTGATCCCCACACGGCTAGTGCTTTCAATGGAAGATTTCTGGCTAAAGTTACTCATTGTACTATGCCTGTTACCCTGGTCCTGTCTGTCAACCATAGGTACAGTAATAAAGGCTAATTGCAGTATTTTGAAATCTGCACTACTGTCAAAAACAGATACACTCTGCCTTTAATCAAATCTGCTTTTCCAGTTGAAACCAGTCTCTGTGACTTGATCCCAAAGACATTGATGAATTGAACAATTGTAGGATAATCATTTAACATGCCATAAAACTTAACATAAAAGAGACATCTGAGATTTTGTAACTCAGAATGAGTTGGAAAAGTAGTACAGTTTCCCCCAAAAGAAACCTGAACTTCTAATAAAAATGAAATCTTTTTGGTTTCAATTGAGGGTTTTTGGGTCAAGCGGTCTAAATGTTTGTCGCTTTTCTGCTCACTCTGAGAAACCACAATGATTCATTCTGGGTCATGGGTCTGACTGGGCTCATAATCACCAGCCTATTCTTACTTGTGAGCTATGAAGGTGTTGTGGACCATAAGCTTGGTCTAATAAATGCTAATTATGCAGATTAAAGCATGTTAAAGGTCTTTTCTACTGTGAGTTCGGTTATCTAGCACTTTGGCAAAGATTCAGTTGAATCGGCTCACCCAGATGTTTAAGACAGTTAATGCTCCTACTAGACATGAAGACTTTAATGAATAATGAAAGATAAAACACTAGAAGAAAACAAAACCTAATAACTCACCATTATCTGCCACTTTGGTCACAGCCATGATCATTATGGGTACCCCAATCGCAGAGGACAGGACCCAGATGAGCACGTTGATCATCTTAGCCTTGGCCGCTGTCCGAAACTCCAGAGCCCTAACTGGGTGGCACACGGCAATGTAGCGGTCCACACTCATCATGGTAAGTGTAAGGATGCTGGTGAACATGTTGTAGTAGTCGATGGCAATAATGAGCTTGCACAGGACTTCCCCAAACGGCCAGGTGTTCATGAGGTATTTGGCGCTCTGGAAGGGCAGTGTGCTTGTGGCCAAGGCGTCAGCTAGAGCCAAATTGAAGATGTAGATGTTTGTGGCTGTCTTCATCTTGGTGTATCTAGTTGTGATCGCAGAGCAGAGAAAAAAGTGTTTGCAATAAGCAGTAGCAGTAATGAGAGCAACTGGGTATAGAAGTCTCTGTTATGGCATATGGGGATTTTACAGTGATATTCACTGTGTAGAGTGTTTTCAGGGCTTAGATCAAGGGTTTATTCTGTTATGCTATAGATGTGCAGTGTAGAGCTGCAAATGTCTTATAATTATTTTTCACACCTTAGATTTCTTTTTTTCAAATGAGTCATTTAGGTGGTTACAATTGGCTTGTTGGCCTGTGATCAAGCAGTCTACTTGCACAGAAAGCACTACAGAGTTATGAAAAGAAAATAATATCGGATTGTGGTTAATATATATTTTATGTCCAGGTCTTTCAGCATGGGACTATGCATTTCTCATGCATTTGAAGAATAAAATAATGGTCAGCACTGTTTTATTTTGTATGATATTGGCTTATTGGGATAAGGAATTCTCCTCTCGGGCATAATGCTTCTTTTCAAAAGGATTCTCTCATCAGAAACCTTGCAAGATGTGTCCAAACTGTATATAAATCTCAGGCAATCTTTCATCCAAACACAATCCAGCTTTCATAGAGGAGGGCGAATTAGGAACCAGAAGAATGCAAAACTTCATTAAGATGCACTGTTATACATATTACAATACATTATGCTGATATTATATGAAATTGGATGAATCTTTTCTTCTATTTCATATTTTTGAATGATAAATAATTGGTTAAATGAACAAGGATGGTAGATTGCATAATAGCCACTGTATCTGTCATTTTAATGGAAAAAAGAGTAGAAAATTAGAAATAATATTCATATTAGTGGTGCAATCATTTTTGCTTTGTTCCATTAGAACACACCCAAGCCTGATGCCTGTATTGATTTGTCATTTTTCACACAGGCAAAATAGACAATCATCTTGAGAGTCTTGAGGGGAGGGGGCAGCATGAAGATACTGGGGAAATGAAAATGCGTCCCTAGGTTGATGGATGAGGATCAAACACCGAAACACAAACAATGCAGCGCATGCCGTAATGAGCCTAAAAAACAGTCGCTGCAGAATACATTTGTTGAAGAAAAGTCTCAAGGTGGGATCAAACACACAACGCTCAAGTTGCAAGTCCTGCACTTTACTGACCATAGCGGTTTATTATTTTAAGGTCTTTAAACACCACTGGAAACATTGTTATGGACCTTTAATAAACACATATATGAACACAATTCTTAGTTGAACACACACACGCACAAGCAGGCAGGGTAATAAGTCACAGGTGAGACACATGAGCAATAAAGGCAACCAGGAAACAATGCTAGACAAAAAACAAACACCAATGATTGCGAAATAAAACAGGAAGTAAGGCTAGTGACAATACACAAGGACAAGTATTCCATAATGCAGTAGAGAACAACAGAACCTAAAAGAGAACACAGGGGCACAGAATTATAGACACTACCACACACACTAGGAAGAGTCTAAACAGGAACATAATGCCGCTAAAACCCAAAATCCATGACAGTTTGAAGTGGGGGAACAAGCTGCAGCATTAAACGGCAATGTGTGATCATCATGGTACTAGCCACACAGCTTGAAGCATGTTACTAATCAGCCAATGTGAGCCTGACTTCAATGCTCTGTTTGAACTAACACTATGCTTCATATGTTCTGCTCTTATGTAAATTGTCTAGTCAAGTGAAGTCCTTCAGTTGGTGAGCTAGCATGTTAGCTTGCTAGGGTGCACTCTTGCTCGCTAGTGCACTAGATAATAATGAAGTCAGTGAGCAAGTTAGCTTCAAGAACAGCCTATAAATGTAACAACAAGCTCTGCTGTGCGCTCTCAGCTCTCAGCCTTTCAGATGACACTTTTGGGAGTTCACCCATTCATGATATATTAGTGACTGAACTCTGTGGGCTGATATAATAAATCAGTTTGATGTGAACGTGGGCTTCAGCTGAATCAGGGATTGTAATTACTGTGACAGCTGTCAAGGAGTCCCATCAGTTGTTCCATTATTCACTGTAAGCTCTAACATTGGGCTCTAGATGACATCACCACTAGTGTCTGTGTCTCCTCTGTTCAGCTGGAGGAGAATTTGGTTTAAATTTTCAAATTTAAAATAAGTTGTACAATATAGAAATAACATATGTAGGTTGTATTAACTGTGAAGAAAAGTCCTTTTGATAGCTGGAAAAGTACAGGTGTTACATAATTAATGGCTGCATTCTGTTCCGCTGTGCCACATCCCAGGAGTTGCTATTGTGCATGCTGTATCAATGACATGAGTTAATGGGACCCTTATAAGAAACTAAAGCCCCATTCGGACTGGATTTATTTCTCTAGGGGAGATGGGATGATTTTAATCACATCGGGATCGACGTCCTGAGATGTTTTTGCTAACACCATCATAAGGGCCTACTTGGGAACAGAAAAAATCCCCAGGAGAGCATGAGTCCATAAAAGTTACCAGTGTTCTCTTTTGCTTAGCCAATATTTGTTTACATTTTTGCAAGTTAGTGCCATTAAAATTGTGCCAGATTAGCTATTTGCTGTTCCATTTTGCAATGTCCCTGGATGGATGGATCTACAGACAGCTAATTACTTTGATACTAAAGAACACTTAAAAATGTGATGATTTTCAAGCAAGTTCTGAATTTTCTGTGATTTCCATGCAGATTTGTGCATCTCTTCGTGATACACACTAGAGATAATGATATACCTGGGAAGTATAAGTCACACTGAATGATGATGTGTGTTTCATGCCTGTGTAACATCTGAGTTATGACTCCCAAGAAGGAGTATAATTTTTGACTAAAATTGACCTCACACAGTGTCTTTTCCTGACGTCCGATGCCTGTATTAGCTTCCACTTACAGCAAAGGAGACCAGTGAGCTTTTTATGGTTACGTAGGGGCTGTTTGTAAAGTGAGCGCAATATTTTCAACACAGCGAACCCTTGGAAAACATATAAAAAACACCTCTCGCACAGAGCAGAGATAGTCGTCTTTGATGTAAAATGGCATCAGTGGCGTTTTTGGAGCTGGATCACAGATTTCTTTGAAGAATATTTATCTATTATAGTCTTACACAGTTAACAAACGCAGCTCTCTGTTTATTTTGCATTGCAATCTGTTTGAAGCATTTGATTAACACCTAAAGCCTAGCTTTTGACAAGGGGTGAGGATTATGTTCAGCGTCACTTTAATAATTGAACTTTGATTCCAAAGAAATCGCTTTTCCCTCTCCCTAATCCAAGCTGACAACACAGGCCCGCACACAGTTTATCCTGCTTTGTGACACGCGCTCTCATGGGTGAGTGGGCCTTCATGTTGTACCACCCACTCTGGTATATTGTATATACCGTATTTATAATACATCTGTAGCCTTTTACTGTAGGATCCCTTTGTACAAGTACAGTAAATAAGGGGTAAAATAATTGAGAAAGGGAAAGGGTTGTGCAGTTTTCTTGGCCCGAAGATATTAAGTTACATCCACATCGGCACGCAGGAGCTTATTTGAATACCAAAGAACTGATAGTGTGGCATTAAGTAGGCAGAAGTGGCTACATGGGAGACTCTTTTATGCTTTTAATGCAGGAGTGTGGGCCGCAAAGTGTGCCTCCTCTCAGCAGCTGACAAGTGCATGACAAGACTTTAATTTCACACCAAGTTGTGACAGGTGGTTATGTGTAAAAACATAGAAACTGTGAGCTGAAAAAGCCTTTCCATTTCCATGTTTTGCTGTTGCAATCACAGTAGGTCCTGGGGTTATTTTATGTTATGGAGTTTTATCGTTCAGCGTATAATTCAGATAGAGAGGAAAGCTTTTAAATACCCATTCTCCTTTTTGAAAGCTTGGAGAATCAATTATGTGTCAAGAAATGTAACACCCTTTTTCATGTTATAATGAAGCCAGTTTTTCTTCCCCTGTTTAACGCAACACATCCCATTTCCTCATGCTTATAGGCCACTGTATGATGAGATGGGGATATCGTATCATGGGAAATGTCCAGGGGAATGATTGGTTTAGGGCAGGGGTCGGCAAATAAGTCTGGCATCAGGCCAAATGTTTTTCAAGCCGTTATATGGCGAGCCAGCACAGAGTCAAACTAACCTATGGGTAATAGCTGAAACCAAGAATGACCTGCACAGAGTAATTATGAATCTGAAGTGGTATCATTAATTGTAATGTTGCAAAGTGAGCTCTCAGAGCTGATCGTATGCACCTGTGGTAATTAGGTGAAATACCCACAAGATCTTTTAAGAGGTCGCAAACAATGGCACTTCAAAACTATTCAGTGGGCAGATAATTCTTTGTTTTCCACATACAGTTACTTCTCAGTGAATGTCACATCTGTCTCAAAGAAATTTCCAAATAAAAAACAGTATATGGTACATCAGATTTTCACTTTACTTTCCACTAACATACATGCAAAACAATGTTTTAATTTACAGTTAACGATCAGTTGTTTAGATCACCACTCTATTTCCATTTAACATAGAAAAATGATAAATTAAGAATGTGATTTTATAAGTATATTTAGTCTGATCAATTTTCAATTTCCTGATCAAAAACAAAATTATTCAATACACCAGCAACTGTTTAACAAATTGAAATTCATCTTTCATCCATGAAAACATCGAAATTAAAAGAATATAAATGTAAAAGTTATTGTGAAATACTTGAAATGATGTGTTGTGACAGTAATTATAATGATATAACCTGTGGATAAGAACCTAGTGTCCTAAATCTGTTTCGGAAAGCAGAATTAGTGAAAACTCTGAGTGTGTTAGCCAGAGATGAGGGAAACTCTGGGTTTTCTGTTTCAGACACCGAAATCAGATAAACTCTAGATCAGTAACTCCAGAAACTGATGCTGTGAAGCAAACCCTCCCCAGTTAAATATTGGTTCATTACCTAAACATGATCTTCAACATGACTGCTTTTATGATCAACTTGTCACCGAAATGGACAGACAGCGATCTCTGGACATTGCGATTCATCATCAGATTAAAATCTATAGGCTGCACTGTCCTTTTGACGCTGTGGAGATTAAAGCAGCCATCAGGTTATTAACCATTGCAACACTTACTGTGGGCTACAACTGCAGTAATCACTGTTTAAATCAAACTTATCTGTAGGTCTATTTATAGATCAGCTGTAACTGATCAATAAACAACCAACGGTCAAATGTTTATTTTTAAAGTATTTATGCTGGAGATGATGTAGTACTGAGTGAGGATGACTGTGGTGCAGCTAAAACAAATTAAAGTAGCCTATTTTATGAGATTTTGAATGTGTTTTGACAGCAATTCATTAAATACAAAATAAGTCAGTTTGTACCTATAGACAGATTTTCCACTGCAAAACAAAATAATTAATAGCCTACTGGGTCAGACATAGAATTTACAAATTGCAAAATTATGTCTGATCTGTTTAATCCATATTTTCATCTTCAGTTATTGCCACCCGCACTTTGGTTACGGCTGAGTAAATATAGCCTTCCTATATAAAATTGAATGCAATGGGCTGTCAAAGAATTCCAGCACTTTATCATTCATTAGGGAAATTCCAGTCTGGTAAATGATGAATGAGCTGGACTGAATAAAATTAATTGATAAGGATAAGCTCAGGGATAAGCTTAGATTTTGTTAAGCTACTTTCTGAAACAGGGCCCTGGTGTCGTGGTAAATAAAGCAAAGCAGTATGTTGGAGCAGGTGCGCCACATCTGGATCAGCTCGTCTGGCACCTTAAAGACAAAAATGGTACACAGTTAGTGACACAGCACACACAAGCAGTTTCTTCCCAACAGCCTCAGCCTGCCTCAGCATGATGACATCTCTGGCATGTAACAGTAATTAGGATAGCAATGTGCAAGACACTGTTATTATATATATTTGCTGCTGGAAACTGTCAATAAAAAAAATATCATAAAAAAATTATATGCATGTCTATTTTAAACACACCTTCTTTATTTTAGCAATAACTGCACCATTGATAAGAGTACTAGTCCCAATGACTTTTAAACATCATTTAATGCTCATTTTTAAACTTCCATATTGCATATTTAGCTCTTATATTATATAATCTATTTATTGTTTAACTGGTACTACTTGACATATCTTTTCAATCGAGAATTTAATGCACCATTGGGTTGGCACAAAAGTAATCATGATTTAGCCTACTACACAATAAATAAACAACTGCTTCAATCTAAGCAGGGGCCATCAAATTTTAAAAGTACATGCAACTGTAAAGCCTAGACAAACTTCGAAGCGGCTGTCACACACCTAATTTGTTTTGCATCATCATCGCCCTAATTACAGCCCAGCTACTGATGTGCTGATTTATGCATGCCTGCCTAGAATTCCATGCACCTCGGTGAAGATAACGCTCATATATGCTGAGAAAAAGGTTGATGCAAATCTTGGCAGGTAGCCTACAACATCTGTTCTGCCGGCCAAGAATTATGCATCCAGCTCTTAAGGTCTTTTCAGACACTTTGCTGTGCAAACTGATGAAATGCAGTTATCACAACTTCTGTAAGTGTACAAAAATATTGATGAATTTATTGGCTAAATTGGCTAAAATATATACTTCTAATCATTTATCACCACTGATGAACCCCGCCAAGAAAATGATATCGTTTTTAAACAGTACTCGGAGGTGCAGGCGATGCTTGGCGGACAGGCAGACCTCTGAACAACAGTCCACCACTGGTGTTGTGCAACTAGTGCACCGAGCGCAGCTCCCCAAAAATACCTCCACCGTTCAGTCCAGCTGCAGCCACGTACTGTGTAATGCTATCGACATGTCTTCTCTCTCCCTGAACACAGTCACTCATTACAGTAATAAATCTAACATTAACCTTACATTGTCCATGTTACACAACAAGGTAGAGCATCACTTTCCAACTTCACACGTGACCTCGTTTGAGCCTTTTGCTCCAAAGTATTGTCACCCTTAAATTAACTTCTCTAAAAGGTTTTGACTTATGTGCATGACTCTTTAAAAACTGGTCAGCATACCCTCCCGTTCAGTTAGCTTAGTTAGCTTAACGAGCTAAGCTAACATGCTATTTATGCCGACAACAATACCTGCCAATTATTGCTAACACATAAATTAAATACTACAATTTCACTCACCGAAACAACTGGAGCAGTGGCTTCTTGGGCACTCTGTTGTACAATTGACATCAGAGCACGGCATAATATTCCTCCGGTCAGCTGGGCTCACTCCAGCTCCAGCGACGTGCTCAGAGGATGACGAGTTGGGAGCCAAAAATCTCGATCAGTTTGTCTGGGGGCGTGGCTTATGATTGACAGTTTCAGCAGGAAGTAACAAAAATTACATGCGGTGAACGATGAATAACAGCAGGGTGACAATTTATTACTTTAGATTGCAATTCACCTTAAATTCAACCACTCTGTATTTCAGTTGACATGCATTTTCATCACCTCCATTTTATTATTTACTTTTTGTTACTTTAACCCTTGAGGCTACCTGCTTTAAATGATGAATGCCAATTTTTGGTTGTGAATGATGATTGATAAATAAAAATGGTTGTTTTCATTCTGTCACTACTGTTTTAATGAAATTGACTTAAAATTAATCAAATCACATCTGTTTTCATCACCTCCTCTTTTATCAATTAATATTTGTTATTTCCACCCCTCATAAAAATGTTTGGTCTCTCAAAGCAAACTATTTGGTACATTAGGAAGAGGCAAAAAGTCATTCACAAACTCAGAAGTAGCAAATGACCACAGAGACTACTACGTTGGATGACTGAATAATACATTTATTTGTAAAAAATAAATGGTGTTCTTATATTTTCCCTTGGCGATCAATAAATTATTTCTGATTCTGATTTCTGACTTCTCCACATCAATGTTCACTCTGGCCAGGAGATGTAGCTTCTCCCAAATTTTCTCTAGGTCACTGAAGGTACGTTGTCATGGAGAGAGAGGGGCGGTAGACATTTGTTTGGGACACGCATTTCCAAGGCTGGTGATGATGAAGGACTTAACTGCCAACCAGCTTTGCAGGAATTGAGAGAAAGCCATCTGGTAAAACTTAATCTCGTTACAGAACCCTGTGTTGTAAAATGATGACAGATCTACCTTGTAGCCTGTGCATGCTGCAGGACGTCTCTGAACTCACAAAAACATCCGTCTGTCAGGAGAAAGGTAGAGGTGTTTCATCTGTCTACAACACCCGGACTACATTTTCCACAGCCTTTGGTGCTAGCACATCCTTCACCAAGGATTTTTTTGGCAACCTTTGGCTATCCTGCATCCTTTTCTGGGTGAGCAGCTGTGCATAGTCATTACTGTTGTGGCTCAGGTTGCGCTTCATGTTGTGGTTAACCTGAGTCATCTCTGGAGCACATACCTGAAAGGGATGAATCATTAAATCGATTTAACTCATTAATACAAACAAAGAGGAAAAATTGTTGTCCTTTTTTTTTTTGGTTAAATGATTTATTTATCATAGGCTATTTTATCACACCCTTTTTGTTCCGAGCGCCCTGGGCTAGCTAGACAGTATCGTAAAAAAAGAATTCTCTTGCAGCATATTATAGTTTGTTGTGATAAAGGATGGGGTAGCCTAGCCTTTGGCAAATTAATGTCCACCAGTGCCCAATTGGTCAGTATCATCTTACAGCACGATATCTTCTCTTATGTAGGCTTTATACAGTGAATCTAATTTTAACCTTCAGTTTAACATCTTTCAGGAAGGATGTGGTAGCCTAGCCTGTGGAAGATTCATTTTCACCAAGTGGGTTATTGATTAGGTGTCTCTCTGACACATACACTCATGCACACAGAGAGGGGAGTGTCTTTTGCTTACATCAGAGAACTGTCAACTTGTGTATCTGGAATAACGGCTAACTATCACATGATGACTCTAAACACTGTACCACTGTATAAAAACAGTACACACATTAGCCAACAACAACTTACCTATCCAACTCTCGTGAAGTTTGGGGTATCATGAATTGAGCGATTCCACTCTGCGTCCTCTGGCTGACGTGGCTGAATGTTGCTTCAGGTCGGTCAGTCCACAATGGGAACAATTAGTCTCTCTGTAACCAGGGCAATGATGACGATGAGGGACAAAAACCTTGCCCTGTCATTCTAGGTGTCATTCTCTTCCACAAATTCTGATTTAAACCTCTCTGCTATGTCACATGAAACTCTTTTGGTTTAATTCATTCCCATGTCATTCCAAGCATGTGAAAACATCCTGGACTTGTGTTTTCCGTGACATTTTTTTAGATGTGTGTAGTTGAATGTGTCCCTTTTTAAAATGTCAAATAAAACAAAACAGTAAAGTCTTTATTAGCGTCAGCTTGCTAGCTAATATTTGTTGTGTCAGCTAACTTAAAGGACTAATGCTCAGAGTATTCAGCCAAAGGTGTTTACAGTTAAACTAGCTAGCTACACAATCCTCTCATTTGCTCCAGTGATGTTTACACACACACACACACACACACAAACAAATAAATCCTGGACCAATCACTGCTGAACACACTAATGTCATTATCAAATAAGCATTATCAAAATGCAGACAGGATAACAGGGAGTAGAATGATCATTAAATGTGTGCCAGGATTAAAAAAAATTGGTATAGAAGTTGAAAAATAAAATATGCACAAAATTAATTTAGTTAAATACAAAAAGATGTTTTAATTTATTTTATCAACAGATTGAAGGTTACAGGAAAAAGAAAAAGCTTAATAACTCTTTTTACACTACATTTTAATCATTTCAGGGGGGGCAAAGTGTATTATCTACTTATGTATTCAGTTATACCGTTTGACTCTTACAGATCTACATAGAGAATTAACATTTTTAGCATTTATATTAGTCTTTATCCCTTATCTCTGTACCAGATGGAGTTACACCAGAGCGACTATATCAATCCCTTCTATGCTGATACAGAAGTCAGGCTCGACTCCCCTGTGTTTCCAGGGCTGAAGGCCATATACACACACACTCACACACACAACTCACACACACACGCATATAAATGCTGCTGGGTGAGATGGAGGACAAGCAGTGAGACACAGTGGCCATGTTGACTCAGCCCAGGAAAATAAACAGACTCACACACTCACAGTCATGCTCCTGTTGGCAGTGGGCTTTGATATTTTCAGCCACAGTTCCACTCCCTCTCCTTGAAGAAAAAAAGCTTCATTGACTGATGCTGTAGCTTAATCCTTTGTCTTTACCAAAGTACTACCCTACCAGAATACCAATGTTCAGTATGAGAACTGCTATCTTAGTAGAACTGGAAGAATCAGCTCATTTATGAATCCACTTTAACACAACTAATCCAGCCCTGCACATTAAAATTATTTCAAATGGAGGCCACTAGAAAATAAATTCCATGAGCCCGGAGACAGTTCTTATCTAACAGGTGTGGCATCAGGAATAGGAGCCGAGGTAGAGGAGAGGATAGCTGGAAGATTATTGGAGCCTAGACCTGTTGATCTACCCTGTGTAACAGAGTGGACAGTCAGAGGTGTCTCTGTCACCCTCTCCATCAGCAATCAGACCGAGGGCTCTCAACGCCACAGCAGCCCAATGCCCAGTTCACTCTGATGTGAGCATTCATGCAGTCTCCACTATTAATGGGGTTTGTGTGCGTTTGAGTGTCTCTATCCAGAAATCTAAGTGGAAGAAAATATCTTAAATTTATTTAATTTATTTATATCTTAAGGGTCAGGGGGTTAGGGTTATTATGCCTGATGCAGCATACAAACAAATCATCAAAGGATGCTTTTAAATGGGCTTTTGGTTCTTAAATCAAAGTTATAATTACTGCTCAAACTATTAGTCAATAGACAAAAAGTTGGCAACCAGGAATCAGTTGTTATTTAGTTATTTATAATGAAATGTCAAACATTCTCTGGTTTCTTCTGGTTTATTGTGTTATGTACTGTAGTTTGAGACATTTCCCACTATATGTAAACAAAAATAAAAAATAAAATAAAAATTCCATTCACTGTCTTTGCACTTTGCCTCTCAGTACAGTAGTTTCATTGTTACTGGCAGAGTCCATGTGTACCCACGCACAAGGGATCCCCAGAGAACAGTGCATGCCTATCCTGGGTGTGATGCCGAAGACAAAAAGCAGAGCATGTGCCCGTTTTACAGAAGCAGACATTGTTGACTGTCTTTGTGAGTCAAAACTTTTTACTCTCAGCCCACAGTTTCTTTGTTGCCAAGTTGCTCTTGTTCTGTTGCATTTCCAGCAGAGTAGTCTGTTGGTTGCCCCTGTGATTGATCCCTGTGTCATTTTCAGCATTAACCAGGACAGCAAAGCAAACATGTGGCGCCAGAATGTGTCCTTCATGGTTGACAGGATTTGCTGTTTGAAACATCATTGTGGTTTGGCAGAAAAATCTACTCATTTTGGTTTATTATACCATAGTTTTTGTGTTGCCTTTTCTCCCTGATTGAAAATTGGACCAAAGGAATATGGAAATATAGGAAAATATTAAAAAAATGTTTGTATTGTCCTCAAAATTAATTCTTTTTAATTTATACAGGGTTATTTGTATTATTATGTATTGTTCAATGATGGGGCTTTGTGGGACTACAAGGTCCCCACAGACACTCAAGGTTTTTCCGCTACTTACAACCACATCTCACAGTCTTCCTTAGAAGATGGAGTTTGCTCATTTTCATGCAGATAGCTCAGAGACCTAAGTGTGGAACTTTGATAACAAAATAACAAGTAACACATAACTACAGGCCAAGATCATGAGATGTCTGGGGCTTGCATTATTAAAACACTCTTGGTGTTACCAGCTGTAACCACAGGCGTCACTAAATCAACCACGACTGAAATTTAAAGAATATGTGTTTGGGTTTGTGCGTCTTTCTTGTTAGGGTTATAAATGCATAGAATACATCATAGAAAGTTTTAAAAACTAAAAGGAGATAAATGATCACCACATGGAGGACCCACCCTCTCTTTTAGTTTTTTTTTATTACATCACAATTTCTGTGTGTAAGTTCGGGTGCCTTCTCTAAGTTCATACACTGCAGAGTTTACAGATGTTCCCCAGGAGATAATTTATTCTGACCGGGATGGTTAATGCACTCAGCTTCACTCTGCCTCCGCCTCTAGGGGGGGTCTCGCATCAGTGATGAGTCCTCACACTCACACAAATGCCAGGCGGATCGTTGCTCTCATCCATCTCCTTTTTACTTCCTTTTTGTCTCCCTCTCTCCCTTTTTTCTTTTTTTATCTTAGGTCCCTTGTTTGGCCTGTTATTCTCCTTCCGACTTCCTGAATAGAAATAATGGGCAGTGTTAAATATTTATGAATTTTTCCTTGGTTTAATATCCAAAGATTGCCACTTGCAGAAAAATGGGTACTTTCAGTTCTTCATCATTCCTCTCTGCCAGCACTCACTCTGCCTCTCTCATTCACATATATCATCTTATTATTGTGTACATTTTAGCCTGTCATGTCATGTTAGTGGGCTCAAGAACAGCCGCTGGCTTTGACTGCTTCGCCTCCACCTGGCTGTGTTCTCCTTCTCTCCTGTTGCTGGGGCATCTCAAATTAATTCCACCTGCTTGATCATTTTGCCGGCCCAGCTAGAGTAATTAATGCTTCAGGTGATACTGGATGAACACATACAGAGGGGTTTTGAGATTAGAAATGAATATGATGCGCGAGGACAAGCACAGCGAGCTGTTGTGAAAGATGTAAGCTGTTTCATTCCTGACACGCATACAGGTTATGGCTGATTGGCTGCTGGGGAAACGACAAGGTGCTTGTATCTAGTGGGGTTAGCTGAGGAGGAAAGGCAAACTGTGACCTCGGACTGACAAATATACTGCAGACATTCACTAATGGACAAAATCAACTTACTCTTAACAAAGGCCAAGTCTTTAAAAAACCTTAGTTCCCGTCATTTGAATGCTTGCAACGACACACCATGAAAGCTTAAATAAATGGATGGGTTTATCCATTAAGCAGGCAATTATTTAATTCAGAGACCAAATAAAGACCAAACATGTCTCTCGGGATTTTCTTAGTGATCTTACAATCCCATCAAAGCCAGTGGACAGGAGTGTTCAGCTGATGGTCCACAGATCTGTGTGAGCTAAAGGAGGCTCTGTATGAGCAGCCCTCTCTACATGGGGTGCAGCTGAGTCAAACTGAGACAAGAGGTTCGACTGCTCCCAAACCTCTTTGGCATAAAACTTGCTCTTGTTGTCACTTCATGTAGAAATTACGAAGGAACATTCTCATGTTTTATTCAGGGAACCTTAGGTTACTTGTTTGGGATGCACGTATCTCACACACAAATGCAGCCAGGGATGCACGCAGGCACATAGACACCCTTCTCAAACTCACACTGCGTATAACCAGAAGGTGAAGGTTGTTAATGGGGCAATATCTGCTGATCCACTTAAAATTCAGAAAATTTTGAATATGTAGGCTACACCATGTCTATCCTAAAAAGGTCTATTTTGAACCATTTTATTAATTCTTACAGGTTTCTGCACAAAGGCACAAACTTCCTTTGTAGACCTATTTTTAGGCTTGTAGAAAATCTGCCTTTTTCATGGTTTCAAACCTTTCTAATAAATTGAGTTCATTGTTTTGAGTGTATAAAGAGCTTACAGGGGGAAATAATAAAAGCTAAAAATAATTTAACATTTAGATTTTGTATCAAAATGCACCCAAAATGTGAATTAAACTTATGAGATCATCACTAAAACTCTCGCAGTCATTTCAAATGTCGGTCATGGGACATATAAGGTCTCATAAGCAGGCAATGACACAGTTATGTCTGAACAAGTCTTAGTGATCGACACACTCAGTAAAACGACTGTGATTTAAAAACAACAGCAGCAGCGTTTACCTGACCACCCCGTACATGACGAGGACGTTGCCCAGGAGTCCCACCACGCAAATGACGGAGTAGAGAGCCGTGATGGATATGGCTATGATTATACCCCCGGTGCTCCTCACCGGACTCTGCTGCTCGGTGTAGTTCTGCACCCCGTCGCCCACCAAGCCCCTCTCCTCGTCCGGGAAGGTGACATTGAAGGGGATGACGGAGTAAAGGTCGGACATGGAGAGCTGAGCCCCCGGCACCGTGTACGGCTCCATGCTGCGGCCGCTGCGGCACTGTCCACTCTGCCCGTTGTGCTGAAAACTTGCTCACACAATTATTTATAGGAACTTAAATTGTCTGGAAGGGGAGAGCGGGCCCGACTAAAGGACAAGAAGTGGAGAGAGAGTGAAAGAGTTTCCAAAAAATGTGTGGAAGCAGATAGCCTCTGCGTAAAATAAGTGAGGTTGCGTTCCTCTGTTTTCTATCCAGATAGAAGAGGAGAAGGTGGCCCCTTGGCAGCGGCCAGCTGTGTCTGTGCGCTCTAGCTGTGTGCATACCTTTTATATTCTCCACGATCCCCACCTCCCAGCCCGTGCGCTCTCAAGTGCCCGTGCGCTCGACGTCAAGGCTGCGCATTATGAGCGTCAAAAGGGAATTATAAGTTGATGGGTAAGAACCTACAGTAAGAGAGTCCTTATTTGATCTTGCGGTTTTATCTTCAAAACTGAGCCATACGATAAAGAAATAATCTCACTTTTGGAAGAGTAATAAATCATATCCAATCAAATCAATTTAAGGCAGCTGATCTGAGGGATGTGTTTGCTCACAAGCTGTGAAAATAATTAACTCAGCTGCCAACAAACAAACAAGTCCAAAAGTCAATAAAGCTTCTATTGAAGTAATGTAGGGATGTGCACCTGAGAGGGGAAAATTTTCAAAAAGATTCGACTAGTGTGTGATGACAGCCATGATAATAAAGTATATTATATAGGGTATATTTACAACTGAAAAAACATCTAAACACAGCTATTTTGAGCTTTCTACCGTTATCTATATAGCTTATTATAGATTTCAAATTTTTCAGAGTACAACACCCACTTAAAATGTTGTTTTTGCTGACCTCCAGTGGTTTAACTTCTCAACTTGCTGCAGGTGGACTCCAGGACCTGGTGACATCCAGGTGCAACAGAGAACATTTCTGACCACAGCCAGTGGGAGAGGTTAAATGGGCTTGAAAGTCTTAACAAGAGAGGGTAGCAAAACACTGCTTTAGCTGGTGTTAAGTTACTATTAAAGAATTAATTTTCCACGTTGACCTAAACCTGCAATAACATATAGCCTAGTCTATTTTTGGCCACCTCAGGGCAGCAGAAACAAGTTCTAGGCTATACACCAAGGTACAAGGTTCTTTATTAGTCATTATACAGCACAAGGCTGCATAACGGAATAATATTTGTCGTTTCTTTGTGCTACACACACATCATATCTGTGTTAAAATATGGTAACATATAAAATAAAATAGAATTATATATACAGTTAATTTTTATACCTAGGCTATAGGCCATACACATACAGCATACACACTGAACATTCTACAGTGCATTTTTTGAATTTCCATCTGGGGTGAATGTAAACAGCAGCAACCAGATGATAATATGAAAGTTTCATCTTCCCAATAAACAGTCTGACACTTGGGAAACAGAGTCCATCTTGACTGCGTTTGTGCACCAAGCATCATTGATGTCTTGCGCTCACAGCTGGGAACATGAACCACCTGCTGAGTGCTTGATCCAGGATGTTGATGGGGCAGGTCTCTGTAACAATGTGGGCACAACAGTCTCTGAATTCCCATTTTGTCCAGACAGGATCATTAAAAGCAGAATTTAGTCCAAGCTGGGCCAGCATGGCTCCTCTCCTGGGTGTCACTCACCGTGGTGCCTGGTCCGCTTGTTTGGGCCGGGTGGATCGTAGTCTGCTGCTCTTGAATTTAACCCCGTCTTCATCTTCCAATGACTGTATTTAAATAAAGCCGTAAAAAAAATACTGACATAATCACCTTTTACACTAATATGGCAAACTTACTGGCAAATTCTTGCTTATTTCTCCAGCACATACAGAGCATGATTATTATTAATTTGGAGTCGTGTTGCTGGTGACCTGGAAAATGTAAGTTGAATATCTCTCTGTTTTTTGTCCCTACCAACTCCTGAGAAACATTTCTGGCTCTTTAGCTGCTAAATGCTGCACTCTGTCAGCTAGTCATTAACTGTGTCTGTCAGCCGTTTGGTGCTGAGCAGTTAGTGAACAGAGGGTTTCCAGAGCTTTTCTTTTCTTGTTCTGCAAACAGCATGCTGTAGTCCAAAGCTATACGCTATGAGAGTGGTGAGAGTGAGCCAAAAAGGTAAAGTTGTGGGCTGGACAGCAAAACAATCCAGATTCAGGTGACAAGCACATCCCCGCAACCTCCACCTTCGCTGGCTCCCAATCAAGTCCCGCATTAATTACAAAATCCTCCTTCTCACCTATCCCTCCATGCTCTTGTCCCACAGTACCTCTCTAACACCCCACCCTGGAACCATGGGTCCTCAGGAGCTGGCCTGCTCCCCAGTCTCCACATCAGACTCCATACTTTCGGATGATCGATTGGAACGCTCTTCCTCAAACACCATCTGTTCACCACAGCCTGGAGACTCCCTTAGCGCTGCTTGCTCAGTATTTTAACTGAAATGTGTTGTTGTTGTCTCATGTACAGTCAGTTCTGTAAAGCTTCCTTGGGTTTCATGAAAGGCGTTAGTATTATTATTAGCCTGCACATTTTCGCCAAAGAGACATTGCTAGTAGCTATGGCGTAATGACTCCAGGGCTGGTTGGTGAACTACTGCACCAACTACTGGAACATGTTAGCGAGCCAGGAACAAACTAGAGCTTGTCAGTCACAATAGCCCGCAGAGGTACTACCCTCTGGCATTTTGTTGACAGAACTGTACATCATTTAATTCAGTTGACTTGAGTTAACTGTCACCAAACTCATTAGCTTGCTAACGGCCTTACTTGCCTTTGCAAGTAAACCCACAGGTTTCTGTAATTCCCTGAAATTCTCTGAAAAAAGCTGCCGTTTTAATCCTGTTGTATATGAGTGAAGCAATAGGAATGGCAAATTCAGCATGTTTCCCTTGGCATCATCCATCTATCCCTCCATCCATCCACCGTCAACCGCTTATCCTGTGTCCTCGGGATCATTTAACACACAAATCAATCAACTGTTTTAGATTATTAAAAAAGTTTAAATAAAATGGAAAATAAAATACAAGGTGATGTCTCTTTTTGCTAGATATCCACATTTATCCACAACTTTTTTCTACACATTTCATTCTATTCAGTGCCACCTCCAATTGAAAAGAAACTTTGTGGGCCAGTCTGTGAATAAGCTACTGTATATCATGACACCCAGAGTGCCTTAACACATCACAGCTCCTCTGCACCGTCTCTCTGTAGGATTGATCAAGGTGAGACAGAAGTTCACGCAAACAGCAATTGCAGCGTCATCTCCTGGGTGGACAAAAGCTGATCGATACTTTCCACTTGCTCATCAACGCTTATCTGATAGCTCTGATGTGTCTCCTAGGAAATAAAATGCTTAGCAGTATCAGATATACTACCTCTGCTGGATTTCAGATGGGCCAGTAGCCGCTTCAGATCCATCACTCACCATAACCCATCCATCTGCCCCCTCTCCACATCCATTTTGATCACCCTCCCACTCAGACCCTCGCTTGACCACAGCAAATCAGCTGGCCACCTTCACCTTTCCAGAGCAGAATACGTGTGTTTGAGTGCAATGTGCATCAGTTACTTCAGTGTAATTGAACTAGCTGTTTCTCCAGCAAGCCTCTTTGGCATTTAATTAGTGTTGAGTTTTGCTCTCTGTTGTACACTTTTCATTTGCTTTATGCTCAGTGCAGGTCCCAGAGTGCAGCCATTCCCTGAGATTTCATCTTAATTACTAATTACCTCTAAGAGAAAATGTTTTACAAACACTGATTAATTATGTTGTTGTGCATTTCACCTTCTCCACACACCTGTATTTCTTCTGTGTTATGTTACAAGGACACTAAGGAGGGGACACTAAGAGACAGGAAGTATCAGATTTCATCCCTACTCTGAAAAGTGACTTACTGATAAGTGGACTGTGACTGAATGGCCATTACCTGAAATCCCCAGGCTAGAAGGTAAAAACTGGCTTGTAAAATATAATAATTGTAGGAGAAACAATTTTCACTCCATGTGTAACTGACCTCTTGGTGGAACCCTTAAAGCAGCAGTTGGTAAGAAGTGAACATACAATGCAAAACCTTCCATGTGTCTCTGCTGCTCATATCACTCCGCTAAGCCCCATCCATCAAGAGAGGTTGGTTGCCCTGCAAAAACTCAGCCTGGGCTCAGCCTGCGTGGGGCTCGCACTTCCCGGTGAGAATCTCACCAAGACCCTGGCCCTCTCGCTGTGACTTGTCTTCTCAAAGACGCCCCTCTGACACTTGCAGCCCAGGGCAGAGAGCCGCAGGCTTCAGAGGCAGCTGCGACATTGTCTAAAAGCAGGTTGAGAGGCTAGTACAAAACTACCCCCAAGTTATTTCCCGCTGTTTGTCATCATGTCACTCATCGGTACGAGCATCATGGTGTTGAACATAATGAGCCCGAAGCTCCCTGTGGAGCTGGGACTTGCTCACAGACCTGTTTTGTAAGCTTTGGATGTCTCCACATGCTGAAGCAGTGTGCATGAGGCTCTAGCTATATCAATACTCAACATGTTAAGAGTATTATGGCGGTGTAAATTGCAGCCTTACCAAAACCAAAAAACACAAGATCAAAAGTGTAAAGAATAGATTACTCTGTTTTTATCTGCTCTAATGTAAGCTGCTGCATTTGCAACCAAGCGAGTCCGACAAACTAGCACGTGTCTCAAATCAGTGTTCTTCCGTAATTGCGCTTGCTATTTTGAGGGCAAAAGAGTCTTTACACTTGCAAAAGGCAGTGCACTATGAGTACCCAGATAATGTATTCCATCCATACATCCATCGTCAACCGCTTATCCTGCGTACAGGGTCGCGGGGGTTGGAGCCAATCCCAGCTGGCGAAAGGCGGGGTACACCCTGGACAGGTCGCCAGGCTATCGCAGGGCCACACATAGACAGACAACCAGTCACACTCACACCGAATGACAATTTGTGAAAATGTAACAAAGTTATTATGGTGGCCGATGATGATGCCCACTGGTTGAAATTCTGTATTAAAGAAAAAGAAGAACAGGTCAAATGTTGCAATTGACCTCTCTTGTAAGTCCACAACACTACCCTATTCAAATTCACACACTACTCAAGTATGTACATACACAGTACACAGTACACAAAGTATCCAAAATGAGACACAGCTTAGTTTTTTGTAGTAACCAAGGCTTAGACTATTGTAAGCAAAAAAAAAGCATAATATTGTTTCTTCGTCTGTCAAGCTTTCAATTCTTCCATAACTGAAATGGGCAGGCATAAGCAAATGGTCAATTGCACCAGTACCTGCTCAGAGGCTGAAATTAGAAGACTGTGGTTTCCTTGGCTAATTTCCTTGGAATTTCTGCATCAATATGAAGAAATGTAGAATGAATAAATAAATGAAAAAATTAATAATTAATACATGCTAAATCCAGTGTACCACAGTTTCTTTGTTGGCCCTGGAAACACCCTGTTTCAAAGAGTCTCTGTCCAAAGTTGCCTCTTTGTAACAGGCATGTACACTGAAATAAAAACAAAACATTTCAACTTACAACCATGGCAGCTTATGTCCCTTAAGGCATTCAGTTCTTCTTCACCCCCAGATCCTTGTCTTGTTTAGCTAAGGCAAAAATCGGAAAAATAGCAACTGAAGTATAGCCATAGCTGATGAATTTGTCAGGGGAGTGAGAGGATTTTCTCTTCTTACTAACCTGAGGCACATTCTCAGAGTCATGCAACTTCTAAACCAGGTTGGAAATAAATAAATAAAGTGTAATTGATTCAAGTTTGAAGCTGCACAAGGTAAAATTTTGTGTTAGAATGTACCATAAAACAAAAAGCGGCTGCAAAAAAAACAAAAATCTGATCCCTGTTAGTCAGCAATGAAATGCTGGTGGCTGGTGATAGTATAACACATAAAGGAAGCACCAAAATGCAAAAAGCCTCTTTATTAACAGCAGCCAGGGAGTCCTCTATGGTTTGGTTACAGCAGTGAAAATTGTTTTAGGTATCTGGCTGTAGGACAAGGATGGCAAATTCAGTTAGATGGTCTGTTTGTCTGACTGTCAGAACACAGCTCAAAAACTACTGACCGGAATGCCCTGAAATTTGTTCTGAATTTTGATGATCCTAAATTGATTATGCTCAATTTTGAAATGCCTAATTAAATTTACAAATTGAAAGTGATCTATGGTTTTTACTCGGAAAATCTTCATGTCCTCCGCCTGCCTTATTTTCCCAAACAACAAGGAAGTGCTCCACAACACTGTCTTTTAACTTTCTGTCTTCGCCTGAAGTGGGAACGTGTTACACTGTGCTGGCTGACTTCTGATAGTTGCAACAACCTTGTGCCAGCACTTTTTTAAACAATCTTCCCCAAGGGAGTCTCACAACCTTATAACATTTCTTTCAGAAATGATCAAGCATGGCTGCTTATTAGACCGTTTACAGTGACAGAAAAAGAAAAGTGTGGAAGTTTTAAGCTAGTTAATACCAAAGATGTCACATATTAAACATTTTATCCAACTGGGACAGTCCAGGAGGGGCAATTTGTAGATGAATTCTGTCTATTATATGATATATTAATTACTTGTGACCCTCTGCCACTTGAATCCCCCAAAGTGCAAAACTGTCTAAAGGCTTATTCAACTTCAGATACAGAAACAGAAAAAATCAGGCATAATTTGTGTGTGTCCGAGATGGGAGATTTAGAGGCCATGCAATTAAGTGTTCTCTGGAGCCTCTGAATGGAACTTTAACCCTGTAAATATTTTGTGTGTATGTGTTTGACAGGAAGGAGTGTTTAAGTGTGTTTGTGAATGTATTTCCTCTGTGTGGATTTGTGTGGCTTTTATTCTGTTTCCTTGTCTCTGTATAATGCACACAGAGTTGATACAAACCATGAACTTTGATCTTGCTACTCCTATTGGACCAGGGCCAGTGTTGAAACAGGTGATGTGGTGCTTTTTGTCATCTCCAGTGCTGTTCAACTGAAAATGGGGAGCTTTCTGGAAGCCTCTTCATCAGCGACGGAGCAGATGGTGGGTTGAAGAGGGAAATGTCGAGACACATTAGCTCGTGCCTTGTTTCCCTTCACACTCTTGGAAAAAGGACGTTAGAGGAGCTGGATCTGTTATGGGGCTGAGTTTCTGCCAATAGCATATGGTCACTGCTGCTGGTCTCCCATTTTACGCCAGGACTTTTCAGTTGAGCAATTGTGCTTTGAGGCAAAAGCAATTATGCAGTTTAAATAATATTGCTACTCAGCAGTCGATTCATCTGTGTTTTTCTGCAAATTTGCAGACTGAGTGCAAAATATTTTCCTGTGTTAAACTGCATGAAGCTGTCAGGATGAGGAAACTCATTCTTTCTAGTGAGAAAAGCTGCTATCTCACCTCTGCTGCAGCATTAGACATGTTCAACTTCTCCGAGCTTCAATAAGTCAAAATCAATTTTTATTATTGTTGCTAGGCCTCTATCTGGGTTTAGAGAATATTTACAGCAACTCATGTCTTCTTTCACCACCATGGTTCTTTCAATTTGTCGCTCTCTGTTATTTCTGTGTCAAGCATTACATTTCTTACTTAAAGTAGGTGGCTAATCAGAGAACTGATGGCCATTAGAATAACACTGAGGCTGTTATGAGTGGCAGAGGAAATCATAACCATGTCTTTGCAAGGTCTTTGCAAGCAGCATATACTGTGTCAGTGGGCTGCAGCTGACACAATGGCTACCCTGTCAAGGTCAAAGCATTGCTCTGGTTTTGCCCTCTTGGCTAGATTGGCACAGTTTTATAGATGATTGCAGTGCCAAGCTCATAAAATTGTATGGCCTTAAAATTTATGCTGGAAAACCAAAGAACATTAAACTAGGCCTGCCGATATTTCTCTGATTGCACTCAACAGGGGCCATATGTTTTAAAAACGCTCACAGTAGTAGTGAAGTGGTCTAACCTGTTGGGGACAGCCACCCCTTTCCGGGAAAAAACGCCTAAAATAACATACCCAAAATGAATGAGGAATAACTCCTCAACCATTTGGCCTACATGCATATTTCTGGTTTCCTTTGAAACATCAGAAGCCAATGAATATAAATCTGTAAATCATTCATATGCTGGTATCATTTGATACCCATTGGATGTGTTTGTAGCTCCACACACTCACTCCAAATGATGTGAGCTATACAGCTGATCGCCGGGGGAGATTAGCTTTAGTTTGAGAGGTTGGACATGAGGATACATTGTGATTTGAGATAACCAGATGCTTATAACTGCAGCCATGTACAGTGATTTCAGAGCGATTTATGTTGTGATATAGGCTTATTTAGATGCTTGGTGTTTGATGGGTGTTTGGTGTGGATAAAAATGGTTGGTTTGAGCTTCTAGCTGAGCCTCCTAGCTTCACAGAGGTGTGTAGCATAGATAGGGTGATGCAATACTAGTATCAGACATTAATTTCCCATTTGCATTTTGCACAAAAACTGCACGCTGCACCCGGTACCGGGGACGTTGGTGTTCAACATCTAACTTTGCTTGTCATTTAGAAAAAGGAAAAAGGCGCTCCTTATAACTTCAGATCTTGGTTCAAAGTAATATAGGTGGTTGTTGTCTGTACGGTCAATATACACAGGTGGGGTTAATTATAGGTGGTTGCTGTCACCTGTCACCTTTAGCCCCACTTGTGTATATTGATTGTGAAATCACCAGAAAACATGATAAAGGGGCGTCTTGCCCAAAACATCTGTGGGGCATCTGTCCTTGTCTCTCTTTTTTATTATTAACTATAACCATGTTCCTGCACCCAGTCTATAAGGTCTAATCATGAGGTGAGCATGTTGTGTCTTGTCTGTGGTGACCAGACACTTGATTTAGATTTTGGGTTTTAATAATTTACACTTTTAAATGATATGATCTTAAAATAAGAATTCTACAATTCTATGTTCTTATTTTTTAGGGTAACCCATTCACAGGTTTAGGTTAAGTTGAGCGGTACGGATCTGTTGGGGTGTTGGATTGTCCTTGTTCCTAGTTGAAACTGTTTAATGTATTGTTGCTTGTATAGTTGTTTTTTTTTTTAAAACGCATATACTCTGCCCCCTGAGCCGTCCTTGTGTCTTTCCTCTCTGCAACCTTTCAAATATCTTTTTGAGTTTTAGTGACCATGAAGGCCATACAATTAAATCTTTATTTCACCTGATAATGAGCTAAAAATGCCAATTAGACATATTGCCAACACGCACCTCTTAGCAACAAAGTTGAATTTCAAGACAGAAGAAGTATTTGAGTGGAATAAACCTTTAAAACATTAAGCACTTGGACAGAAAGTAGCATTTGGGTGGAATAAACCTTTAAAAGTAAAAGGACTTGCACTTTTGCAGTCGTCAATTTGTTAGGGGTCACAATCGTGAAAAACCAGGGTCCTAGGTCCTGAAACTGCAACCTCCTTTACTGCAAGAACATAGTATTGTATTTTGCAGGTTAAAAGAAAAATCATGCAATTTGACTCAATGTAATTCTGACTTTTACAACAGGTGAAACAGAACACAAAATGAATCAATCTAGATTATTATTTCTAAAATGTCCAATACAGGCCCCGTCCATCAGCTATACCGGACTACAAATAAACCTACAGATATTGTTTATGACACAGAGATAGGAGCTTTGCATTACACCCCCAGTGAATAGAAAGTGTACTCATGTGTATCAATAATGAAATCGTGATGAGATGGAGCAGGATGTGAACAGAAGTGAGGAGAAGTTGGAGAGAAAAACAACAACATTGTTGTTTTTGAGTCTGTCTCCTCTCATGCAGCCACTCCACCGCTGAAGCTTGCAGTTTAGTCTATGAAAGAGATACGGTGGAGGCAGTTTGGAGGGACAAAATGGTTTATAAATCTTAGACTCTCAAGTAGATATTGTGCTCTTTTTATATTTTCTATCAGCCTGTTGACTGCAACACAGTTAGGTGTGACTGATGGTGTGGCTGGTGTAGAAAGATGCTATAATAGATCCAGACATGCTATGTATTCACAACTCCAGTACTGCTGCACAGAAACACCTGATCTCCTATTTATCTCCCTATATAATTTTGCCTGACAATCCAATCAACAGTTTTTGGCTTAGCACACTTCTCACCATGAAAACCTTAAAAGAGAATTTTAAAAGACGGAGAAAAGTGATGTTGCTCTCTTCATCGGTGTTTCAAAGGGAAAGTGTTTTTTGCTCAAAATACTCTTTAGAACTCTGCTACATGGTTGACTGGAGAGAGGGCCTCATGTGCCAGCATTTTCTGAGTCAAGAGCAAAGTTGTATTTCATTCTGTTTTATTACAGCGTGTCGGCTTACAGGTCGAATAAAATACTCAGTCAGCGGCAACACTGAAATATTTGTTCTTCTAAAAGTGATGTAGTTGTATGTAACAGTGCTTCCAGGCGTTTGCTGTTCTGAATACAAGAGGAGAGCAAAATATCACATTTAAAGCTTTGATTTTGTGTGACATTATATCACTTAGTTGGTGGAAGAGATGGAGGACAAAGCCCAGACAGAGAAAAGGCATGAGATGGGAATTTATTTGGCTAAATAAGCATCTATGCTATGCAGGTTGCTCTCTAATCATTAACATAGCCAATTAGGCAGGGCAGCTGTATTGGTTGGGTTGCTCTGTGAGATAAAACATTATCTAACTTAATGGATTTTTAAGAAAAGCCAAGTGCCAAAAAGCAATTATGGTCTTTAAATATGTTTGGTTTTGCATTTGCCTTCTTTTAGAGAAATAATAGAGAGAGAGGATTCAAGGCACAGAAAGAAGAAGGGACAGCAAAAGAGAGAGGGAGAGACAGACTGGCTGAACACTTAAGTGTGACTGGGAGAAAGTAAAAGAAGTCCACTCTGATCACACCAATGGACTGGAGGAAATATGATTGCAACACAGATGCTCCTGGAGAAATGTGCGCTGTTGAATTCTCCCATTAGATTATTTTTTATTTTAAAAGCACCACCTTTCAGTCTCTGGAAGCCAGCTGTTCCTCACGCTAGTAAATAAAAAGACTAAAGGTGAGTTTATTCTTGATGTGGTCCTTCCTTTAGATACCTGTGGAGAAGGTTTGGATTAAAAGTTTAGTGTCAGATTTCACCCACCCCACACACACACCACCGGTAAAATAAGCTAATCTATTGTAGGTGATGCAACATGCCACAATTTATATTCCCCGCAGCAACTGTGATGTGTGATGATGATGAATGATGGTGCGACATGCATGTAGATATAGAACTGGAGTTAAATCCAGATAACTTCTAATTTGCCTTGTCTCATTACTGAATAGGACTGTGCAATCATCGTGTTTACTTTCTTTAATTACATTCTGCTTGCCTGCCTTCCTAAACCTGCCTGTGAGCCATTTATTAATAAATCACTAAAATGATCCTGCTACAACTGTCTGGGTTCTTTCTTGTTGTCAATCTCGCTAACTGGATTTAAAACTACCATGCTACAGCCACTAGTGTCACTGTGAGGCAAATATACAGTGAGCTAAATGCTAATATCAGCGTAGCAGCATACTTATAATGACAATGCTCACATTCTGATGTTTAGCAAGTATAAAGTTTGCCATGTTCCTCAGGTGCAGGCTAACCTCTGCACATTAGCACTGTTCACAAAGTACAGCTAAGAGTCATGGTAATGTCATTAGTTTTGCAGGTATTCAGTCGTAAACCAAAGTATCGGACAATTGGAATGAAGTTTTTGACCTGATGATGGCACCATATGGAAAAAAAACAAGCATCACAAAAGTTTTTACAATTCATCATGACAGGAACATGAGTGTCTGTACCAAATTTCATGGGAATCCACCCAACAGTCGTTGGAACCGCTAATGTGAACCTCATGGTGGTGCTTCAGAGTAAGTTGGGAGTTCATCAAAGTCAGTAAAATTCATCTTCTGGGAGTGGTAATCCTTGTGGTAATCCATCTAGTAGTGGTTGAGAGATTTCATTGGATAATGAAGACTTTCACTTGCTGTTGCTGCCAGCAAGCCAGGGGACCTTTAATGTCTGTGCAAAATGTCATTGCAATCCCTCCAATAGTTATTTACACATTTCAATCTGGACCAAAGTGGTAGACTAACCAACCTTCATCACTACTCGTGTTGCTAGCGACTAAAATGTAAAACATTGTTTTTTTTTAATTTACAGAACAAGAAAATTTTCCCGCAAATTGTCGTTTAGTTTTGTGCTATAACCACTTACTATTTATTATTTGATTCATTTCTCTTCTTTCTCAAGTTCGGTTTCATCCTTAGCAAATGGAAATGTCTGCATTAATTTCTTAGTGGAACTATTATGTGTTTAAATGTGAGTAAACAGAGGGTCGCCCAAACCTTGGCATTGTGTCCGGCCCTCAGGTCACTGACTTGGCATGCCTGCATGCAGTCTGTCTCATCCCCCACCTATGGGACAGCAGAAGACAAGGAGACTTTCTTGGAACGGACTTCAAGCGCTGCAGGTGGCAGGGATAACCCAGGGCAAATCTAGTGTGGCTAGCTGGCATCTGTCTCAAAGCATGATTTGCCTCTTGGCTGCCTGATCCAGAACCCCTCTGAATGGAGCAAAGGATAAAGAAGGGCTTAGCCAAAGGCAGATTCAACTGAACATATTAATTCACCAAAGCAGATGAATCACAAACTGCTTCACCACTTTCAAGAACAGCAATAAAGTTCTTACTTTTGCTGATGAATCACTCAGTGATGAAATGATAAAAACTTATGAGGCATAATGTGAGATAATATATAAGTAGTTTATGTGGTAGTGCCTGCAATACAAGAAAAACTTTGTGTAAAGAGAACAACTTCTTTCATTACATTGTCTTGTCAGGCTTGATTTTATAATTAAACTGTCTGAACTGTTGCTCTCCTGATTCCCACCCGGACTCTTAACACCAATCAAAGGCATAATTAAAGTTTATCACACTCAAATACAACCATTTTCCATTATTGTCTCACTTAATGGAACTTTTGTGATCCACAAAGTTCTCAAATTACATCTCATCCAACAGTCCCAACCTTCTGCTGTTTTAAGAATACTCCTCATTCATTAACTCTCAAGTCTCTCTTTTATAAAGCCTCTAGACCAGCAGTCGGCAATAGGCGGCCCGTGGGCCAAATCTGGCAATAATATCTGGTCCATGGCCAGATTACTTTGATAGCAGCAAAAAAAAACAAAAAACCATTAAAAACATTACAGCATTACAGCAAAAGATAATCTCACAATAACCACTTCCTCTTAAGTGACTGTGCCTACAAAATAAAAGCGCGAGAACGTCTTTGCAGAAGTACTTTATGGCGTGTTTAATTGAAAGCTTTTATTTTGAAAAGTTATTAAGGAAATTCAAAAGAGTCTCTGGCTTGCTTGACACACCTCTGAAAAAGCCCTCAGAAAACGTGGGATCGGATTCCCCTGAATGAGAAAAGCAGGAATTTCCTCTGCCTGGAGATACTGGGGAAATTAGTGTCCATAGGCTGAAGTGGACCAATCGCCAGGACGCACATTCTCCTGCACATGCTGAATTGTGAATATGTAAAATGATAATCAATTTGTTGAAAAGGGAGAAAAAAAAATACTAACATCATGTGGGGATTGAACACACTACCCTACAAACAGGAGTCCTGTGCACTACAGACTGAGCTCAACAGTCACATGGTGAAGGATGGATTATAAAGCATAAATTGACGATGTTTTGGCCCGCCATCTACTGACTTGAAAAAAATTTGGTTTAAGGGGGTCCCGACATCTGATTAACCTCACATGTCTGTTTTTTTAGTTCAAGCAGTTTTCCATGACCAGATTTCCAACAAGGCTGCCAACAAAAGATCCATTCAACTGTGCTGAGCTTGTTTTAATTTAGTAGATTACTTTCCATGTTGTAGCTGCTGCAGTCGTGATTGAAACTGCTGTGATATTTAAAAGAAAATTGAACTTTGCTGCAGAACAGACTGACCAGACTGTCCATATCTTCCAGCCAGCACCATATTTTATCTTTTTCCCTTGCAATTCAATCATAGTAGAATTGTACAAAGTCATGCTGCCTTTCTCTTTTACTCAACAGTGTTAAGAAAACAACTATATTGGAATTGTTAGTGGACAAAATCGATGGGGTTCTGTATTTATGTTTAGTGTGAGCACCCACATTGTCACCAGTTGAATGTTCCACGTGTAAGCATAGAATTTGTATGTTTTTGGTCGTGCAGGCAGGTTGATTTAAATGTGTAGTGTGAGATAGCACATGCAGGATTAACAAAAATATGCAGGTGTTAGATCCAACAAAAAGCTCAGGGAAGCCGTTTGTGTGGAATAGGATTATTGTTGCCCATTGTGGTCATTGGGGGAAAAACACCCACTACAACTTTGAGTCTCACCAACCATCGAGTTATTGTTTTGAGCCCCAGGGCTTAAGGGGGCAGAAATGAGCCTATTATGGTTTGGCACACCACAATGAGGCAAAGACGCTGCACAAGAAACTTAATTAGCCGGGCGACACAAAGTTGAGATTTATGCTTCATCAGAAGTGCTTTCAAAATGGTTTTTTTCATTTTTACAAGAGCAATGGCATAACTGTGACCTGAAGTATTTATTCACACTTCAAGGTTAATGCTTAATAAAAAGGCCCTGAATAAATATATTTATCTACCTATTTGTAGTAGCAACAACTGTCTCCAGAACACTCAAAATCGACAAATTAAACAATAAATTTAACAGCAGGCTTCCTAAATTGAAGACTTTTGCAAGAAACTGTGATGTAGAAACATAGTTTTTATTATTATTTTTTTTACAGATTTAGTGTACAATTATAAATTACTTAAGTGTCAATCATATGCATCAGTATTGATGAAAAAAAGATTGGGAATACTCACAGATATCAAAGGAAAACAAGAAGCTCTGAAAAGTGCAGACAAGAAGGAACGGGTCGCTTCAGTGTTGCACGAATACTCTCATCACACAAGTGCAACGCTTATTTGTACCTTGCGTTCCTGACATGGGGTTACACACTAGAAGACAAACAGAATCTAATAGGCAACCCACAGAGGCAAGTAATCACAATCATGTCAATAGATCATAGCTGTCTCCCATCTGAAACAGGGAAAACACGGCTAAATGGTAAAGAGCTGCTGTGAAAGCTTCCGTTACAATCCATGGAGTTTTTAGACTGACAAAGCCTAAAGAGAAGCAACATGAAGCACCCAATTTTGGATGAACCATGTAATAAAATCCAAATATTGCTAGAAACCTGACTGTATGATTGAGCATGAGTATGATTTGAATTCTTTGTGGTTTAAATGAGGCTGACAAATACTACGTTACAGGGCCAGTTGTCTATATGCCTTCAGGTTTAGTTTAATGTAACATTTCTTTCACAGTTCCAAGACGCATAAACTGTACATGTATACATATTATGTGTAAGGAAACTTTTCTTGCCATATTTTGATGTACACAGACCACTGACTCTCTGGTACACCGTCTAGATCATTCTCAATGCTGATGGCCTTTACTTTTTCAAGATATCTCAGCACGACAGTGATTTATTTATTTTTAATTAGGTATGACTAATTTTGTTCCCTTCACTTTTATAATTAGATTTTCTCACTAAAATCTTTCGAACATAGTCTTCCTACTTCCAGCTGCAAAGCTCCACTTGAGAGAGGATAAAAATGTTGATAAATGAATCTGAGTCACCTTCAATTCTTTGCCATGTGCTCAAAGCAATAAACTTGAAAAGAGCAGCAGCTGAGTTACTGCTGGACACTGCAGGCTACATATATTCTGCTGTTTTGTTATGCAGCCTGAGAGGAGGACTGCAGGCACCACACTGTATACTGTATATATACACTGTATTACTTCATGTCATTACTCCATTGAACCTGGCATTTGCGTCAGGTGGAAAATGGAAAGGAGTGTTGTGGCATTCAGGCATAACGCTTCTTGATTTACTGTAGCTCTGATAGTACATCATATGTATGCATTAGTACCAGCTACTATGCTCTATCATTTACCAAAATAAAAAAAAACATTAATGCCGGATTTGCCAGAAGTTTGACTTAAATTGGTCTTCTATAATTTATCTTCAATTTATTACTATTGTCTATCAATTTCATTTAGTTTTTATAAGTTTTTATCTTACCTTTTCTCTGTCTGTCAGTATTCTGCTGCAACAAATGGATTTCCACAAAGGCTTATCTTATCTAAAGTTACAAGGAGGGAAAATGACTTCCTCCTTTTCCTCTTGAAATAAGTGATGTATAGTAATTTGTGAGAGAGACAATACAAAAATACGTGATGGTATTACTAATTGGAATTTTGTTGTCTCTTATGATATGATAACAGAAGATGTGGTGATGGTGCAGTGGACAAGACACATCCCTTTGGTGTGAGAGACCTGGGTTCAAGTCACCATGGTGGCACATTCCAAATGTGTCTTTGAGCAAGACACTTTTAACACCTTGTTGCTCCAGAGGCGTGCAACCTCTGACATATATAGCAATTGTAAGTCGCCTTTGATAAAAGCATCAGGTAAATGAAGAAATGGAAATGAAAACATCTGAGATATAGAAGAAAGCTGGATCAACTCAAATCTTACATGTCTGGTTGATTATTTTCCACTGACTTGGACTATAACTTTAATCTCCTCTTCCTTTTATAAGATCAGTTAAAAAGGCTGAAGGACATCCTCCTGCAATTTAAAAAGCAACCTGTAGAATGAACGCATGAGAGCCCACTACATGTTAACCAATAACTGTGAGCAGATAAATCGGCTTTTAATGCAGGTAATCTGATGAGGAGCATGCCTGGTCCTCCAAGTAGTAAGCCTTCAATGCACGAGTGATACAACTGTCCAACAACAAGCTGAGTCATCAACAGGGTCAACCCATGTGGTTGTACTTTTCCCAAGTCTTTTCATAAGCCAAAAGCTCTGTTTAGTAGAAAAGTCCTCGACCTTTGTAAACAACAATAATATACCAAAATTTCAGTTCAGCCAGGACATTAGATTAAGGTTTTAGCCATTCACTCCAGCAATATTTCATTTTGGTGATATGACTCATATGATGCTCTGAAACAAATCTAAACAACCTTGTCCCAACAACACTTAACATTCACATTTATCTAAAAGCTAGTGGAGGAGTTGGCTGGAGATGTGGAGAGAATTACATTACTGAGTGGGTGTAGCAGCTGGGATTTAGAGCTCAGCCGTGGTATGGGTTGACAAAATGAATTAAAGGTTATTAAGAAACAAGTGTAAGAAATAGGTCGTATATATGAATGATTGGATGGACTATGGAATATGTTTTTACATGTTTTTGTCATTATTCCTTTCAGTTATAACATTTTACTCACTAATTTCATTGCTTTGTTCAGTGAGTTTAACAGTACAAGGAAGGCACAAGCAGGAAAAGCCAGACAGTCAGACAACTTGCCAAAAACTAAAGCAACTGTTAAAATATCAAATGTCTAATATACATTTTTAGCTGAGTGAAGGGCAGAGCTCCATGGATGGCAATGCCTTTCTGTTGGTCGCAATCTGTTGATTGTTCGCTCGATCCACCGCTTTGGTCCAGAATAAAATATCTCAATAGCTATTGGATGGTGACATTTTGCACAGACATTCATGGTCCCTTAGAGGATGAATCCTTGTAACTTTGCTTGTCCTCTGACTTTTCTTCATGGAGGTTCACATTTGTGGTTTTGAGTGAAAAGTCTCATCAACTATTGGATGGATTGCCACAAACTTTGTTACAGACATTCATGTCAGGATTCGTGTAATTAATTTGGTGTTCATGCACCATCGTCAACATCAACATTTTTCTTTGTCCAATTCTTTATTTTCTGACCAAATATCTGCATAACTAATGACATTCTCTTCAGGCTCAGCTGTGATTTCTGGTTTGTGCTAAATACCTACCATTAGCATGCCAACAGGCTAAACCAAGGTGGCCATGGTAAACCCAATCTGGTAAAATATGGTAACTTTGGCTTTCCACCAACTCTAACACCAATGTGGTCATTGTGAACATCTTAGTGGACATTCAGATCAAAATCAAGTCAATGCAGCCTTAGCATGGTGATGTTAGCATTTACCCCCATCTTTGAAGCAACACATTAAAGACACAGACACGAGAAGAGTTTGTATTATTTCTCTAGTATGTGGATTCTTGAAAACAGGTCATTAACAATTCAAGCATTCTCCTTTGATGAATGATAACAACTCCGGCTGCTTTTGCTTTGACTCTTGACTCTCACACCTCTTTCTGTTAGAAAATTATGTCATGGCTTCAATAAAACTTGTCTTCTGTTCTATTCATGATGAGAGTTCTAGTCCTAACTCTCATCAAATTGAGATGACTTACTAAATTTGATTGCCTTTGAATATTAAATGCATGGATATAAAGACTGTGTAGCACACAGGAAGGATTATGGGTAGGGCCGTGATCTGATTGGTTGGTTAAGTCGGTTGGTTCGGCTGCTGGAGCAAAAGTGAGGTGTTTAAAATGAGACTCAGAGACCAAGGATTAGATGTAGGATAATGCCGGCTTCTTATATTTGAAGATATGTATAAAAATAAAAATATTTGTTGGTACCAAAAATGAAAAAGTACAATAATAAAACAAGCAATGAATAAGGCAATTATTGATATCACAATCAGGCTATGACATCAGCATGAAATGCTTGCTTTCCAAATTTAAAGTGAGTATTTCACTCTTTGAAGTAGTTCTATAATTAAATTCCCGGGTGCACCCTTTAACCTGAATTTCTGTTAATAACACCACATTCACGTTTGTTCAGATCCAGTTCAATAATACAATCCAATAGAATTCACACAGTACAACAGTAACCCTTAATTGCAGGAATGATTCCTACTACTCAGCTCCAAATTCTCAGTCCCAAGGTGTGAACAGGTGAGTTTGTTTAAGTGAGTCCAAAGTCCAAACAAAAAATGGATTTGTCGAAGGTAAGTCAGAGTTCAGAGTTCCATAGGGTTGGTGTATGGATGTGTGTGGGGGAAGGAGTGTGAAGGTGAGTGAAGGGGTTTTGTGTTGTAGTGGGGCCTACCACACCGCAAAGTGCAGTAGTAGCGGGACAGGTCCAGTGATCCTGAAGAGGGAATGGCTCCCACGATCATTCAAGAGGGACGGCTCGCCATCAATTTTCATCCGCAGATCCAATCCAGACAATGGAAAAAGAAGCACGCACACAAAAAAAACCTGACCTGTCAACAGACAGGGTCAGAGAAATATTCACTGCTTAAGTCTCATGCAATAATATACACTACATGAAATTCACAATACACAATGACATACATACTGTGGGTGTTGTGTACTTTCTGTGCCTCTCTCTCAAAATTCAGCATATAAACATAAATAACTTGGCTGCACACAACCAGATAAGCTGCACATTAGAACAATTAAAGTTTTGATGCAAGTGCAAAATAAAGTAAGCTGAGTTTACACATTAAACAACACAGTAAACCAGCTTGTTCAACTAAAACTGTAGCTTCATATTCACTAAGTGCACATAAATAATTTAAGGTGCAAAGTAAGTGAACATTCTCACCGATTTCACCAGAGCGGCTGGACACACACCCAAAATGGCGGCGCCCAGTAAAGCCACAAGGTCTTCTAAAACCGAAACATACGAGACCGTATGCGACTTTCAGTACTTTCTCTCAGTGCAAAATAAATTAGCTTTCACAGTAAGGTGATAAAGAATGAACAAAAGCAGTTTTAAATGAATTACCTCGCTCTTGAATCAGCAAAGACTGCGCGTCGCGGGAAATCCTACGGACATCAAAGCTACCGACGCTGCTAGTAGTCGTCTCAAGCGCTATATCTAAACACTGAACTTACAACTAAACTCTCACAGCAGTTAACTACCACGTTTGTAGTGTTGAAGTTAGCCTCAGTGTAGTTCGTTTTTTAGCTGTATTTTCTCCAGGTTTCTCCGTTTTCACCCTCTACAGCAGCACTTCTGTCTCTCCACACACACAGCAGCGGGGAAAAAAAAACTTTCGCTCGCTCCCAGAGACGCGGGAGCAGGTGGGCGGGCCTACCTGCTGTCAGCCGATTGGCCAAACTAACCTGTCGGTCTATTTTGCCCTGGTAACTGAATTTTAACCCTTTAAAATCCTTAGATAATCTCTAAAGTTGCATTTCAAAAATAAAATCACTCATTCAGATTTTTATAGGCTTTTCCTATTTTTAAACCTAGATCATTTCATCTGTGTTACACCCTCCCCTTCTGAAGGTATGCACGTCCCTGTGCATATGCAGGGTGGCGATGGAGTCACAAGTTTGTTTATAGTGCCTAAGATGGTTGTGGCTGTATGTCTGAGTAATCAAATCCCTGAAGGGAACTTGCAAACGCCTCACTCAGACCTTGGAAGAGGGCATTCGCCACAAACAATAAAGGGCTACCTAATCTTGTGTAGTTTAATCTCTCAGGCTTTCCATGTGTTCTATGAGAGCGACGAAGAGGGGTTTGAGCAACTTGGGGTCCGTCACTCTGTGCTTCTGCTGGTTTAGGCTGTTCAGTTACAGTGCTTGCCATTTCAGATCCCTCCTCTTCCGGGGATGTTGTTTCTGGCAACACAGGGAATTCCTCATTAATGTGAGACGACAACTCAGGTGGCTGCTGACATGTGTTCAGAGGATCATCAACAGGTAAGGTGTCAGATTCAGGTAAATCGTCATGTTCAGGTGGGATATCTCCACAAGGTGAGTTCACAGGTTCAGGTAAGTTGACAAGTTCTGGCTCTTGAATCTCTGGCTCCGGAGGTTCAGGTAAGTTCTGTGTGGATTCTTTGTCACTGTCCTCTGCAAGGGATTTAACCACAGATGGTACAGGAGTAGGAAACACATCAGGTGCATTACATTGTGTAGTCTCACAAGGATTGCTCAACTCGTGAGTCTCATGAACAGTGATTAACACATCAGGTTCTTGGGTAGGAAGATGAACAGATATCCAAGCAGGCATATCCTCTGAGTCAGAAAACTCCTCCTCCTCACCCTCATTGATGGGACTCTGTCTTGTCCTCCGTCTCATGACTGATGGTTGTTTGGGAGGCTCGTCCGTCAGAGTTGTTGCTGGCAGAAAGCCACAAGCAAGGAGCAGGTCGCGATGTACAGTACGCACAGGTCCATCTTTGCTTTCAGGCTTAACTGTGTAGACCGGTAAGTCACCAGCTTTCTTGACAACAATGTACACATCATCCTCCCACTTATTCGCTAGTTTGTGCTTTCCGCGCAACTTGACATTGCGGACAAGAACTCTGTCACCCACCTCCAGGGTTGAATTGACGACCCGTTTATCAAATCGCATTTTATTGCGATCTGCATTCTTCTGTGCATTAGAAGTAGCGATCTTGTAGCTCTCTTCCAAGCGAAACCTCAAGTCACTGACATATTGAGAATGTGACTTCTTGTCAGTGTTGATGGGCAACCCAAAGGCTAGATCGATTGGAAGCCTTGGTTGTCTCCCAAACATCAATTCATAGGGGGAGAATCCTGTCACTTCATTTTTCGTACAATTGTACGCATGGACAAGAGGTTTCACAAAGTCTTTCCAGTGCTGTTTTTCATGATGACTTAGTGTACCAAGCATTTGGAGGAGAGTGCGATTGAATCTCTCAACCGGATTTCCTCTCGGATGGTATGGAGTTGTACGCACTTTCTTCGTGCCAGTGAGCTCACAGAGTTCTTTTATAGTCTTTGACTCAAAGTCGGGGCCTTGGTCGCTATGTAGTCGCTCTGGAAAGCCATAATGACCTATGAAATTCTCCCACAGACTCTTTGCTACGGTGCGAGCTCGCTGGTTGGGTGTTGGCACAGCTACAGCGTACTTAGTGAAGTGATCCGTGATAACCAAAATATCTTTTGTGTTGGATCGGTCTGGTTCCAAGGACAAGAAATCCATACACACCAATTCAAGAGGCCTACTTGTCTTTATATTCATCAGTGGTGCGGCTCTCTCAGGTGGAGACTTCCTGCGTACACAACGCTCACAAGTTCCAATCATCTTTTCAATAGCCATATACATCTTTGGCCAATAAAATCTGGCTCTGGCTAGATCTACAGTCCGCTCAACTCCCATGTGGCCCATGTCATCATGGAGGCTTTTTAGTGCTACTGATCTTAGCTCCTCAGGAAGCACTAGCTGAAAGATGATATTGGGCCCATCTTGTCTCCTTCGATAGAGCACTCCATTGTGTAGCTCCAGCCGGTTGAGCTCACGCAACAGCAACGGGAGTTCAGGCAGTTCAACCTTAAGACGGGAAGGTGGAGTTTGACCAGTCTCCATTTGAATGATCACCTCATTGATTGCAGGATCAGATCTCTGCTTTTCTCTTAGCTCATCCTCAGAAAGAGATGGGATGAGAGGAAACCCATCAATTTGCTCTTCCTGAAAGCTGTCTGGGATAGCCATGGAATGATGAGAAAGGGACTCAACTAAAGCTACCCTGTGGTTTGGGAATTTATCATTGCTGTCTTCAGCAATTTGGACAGTGTGTCGGTCACAGATAGCTTGGACTACATCAAGAGGAACAGTGTGTGAAGGTTCAACATTGCTCAGGTGATGAAGTGCAAACTGTCGGATTCTCTCACTTTCTTTTCTAGATGTGGGATCATCCTCTGGTGCTCCATGAGAGCGGCGAGACAGTGCGTCGGCATCTAGGTTTTGCTTGCCGGCTCGATACTGGAGTTGGAAAGAGTAAGTGGAAAGTGCTGACAGCCACCTGTAACTCGTTGCATCAAGTTTTGCAGATGTTAAGATGTAAGTCAGCGGATTGCTGTCAGTTACCACTTTGAAGTCCGTACCATATAAGTAGTCAGAGAATTTCTCAGTGACTGCCCATTTGAGGGCCAAGAACTCTAGCTTATGGGCAGGATACTTCATTTCACTTTTCGAAAGTCCTCGGCTTGCAAAGGCTATTGCTCTCATTTGGCCATCCTGGAGCTGATACAACGCGGCTCCCAAACCGATGGTGCTGGCATCCGTATGCAGGATGTAAGGAAGCTGGGGGTTGGCAAAACCCAGGACAGGAGCTGAAGTTAACTTTTGAATTATCAAATCAAATGCTTCCTGACAAAGGGATGTCCACCTCTGACCAAGAGGCTCTTTCGGGTTGTGGTACTCTTGGCTAGCACTCTTTTGAGGCTTTTTGCTTCCCTTTCTAAGTGGTGGATACCCAGAAGTTAGTTCGTTGAGGGGCTTGACGATCTGAGAGTACCCTTGGATAAACCTTCTGTAATATCCAGCAAAGCCTAGAAAGGACCTAAGTTCTTTCAGGTTAGTGGGGACAGGCCAAGACGTTAGGGCCACAATCTTCTCTGGGTCTGTTTCTACACCCTGCTCTGACACTACATGGCCAAGGTATCTTACAGAGGTCTGGAAGAATTTGCATTTTTCTGGAGCCAACTTCAATCCGTATTCCTTTAGTCGCTGCAGTACACGCTTCAGGCGCTGCTCATGTTCTTCCAAGGATGATGAGAAAATGATCAAGTCGTCAATGAACACTAAAACCTCTTTCAGGTTAATTTCCCCCATACACTTCTCCATAAGTCGCTGGAAGGTTGACGGCGCATTTGTGATTCCCTGGGGCATCCTGTTGAATTCCCAGAATCCTAGTGGACAGACAAATGCCGTCTTCTGCTTGTCAGATTCTTCCATTTCAATTTGGTAATACCCCGACTTAAGATCAAGGACGGAGAACCACTTCGACCCTGCTAGGGCTGAAAAAGCCTCCTCTAGATTTGGGAGGGCATACGCGTCCTTGATGGTCTGAAGGTTTAGCTTTCTGAAGTCTATACAAAGACGAACAGAACCATCCTTCTTCCTTACAACGACGATGGGAGAAGCAAATGGGGACTCTGATTCCCGTATGACTCCTGAGTCGAGGAGCTCCTGAAGGTGTTTCCTTACTGCCTCCACGTCATGGGGATGTATTGGTCGGGGTCTGTATTTAAAAGGTGTCTCATCATTGAGCTTGATGTGGTGTTTGACCTTATCTGTGTGCCCAAAATCCAGGTCATGATGGGAAAAGACTTCTGGCATAGAATTCAGCATGTTTATCACACGTTCCTTCCATTCAGTGGGCAATGGAGAGTCTCCAAAATTAAAGCTCAAACTTTCAGACTGAGGGGAATCTTTCTGTGTTTCAGGTGGAGTTGATTCTTTCACCGTTTGCTCTTTGTGAAGGACACACCCTATGGCATTAACATCGGCCAATACCGTTTTAGGAGGTATGACAATGTCATGGTCAGTCTCATTCTTCAACACAACAGGCAATTTACAGGGTTGTTTCATGGGCAGGTTGATTAGGCTGGCCGACACCAATAGGCCACCTGGTAAGGAAGAGGCTGACGGCTGCTCAAGGATGACATACTTCTCAGAGTGAGCACTGGAGATGTTAACCAAGCCTTCAAGAACAACTGACTGCCGCGCAGGGACAACCTCAGGGCTCTTTCCTTGCAGCTTAGCCCAACCAATGTTACCACCGTTTGAGGTCTTCTGCCGCATTTCAAGGATTTTAAGAACAGCTCGATAGCCATTTGATGAAGGCTGAAAAGTAGAGCATGCAGGATCAGTAATGAAATCAGCATAAAGCGCATCAAGAGTGTTGGTGCCAATAAGCACCTGTTCCCGCGCTGCAGAGCGCAGGTGGGGAATGACCAAAGCCAGTGTGTGGATTTCAATTTCAGACCCTACAAAGTCTTTAGGAAAGGTAATGGAAAGATCAATATATCCCAAGTAGGGAACTGGTTGGCCGTTAGCACCCTCTACGTCAAGGAGATCATTCAGTGGATGAATAGCCAGCTCTGAAAGATGCTGCTTAAAAAAGGACTGGGGGACAGTAGTCACCTGTGACCCACTATCCAAAATACAGTTAACAGTTTCCCCTGCAATAGTAACTTGAGCTGTAGTTTTTGTTCCGACGAGGCCTCGTGGAAGTTTAACAGAGTGCTCTCTGAGCTGAGCTCTCTTCAAGACTGGCTTCTTAGGTTTGGGACAGGATTTGTCAGGTGTGGCTCCCATGTGTCCCTCGATGGGAGCAGATATCAGTTTAAATGAGGCTTTTCCTCAGGGACATTAGAAGCCTCCCAGATAGCTTGCCTTTCTCTCAACTGTTTTTTCTTGGCAGCTACAAGGGAAGGATTTGGCTCATTATCACAAGCTGAAGCGATGTGACCATCCTCGCCACACTGGAAGCAGTACCATGGACGTGGTTTGCTGTGGACCTTGGCAACAGGACTCTGATGTTGAGAAACTTTCTTTTTGACAGGGCGGGCCTCGACTTTAGCACTCTCAGCAAGGGACTTGGCTTTCTGTCGTGCAGGTTGTTCCTGTTTGTTGTTATCACGTTTCAGACTACTGACCTGAGCAGTAATGTCAGCTATTTGTTTCTTTAAAATGTCGATTTCAGACTCAGCAGTGGCATGTACTGTTTGCAGATGAGACATGACACGCTGCTTAGCGGCGCAAGGAGCAGGCTTGGCTGTGCCCAAATGCTGTCTCATACGGCTAACTTTTGCCGCCTGTTTATCCTCCTCTGTTCTTAACATTAACAGGAGTTCTGCAAAGGAAGGCGGGCTCCCCTTCTTTTGCTGTAGTTGGAGGTCAACTATAAGGGCATTATCCCAGCAACCGCGGCAGAATTGTTTAAGAAGCTGCTTGTCAAACTCAGACGCAGAAACACCTCCGCGCCTCATAGTCATGCTCAGACACACATGCAATCTCTGAAGAAAGGATGATGGCTTTTCTCCTTCATTCTGAAGTGTGCTCAGGAACCTGGCATAAAGTTCATCACCATCTTCAACTGCACCAAAAGCAGAGTCAAGTATATCAAGATAAGCAGAAGGTTTAGCCTGTGGACCTAAATGCTTAGTCATCTCTGCTGCAGGTGGAAGGAGGCTGTCAAGGATGCGGTGTGTGCAGTTTAAGTCAGAAATCGCTGGGTCTTTCATGAGGACTTCAACACTAGTGCGCCATGTGTCATAGTCTGCTTCGTTGTTGGGACGGGGACTTTTCCCTGAAAAAGCTCGAAGCCTACTTGGTATGGCGAAGTGTGATGTGGTTTCACTGCTGCGCACAACATGTTCAACTACCACTCGCTGAACACTGGGTGGGTTAAGGTCGAGTGTGGGCTGAAATGTGCCATTTGCTGCAGCAGGTGGAGTTGGCAGTGGAGTGAAATCGATCAGGTTTTTGTTTAGGGTCGAGGAAGTGCAAGGTTGCAGTGGATCGAGAGGTGATTCAAGGGCTGAAGGTTCAGAAGAGTTCGCAGGATGTGGGCTTGGGGAAGACAATAGATCACCCTGTGTGAGTGGTTCCGTTTGGGGAAGTGGTGTCTGCTCAAAGGAGGTGTCCTGACAACCATGCAAAGGAATGGTGGATGAAGCAAGGCTTGCCAATTCCTCTTTCAGCATTTGTTCCAGTGAATTTCCACTCAATTTTGCAATTTCCTGCAGCTGGGTCATGTATGCTCTAGTGGCAATGTTGCGAGCATTTAATGCATAAACACTTGCCAAGCTCTGTACTTCATAACTGGCACCTGGTTGAACAGAACTTTCAAGCTTGAGTGGCAGCAGAGGCTCTAATGTTAGCATGGCGGTGCCATATGTGAACTCTACTATCACGTGGTGGTGGAAGTCTGACTCTGGGGCATCTATGCGGAAGTGGCGGTTAATTGAACCATGTTTTTCAAGGAAAGTGGATACTACTTCGTCAATATCTGTGTCGGTTATCCCACTAACAACTACAGAATTGGGGATTTTAATCGATTCACGCATTACTATATCCATGTTGCTGTACTTGGTCTAAGATACCTGGCTTTAGAGTGTTGGACGTAACCAATTGTAGGAAATTGGACCAATAATGTCTCAGTTAAACACTCAGTATTGCTCCTGGCTGGCTCGCCACAACTGTAGCACACAGGAAGGATTATGGGTAGGGCCGTGATCTGATTGGTTGGTTAAGTCGGTTGGTTCGGCTGCTGGAGCAAAAGTGAGGTGTTTAAAATGAGACTCAGAGACCAAGGATTAGATGTAGGATAATGCCGGCTTCTTATATTTGAAGATATGTATAAAAATAAAAATATTTGTTGGTACCAAAAATGAAAAAGTACAATAATAAAACAAGCAATGAATAAGGCAATTATTGATATCACAATCAGGCTATGACATCAGCATGAAATGCTTGCTTTCCAAATTTAAAGTGAGTATTTCACTCTTTGAAGTAGTTCTATAATTAAATTCCCGGGTGCACCCTTTAACCTGAATTTCTGTTAATAACACCACATTCACGTTTGTTCAGATCCAGTTCAATAATACAATCCAATAGAATTCACACAGTACAACAGTAACCCTTAATTGCAGGAATGATTCCTACTACTCAGCTCCAAATTCTCAGTCCCAAGGTGTGAACAGGTGAGTTTGTTTAAGTGAGTCCAAAGTCCAAACAAAAAATGGATTTGTCGAAGGTAAGTCAGAGTTCAGAGTTCCATAGGGTTGGTGTATGGATGTGTGTGGGGGAAGGAGTGTGAAGGTGAGTGAAGGGGTTTTGTGTTGTAGTGGGGCCTACCACACCGCAAAGTGCAGTAGTAGCGGGACAGGTCCAGTGATCCTGAAGAGGGAATGGCTCCCACGATCATTCAAGAGGGACGGCTCGCCATCAATTTTCATCCGCAGATCCAATCCAGACAATGGAAAAAGAAGCACGCACACAAAAAAAACCTGACCTGTCAACAGACAGGGTCAGAGAAATATTCACTGCTTAAGTCTCATGCAATAATATACACTACATGAAATTCACAATACACAATGACATACATACTGTGGGTGTTGTGTACTTTCTGTGCCTCTCTCTCAAAATTCAGCATATAAACATAAATAACTTGGCTGCACACAACCAGATAAGCTGCACATTAGAACAATTAAAGTTTTGATGCAAGTGCAAAATAAAGTAAGCTGAGTTTACACATTAAACAACACAGTAAACCAGCTTGTTCAACTAAAACTGTAGCTTCATATTCACTAAGTGCACATAAATAATTTAAGGTGCAAAGTAAGTGAACATTCTCACCGATTTCACCAGAGCGGCTGGACACACACCCAAAATGGCGGCGCCCAGTAAAGCCACAAGGTCTTCTAAAACCGAAACATACGAGACCGTATGCGACTTTCAGTACTTTCTCTCAGTGCAAAATAAATTAGCTTTCACAGTAAGGTGATAAAGAATGAACAAAAGCAGTTTTAAATGAATTACCTCGCTCTTGAATCAGCAAAGACTGCGCGTCGCGGGAAATCCTACGGACATCAAAGCTACCGACGCTGCTAGTAGTCGTCTCAAGCGCTATATCTAAACACTGAACTTACAACTAAACTCTCACAGCAGTTAACTACCACGTTTGTAGTGTTGAAGTTAGCCTCAGTGTAGTTCGTTTTTTTAGCTGTATTTTCTCCAGGTTTCTCCGTTTTCACCCTCTACAGCAGCACTTCTGTCTCTCCACACACACAGCAGCGGGGAAAAAAAAACTTTCGCTCGCTCCCAGAGACGCGGGAGCAGGTGGGCGGGCCTACCTGCTGTCAGCCGATTGGCCAAACTAACCTGTCGGTCTATTTTGCCCTGGTAACTGAATTTTAACCCTTTAAAATCCTTAGATAATCTCTAAAGTTGCATTTCAAAAATAAAATCACTCATTCAGATTTTTATAGGCTTTTCCTATTTTTAAACCTAGATCATTTCATCTGTGTTACAACTGCAAAGACTGCTCTCTGTGAATACTATACAGCAGGGGTCGGCAAATAAGTGTGGCATTTGTCAAATTTCTTTCAAGGCTTTATGGCGGGTCAGAACATACTCAAATTATTTCAAATCCATAAATGCCTATATGTACATTTAGCTCAGTTGGTAGGAGTGGGACTCCTGTTTGGGGGGTTGTTTGATTGATTCCAACATGCAGCGGATATTTTTGTTCTCCATTGTTAAACAAATTGATTACTTTTGCACATGCTGACATAAAGCATGTGCAAAAAATGTTTTGCACATGCTTTGTTTTGCACATGCATGTTTCGCTTTTATTTTGGAGGCACAATCACTCAAGAGGAAGAGATTGTGTGAGTAACTGTAGCTGCCATGACTGAGATCTATTTCAGCACCAGCTGCTATCAATTTATTTATTTTTAATCTGAGGGCAAAACTTCATATTTAATTCCTAGTACTTGCTCTGGGTTTGATTGGCTTGGACCCGCTCACTTCCTCCCTCTTGTGTTTTACTTTTTTGTGAGGTGCATGCTGACTGCTCATTTTGCCACTTGCTGTTTCAGGGATTCTTACAGCATCATGCACTTCACTATCTGTGAAACCATCTCCCATCTAATGATAGCACACCTCTGTCTTTCATTCTACAGCCCTTTGGGTCAGCGCAAAGTCAGATTTCAGACGATAGTGTCTCATACACACTCCTCTAATGAGACACCCCTGTGGCTACACCCAACGCATATGCGATGAGTTTTGCTACAATCCTCTCTGGGTATCAACTACAGAAACTGCTACACAAATTGGTCATTTACAGTGGGGAGAACATGTATTTGATACACTGCTGATTTTGCAGGTTTTCCTACTTACAAAGCATGTAGAGGTCTGTAATTTTTATCATAGGTACACTTCAACTGTGAGAGACGGAATCTAAAACAAAAATCCAGAAAATCACATTGTATGATTTTTAAATAATTAATTTACATTTTATTGCGTGACATAAGTATTTGATCACCTACCAACCAGTAAGAATTCCGGCTCTCACAGTTGAAGCCTTCACTTTTCCAGTAGTTGGAAAGACACAGAACAGACTTTAATTAACAGACACGCTGTGACCTACACTGTACATTAAAGCCAGACTGAAACGTAGCACTCATGTTTTCCTCTGCTCTGCTGCATTCACCGTCACCTACTGCCGCCTGTCACATAGCTTTGAAGAATGAGCAGAGGATGCTAGCCAGTACCGTGCTGCACAGTGTGCGGGTATAAATCATTAACGTAAGTTGCGCATTGATTTTATTGATCATGTGAAAGTTTAGTAGCGGCAGTCATTGATTCAACAGCTTGCCTGTCTGTGCCAAACAGTGAGAACACATCTCTCTTGTGTGGACACCACAGACAGTCCGGAGCTGCACTTCTGCATTTCGGAGTTTCCGCCTTTTTCTTAAGTCAACATTGTAATCGGTTTTAAATGTACATAACTTCTGCTTTTACCTGTAAAGTGTCTTTGAGTGTCATGAAAAGCGCTATAGAAAAACAATGTATTATTATAAAATTTTCAATTAACCTCTAGATAACCGATTATTGACATTTTTTAACTGATTCAGAATCCACATCCCGATGCATCTAAAAATGAATTATTTTCCACACCCCTAATATGTAAGTGTAGTAACATGTATCTATATATTACTACACTAATGCTATAATTAATTCAGCAAACAAAGCATATTTAAACAATAGTTATGCGCTACTACTTTTATTCAAAGTCATCAGGCCTTCACAGTACAAATACTGGCTATCTGTAATTTCTTCACAAAACTTGTAAATAAATCAGTGTAAATAAATGTGAATGGCTCCATTCACATAATATAAAATATATTGCACTTGTAACTGTAACATCTATAGCAAGCAATGATGAATCAAGATCTTTTGAACTGCACACCACCACCAAATAGTTTTTCACCTTAACATTTATTGTATGTTGGTTGCATCTCACACTAATCTTCTGCTCAACATCTTCTCATCTAACTCTCTGTAAGAAAGCCAATTGAGTTGAAAATATTTCAAACTGAGTGAAAACAATTTGCTTGTCCTGCTGTATGTATGTATGTGTAAGAAAAAAAACTACAGAAACTGAAAGAAAGAGTTCCTGGTAAGTTTTGAGATGAGAATAATGAATTACTTCGCACCACTATGTCTGTGTTGCACGTATTTAATAATGTGGAGTGTTTTATTTAACATTTATGGCGATGACCTTTTCTGTTTTTCTAGAAATTTGAGAAATCCCACTGAAATTTAACATCTTTATTATTGAAGTATGGTATTGTTGTCTTTTTGGACCTACTCTTGGGTCATATGTTGTGTTTATTATGCTATTTCCTCTTTTTGTCTATTGATGTACAAGGTACCAGCAAGATTTGAGAGCATGTCATGTTCATGAATGCACTTCATTATATTGTTTCAATGTACATTCACTACACAGCAAAAATTACTTGTATTAAACCAATCGTTGCTCTCTTTTCTTGTATGTGTGTGTGTGTGTGTGTGTGTGTGTGTGTGTGTGTGTGTGTGTGTGTCCGTGTGCAGTAAAGGCATAAAACGAGCTGTGGACGCACTAACGACATGATCTTCCTCCCCACTGCTTGGCTCACAAAAATTGCATAAAATAAGAAATACAGACACACAAGCTATGATCAGGTAGTCCAAACAGGGGAATCTTGGTATACTAATCTTCACAACTTGCATTAGGCTATATTTATGTCAAATGTAACGTACAACTGTCATCAAAGGACTATACTGTTGGAATTATATGTGCAGACTACATAATGGGCAGCACTATTGTTATGACAATATAAAATACAGCAGCTTTGTGCTGAATGAGTATGCACTTTTTCATATTACAGCCATCTCTCATAATGGGGAGACACTTCACCCTAGTTCACCCACCCGGAAATTCACAAAACGTATTGCCCAAAACTCTGCCCACAAACAGCGGTGCTCTCAGTTATTGCGCTCAAAAGGTTTTCATATGTGGACACTGATCATGGAACAGTTTTTCAAGTTGAAATGAGGGTTGTGAAGGTATAACCAGCTGCACACGCATGGTCCTAAAGCCTTCATTTAAAGAGGTGGTATATTATGCTCATGTTCAGGTTCATCATCCTATTTAGGGGTTACACCAGAACAGGTTTACATGGTTTCATTTTCAAAAAACACCATATTTTTGTCCCTGTCCAGGGTGTACCCTGCCTTTCGCCTGATGTCAGCTGGGATTGGCTCCAGCCCCCCGCGACCCTGTATGCAGGATAAGTGGTTGACGATGGATGGATGGATGGATGGATGGATGGATGGATGGACCATATTTTTGTCATACTGCACATTGCTGCAGCTCCTCTTTTCACCCTGTGTGTTGAACGCTTCATTTTAGCTATGGAGTGATGCATTTATTATTATTATTATTATTATTATTATTATTATTCTTTGTTGGGAGTTGCACATGCGCAGGTCCTAGTTAAGAACTACTAGCCAATCAGAAGCAGAGTAGGGTGGGCCCTGAGAAGCCGGTAAACACAGCTTCTATTCTGCTGTATGTTCCCCATACCAGCTTAGCAACATGGACTGGAGCAAGAGTTTCAGAGTGGTGAGTTAATAATCTGTAACAAATGTATCTTTCATCTATAAAGTTTTAACTGAGCTCTGTCTCTACATCACAGTAACAACTTTATGTCCACTGACTGCCTGGAGGGCAGCAGATGTGTGCTGCAGCAGCTGTGTGAGTGTTTTTCCACCAGCATTTTTGAGGGCGTGTCGGACTAGCCTGCTTGGCGAGCGTTATGTTGTGTGTTTTCTTGTGACGTCACAAGAAAGGGGAAGAAAAGGCTGGACAACAAACAAGCTGTTTTCAGGCAGTTCAGAGCAGTGTTTTCTATGGTGGATGGGAACTCCCTTTGGGTTGGACTTTGGGCTTTTTCACTTTGCTATTACATGCACAAAAAAGATACAGTATATAACTCAATGAAGGAGAGGGAAAAAGCCAAAAAGCATAATACCACCTCACCTTTAAGTTGATCGTGTTATCAGTGGTTTTCATTCAAATTATTTTATTGATAAGAAGTAATTAAATAAATATTATTTCTGCAGTATGTTTGGTATATCATCAGTATAAAACAAGGCTTTAGCACAAGTTACAATATCACATCATGATTGTTTCTGTGGCTTTCACTAAGCTTTTAAGACACAACGTACTGTACAACACAGCTGCACCACAGTGCTTCCAGTTGCTTCCTGTGCGCAAATACACAAAAAAACTCCTTAAGTGATGATAATGGTGCCATGATATGGTGAAGGTACAGGTACTCCAGGCACTGCAAACAGTCACACAGGTGAAAATGATGTCCTACAGATGGAAATATACTGTCTGCTAACTGTGCACTGTTACTACAGGAGGTAACAGGAGTGGCTAGCATTGAATCAATTCATTGCATTTCTCTGTTGTTTTAGTGTATGAAACACAACAAATGACAAAATGTGCATTCTAAGTTTTATATGAGACATTCAACACATTGTGTCAGCTAACAGGACGGTTAGCTGCACGGCTGAGCTAAATAGCTAATGGCTAAATTTAGCTGTAGTTAGTTGCTAAAGAAACCCCTAACAAAAAGTAAAGCTATCTGTCTGTCAGGAAACTCTGTAAATCACAGAAGGTTGAGAAAACAAGAAAAAATTATCCACAAAATCAGTGAATAAAGTAACAATGTGTTTTTGTACTGTGCCTGGCCCCAGAAACACTCTTAAAAAGTTAAAAAGATACAAAGATGAAGTTTTTAGATGGAGCATGTAAACATTTTCTAGTAGGCTGTTGCCATGGCAAGGCATTAGACAATTTCTCGGGACTGAGAAAAGATCCCCACCATCATTATTGCTACTTCTGTACTTTTCCTTGGCTCTGAGCATCATGGTGCTGGCAAAGCTAACATTTGTTTCACACTAGAACTGTTTTAGTTTGGAGTGCAGTGGTAATGTTCTTGGCAGAGAATTGTGTTTGATGAAAAGATTTATTTCTCCTTTTTTTGTGACTATGTGTCACTTGGGTTGTTGTGCTGGTTTTGCGACAGAGAAAATGAGATTCAAATCAAGTGACAACCTCTCCTAGTCCAAATTCAGGACAATGGTAGGAGAGGTGGTGGTGAAAAAGCTGAAAGTGTAATTGTATAGAGAGAAAAGATATTCTAAGTGAGTATTGTTACTATTCTTTTCTTTGCCTTGTGGCTTCTGAAGCATGAGCCTGTTGCTGGCCTTAAACTACTCTGACAATAAACTGTGACAAGGTTAGAGATGGGCCATGCAAAGAGAAAAATGTCTTTTGGAATCCATATATTGGCCAGAAATAGCAGCCATTGAATGAGGCCTTTATAGAATCATTAAACATTACTTGATAAGTGCTCAATCTGTTCAAAAATGTCCCATATGACTGATATACAGTATATAATAATATATTTGACATTATTAGATTGTTAATACTGTTGCATATGTGTAAGCAGCATTTTAATAATAATAATAATAATCCTTATTTGTAGAGCACTTTTCAAAAACAAGTTACAAAGTGCTTTAACAAGTGTAAAGAATAATACAAAAAAAAAGATAAGAGTATGAAAATTTAATATAAAATTAGTAAAATACAATAAAATAAAAGGGATAAAATAAAGTCAAATAAGATCGGTAGTAATAGTGTAGCTGGTAGAAGGTGAACTAGTTTGAACTACTTAAAATGATACATAATTCATGGGCGTAGTCAACGTAAACGATTACGTAAATAAATCGATTTGCATTATGTGCGTCAAAACAATGCGTCAAGCGGCATCCGGTGCAAGCAGGGATTCACCCGGACAAGCTACAGATACAAGACTGCGCCTTCAACTGTCTAAAGTTTGTGAGTATGTTAGACAGGCACTCAACAATGTGCTGCTCCGTGAGCTTTGTGGATTGGAAATGGCTTCACTGGAGCACAACTGCTGTTCACGAACACATGAAGCAGCATGAACACGTGAAGTATCCCGGTGCACTTTGTCTAGACTGCAACAGTAGTACTGCAAATCATGTTTACTTTCTGTGTCCATGCCTAATTATGTCTGTTATTGTTATTATCACAACACGTCAGTGACGGGGAAACTGGATTCATTTTAAGATATGCTACTATTGTCATTATTCTAATGTGCTTCATCAGGATGATTGAATAAAATATTGATTTATTTATTAGACATGTTTTTCATATTTATTTTGGATAAATTGTGTTGTTGTGATGTTAATCGAGTAATAGGCTGCATTTTTTTCTTTAGAATACACAAAATTAGTTGTCAGCAGAGTTTTCAAACTTCTCCTTTTTAGGTCTTCGGATTCGCCGTTTTAGTCAGGACGGTAGGTGCAAACGTAGCTAAAGGTCTCGAAAATACAGTAGTGTAGATGTGGCCTGAGAAACAGCTGGAAGCTGGCGTGTGAGAGTTTGCGAAACAGCTGGAATCTAGCATGTGAGAGTTTGAGAGACAGCTGTAAGCTAGCGTGTGAGAGTTTGAGAAACAGCTGGAATCTAGCATGTGAGAGTTTGAGAGACAGCTGTAAGCTAGCGTGTGAGAGTTTGAGAAACAGCTGGAAGCTGGCGTGTGAGAGTTTGCGAAACAGCTGGAATCTAGCATGTGAGAGTTTGAGAGACAGCTGTAAGCTAGCGTGTGAGAGTTTGAGAGACAGCTAGAAGCTGGCGTGTGAGAGTTTGAGAGACAGCTAGAAGCTGGCGTGTGAGAGTTTGCGAAACAGCTGGAATCTAGCATGTGAGAGTTTGAGAGACAGCTGGAATCTAGCATGTGAGAGTTTGAGAGACAGCTGTAAGCTAGCGTGTGAGAGTTTGAGAAACAGCTGGAATCTAGCATGTGAGAGTTTGAGAGACAGCTGTAAGCTAGCGTGTGAGAGTTTGAGAAACAGCTGTAAGCTAGCGTGTGAGAGTTTGAGAGACAGCTGTAAGCTAGCGTGTGAGAGTTTGAGAGAAAGGCTCATGCCAGGTGTTTAGTTTGTAGAACACCAAATGTTAACACACTCATATTGTTAAACCCGAAAGCCAGTCTGATAACTATAATGGTTGTTTGACTAACGTGCGGGTTTGTTTACATCTTGCATGATCATCCAATTGCTAATAAACTGTATTTTTACATTAAGGAAGAATTTGTGGCAGATGGTTAACCATACAAAATATTTGATTTCCAAACAATAGAGGAGTAGGAAAATGGTCTATAATGGTCATACTGGTTGTTTAGGGAGACAGTGGCAAACAGGCTATTTAGTTGTTTAAGTACAAGGACTTGTTGGTCACATGGCAGTATTTGTCCTTTGATGGTAATCCTTTGTCTCAGTTTCTTGTGGCATATGTTCAGCTGCTGCTGCTGACTTGTGAGATTCATGTGGTGAATTAGGCAACTCTCAGGGGAGCCTGTTATTGATTTTGCTGGACTACCTCATTTATTAGTGTCAAGCTGAAGGCTGTTGTAGCAGAGACACTGCTAGTGATGGATACTTATGTTTGGAAGTAGAATAAATGCCCCAGTTCCTACATATCCAAGTTGGAGATTTGATCAAACAATTAACCAGACAAAATAAAACCAGCGGTTACAACAAACATATTGTATATATCCTGTTTCACTCTTGCCTAGCAGTCTGCTAATCTAGTAAGTCCATGCAGTCTCATTAATGTTCTTCGATACAAACTCATAACTCACTCTGTCTCTAGTTGCACAGTAAGCCTATGGCCATTTATTATTTATATCTTCCTCATTCAAAGACAAAATTTTGTTTGATGTGGCTAATTAAGATTTTAAATGAGCTTGGAAATGTTTTCATTATGTTTCATTTGTCTTGCTGTCAGAGAGGAAAACAGTGAGACCTGTTGCCTTGTGATTTAAATACAGCTATCAAAGACCATATTGCTTCTCATAACTTGTGATGGTGATTTTAACTTGTTATGAAGACAAGTCAGTGTCCATGTTGCGTCCAGTAGAATGAAATAAATTTGGGGTAAAGTGGTTTTGGAAGGATTTTGTTAAAACAGAAATCAAAAGCTGATCTGAACAGGCATCCGTCCAGGAGTTTTGTACAGACATCTGTGATCCCCAGAGGATAGCTATGAAAATGCATTGGTGAGCTTCTATTGGCTTCTCTGAGATAGTAGGAGTGAGGTGGTGGGGGGTTGATTCACATAAGAATCATGATTCTTATCTTAAGTTTCTGAATTGATTCAGAACTTCCAAAAATCTTTTTTTTAAATGTTTTTCAATTTTCTCCTCGCTGCTGGCAATGTTGACTTTTGTGAAACACAGGTGCAGCAAGCAGTGTAGCAACGTTAGCTCTGACAGTCCAAAATTAGCACTTGCAAGTGAAAAAACGAGGTCAACCGCAATTGGTGGGTTGCGGAAATAGACCATCATTACCACAAGTTGACTGACCATGTTTTTATTTGCATCAACTCTGCAAGGCCAGTGTTTCTGCTGGTTATTTGTTGATGGAATATTGCACATGACGCTTCTGTGAAGAATGCAGGACAACGTTGTAGTAACATGAGCAGGGACGTTTTATTTCTCTTCTGTGACGGCAAACACAATACTTTCAGTAACTGTTCTGCTTACACAGCCACATTACGGCTGACTAAAGTAACTTAACTACCCCTCATTAGCATAAACTTTCTGTGATTGTGGCGGGTACTTCTCTCACTAACCTGCAAGTCTGCTTCACACAAGTTAACCACAAGGCCACCTTAAAAGGGAGGATCAGTTGGTAACAAAGCAGAGTTATGCTGTAGGTGTGCCAACCTAACTTGCTAGAAAACATAGTAACTGTATAATATAATTTAATAAAGTGTTTGTTTACCCTGATAGACAAAGAGGGGCAGTGGTGGAGGAAGTACTCAGATCATTTACTTCAGTCAAAGTACGATGACAACACTCTGAAATACTCTGTTACAAGTGAAAGTCTGCATTGGACATGTAACTTAAGTAAGATTTAATATATTCAGGAAATAAAGTACTGCAGGAAAATGCCAACCTCAGTCAACAGTACAACCTCAAAATGATTAACAATAAAAGTTATTAAAAACAAAAGCTACAAACTTTACATTATTCAAGTTGGAACCATGAAATGTTTTACATTAAATGACTATTATCATTATAGTTGATATCACCAGTGACATTGCCCCCCAGGCAAAATGAAAATCAAGTACTTCGGGAACACCTGGGCTATATAATTTGCCACATTGCCTGTCTTAGCACACAGTGGACTGAAATACTTCCAGAAATTAGCCATGCGATTTGAATCGGAAATCGTTTTGAATTGAGAATTGATTTTGAATCGAATCATGACCCCAAGAATTGTAATCAAATTGAAGTTGTGAAGAATTTTGAGATACCGAAAGATTCACAGACCCTACCTTTTAGGCACATTAGTGGTATTACTCTAGGCATGGCAATGTTGGTCTGTTGGTCCACCACTTTGGTTCTGACTGAAATATCTCCACGGCTACTGGATGGACAGTCATACATGGTTCACATAGGATAATTTCAAATGACTTTGGTGATCCCAAGACCTTTCATCTACCACAAAAAGTAAGTTGATAGTTTTGGTTTAATCTTCCAACTATTGAGTGGATTAGAGTGATGTAGGCTTTCATGTTTCCCACAGGATGAATTGCAATTCTTGAGTGATCCATTACACCAGACAAAAAACTAACCCTTTAACTGTATGTTTAGTGAAGTGTTAATTTACATTTATCTGACGCTTTTATCCTAAGCAACTTACAATTGCTATACTTGTCAGAGGTCGCACGCCTCTGGAGCAACTATGGATTAAGTGTCTTGCTCAGGGACACAATGGTGGATGAGTCTCAGTGGGGGATTGAACCCGGGTCTCTCACACCAAAGGCAGAGTCTAATCCATTGTGCCATCGCCACCCATAATTGGCGTGACATACAGCTAAAGGAAGAGATGAATGTTAGTTGAACAATACTGCTCACAGAGGTGTGATCACTGATGAAGGTTGTTTCTGAAAACCCATCTTCTTAAACAAATAATCTTAGATGGATCAAATGCATAAGTTCACATGATTCTTACCCACTCCTAGAAAGGTATAAAGGGAAACAGCCAACTTTAACAAGTTCTTTTGGTCATTTAATTTAATATTTTATCCTTTAATTTTAAAGAAGAAAAAAATCCACTGGACACGGAAATCTTTATGGATTATTGCATCATAATCTATAAAGATTATTAATTGTTATTTGCACCAAACCCAGCCGTGAACTGGCTGATTATATTTCTGTTGCCATAATTTTCCTCTTCTCCCCTTTTGGTCATGGAAGGGTGTCTTACAGAAATGAATGATACAGAGTTGTTAATGGCAGTTGAATGCAACAAAAATAATAATTTAATTACAGAATAAGTCACACATTCAGGAAGCTTATGAGAACCCCACTGATTGATTGAGAGTTACTGTAAATTCTCTGATAGTTCTCTATTTATCTCATCTGCAGAGAGACCCAGCATTAAATTGGAACTGGTTGTTTTGATAGATTCAGCATAATGTACATTTCTCCAGAGTCATGTAGTACTCTGAGTTCCTTTTCTCTAACAGAAATCCTGTTTTCATTCACTAATTTAGTGTGCGGAGAGGAAATGGAGGAACTGCTTACTGATGGAAAAAATGTATGGAAAAAATGTGTGGAAAACAAATAAGCATGAACTCCTCAGGAAGACATGCTGCTTTCGTTTTCTTAAGTTTAATTTGCAATGACTGGACTAAACTATTAAACTGAATGGAAAGGATTTAAATTTGGTACACACATTTATGTCCCCAAAGTCACTGTAATAACTTTGATGATTCTCTTGGTTAAAATTAAATTTTTTTACAGTAGGCTACTTTGGTTGACCAAATACCTGAAAAATTTGTAACATTCCCATCAGACTTTGCTGCAAATGTTGCTATGCTAACCCACTAAACTAAGATGGTGAACATGGCAAACATTGTACCTGTTATCAGTATCAGTTTAACATTGTCATTGTATGCATGTTATTGTGTAGATGCTGGCATTTGGCTCAAAGCACCACTGTTCCTATGTACAGGCTCACACAGCCGCAAGCATGACTAGACTATTAGTCTTGTTGTGCAGCACTCATGATCCACAGGCCGAACAGTTGCTAAGCAGCATACATCAAAGGCTAGAATTATTAGAACTATTTATTTATATGTATTTGCACGTTGCCGTTTGATGTGCAGCCACTAAAAACTGTCCAGCATCAGTAGATTGACTTTGGTAACTTGAATTTATATGATAAAACGCTTGCTACTGTGTGCCGGCGGCCAGCAGTGCATAAAATAATAACACTTTAACATTATACCTACCAGAGCAATGGTCTTTTGAACAGGCTATTGAAACTTAAACTTTGTTGCAATATCACAGACATTTGGAACAATTAGAGGACTGCTGTGTGTGTGTGTGTGTTTGTGCATTTCCCTGTGTGTGAGAGAGGGAAATGTTGTAATAATAAATCAATGATTTATCTCTGTCTCTCTCTCTCTCTCTCTCACTCTCTCATTATTTATTTATTTATTTCCACGGTAAAATGCAATCTGTATCAGATCGTATTTTAATACCAGGTATAAATGGGGCGTGAGACCCCCACGTAGCTCAATTTATAACTCAAAACCTGTTTGTCTCGGAGTGGTACGGATCTGTGCGAAGGAAGTCGACGTCATACCCGTTGTATACGCTCATTATATCACTACTATGAATCAATCAGATTGCTTGATTTGAGCTACCCGTTTTATAACTTGCTTATTGTTTCATGTTTTGTTGTGATCTATTTTTAAAATGTATAAAATTGTAACATTTGTTGCAGTCGTGGCTAATGGCAAGTAAAATCAAGTTTTACTCATTGTTTGAAAAAATGTAACAGTATTCAGAGAAAACACTCTTAAACCTGTAAGATCTATGGTATTAAGGAACAGCATCTTGTATTGAATAAGTTTTAAAGAGTGGCCTGTGGCATATTTATAGCTGACAGTGGTAAATCTTCATCCTGACCTCTTCCACAGCGCTCTCTTTTGGGTGAGGGTGTTGAGCTTGGGAGGACAGGCAATAAACAGGCTGAGAATCAAATCGAAGAGGCAGAAAGAGAGTACACTGTGTGACATCTGTCACCCTCAGCTAGGAGTCCTATGCCATAAAAGTTGATTCATCCTTGCAAAACAACATTCATATGGAGACTGCACTGCTGAAAATCTCCCTGGGGACACTATAACAAGCCTTATTAAAAACACATTCTGTGTGGAGGAGACCTATAATGGTGCCTCATGAATTTAATCATGTTACGGATGCCCCCTCTCTGGACCTGAATGGTGAATTTACATTGAAAGATGAGTTGGGCGCTTATGGAAAATGTGTACCGGCATAATCAGGGGCATCATCAGGTACCAATGGGTTGATGTGAATACCTAGGGCTTACAGCTAACTGAAAACACTAAAGCCTCTCAGACCAGAGGATGCTGTATCGCATAGGCTATGGATATAGGCTATTTAAAAATAATTTAAAAAATAAAGGTCTCTCCCGACATTTTAACAATTGCATGTTCATAACAGCAGTCTTTTAACACCAATGGCTGAGATAAAAAAAAGCTAGTGTCTTGACTTTAATTAATGTACTGCACATGAATTTATAAGATAGTATTCAGTGCTTTTACAAAAGACTAAACGTTGCTTAACGCCACTTCAGGGCTGTCGCGATAACCGCGAAATTGAAATACCGCGCTATTGTTCAAGCCTACCGTGGAGGATGGCAAGCACCGCAACAACCGCAATGTTCATGCTGTGCACTTCAGGGTAGTGTTGTAGTACTCGAGACCTCTCTTAAGACCACTTTTTGATGGTCTTGGTCTTGTCTCGGTCTTGTCTCGGTCTCGGACATTGAGGACTCAGGATTTTATTTCAAGACCAGTCAAGACCATAACTTTGGGAATATCAATAAATTGCTTTTGCATTGTCTGATTTGTTAACATCCTAACTTTGATTGGAAGTTAAACAAATTGCTTCAAATGCAACCAATAACCCTAATTAAACATGTGTTGTTCCCGTTAACAACTGTCACCCCTCCCCGCGATGCTTACGTTGATTTCAGCTCTTAGTGTTTGTGTGTGGGTGTTTTAATGGGAATGTGGATCTTTCAGATCACTTTGAGAAGTACCTATGATCTCGTTCCACATTTTATTGCGTGCCATGCAATGCAGGGAACTGGTCTTGGTCTTGACTCGGTCTCACCCTCACTCGGTCTTGGTCTCGACTGCTCTCAGCCCTTAAAAGTCTTGGTCTTGTCTGGGTCTCGATAAACTCAGGTCTTTGTCTTGACCAAGTCAAGACCGCCTAAACCGAGACTGGTTTAGGCGGTCTTGACAACAACACTACTTGGGTTTGTGTGAGGATAATGGCTTCAAGTCCATAAAAGAGGTACCCCCCTTAGATATTGTTTTGGGTGTAGCAGTTTATTTTATTGTTTTCCATGTATTGTTCTGTAGTACTTTTGCTTTACAGCCTTGTTTGGTTATGTATTGTGCTCCGGGTACTCAGGCAGGGCATTGTTGAGAAGTGGGAGGGAGTACACCTGCAAGTGAGTAATATTGGGAGCAGCACGGTGGTACATAGCTGTAACACATGAGGTTGAGCAGACAGTGTGCTGATTACGGTGTACCCATCTTTGTTTATGTTGCAGGTAAGGAGACATGATCTCTGTAAGTGTATGCATGCTACTAGATGTAAAAAGTCATAACAGAGTGGTAAAATCGGCCGTTAATTTCCACTAAGCATGTGTCGGCGTTGTTGTTTGCTATGGTCACCCAGCAGCTAAGCTAACTGTTGCCGGTGACAATGAGATCCTGAGACGATACCTGTAAGAGACTATGCCCGTTGTGCTTGTAACTTGGTACCTGCAGCTGTAAAACCAGGAGTAACAATACTTATCTGTTAAATGTGAAAAGTACACCTGCTAGTGAGTAATGTTGGGAGCAGCACGGTGGTACATAGCTGTAACACATGAGGTTGAGCAGACGGTTTGCTGATTACGATGTACCCATCTTTGTTTATGTTGCAGCCTACAATAAAAAGACCCAAAGCCACCCTGAGTTTTATTCAAATGTGCAACACTTGTTAAATTAATAAATGAGTGCTTCAAAAGTTCCACAACCGTAACAATCTCTGTAACGGTTCAAGGATGGATCACCATGGGCTGTACGTGACCCGACTTCAAACTCTGAAGCTGTAAGTGTTGTCGTGTTTTGTGTTGTTTTACTGTTTATTTTAAAGGTTAGCTAACTAACTAATGTGGCTAGCATGTTGGGACTAATGTTGTGATTCTGACAGTCCAGAGAAACATTTGAATCTCACTAACTAAGGAGCATAGTGTGTCGGAAGCCTGCAGCTGTTTTTTATGTTGCTTTCTGTGGAAATTTAGTTATAACGTTACTGCAGCGCAGTGGTTAGTTGTGGACAGAGACAATTGCTATATTTATGCCAGAGGTGTACGACCTCTGGCATAAATATAGCAATTGTCGCTTTGGATAAAAGCGTCAGCTAAAAATGAATAAAAATGTAAAAAAGGTAAAATGTAATGCCCTGAAGGTAAATGATATAGCAACGTCTGAAAAAGACACGGTCAAACTACAAAAAGGAGTTCGCTTGGCAATGTTGCGGACTAGCACGCAGCAGCTAGCTTGCTCAGACCATAAAGCTGCTGTTAGCGGCTGGCTGTGCAGTCAGGTGACAGATACACACACTCTTACTCTGCTATATGGCACCAAATTTCTTAATTGATGAATAATGCGTGTCCGATGGTGGCTTTAAGTTTTTTCCAGAGAGAGACATGAGACAGAGGTAAAATGCAAAGCACCAACATAGCATTTATTGTCTTCCATACAGACACGATGAGACACCAACACCAACCAGCAACAAGCAACAAGCTTACACTGAAAGCAACTAGCTGCCTTATATACACTCCCTTCTGCTGGTAATTAAGTGGGTAAAACTACTTAGGTGGGACCACCATCATTTAGAATAATAAATATTTACCTAAAAACCAACACCATAGAAAAATAGAGCAAAAAAAATGAATATCTACATAAATACAAATTTCTATCAATAAATCAACCAATCAAAACACTCAAAATAATCACATAAATCAGCATTGTTGAGGTCTTCACTCCCCCCACCCTCAGCTTCACATGGTTTGCTCCTGCAGCTCTTAAGCAGGCGCTTGGGCCTACCACAATCGTTTGCCTCTGCCCCCTGCTGAGGAGACAACCAGGAAGATGGGAATATTGCCATTGTTTGTGTTATCTGTGAGCTAATTTGATGTTGAGCTGGACTAGAGCAGAATCACTTAATACTATGTTGTGATCCTTGAATATTACTGATTTGAGGTTTCTTTTCACACAGGCAGGATGGCCAGACCCCTGTGATGGCCAGAACCTCTTCTGGAGCTACTCACAGCAAAGAAAGTTATCAAATATTTAACAACTTAAACAATCAAAATAAGAATGTGAATGGCTCCTGCTTTATCAATAGTCCCCATCTAGACACTCATTTAACTATTTCAGGTAATGGAACACCCTGGTCTCCATTGCAATGCGATAATACTGCATACCGCGCTGTTGAGCCCCAACAGAAGACAATGTTCTTTGCATCTTTGTGACACAGCTAGGCCTAATGACATACTTGCAGCTGTGGAAAGAACAACTATGTCGTTCTCAATTCTTTCAGCTTTTTGCCTTGCAGCTGACTTGAACAACACGTGATCCGGTGCCGCTGATCTGCCATGAAGTTGCGCGTGTTATATTAATATAAATGAAACACAAACCGATCAAACTCTGAAATAGTTTATTATTGAGTCAACAAGAATTGACAAACTATGTGAAATCTGTTGATTGCAGTAGTTGACTACAGTCTTCTGACCAGCTACCAAAGTGTTTTTGCTCCCTGACTGCATGCACATCAAGTAGTGTTTGTATACAAGAAACCTGTCAATGTTAAGATTATCTTGCTAGATTGGTGGAATGCCATTTCAAGTTTCCATGACATTTGCTTTAATTTGCACACATGGCAAAACATTCCTGGGAAAAAGCCATCGACCAGTCAAATGTACTAAGACTTATAAAACAAACAATAAAATAGTTGCTTGTGGTTATGATTAGACACACCATGCTGTGTGAGGTACAGTTTAAACTGTGGAAACTCGAGCCAGTCAGGGTCCAATGCTGACTTGGTCTTGGGATTATCTGATATTGATGCATTATGTTTACATTCAATATTACAATACCTGCCTGTCACACCAACTTTCTCTGGGACACTGCTTACCTCTGCAATTGGCCCTGCTGTGTCCCCACTTCACCCTGCTATCAACTTCAAACACAAGTTTACATGTAAAAAAAAAAAATAATAAAAACATTAGGGTTAATATTACACAACTTTAAACATCTGTCCCCTGCAGTCTTTTTCATAATTTTACCCATCATGCTGGGTCAGAAAATCATTCCCCCATTCTGCCTCTTCTGAAATCCTCCATTTTTCTTTTATTACAGTGAAGCCCATAAGTAGGTTACTTTAATAAGTTATTGAAATGCCATTTTAAGTGGAAGTCTGTTATTTTCAAAACAATGCAAACCTACACAATGTTCAACACAAGGTTTGGTAGTGTAAATATGTGTTTGGATGTGTGCTTGGTACCATCTGAATCAATGTAACAGTGCCTCTGAACTTTGTCTGTTAAAATGGACACTCTACTCTGAAAACCTCTGTAGAAAAAGACAATGTGAATCACTGTGGCCCCCATCATGATTTGTTAAGTGTAGATTTAATGAAAATGGATCTTATTTTTCCTGTTGTACGAATTTATACAAAAGTCAAATTGCGTTTCATCCACACATTCCACATAAAAGGTAGGTCAGCCTTTAAATGGGAACTGTTCATGCGTCCACTGTTTGATAAAACCTCAGAAATAGCACTCAATAAAATTGCACCTTTGTGCCATGTGATTTTTACATGATCTGTGCTGTACACAAGGTTAAGTTACAAATCAGACAAGAGAACATCTAACTGAAAGGACTCAGACCCTAGGTGGCCTAAAAGTTAGTTTTACGGTAATTTGATTAATTGCATATTCTATTTTGAATAGGCACTGTTGGGAATTAAATGGCATATTATTTATCATCTATTTATATTAAATGATAACATTATTATTTATAATAATAAATAGAATTTAATGGGTTTTTTTTCCAATTAAATCACTTAATAAAGCAAATTTTCACTATCTTCATTGTCAATGGGCTGTAGCCTCACTTAGAAATGAAGCACATGCCTGTTTCCTCTGTTGGAACAGCCAATATTCTGCTTTTAATGTGAGGACACGTGAGGACTGCAAAAAAGGATGTAACGGTACAAACCTATATATAGTGTGTGTGTATGTGTGTGTATATATATATATATATATATATATATATATATATATATATATATATATATATATATAGTGATGCAAGGCAGGGAAGCCAGCTAACGTACCTAAGCACAGATCTACCACTGTTTGCTTCATAACGTGCAATTTAGATTTAATGACATTTTACCGATACTCAGGTACCCAGCTTCTCCACCATCTCAGTCTCTTCTCTTTTGTGACCCATTCACGACCGCAATGTTACTTACTGTCTAACTGTTAAAGTGTGGCAACAATCTTATTTATTATATTTAGTCTAGCTCACTAACAGTTTTGTTATCATTCATTCATTTAGTTGTGTTGACATTGCAAAGATAAACAAATAGTAATGTTAGTTACTGAAAAGCAGGCAGGCGAGCTAACAATGATGTATCGCGTGTGGCTGTGTTTTACGGCTAAATCAAAGTATATGAATGTGATCTGTGTAATGGAAGAGTTAGTTAGCTGACATGGAAAGAGACTGATCAATTAAGCACACTGATCTAATCTGAGACAGACAACTTAAAAAAGGAAACCAGGAACATCTGCACAATTGAAAAGACAAAACACAGTCATGGACAAAGGACAAGAATACAGAGACAGAGAGTGACAAACAAATAATACACGAGGAGGGTTATAAATAAGAATAAAACACGAAACTACTAAACACCTAAACCACAACAGCTACACTGTTAAGCTAAGTGAAGTTATTTAATGTCCAGGTACATTACCAGTCAGTTGTTTTAAGTTTGGTGTTGAGGCTAATGAGGCCACCTCTGTGGTTGTGTATGGTTTCCTTTATCAAATGCAAGTTTATACTTGCAAAAAAACCCAAAACATAAGGGTTAATATTACACAACATCAATACCGTCACCTGCAGTCTTTTCATAATTTTGCCCATCATGCTGGGTCAGAAAATCATTCCCCCATTCTGCCTATTTTGAATAGCCTCCATTTTTCTTACAGTGTAAGCCCATAAGTAGTGTACTTTAATATGTCATTGAAATGGCATATTAAAGTGGAAGTCTGTTATTTTCATTTCTGTTATTTCAATTTCTCCACAGAGTTAGCCACTTAGCACTAAGCTACTTCGTCACTCTTGTTTCTTGTTAAAGTTAGCTGGCAGACTTTGTGTGGTACTGAGGTTTGTTGGCATGGCCCTCTTTTCCTGCAGTAACCCCTTTTCCTACAGTCACCTGACCTACCCCACCAACCTCCTCTGAGGAACAACAGTCAGGGTTATAGATCACACTGACCAATTGTAGCTGAAAGCCGGGTCCATGGGCTGCGTTCACACCTAGGTGTGACTTCCTGGAGGATTGTAGAAAACTTAGTTCAGTTAAGGTCACACAAATGAACAAATTCATCTGTAGTGTCCCCATGTTTCCAGCAGCACCAACCAAATTACAATCTCAACTAGCGATCGTCCTGGTGTTTCTCCACTGAGAGGGGACCATAAAAGAAGAAGAGTCAGATTAACAACCTACAATTCAAGTCGTATTTTTATTCACATTCTCTTTTGGCAAATAAATTCATTTAAGCTGAAATAGAGGTTGTGAATATTAGTGTAGCTTTTGACAAGAAGCAGAGCTGTGCAGCTTTATTTACTGATGTTGCTCATGCCCTGTTTACATAGAGCTAGATTAAAATAGGGGTGTCTGACCAAGCAGTGAGATTTTTCACTAATTATCTTTCAGGCAGGACTCAACATCCTCAAGATCAAAAAGGCTTTTTTTTCCTCCTCTTAATGCACATGGAACTAATTCTTATAGTGATTTAGATCATACAGATTCATATGGCTGTAGATGTCTTCTCTCTGATGCACTTCATAAATTTAGAAATAAGAATAGTTTGACAGTTTGGAAAATATGTTTATTTGCTTTCTTGTAGGGTAATAAATCCAGGCGCGAGAGAGAGAGAGAAAAGGGTCAACAATAAGCGCCAGTTTAGCTGCAAATTTACAGTGTAAGTTGAATGAATAGCGACTGCATCTTTGCAGCTTTTCAAGATTTAAGCAGAGCCACCATGTGTTACCCCCACCCCCCCAGTCACAATCGCCTTGCACAAAAATACACATGATTCGACTATAGGTAGGACTTGACGATTCTGATTCGACTATGTAAATCCTTAGTCAGGGACAGCCCTACTTTTCTGCGAAATGAGAGGATCAATACCACTGCTGCCAACACCCCGAAAGCTCACTAATAAAACCTTATATCTTGTTTGTTTAATCCATACAAAATGTAAAAACCATAATTTATGGATTTACGGGGAACTATGTCTTAGCTGTCAAGTAACGCCACAGTAAACCACAAAAAGAGTTGTTTTTTTTCAATTTGGGTTTTACCAAAATTAGACAGAATGGTTGGATTTAACAAATGCAATAAAACATGTAAATAAGTGATCTTTAGATGTGAAAGTGATCTTTAGATGTTGACAGAGCCTGGCTATCTGTTACTTAGTTTTTATCATAGCGCAATAAGATTTGTTTTCAAATTATTTATCGACATGCTTTTGGCTGAATCATTGGTTGTCTTTTTTTATGTCATATTTTCGCAAACTTATGTCAGTTAAAGAGTAACAAGCTGTTTTGCTGCCCTCTCCAGTTGAAAATTTAAAGCCTGTTTCCTCTCAGACCTCACCCATCACCATTGGCCAGAATGTGCTCTGTTGCACCTCTAACCACACCCAACAATGATGTCACTTTTATTTAAATCTCGACACTTTGACCTTCTAGGACACGTTTGCCCTTTATCTAGATAGATGCAACGGTCTTGACATTTTAGCATTTTTAATGGTGAAGTCAGAACTCCACCAATCTAAACCATGTGCTATATCAGCAGTTTCTATCAGACGTTCCTTGAGAGGAAGCCAGCTGTTTTCAGTGAAAATAAACCTACTGTACACTGCCTACCCAGCACCACCAAATTGCTATTATGAACATAGTGGAGCCTTCAGCTGCTAATGAATTTACATTGATCAGGTGGTCAGAAAACATGACTCCAAATGAATGCCAATGGTGCACAATCATTGCTGGACATGTATTGTAAAGAGGCAATAAAAAAACAATCATCAACCGTATATGGCCAACATATGTGTAATGTTTTGATAATTGAGCAGTTGTGACCCATAGTAGCCACAAAAAAGATTAATTTAGCTTTAATTTCCGTGGATGTCTTGAATTGTATCCAGTATTCAAGGAAGAAAAATATTCACATACCCAAAAACTTTCAGAGGAAATTTTCAGCTCACTGTCTCATTTTGGTCAAAGAATGTAACATAAATAGGGGACCCTTGTCAAATGTTGGGTTGATGGTAAAACACATTTTATTAATTCACATATTGCATATCCATTTTTGCTCACATACTGGGAACAGCTATCAATGTGTTGTTTAAACGCTCTAAGCAAAAAAATACAACACATCTTCTTTGTAGCATCCTGTTGTTTAAATATTACAACTTAAAGCTTACGAACACAACAAAATCAGAAGACTCACTTCCTAACTCTGGGAATGGGACCATCCGAGAAATGAAGCACTATTTGTCACATTCTGCCTCTCGGCCTCTCTCTCCAGCCATTCCTACTTTCCCAAAGCTAAACATGGCCATCCTCTTCCTGTCCACCAGATGCCCTCTGATTTTTCCACCTGTCTGAGCCATCTTATCTCTCTGACCTTGACTCCAGCCAATCCCTCTTTTCCTGCAGTAACCCCTTTTCCTACAGTCACCTGACCTACCCCACCAACCTCCTCTGAGGAACAACAGTCAGGGTTATAGATCACACTGACCAATTGTAGCTGAAAGCCGGGTCCATGGGCTGCGTTCACACCTAGGTGTGACTTCCTGGAGGATTGTAGAAAACTTAGTTCAGTTAAGGTCACACAAATGAACAAATTCATCTGTAGTGTCCCCATGTTTCCAGCAGCACCAACCAAATTACAATCTCAACTAGCTATCGTCCTGGCACTGTATGGTGTTTCTCCACTGAGAGGGGACCATAAAAGAAGAAGAGTCAGATTAACAACCTACAATTCAAGTCGTATTTTTATTCACATTCTCTTTTGGCAAATAAATTCATTTAAGCTGAAATAGAAGTTGTGAATATTAGTGTAGCTTTTGACAAGAAGCAGAGCTGTGCAGCTTTATTTACTGATGTTGCTCATGCCCTGTTTACATAGAGCTAGATTAAAATAGGGGTGTCTGACCAAGCAGTGAGATTTTTCACTAATTATCTTTCAGGCAGGACTCAACATCCTCAAGATCAAAAAGGCTTTTTTTCCCCTCCTCTTAATGCACATGGAACTAATTCTTATAGTGATTTAGATAATACAGATTCATATGGCTGTAGATGTCTTCTCTCTGATGCACTTCATAAATTTAGAAATAAGAATAGTTTGACAGTTTGGAAAATATGTTTATTTGCTTTCTTGTAGGGTAATAAATCCAGGCGCGAGAGAGAGAGAGAAAAGGGTCAACAATAAGCGCCAGTTTAGCTGCAAATTTACAGTGTAAGTTGAATGAATAGCGACTGCATCTTTGCAGCTTTTCAAGATTTAAGCAGAGCCACCATGTGTTACCCCCCCCCCCCCCAGTCACAATCGCCTTGCACAAAAACACACATGACTATAGGCAGGACTTGACGATTCTGATTCGACTATGTAAATCCTTAGTCAGGGACAGCCCTACTTTTCTGCGAAATGAGAGGATCAATACCACTGCTGCCAACACCCCGAAAGCTCACTAATAAAACCTTATATCTTGTTTGTTTAATCCATACAAAATGTAAAAACCATAATTTATGGATTTACGGGGAACTATGTCTTAGCTGTCAAGTAACGCCACAGTAAACCACAAAAAAAGTTGTTTTTTTCAATTTGGGTTTTACCAAAATTAGACAGAATGGATGGATTTAACAAATGCAATAAAACATGTAAATAAGTGATCTTTAGATGTTGACAGAGCCTTCAAATTATTTATCGACATGCTTTTGGCTGAATCATTGGTTGTCTATGTCATATTTTCGCAACCTTAGGTCAGTTAAAGAGTAACAAGCTGTTTTGCTGCCCTCTCCGGCTGAAAATTTAAAGCCTGTTTCCTCTCAGACCTCACCCATCACCATTGGCCAGAAATGTGCTCTGTTGCACCTCTAACCACACCCAACAATGATGTCACTGGGTTGTGGAGTTCACTGGTACATCACTGCAGCAAGGTGAGAAGTGAAATCACTGAAGGTCAAGACAAGATTCTCATGTGGTATTAAGTTACTCTTAAAATGTCTATATGTATCAACAATTGATATAATACAGAGGAGCATAACAGTGTTTCGAAGAAATCAGTAATGTCTTTTGACTTTTGAAACCCCAAGTCACATCATGCCAACAGAAAGAAAAAAATAATAATTTGAAAACACAGTGGCAATGGAGCAGAACAAGCTGCTTACTGAATGAAAACTCAGGCCTCAGAAAAATGTCTCTCCAGCAAATTGGGGATAAACCTGGAGGTAGTTTTGCAAGACGATTGTTTTATGTATTTTTCCAGTGTCCCATTTGTGTATGTGTACTGTTATTATTGTGCATGCCATTGAAGCTGTTTGTGTCTATTTTTAGAGACAGATTATTGATTTCTTAGCTCTACACTTTTGTCCTCCCATTTATGCATAATCATAAAAAGCTTTCCATTGATTGTGCCTGTTGCACAAATGGAACTGGTAACCATTAAACACATTTGTGTTTTTTTGTAGAAAGCCTTACCTTTACCTACAGGAAAAGGATTGTGCATGTTCTCCTTTAGGGTTAACACTGTGGCTGTGCTCCTGTGGCAGACTGTTATTACAGCGCAAGCTGTGTACAATCTCCTTTTTTGTGCCTGAGCTCATGTCAGCAGGGTCAAACTGTGGATGATTAGACATCCAACCAAGCCTAACTGTCAAAGGATATCCCCATCCACAGAGACCACCAGTTAGACAAAGGTTAGTCAAGGTTTTCTGACATTGTTGGGTGTCATCTTTTATTTAAATCTCGACACTTTGACCTTCTAGGACACGTTTGCCCTTTATCTAGATAGATGCAACGGTCTTGACATTTTAGCATTTTTAATGGTGAAGTCAGAACTCCACCAATCTAAACCATGTGCTATATCAGCAGTTTCTATCAGACGTTCCTTGAGAGGAAGCCAGCTGTTTTCAGTGAAAATAAACCTACTGTACGCTGCCTACCCAGCACCACGCAAATTGCTATTATGAACATAGTGGAGCCTTCAGCTGCTAATGAATTTACATTGATCAGGTGGTCAGAAAACATGACTCCAAATGAATGCCAATGCTGCACAATCATTGCTGGACATGTAAATGGCAATAAAAAACCAATCATCAACCGTATATGGCCAACATATGTCAAACATGTGTAATGTTTTGATAATTGAGCAGTTGTGACCCATAGTAGCCACAAAAAAGATTAATTTAGCTTTAATTTCCGTGGATGTCTTGAATTGTATCCAGTATTCAAGGAAGAAAAATATTCACATACCCAAAAACTTTCAGAGGAAATTTTCAGCTCACTGTCTCATTTTGGTCAAAGAATGTAACATAAGTAGGGGACCCTTGTCAAATGTTGGGTTGATGGTAAAACACATTTTATTAATTCACATATTGCATATCCATTTTTGCTCACATACTGGGAACAGCTATCAATGTGTTGTTTACACGCTCTAAGCAAAAAAATACAACACATCTTCTTTGTAGCATCCTGTTGTTTAAATATTACAACTTAAAGCTTACGAACACAACAAAATCAGAAGACTCACTTCCTAACTCTGGGAATGGGACCATCAGAGGAATGAAGGCACCATTTGTCACATTCTGCCTCTCGGCCTCTCTCTCCAGCCATTCCCACTTTCCCAAAGCTAAACATGGCCATCCTCTTCCTGTCCACCAGATGCCCTCTGATTTTTCCACCTGTCTGAGCCATCTTATCTCTCTGACCTTGACTCCAGCCAATCCCTCTTGTCCTGCAGTCACCTACCCCACCAACCTCCTCTGAGGAACAACAGTCAGGGTACCATTGGCCAGCATGTGGAGGTCTGTGCGACCCTACAAGCATATGGCCCCCAGACGTCACTGACTCAACGCCAAACAGGTCATGCTGGATGATGTTGCAGGCAGTATAACGTTCAACCTCGTCCTGTTGCTGGGTTGATGCCCTTCTACGGCCCTGTCCAGCTTTCCTCGTCTAACGGCCCGCTCTTGAAACTGTGCTGGGAGACTCAGCATACCTTCTTGCGACGACACATATGTATGTGCCATCCTTGAGGATCTGGACTACCTGAATAGGCTGCAGGTACCGCCTCATGCTACCAGTAGTGAAAAGGACACAAGCAAAATGCAAAACTAGAGAACAATTAGTCAGGAAGGATAAGGAGAGCGCAACTGATCTGTTTGATACTCACTTAGAAAAATCTTTGTTTTAACATTAACCAGGTACTTTTCACCTGTTCGCTAGCTACGTTTCTCACTCAATGGGATATTTGTGACAAGTTCATTTACAAATTCTTCGCTAGTGTATTTTTTTCACTTCTGTGAACCAACGAGCGCCGTCAGCAGACAACGCCACACGTTGAACCCCCCGCACAATTGAGGCACAGCGCTTCAAGCGGAGGAGAGAACAGGGCGACAGCAGTAATCCCCTCACGTTCTACAGAATCTGGTGAATGACAGTAAGCTAACGGTAGTGACCACGTTGTATTTTGAGATGGCCACCTGCTACACTACCATGCTGCAGCAGATATGTGTGAACCTAAGGGACTGTTTGTGATAAGTGGGACAGTTTGACAGGCATTTTGCACCTGTTCACCACCTGTTAGCTAACTTAGCTACATTTCTAACACAAAGGGGTGTTTGTGGAAACATTGCTGTAACGTTAACCAGTTTGACACTGCTTACAATCGGTGACATTTCACTATGTTTTTTTTCACTTGACGGACTGTTTTTCTTGTTTGTAACAAGTCCAACAGGGCTGTAGGGAGAAATCTCAGAGAGAACTTCTTTGATGCAGTTGACCTCACCAGCCAGCTTTTACATCAGACAAGACTGAGATGAATTGTCTTCTCCCTTCCCTCCCTTTATCTCCGTTCCTCTCATTCCCCCTTCCCTCTATCCTTTCTTCTTAGCTTTTTATTTTATTTCTATCTGTGCCCAGTGTTGCCAGATACAGCTGATGGATTCCACAGCAAAAATTTGCACATGCACATAAAACCGCCCAAAATATGTTATATTATTTTAGTATTTTAACTGCCACGATTACTTACTGTATTAAACTCAATAGAAATGCACACAGACAGCTGAAGCATACATAAAGAAACAGTTTTTACATGCATTACCACAACCTTCTGACCCTTCTTATAAATAAATAAATAAATAATATAAATAAATAATAAAATATTGTACAAAGTTTTCCACAACTCTACACAATTAGATTTTACTCCAGACAGACAGGTGTGTGAGATCTTATCTTTAAATGCAGAACAGGCTGTTGGTGGTAACTTGAACAGGCCACTGAAGAACACAGCTGAACATCTGAATACAGCTTTGTTGAATCTTTGTTGGATCTGTCTAGTACATGGATGAGTCAAACTTACCAGCAGCTGTCCGGAGGGCTGGAATGTAGCAGATGTCTATCCATTCTCTGCAGTTAACTGTCTCATAAAGAGTTCGGTAGTCACAAACAAGTTGTAAGTCTCCCTGATTATATATATATATATATATAATATTGCTAGGGAGCTGCTGCATTGCTTTTGCTTTTTTTAGCTACAATGTCCAGGGAATGGCATACACATCTGATCAATTGTAATTCATCTGGAGGGCTCTGTTCTCATCCTTTAGTATGTCAGATAAGTTGTCCACTGCATGAACTGATGTCTGGAAAACACCATATGTTGTAATCCGGAGCCCACAAATGCCTGCGTTAGCTTTACTCACCGGTAATTGCCTTAAGGCACCGCATATTGTGCTTCTAGGTCTTGGTGTGGTCCTTCAAATTATTATTATTATTATAATTATTATTATTGGTATTATCAGTTTATAGGTATTATAGTTACTGTTTCTTTTTTGTTAGTTTTTGGCTCATTAATAACACACCCATTTGTCTTATTATTGTTGTTATTATTAGTTCATTCTGTATATTGAAGCTGCATTGTAAATGAACAAATCTTTCCAAAGAAAAATCCAGGTAACTTCCACTTTTGCAACCTCAAAGCAGAGAAAGGTAAAGGTAATGTATTTCATATCTTGTCATGTTCTCTCCATTTATACTGGCGGTTGACTGAGGCTGGCAGTGCAGCCATAGTGCCCCAGGGCTCCTCCAGCGCTGTTAGAGACACTGGGGCTGCAGAAGGTGATACAAGTTACCAATACCAATGTGAGCAATGCTGATTTACAGCCTTCCTGCATTGCAACATGTTGTGGGAGCAGGAGGTCCTACTTAAGTAAATTAAACTATTTGGTGCAGTAAGGAAAGAACTTTTGAGTTTCTGTGCAACAAAGCATTATGACTGTAGGTTTGCTCATTTACAATGCTCAGTTGATACTGTAGCATTTTGCTGAGGTTTAGCATATCAAGCGGATCGGAGTGCGAGTCGGCCACACTTTGGCAAGCAATAATGGAACAGAGGAGCTGGAAGACCCGCTGCAGGTTACTGGTCAGTTAATGTTACAACAACAACGGCGAGACAGGTGTGTATAAGAAGAGGACAGTGTCTGTGTGTTGCCGTTGCACCGCTGTTGTAGAGTAAAGTTATGTGAATGGAAACATCCAACTAACGTTAACGCACATAAAACTTACATCACCCAACCGGAGCCAAATTTTTAATCCCCGCAACCTTGAGGCCAATACTAAATAATACTGTATTTCAAGCAGCCTTTAGATGCAAACACAGAATACAATTAATAATCACTGAAGCTATTGGCATATTATATTACATTACATTACCTTATCTAGCCAAGGTGTAACTAATAGCAACAACTCATACCACACAATGTTTTTTTATTTTTTTATTTCACCCCTTAAGAGTTCTTAATGGGACAAATATTGTATTCATTTTATAGTTGTCATTTACACTGGGGATACTGGGGAAATGTCTCCATTACTTTTTTTAAAGCATTTGTTAAATATATTATGAAAATCGTTTGCAACAAGAAATGTTAAAAAAACAAATGAAAACACTTAGAGAAAGATTTATTTGCACAAAAAGAAATCATGCAGTGTAATCTAAAGAAAAATCTTAAGCTAAAAAAACAAGCTGCTGAGAGCTGCATTATATTCTTTCTAGTATATTATTTGAATTGTCACCTGAATCACTTTATATAACTAAAGACAAAAAACAAATCGGTGCAGAAAATGTCTCCAGAATGCAGGAAATTAAGTCTTCTTGTCTTCGTCACACCCCTAATCTGAACCCTTATGTCCCCACCCCTTTTAACACAAAGTGGCGTCCTTGATTCATTTTATCTTAAATATGAATGTATTATAATAAAATATTTTATTAAATTCATGTAACTTTGTAAATTTTCTCGGGCTTAAAATTCATACAGATTTTCCTTTCAAAAGGTCTTAAAAAGTCTTAAATTTAACTTTGAGAATCCTGGGGGCAAACTGTGTAATCTTATTTTATTGGGATTAGCGTCACGCCTCAACATTCATATTGTAATTCATACCAATTAATGTTATTTGTTTGTTAATATGCCACTCACATTGGTTTTTCGCTACTTTTGCCTGATGAACATGTGTTTGTGTTTCCACTAAAGATTAGAGTCACTGAGCCACAGTACCGCAGAACATTTTTAACTGTGTAGAAATCCAGTTTCATAGAACTTAGTGGTTGTTTTTGTAATTCTGGTCATCATATCCATCAGTATGAATAAGATTGGACTCAGAATGTAACACCAGAAGATGAGTCAGGTTTTAAGCCGGTTAGACAAAGTTAATTGGAAAGGAAAACAGTCGTGATAGAAGATAAAATGATCACCTGAACCTTATCATCTATTGTTAGCTGCATCCCAATTCCATACTACCGACTATATTGAAGCAGGTATTAGTATCATGTGTGTTACATGGGAAAGCAACAAAAAATGAAATGTGCATATTGAAAGGTGGGTAAATTTGGGTTATATCACCTGACCAACCAAGATTTATAAAAAAAAAAATCTCCATTCATTCTATAACACCCATCATTGTTATTTAACATCTTGTACTTTCCATCACAGGACACCCCAGATTTTGTAATCTTGATGAATGTAGAAAAGATGTTTGAGAGTCAAGTGGGACAAAATTAGGATTTGAACTCCCCTTGCGCAATCATATTAACTAACACTTTATACGCTCTTTACCCTCTTTACGCTAGCCATAAAACCGTTAGTGATCGCCCTACGTGACTGTAAACAGGTGCAGATGTGACCTGGGGGGCACTGAACATATGTTATCCTAGTATGCGATCACCTTTTACTTTATATTTCAGTCCCAAAGGCCTCTTTGCCTATAATTCTATATCTTCTTCAAAAAATTTATACAATTTTATGCACAATAGTGAACTCTTTCCAAATAATCAAGAAGAACTTTTTGAAAAATCTCTAGACTCAATAATTTCTTCATATATTTGGAATGGCAAACCACCTTGTCTATGTAAAGTTTTCCTTTGGAGGCCCAAGCACAACAGTGGTAAGGCCCTCCCCAATTTTAAATTGTATTATTAGGCAACCATGATGTCAGTGTTGTGCTTGAAACAATACCATTGCCAACCAAACTGTCCACCTTGGTTTGCCATGGAGGCACATGCTTTAGATCTCTCTCTCCCAGCACTTCTGAGAGCAGCACTGCCTTTGGGCCCTGGCAGGCCTGCCAGCAATTCTATTGTCAATCACTCACAGTTGTTGTGGGTTAAGGACAGGATAAACTTTGATCTATAGGGTTCATCTCTTTAAAGTGAGACTGCTTTCAATCACCTTTTCACACGATCAATGAAGCCTTCCGGGAATTGCAGGAGAAGTGGGTTGGGGTGCTTCTGGGACTTAATCTTCAATGCCTTCTTTGCTTCCTTTAAACAACTTTCAAAAAGTTTGATTTACTGAAATTCCTTTTTGTCTCCACCAGTTAGGCACTACGTATAACCCAATGTTCCTAATTTCCCCAGTGACACCGCATACCAACCCTTTGGATACATTTGTTTCTGTAGAGTGACTAAGGGAGCAGTCTATTCCATTCACAATCTAATGGCAGCTCTGACATGCCCCTCTTTGGCCGATATTAGGAAAGCTTGGGAGAGGAATCTTGATTCCTCCCAGATGACACCTGGAAATTAACACTTGAGAAAATTCATCTACAGTTTGTGAGCACATCACATTCTCATTCAATTTAAGGTGGTACACATATACAGTATATTACCCTGGGATTAACCCCGCATGTGATAAATGCAAGACTACAGATGCCTCTCTGATACACATGTTTTAGACATTTCCAAGGATATTGGGTTTCTGGAGATCTGTGTCTCACCTTTGCCTCTCTGTCAACATGTCATACTATTCTGCTTAAATGGGAGGGGGATGCCGGCCAATAAATGTGTTAGAGACCTTGTGACATGCCTTCCTCTTTAAAAGAGTAACTACTCTTTACGGGGAGGGGGGGTTTCTCTACAACTTGGATTCTCTTTTTGGATGTCCTTAAGAGATGAACAGCTGTGGCCCCTGAGTAGCTTGGCTTGGTGATGCCTTTTTACTCAAAACGGCTTCTTTATCTTATTTACTCTTTGACTGGTTGCGCTTAAAACACACAGTTTTATACTGTGCATTCCCCAGTTATTTTATTTATTTATTCTTTGTGGTCAGGACTAACCCATTTTTGTACTCAAATGTCTTATTTGCTTAATTCATTTATGTGGCAATATTGTAAGCAGCTTTAGCATTTCTTATCTTTTGATTGTTTTTTTTTTAAATATTGGTCAGAATTTGTTTAAATCTGAAAAAACAAAACAATAAAAAGACCTTTTGAACGAAAAATAGACACACATAAACACATGCACAAAATGATGTGCATGTGTTTATGCGTAAGTTTAGAAAGAGCTAGAGTAGATTTTTACTTTTAATTATGTTTTAGTAGGGATGTTGATCGGTCCCCAGTTCAGAAAGGACCCGGTTCCAAAATTTCTTAATATCTTATACTAAAAAAAAAACAAAAAACAAAACACACACACATATATATATATATATCTTATACTTCACTGTAACATTTACTGACCTGTTTTGTCCTGTTTTTATTTTCTATTTAACTCTTTAAAATTTGTGTTTAAATGTCTTTTTCATATTACCCTATGTTGCTTTTATGTTCTATGTAAAGCATTTTGAATTGCCTTGATGTTGAAATGTGCTATACATATAAACTTACCTTCCTGCCTTGCCTTTGCAAACACTGTGACAGCATGCCGAGGCAGTGTAATGATTTAATAAAACGCACTCATTTTCTGATTGATCACGCTGGATTTCATGTGCTGCCTATTTGTTAAGAAATATTGTTACAATGTAAATGAATCACATGCCTACATTATGGTATGATTTGTTTTTAAGGTTGAAGTATACAGTCATTTTACATTTTAGCTGACGCTTTTATCCAAAGAGACTTACAATTGCTAAGCATGTCGGAGGTCACACGCCTTTAGAGTAACTAGGGATTAAGTGTCTTGCTCAGGGACACAATAGTGGAAGTGTCGCAATGGGGAGTTGAACCCGGGTCTCTCACACCATAGGCATGTGTTTTATCCACTGTACCATCACCACCCCAGTCAGACACATCAGCATTCATTTAATAAGATTAACAATAGGCTAAATAAAAACTGGAAAAATAAATACATAAATGTATTTATTGAACAATCATTAAAATGGTGATAAATTAAATTTAGAAATATTTGAAGATAGGTTATTTATGTGTGGTTTCAATGTTTGGATGGTATTACTGCAAACAATGACACACATTTTTAACAAAATCTGTGTTCACACCACCCTTTACAATTACAAAAGTTAATTTGCAAAGTCTACCAACAGCCACATCATAAGCATCGCAGCAATTATGTGGAAAGGAAATTTTCCAGAATGACCAACAAACTGACAGCAAGAACAGGTGCTCTGTGGAGCTCATTAGGAGCGAGCTTTTGATCACTCTCAACTTTGAGCAGTCCTGTTCATAGTTTTACTATGTTCTACTAAGTGCTGCAGTAGTGCCCTTCTGACAAGAAAACAGTTATAAAAGGAAGTAGGCCTGCTCCAATGCTACACGCAAGGCCTATTACTTCTAATCCACAGATCCTTTGCAAAAGTCTTTCCAATCAAATTGTATCAAAGCATTTGTTTTAGCCTATTTATAGTTAATAAGTTATGGAAATGTTGATTTAATAAGTTAATAAAATACAGTTTTTATTTTTCTTTATAGAGTTTAAGTTTTCAGAGACAGTGCACATTGATAAACATTTCTGAAAATGTGCCAGTTTAGCCAGCTTGGCTAATGTTCGACTGTAGTCCCTGGGCAGGAGTTATCACAAATAGATAAAATACACTAAAACAGGAACAACAGTACTCATACATATAACAAGATACATTTGACATGTGAAATACAATTAACAAAGACAAAAGACAATTTAAAATACAAACAAACATAAAACATAAAACAAAGCACTCTTCAGGTGTTTCTGAATAATTCAGACTATGGTCACACACTTGATTGTCTTTTAAACATGATTTTTAATTTAATTTAAATTAATAATATGTTTTTTTATCACTTAAATTTTATTAAGTCTTTAACAGAAACAAAGAACAATGCATCAAAGAAACATTGTTGCCGGGCAGCATTGTTACATGTGCATTAGTCATATATCAGGTCTCATTTTCAAATTGCCGAGATTTGAGGGGGGCTTCATGCAGCATTACGTAATTTGTATTCATATGTCCATGCTTAGTAAAGTAAAAACAGCAAAAGTAAAGTAAAACCATCTTTCGAAAGTACCGGGCAACAGGGAAAATTATCATCAACCACACCTCTTATCTACATAGATATCCTCTCCATTTGCCCACCATGCAGAAGTCATTCCTCAATCTCAGTAGTAAAGTCAGCCTTTCCATGTCATGGATCTCTTTGATGATTTCGAGCCAGTTCTCTATTGTAGGTGGATCAATTTGTAACCATTTCCGAGTTATTGCTTTTTTAGCCTCAACAGTCATTATCTTCAGGAGATACCTGTCATTTCCTGCTATTTCTTCTGGTAGATCACCCAAATAAATTGTCATATGTAATCTCTCCTCCAAGAATATCCTGCATGATTTTGAAAATACAATCCCAAAATAACTGTATTTTTGGGCAGTTCCAAAAGATGTAGTGGTGGTTAGCGTCATCATCCCCACATTTTCTCCAACAGTAATGGTCTGCAGATGTTAGATATGTCTTCATTTTAGGGGTGGTGAAAAAACGGACAAGGTTCTTCCAACAAAATTCACACCAATAAATAGAGCGAGATGTAGAGAAAGAAGTCTCCCACGTTTTCCCATTGCTGATCAGATATTTTCTCTTTTAGTTCTTTCTCCCATCTCTCCTTGATATAGGATGTAGAAGTTCTTCGACCCTTTGCAATTCCCTGGTAAATTTTAGAGACCACTGATTTAGGAAAACTCGTGTATCCCTGCATTGTTAGTTGTATTATTCCATTGGATTCTGTGATTGTATCTTTTTTCAAAACTTCTTTTAGAGAATATTGAGGTAGTTGTAAATATCTGAAAAAATCAGATTGTATTTAGTGTATTTACCTTTAGTGTCTGGAAGCTTTGTAGTGTGTTCTTCTTCATTGTGGTACAATAAGCAGTAATACCTTTTTTCGATCAGTACTGAAATCTAGAATCTATACTGTTTGGTTTAAATCCTGTATCATGTGCTACACGTCTAATTTTTTTTTAATCTGTGGCCACACATTTAATTGCTTTACCACATCAAACCAGGTGTGCAAGGTGAGTGAGACAAAGGGGCTCAGGTGGTCCCGATAAGCCATTAATAATATGTTTCACAATCTCTAATAACAGTTGGTAGACTATTCCATGTGTGAGCTGCTCTCACTAAAAAAAGCTGACTGTCCGAAGGCAGTCCTCCTCATAGGTATTATACAGTCTCCTCTTGCTACAAACCGAGTGTGTCTATTATCTATTGTTTTATGATTGTCCCAGCTCAGTAAATTATGATTGTTTAGACTGTGACAGTGGTGATGAGTATTTGGCTTTCTATCAAGCACCTTGGAAGCCTGGTGCACACACATCAGTTCACATCCTATTTTTTTGTGGTCTCACTGTCGCACACTGTTGGCCTATGTTTATTATTGTCATAGCTGTGTATTCAGCTATGACATAATAAATCATAATAAATCATAAGAATGAGTTGTGTTTTAATATTTTTTCAATGATTTTACAAATCGTTGGTTCATATATATATTTTCACAATTTATATGTTTTTTTTTCTTGATGGTTTTTTTTATTGAACACTTTGGGAACTGAGGGGAATTAAAGTAGCCATCTACAACCGAGAGCCATCTCTCAGCATGGGAGGGGGTCTGCGACACCGCTCCCCCCCATTTACAATGCTGTCCTTTCATCCCTTCCCAGGAGATTGACGCTCACATTTGGCCATTGGATGTTCAGACTTGGCCCCAGGTGACTCCAACAACCATAATGACTCATTACAACAGCCAGGAGCACTAACGAACCAAGTGGTATCCATAACCTTGACAACAACCCCACAGAGGTTAAATAGCTGGGACTCCCTGCCAATCAGTGCTGGATGACTGAGAATCTGTGCTGAAATAATCATTATCAATCACTATTCCCATGTATTTAACAAGATAAACAATCAGGGTTTTTCAAATAGTATCAAAATAATTTGTGTGTTCATACAGCTGGACATACTGCCTAAATAGAACAACCTCCTTCTTTTCAGAACACAACACAACAAGACATCGCTGGCCTTCACTGACGGAGACATGCTAATTGATAGAGACATATGACCCACGTTATAGCTCAACGTAATTTAACCTTTTATACCAAAGTGTTTCCGTGCAGTGAACTGGTCATTAGAAGGCCATGTTCATTCTAAACCAACACTTGAAAGACAAACCCAAGCTTTATATGGAATTCCTATGGCTACAAACAGACAAATGAGGTTTCTTTCTGGTATAAAATGTTTTCCTTTGATTTGTGGCCAATGCCAGCCCTCAGCAAGATACATAAATCATCAGAAACAGCAGGAAAGATGGTCTGCTGTGATGGCACAGTCCAGACTCCAATCCAGACATCCACAAAAGACGTCTTCCACCTCCAAGGACAAGAAAAGTCCTCACTGTTGAGAGCTGATATATTTTATGTTTTCGTGTCTTCAAATTTTAGGGCTGTGTTGCACAAAACCCCCAACTCAACTAACTATTTCTAATGGACTTCCTGAGAGTACTATCCAGAGTTATGTCAAAAGGACCCAACATTCACGTGATCCTTAAAACCCTCCGCTGTTGATGGTGACATACAAAGAAATGATTTCAGCAGGGTGTAAATTGCAGGCTTTTAAAATAACTGTCCATACTGCAAAAGCATTTTCCCCTACTACTTATAGTCAGTGTAGTGCTTCTGACTTTGATCCGACTGACCTATTGTGTATACGGAGGTCAAAAGTTGGTTATCAGCTGCAGGAGAGATTTTTTGGTATTACTAGATTTTCTCTGGAAAAGGGAAAATAACTTGTTTTATGGAACATTATAAAAACGTTGTAATAAAATGACTGTACAAATAATCTGTGAAGTCTGAAAAGTTGAACTTGGCTCAAAGCCAAACATCTACATCGACTAGGGGTGTGCTATTTTGATGAAAATGATATCTAGATATTTTCTGGGATTTTGCCGGTAACGATAATTACACAATAAGTTAGGCATCTTTGAAAAATGTGTTTGTAAAAGTCACGTGTGAGAGTAGTGTGTGTGTGTGTGTGTGTGTGTGTGTGTGTGTGTGTGTGTGTGTGTGTGTGTGTGTGTGTGTGTGTGTGTGAACAGGGCAGAGAGCAGCAGGTCAGCGAAAGGCCCTTAGTTTAGCTGTAGCCAACTGCTGAAGAAAGAGTGAAGTGGGTTAGCCCTGAAGTTAGCGTCGACTTCTGTTAATACCTACAATAAATTAAACAGGGAAGCATGGACTCTCAGGGAAGTGTGTATACCATGCCATGATGACGATTATTAGATTGTTTATTAGCCACACAACAAAGGCCAGTGGAATTTGTTTTCAGTTTGTTAACTCTGCAGCACCATATGTATCCTGACATCAGCAGACACTCCACATAATATCGCGAAACAATACAGGGATACATTAGGTAAATGGTATGGATGTCACCAGTAGTGTGTGAGGAAGGTGCTAGAGGAAGAAGTTAACAGTCTGTATATTGCTGTAATAACTGGAGAAAAAAGCTCTTTGTGAAGCCTTAAGTCTTGGTGTGCGACTTAGGCAGTAACTCAGCCTGTAAGGACTTGGCTTGGAAACTGGAAGGTCACCGGTTCAAGTCCAGCTCGGACTAAAGACATGGAGTGTGGACTGATAGCTGGAGGGGTACTAGTTCACCTTCTGGGCCCTCCCGAAGGCAGCCTTGGGCAAGCCCCTGCACTCGCAACTACTTGAGGCGCCGCACTGTGTGGCAGCCATATCACTCTGACACCACTGCATGTGTGTGTGTGTATATATACTAATAACAATAGAGTGAAAAAGCAATTTCCCCTTCTGGGATTAAAAAAAAAGTATATCTTCTTCTTCTTGTAGACAGTGATCTGTAGTGCCTCCCTGAGGAAAGGAGCTGGAAGAGGTGATGAGCAGGATGTGAAAGATTGGAAATGACCTTCTTTGCTCACTTTACAGTCCAGTGAGTACACAGAGATCCAACCGAGAGGAGTAGGTTGCCACTTTGTTTGACAATACGCTGTAGTTTTTTCCGTGTTTGGCTGTGCTGCCGTACCATACTGTAATAGAAGATATGATGATGGTATTGATGATGGCTGAGTAGAACAGAACAAAGTTAATGCTTGGTCTGGTATCTTTTAAACTGGCTAAGGAACTAAAGTGGTTGATGAGCTTTTGCAATGATGTGTTTATTGTTATCCACTTCATCTCATGTATGTTCTGAGGAATGTAAAAGAGTCAGTCGTGTTGATGGGACCGGCATTTATTTGCATAGATATCTTGTGATTTGGCATCAAAAGTCAATCATGTGTTCTTGGGTTTTGTCTGTATTAAGCAGGAGATCAAGTGTAAAATCGTTCCACCTCAGTGCGGCCTACAATGGTGTGTCGTCTGCATATTTTTTTATTCTCACAGAATTGTTCATGGATGTAAAGTAGGCGGTGTAACGTGCCTACATCCACGGTGAATGATTCAGTTAATGAAAAGAATGATAAGGTTAACTTGTTATAATGCTAACAAAAAGTGAGACTGTTGGTGCTCACTCAGTCAGTCAATGGCAATTACCAACGTTAACCTTCGCTTTGGAGTGAGTGACCTGGTCCATATTGTATCAAAATATTATTAAAGATATTTGGCCAGGGGTTTTAATTGATAAATATGCATGACAATGCTGTATAATAGGTTTAATCTGTAGGTCTACTGTGCTTTAATGTAAGCCTGCTTATTTATAAGCCTAGTATATGGGAAAACATAGCTTTCATTTTCAAGAACAGGCTCGAGTTGTCCTATGTTTGCTTTCATTTGTGTGGTAACTATTATGATATATATGGTGAATGTTATTTCTATCGTAGGCTTACATGCAGCTTACTCCAGACCTTTCTCCACCTACAGAATGTTCAAACTGTTTGGTGCTGCTGTCCAGTAAGCATGCACGTTCAAGTGGTAGGTAGTGTTGTGTCGTTCAAAGAACGTTTCGTTCATAAGGCCTAATCGTGTGTATGACTCGGGAGGAGCGGGTTGTCTCAGTGAGTGATTCGTTCATTTTCACACATGTGTGAAGGATCTTGGACTCTTACGTTCACTCATCACACCACAGCTGCATGGGCTCCGTCAGCACAGGAAACAGAATTGATTAGTTCACGACTCAACTGTGGGTCTGTTTGAGTCGTTCATTTTTCATGTGACAGCTACTGTGGAGCAGGAATGAACGACTCGTTCACCGCTCACATGGGTCCTCCTAAGTCTTTCGTTCACTCGGCAGGCTGAGTGACTGCCAGCGCTGGAGAATGAGAGGCAGGTCGGTTGTCAGGTAACAGTCACTGGACTGACATTATATCTAATTTAATAACATTTAATAAAGCATAATGTTATTACAGCACAGTGATGTTGTCTTGTAGTTTTAACACAGCCACACCGTAACTTTAGTCCTGCTAGTGTTTACAGCCAACAGCTGATGAGAGTTGTTCTGGGTCCACTTCAGAGCCCTGACAGGGTTCTACCGGGAGCTGAATTACATCCGAGATCGTCTCCTCTCCAAAACAAACTGACCCGGTCATTAAAACATTAAAACACAGCCACGTAGCAACATTAGTGTTAGCCCTGTAAACAGCTAACAGCTGATCCAGGTCCGCCAGAGAATGCAACGTAACTTTTACTTTTTATTTACCAACAGAGCCGTGCTGTTCTTTCACAGCTCCTGACTGGTGAACAACCTGCAGTGTTTGAGAGCGATGTGCTCATGTGTTTCTCTGTCTGCAGAATCCAAACCTGATGTGGCCCGTGTTTATTTCTCTGTTCCTCTCTCTGTGCTGGAGTTTTTTAAGAACTTGGTGGCTTGATCCAGATTATTATTAAATTGGTTGAATTTTATAAATTTATATATATATATATTTACTGCAAATCTGATATTAATATTTTACTCATGGATAGGGACGTTAGGCTACTGTATGAATGAGCACGTCAGAGATAATGATAGTAATTATATACATAAGCCTTTATGGCTGGTCTGGTTGTAAACTCAGAAAAGATTGTGAAGTGGTGGTGATTACATATTGACAACATATTTCTGTGGTTTTTACATGGTTTGAATTTGGTTGTGGGCCCAGGGGGGTTTATATAATGATGATATACAGTAATCAAGAGGTGAATTTGTGCATTATACTTTGTCAAATAAAGCAAGCCAGGCAGCCTTCCGTGTTTGAGAACAGCGCTTTTTTTTAATCGCCCACTAGAGGTCTGCAGCGCCACAATAACCAGCCTAGTTCAAACGACCGAAATGACAAAAAAAAAAAAAGATTAGTTCATTTTAATGAATGAGATTTGACGAATCTGTCAAAAGACTCGAACTTGCCATCACTAGTGGTAGGCACATGAGCACCGGTGCACCTGCAAGGAGGTCAACTGTAGTGCAAACACCCGAAACAAACATTGTTGTCCTATTACACTCACAGGTCTATTTCTCCTCTCTGAACAATAATATAAAACAAAAAGGTGATCTGTTAATCATTCAACACTTGCATGCAATAGTCAATAATTAGATAATGCATGACTGAATAGCTAGTTAGTATCAAATGCAGTAAAATGGAACAGCTCCATGCATCATGAATTCTGGATCAGAATCGTTAATCATGTTTACACTCGACCCAATTCATTGTAATAATCTCTCCCGATGTCATTGTTCAGTCAAGCCAGGTTGCTGAGGTAGCAGTGGAGGAACAAGAAGCTGTGGACTACTTGAGTATGGATATTGTGTACTCCACACTCACCTCTGGTCACCAGGGAGTCAGTTAAGAGCGAGTGAGTACACTGGTCCACTTTGCCACGGCACACAGCTTTGTACTGGCATTTAAAAAAAGGAGCTAATGCCGTTGTTTTTCTTCTGAGGACTGTGTCTTTGAGCCAGTTGCCAGGTTGTGCTCTTCCACTAACCTATATGGTTTTAGGACTACCGTAAGGAGCTATGAGAGGTGATTTCTGCATTCAGCAAATTAATGACCCAAACCTAAAGGCAACTTTACAATGAAGTATAAGCAAAACAAAACATAAAACAAACAACTCATGTTGCATGTAATGTATATTTTTTTACTTATTGCGAAATCACACACGTTTTTTTTAAATGGACAATATATTTAATCAGCATAAGCACGCAAGTGGTATTAGCGGTGTGATAGCACGAATTAGCGTGATAAACTGTACTGCTATACTTGTACAAACATAATTCAAGCTTACTTCAGATTTTATATTGTAAGACATAAAAAATAAATAGAAGGGCTGACCCCCAATAGTTGAAGATTCGATCCTTCGATGGGTGGAGCCTGATTCAACTGTCAATCTCACAGTCGAAGCTTCGCAGTTAAACAAGGATCATGCCATTTTGGTGATATGGGGGTGCTCAATGTCTGATTTTACATAGAACTACCAGTTTTCTCTCAATAAGTTAATATACAGCCTATTACAATATACATTTCAACATTTAATGCTGTAAATAAACATATAAAAAGAATAAAACTTCCAATAAAAGTGTGTGAATAAATCCAAAATTTTAACCCTAACCCTGGGTCGTCAGTGCGCATGTATAAGCCTAGCGTCTATGTGCAGTGGCAGAAGAGGAACACTTGCTGAAGAGACAGAGCTCCAGCTTCACTGGTGTTGTGCCGAGTTGTCCGCACCTGGCGGGACTTTCAGATAATTTATCACCGTTGATGAACCACACAAAGAATATTTTATTGTTTTTAAACTGCCGGCTACTTGAAATAGACCCGTGAGGAACCGCGACGTTCATGCAGTTGTCAGCAGCAGTAACGCACGCAAAACTCACACAAGTAAGTTGAATGAATAGATTAAGATTAAAGCGGAGCTACCTTGTGTAACCCCCGCACAAAAACACACATGATTCGACTATCAGTCAACTATAGGCAGGACTTGACGATTCTGATTCAACTTCAAGTAAATCCTTAGCAGGGGACAGCCCTAATAAATAGTAAAAAAGTAAAAATTCTAGAGGCAGTTTAATCTTGTGTCTGAAGCATATACAGTACCAAGCTAGAAGCTTTCTGTGGAGACACATGTTTTTCTATGACAATGATGTAATTACTGTTCTTTCTTTCTCTAACTGCTGCGACTTATTTCCACGCACTGCAGGTCAGACACTGAATCTGTAACCTCAATGGCCAACAAGCTGCCAATAATATCTATTGAGACTGGTGCATCTTACATCTACATAGTCTCATATGACCTCAGATAGGGGAAAATGTGCAATGTGGCACACAGCTTAACTCATTAACAGGGATGTAACACATTTTTCTGATTACTCCATGAATGCGGGGTATGCTTAGAGTGAACAGACGTTGAATTTTGCTCACCACTGTTTTGATGGGTTCTGTTCTCAGTGGGGTGATACGGTGAATTTAAAGGGCTCTAACGTTAGCTGTTTTGGCTGCAAGTCTGAGACTGACACAGGTTAATTTTCTGAAAACTGCATTTTTAAAAACTTTAGAATTGACCTTTCGCTAAGCCGTGCCCCCCTTAGTTACTGTAAGTCCGACAATCAGTCTGACTTTTATCACGGCTGTGCCACTGTCTATTACTGCACTCCCAGTTTTGCAGTTGCATTATATATTTGAAGGTTGTAATAAGGCTGTCAAACTGACTCAGACAGACGTGGGAAAAAAATGAAAGATAGAAACTAAAGCTTACCAATCACACAGTACAAGTGAAACCACCACATCCTCTGACTATTGAGACAAAAGACAACGATATTAAGTATCTACACTGTTCCTGTAAAGTTGTGTAGGTCTCTTTTCATTATTACAATCTTTAAAAGCAGAACAGTAGGGCTTTAATACGTTACATTCAGTAGGACGTTAGCTACTGTTAGCTTACTAACATTACATTAGGAGCAAACCACAGCCTACATTACAAGAGAATAAATCATACTTCTTTGAACCTCTCTGGGTAGCGACTGTAATTAGTGCCCCAGGAACAGTGTTTGACCAAACAAAGCTGACTCCTTTTGCATAAGAGTCAATGGAGCACAGCCATGAATGTGTCGGACCTCAGTTTTTTGGCCAGCTGTGTATTGGAGGCGTAGCTTAGCGAAGGGTCAATTAAAGTTGAATAATAATAATTACTATTAAAAATAAAACTAGACTTTTGTCTTCCTAAACTATGTTCTTAAATCCCACACACGCACGCACACACGCACACACACACATATATACACACACACACAGTTCAGTGTCACGCAAACATGACAGTAGGCTTCGCCTGTCCCTCTGTGATGAACTACATTAACGTTCCCTCTAACCCTGCATATTCAAAAAAGCTTATATTGATTCTTTCAGTGCTTGCAATTGACCGGGATGCAGCAGCTTGTGTCCCATCTCAGCTCGTCTCGTCTGACGTCCTCCATGTGTTTCTGCCACTCTGTGTATGTTTTGCGTTGGCAAAGTGTTTCTTAATAGACGATTTCCTCCACAATACAATTTCCTTCGTGATTAATAAAGTTTTTGATTGTGATTGTCAGTAGTACCAATTTCCAGGTTGCCAGAACTTGCTTCCATTTATTACGTATAGCTTGCATATTAGCATATTGTAGCAGTGCGGTTGTGTCAAAGTGTTTTTTATGACTTGTTCACTGCAAATTCAAAATTGAAATTATGACAGGGAAACTCAAAGTGAGGTCTGCACTCCCAAGGATTTTTTTCGTCAGGACACCTTGTTGTGCAACATTGTGTGTATAATGTATTATACAGATCAAGATTTTTATGGAAAGCCTGCATCTGTGTTGTTTCAGACAATTGGATAAGATGTCATTTACTTTTTCTACAACTTTTGCCATTACAAATCAATTAACATTCTAAAATGTATTAGCTCCTCCTATATTTACCTATTTTGTGTTGTGTATATTAGTATATATTGCTGAGAGAATCCAGATGATGCAGCACATCAGTCATTTTTCCAAGATATGGAAACCATGGCAACAAAGGTGAAGGAAAATCTTTTTTGAAGGAAGATTTCACCCAGAAACATGTTCAGACCTTCAGGGATTAAATAAATCATCAGTGAACATTACAAACTAGGTCATACAGAAAAATGTAGAATTTATATTTAAAAAACATGAAAAAAAAGAAACAAATTTATACTTATATATAGCAGCCTAAATGCACTTAAAACATTCAAATGAATGGGAGGAGCAGCGTTTTTGCCGCAACGCCTGATTTGGTGTAAATACAGCCGTAGAGCTGTGAGTAGCAGTGGGTGCGAGTCTAAACAAGAAATTGCATGAGATATATACAAGCAAACACACTAAAATGTTATAGTTAGTTTATTTTGTTCAGACTGATGATAAACCTACACTCTTGACAACTCCGTGGACTTCCTTAATAAAACAGCACACATCATGGCCTTTCACAAAGAAGACCCCATCAAAGCAGCCAGGCTCCTAGTCCCTAAAGAAAAACATCTCAATATTGCCAACAAATAAAAGCAACTGTGTTCCCATCAGGATTCCACTGACTCCCGCAGTGACTGCGTGTAACCTGTGGCACATGACGATAATAACAGCCTGAAAGCAGTAACAACATAAAATGAAAGAAAAAGGAAAACATACATTGTTTCTCTAACAAAGACCACACCAGTGAGATATGGATTTAGGAATAATTTATTGCATGTTATGGATGGAGGTGAACTGAGAGGATGGATAAAGGGTCCGGAGGGAGGAATGAGGGATGCAGAGATGGAGGAATGGGGGTGAGAGTTGAGGGATGAAGGGATGATGGTTAAGGGATAGAGATTAGAGGGATGAAGGGTAAGGGATAAGGAAAGAGTAGTGGGGGATGGAGGAATATGAAGAAGGCCGGTGTCTGCTGGCAGCAGACAAGTGGGAACCGGTGAGAGTCAAGATAGGGAAGCTGTCTCTTGGTTGATTGATATAGAGCCAAAAGGACAGATGGAAAGGTACAAGGTATGCTGGTGAAGACCAGCAGTGTCAGTGCCCAGTGGGTAGGCAGATACCAGAACAGTTTCTACAAAGTGTACATAATAATATTTTCTTAGTTAGACAAACTGACCTAAGCGTTAGCCAAGCGTCCTCTTTTAGCTGACATAAAAGAAAAAGTCTTTGACATACTAATGTCAAAGCTGCTGCTGTCATCAGTCAGGCCCATAAATAGTATTTTTTGTTTATTAATTGCAACATTATAGACAAGATATGTAAAGATTAACACATCCTCACTGGACATTTTTCCTTACCGCTTGTGTACGTCCATGTAGCTGGGTCTTGCTCGTCAATTTTTGGAGCCATGCTGAACATGTGAGAAAGGTCAAAACAGCCACGCGCAAATAAGACGCACCGTTCTCCATAGACATTCTGCGAGCATGCCGCGTATCAACTGAACACAAAATTTTGACTTTAGCATACACATTGCACATATTGTAAGTCTTAACCGGTGTTGTTTGTAGGTATTTTGGTGAGACTGGTTTGCAATGGCACATCAAAGATCAGGGATGTATTCTTCTTCAGGTCAGAGCTGTGTTTGTACTGTGTATTGCTCCTGCAAAGCAACAGGCAGCAGGTCACTTGATAACAGGACGGCCTTCTTCCCACTCATTCACTGCAGGACAACAGCGCCTGAAGAATACCTCCAATTTCTGTCTCCCTGAGCAACTTGTTTCTGCCTAAGATAAAGTGATCACTACAGTGACCACAAACATCAACACTTGAATGTGAGGCTCTCTGCCTGTAGAGTAAACCCACCACTCATCAGGGAATTCATTCTGAAATTGAAAGGATGGTTGGGTATTGGAGGATGAAAAGTTGGGGAAAATCTTATAGAGGATAATGGCTGAGGAGAACAAAGGTGGAATGGCTGCAGAGAAAAACAAAGGCGAAGGAAAGGAGGTGGTTAAAAACCTTTCAGCACAAAGGAGACATTTGCCAGAGGAGAGAAAGGTGGATAATGGATGAATTTAAATGGTAGGTTGACTGGATAGACTGTAGAGTAATGAAAAATGATTTCAAGAAAAAAAAAAACAATGCTGAGAGTTATGGTGGAAGGTAAACACCTTAAGGCAGCAGCCCACTTGTTCTCAGTTCAGTAAATCAGTCCTGAGGGAGGGACACACAGCATGACTGACAGCTGTCTTCTTCGCCAATCATCTTGTTATGACGGTTTCTTATGATACTTTAACAGAGCGGCTGTTACATGCTCAAACAGGAGGAAGAGCTGACAACATTTCACATGTAATGACAGTAGTTACAGAATGTGTTTGTGTGTTAAGTCGTTATTAGTTCTATTAGCTTATGTTAGTGTTTTTTCTGTTGTACAGTTAACAAAGAAATTGCTTTTATAAGAACAATAGAGCTTTGTTTCTGATCAGTGTGCAGATGGACGTTAGATCCGACTGTCTGCTAGCATTGTGGCTCTATGGAGGGCAGTGTTGGTCAGTGTCGTCGGTCAGTCTTCCACTTTGGTCCACACTGAAATATTGTAACAGTTTTTGGGTGGAATACATTGAAACTTTGTTCAGACATCCATTGATTCCGACTGACTTGGGTGATCCCTAGACTTTTATCCCATGCAACCATAAGGTGGACATTAGTGGTTCATAGTAAAACTATTGGATGGATTTGCTACAGATGGTCCATTCCCAATCTCCTCACTCACAGACTTTGAGGCAGGTTTCTGATAAGGAGCATAGGGCTCAAATTGGGGTAAACTTGTTAAGTGTACGAGGGCCCTCTTGCAGCCTTTTTTAGTCCTTTATGCACACTTTCTGCTAGTCTGCATCTCTGCAGACTTTCCCTGAAGGAATAACCCACAGTTCATAGTGTTGTGATGTTAAACAGGTTTACAAGGGGAAGCCTGGAGGCATTTAAAAAGGTAAATAAACATGGAAGGAGCAACAACAAGAAAAAATAAGTTTACATGTAAGTGCATGATGCTGTTTTGGTAAGAACGAGTAAATTGATGAGATCAGGCCGTCTGTTTCATAAGTGCATCGGCAGTGAAGAAAGTAAACAATTGTACGTAACATGTTTTGGTGTCGTCAAGGTAACATGATATATCACAAAGTCCCCTTATACCATTTTGGGCCGTTGCAGCCTCTCGCAATAAAGCACTTACCAGGTGACTAGGATGCAGATTGAGATTGGGCGTTTTTTGATAGCACCACCAGCAGACAAAAGTTGACAAGTTTGACATCTTCTTGATGGATTGCTGAGCAGGCCTCTGTAATGATGTAGGCACAACAGTTTTTGATTTCCTGTTGCTTGTCCAGCCTGAGTACCATTTCGTCCAGACTGGACCCAGAGCAGACTTCAGCCAGGAGCAGCCTAAAATTCATGCTGGGCCAGTCATATCCCAGCTCTTGTTCCTCTCCTCTAGGGTGATCACAGCACCCGCCGTGGTGCCTGGTCCTGTTGATCTGACTGGGCGGATTGGCTCAAGGTCGGCTGCTCTTTATTCCAAACCCCAGCTTCATTATTTGACTTGAATGACTGTATATCTGTCGTAGGTAAAACCTGTTTTGGTGATAAAGCTGGTTTTACACTTGAATGTATTTCAAGTGTAAAGTTGTAGTTACTGATGGATTATTACAGTTAAAAAACATTTTCTTATATACTGTAACTCTATAGCTAGATGGCTAGGAAATCTTAAACATTTTTTGACATTCACTCCTCTGAGATTTAGGCTTTCACAAAGTGGTTAATTGGATCCTTGGCAAGAAAGGAGAAGCAGCCTAAAGCCCCTTTAAAGTGCAATTTATTCTCCTGTGTCGAATCTATGGCGTAGCCTTTGCGTAGCACCATACCCTACGCATGTAGACCCTACGCAGGAGTATAAATCAAGCTTAACACTGGACAAAACACCCACTAACACCTGGCTTTTGTCTTCTGTGTGAAAGGGTACAACTGGCATTCACTCCAGGGTTAAATGACTGCTGTAGACAATGGTTTTCAATGGACAGGGATGGAAACGTAACATCCGGGCGGGCACGCAAATTTTCATCCCTTTTTTTGGTGCGACTCAACCATATGTTTATGTAGTATCAGTATGTTAGGATCACTAACCATCAGCTGTGTGACTTTATATCCACACTGTGACATCTTTAAGAACACCTACCCAGCATGGTGCCATTAACCACAAACATTAATTAAATATTAATTATCTCCGTAACATTTTCACTGGCTTCCTACGCGCTAATTTTGGTGTAGTAGTAGGGACCAGTGGCACAAGAAGAAGATGAACATGACATTCTATTCATATTCCGGGGCCCTGTGGCTTAATGGTAGAGCGGTTGATCCACTAAAAGGAAGATCGGCTGTTCAATCCCTGACTTCCCCAAGATAGTGCAAGATACTGAACCCCAAATTGCTGTGTGAATGATTTGTTTCTTTCTGATGTGCAGTTGCATGAATGAGGTGAATGTGACTTGTAGTGTAAAGTGGTCAGAAGACTAGAAAGCCGCTATACAGGTACAGTCCATTTACCATTTGAGTGATCAGCAGAAGTTAAAACCTCATGAAAGAGTCTACTGTACCTGAACCTGAGCCAGAGAAGAAAATACTCACAACACAACACCACAATTTCCCAATTTTCCATTCCACCTTCACGCTCTGTGTCCAGACTGTTGCTGCTATCAGCACCAGCCTCCTTCTGTATCGATCCTTTCATTTTCCTGCTAAACTTCACTGAATACTGTTTGCTTGCTTGTGGTCTGGCCTGCTGGTATCTGCTGGAGGATGTCCAGTCGATCCCTTAAGACCCCTTCGCGCTAGATTTCCTCCACATCATCAATTTGACAGTAAAGATGCTTTCCCAGCACCTGACTCTTGGACTTTTAACTCCACTATGCCTCCTAGTTTGTGCAGTAAAAGTTGGAAATGGAATTTTATAAATAGTTGTTACGTTGTGTAAAATGTAGATAAAAACCAAATGTGATGATGTGCAAAACATTGAAACCACATATTTAATTGATTCTAGCACAAAGACAACTTACCAAATGATGATTTTTTAGATAGTTTGAGATTACAAGATATAGTCTTAGGCCCTGTCTACACGAACACAGGTATTTCAAAACCGTGACTTTTTTTATGAGGTTTGGCCGTTTGTCCACACGGAAACGCAGGTCAAAATGGGTGATTTTAAGAAACTAACTGTGCGCCGTTATCTGCTGTGTTTGATGTCAGATCTCCACTGCCTGCTTTGTTTATGATTTTCCTTTGCTCTGATTGGTCAACGTGGCTTTCCGGTTACGGTAATAGCGCCGCCTGGTCGTTTGGCAGGCTCTTGACAGCGCGCGATGGTGTGTTTTTGCATTTTCATGTAGACTAATTTTTTTTTAAACAAAGGAGGAAAAACTCTAGTTATAAAAATACCCCTGTACGTGTGGACTGGGCCTATTGTCTGTTCCAGGTGTATGGAGGGAACTGGGAAAGAAAGCTTTCATGTGCCCAGCTCCCCTCACTTGGAACGGCTTTTTTAAAAGACTTGAAACTAAGGCTACGTTCAGACTGCAGGCCAAAGTGACCCAAATTCAATTTTTTTTCTCATATGTGACTCAGATCAGATCTTTTTATGACAGTGTGAACAGGCCAAGTCACATGGAATCTGATCTTTTCCAGTTCGGAACTGGGCCACTTCCATATGTGGTCCAAGTCCGATACAGATCGGATCTTTTTAAATGCGACCTGAGTTTTTGTCACTGTGTATAGATATTTTGAAATTTGTTTATTAGTGGTGTGTAAATGTATATCTTATGTTTCTTGTTGTTGTTGTTGTCATCTGTAACCTTTTTCATGCTGCTGTCTTGGCCAGGTCAGCCTTGTAAAAGACATAATTGATCTGAACAGGTCTTACCTGATTAAATATGGGTTAAATAAAAAAAGGATTGTCATTACAATGTGAAGATACTGCTGATAGGCTACTCTAAAGCTTTAACAGTAACACTTTCATCTTAGGAATGGCTCTAATGGCTCTATTGAATGACATAACATGAATATTTATATAAAACCTTCTACAGCCGGTGTTCTATATTAAAGGTTTGGTCTTGGTAATACACTGCCATTTCCAGGAAGAAAAAAAATTGACAATGTAACAATGTAAGGGTATTAATTGTGCCTTTTAATTAAATGAGGTCAAAATTTCAACATACTCATGTCATTCTTCAGTACTTTGTTATAATGTCTGTCTGTGTACTGTTACTTTAAAATCTTAAGGGAAAACCTAAAAATAAAAAAGTCTCATTTCTGAAACATCTAATATCATTGTCGATCCAATCCAGTGAACAGATTGTTGGGTGTTTATTTACAGTGTCTACATAATGGCTGTAATCTTATCGATCATACCACATTATTCCCCCAGCTACAGTCAAGCAGGAAGCTACATTCAACAAAATATTTGAAAATTTTCAATCTGGTTTCAGGAAGTACCACAGCACTGAGACTGCCCTGCTTAAAGTCACCAATGACCTTTTAATGTCTGCTGATGAAGGTATGTGCTCAGTCCTGGTTCTCCTGGACCTTAGCGCTACCATTGATCACAACATCATGTTAGACAGACTGAGGCACTGGGTGGGGATCTCAGTACTGCCCTAGAATGGTTTTCATCCTACCTGTCAAATAGGAAGTTTTGCCTGTCTGTAAACAACTATGTCTCTTCGTTCTGTCCAGTTAAATATGGTGTGCCTCAGGGGTCGGTCTAAGGACCCATTTTGTTTTCCTTGTATCTGCTTCCCCTTGGACATAGGGTTATCCATAAACATGACATTTCTTTTCATATTTATGCTGATGACACACAAATATACTTGCCCGTCAGATCCACAGACCCTGGAATGCTGAGTTCACTTACCGACTGTCTTTATGAAGTAAAAAAATGGATGTCAAATAATTTGGCCAATCAAATACTGCCATCTGCTGGTTCCCTAGTAAATCACATTAAGCCTGTTGCAAAGAACCTTGGTGTTTGGTTTGATAGTAATTTAAATTTCGAGCAGCACACCACAAAGCTTGTTCAATCATGTTTTTATCAACTTAGAAATATAGCAAAAATTCGATCTATGTTAACTTTTAAGGACACCGAGACCATTTTACACGCCTTCATCTCATCACGCCTGGATTATTGCAACAGCCTTTTCACCTGTTTAACCCAAAAAACTATTGATCGATTCCAGACTGTCCAGAACTCTACTGCCAGGCTTTTAACCAGAACAAAGAAATATGACCACATTACTCCTATTTTAGCTTCATTATGCTCCCAGTATGTTTTAGAATTGACTTTAAAATTCTATTGATCACTTTTAAAGCTCTTTATGGCCTCTCGCCTTGTTATATTTCTGAACTTTTAGTCCCATACACACCAGCACGTACCTTGAGATCCTCGGGCAGAGGTCTGCTATCTGTTCCAGAGTCTCGACTGAAAACTAAAATCAGGTCAGCTGAGTCAGTGAACTCTTTTAAGTCCCTTCTTAAAACATACTATTATAGGAGAGCCTTTCCCGATCTTATTTGACTTTATTTTATCCCTTTTATTTTACAAATTTTATATTTATCTTAAACGTGTATTTTAGTCTTTTCTTTTTATCTTGTATTGTTTTTGTATGATTGTTTTTTGGGTATTATTGTTTTTACACTTGTTCAAGCACATTGTAACTTGTTTTTGAAAAGTGCTCTACAAATAAAGATTATTATTATTATTATTACATTCAAAAAATTGTTAACTTATAGCCAGCACGCTTTCCAGTATTGTATTGTGTTAGAACCTGATGACCTAGTGCAGCACAGTGGGAACCCGCTCAATACTAATGTGATATATGAAGTTATAGCTTTACTTGAAATGAGAAAATCAAATCAAAATGTAATATCACAACAGAAAGATGGGTCAGAAAAATAAACAGTGGCCACATTTTGTACTGCTTTTTCATAGCTGTCTCCTGTCACTAAATTCCCTTTGTCATTTTTATCTCTTACTCATGCTCTATATTTCTCCTTTCTCTGAAATTGTAGGATTAACTAGGCTGTCAATACAGCTATTACAAACACTTATTCAATTTGAATGGGAGAGCTGCACTGTCTAATAACTTTCACTGCTAAACAGCATTTTAATACGGTTCTTAAAATAAATTAATGGTGCTAATTACTGCTCTAAGAATAACCTTGAAGTTCAATACTAACCTTATGTGGTGGGGAAAGATTCCCCAAGTGCAGGTTAAGGTGTGGTGGTGTTGAATGCAGCCTTGATTTAATTTAGGCTTAGGCTATATAAGACACCTGTCTCTCTCTCTTTGCTTCCTGATCTGTCCCTGCTGTGGTTGTGGTTGGCATTGTGGCCCATGTACGTGAAAGGAATCGTTCCATGGATATCTGTTTTCCATTAAAGGCAGGGTAGGTAAGTTTGAGAAACTAGCAAGAAACTAGCAAGAAACTGCTGAAGTATCCAACAGAGAAACTCTGGACCGCTTCGTTCATCAGGTCTGAGCGAGCTGACCAGGTGCGCGCACGTGGGCAGCTGCACATGGCTGGTAGCCATGGCAGCGAGGGAGAGTGACAGTCAGCCAGCCAATCATTGCATTCGGTCCGAATGAAACGAGTGGCTGTGTTTACTGCAGCCCTGAGAGGACCGCAGACAGACGATTTTTATACTCTATACTTTTTCACTGCACCTAACTTTTTAATATGCATTGGTGTATAAAGACAGTTTCAACAAATATGACAAAACGTGTTTTAGAAGCAAATTGCCTACCCTGCCTTTAACAGTTTATGTTGCTTGCCTGCACTTTGACACTGTTAGGAACCTCCTTTTCTCCTGCCTTGTGACCACTGATGTATCTTCATGACCCATCTCAGAGGTGGTGTGCTGATACATGATTTTAAATGTCTTTTTATGCAGTAAGGCTGAGTCTGGCTAATTGTTTCCCTCCCTTTTCCAGGTTCCTCCTTGTTTTAGACCACTGCTGTTTTGCCCCATTTAGTTTCCTTTTTTGCCCTTTAGTTTGTTAATTTTGCTCTAGTTTAATAGTTAGTATAGTTCCCTGGGTTACTGGGTTACTTGGTTGGTTTGTTACTTTATGGTTTCTTTTGTATTCATTTAATATTTTGAGCAGGGTGCCATCTTGTTGGGAGGCTTGGCACCCGTGGCAAGACCCCTTCACTGTTATGCATGTGAGTAGTTGCACAGGGGCACTATGTAGACTGCACCATTTTTGCTTTGAATAATGTGTTGAGGTTTGTAGTGCTGTAGTGCTCTGCTTAGTTTTGGTTAAAGTTATTTTGGGGCACTGGATTTATATTTCTTTATTTAAACTTATATTAAAGTAGTTTCTAACTAATTATTGTAATAAAAATGTCTTACTTACCATTTTAATTTTTATTGCTGGTTCACATTTCTTTTCCTTTCAGCAATTCCAGTCCCTAAGTGTTTTTCTTTGCTGATTAAAAATATATTTTGGTATACTTTGAATCACATCTCTGCCTCATCAGCAATGTTCCTGTGTGCCTTTATTGTCCATCAATCAAGGTTTAAATAGTATTTCCTGGGGTGAAATTCCCTAGGTGGCGTTGTTGGCTTTCATTCAATTCCCTTTCTGGTGCCCCATGCCACAGCTATCATAGATTAGCAGAAAGACTGGAAGCAGGTGGCAACAGCTAGCTAGGTAAATCTCATCGGTTTATTAAAAAAAAGTATAAGTTGTGGTTTTATGGGGGGCTATGTGCTAGACTTTCTAGTGTAGTGAGTTTCTGGAATATGGAGTTTCCCCTTGCTTCCAATTACTAAGCTGACCATCTCCTGGCTGCAGCTTCATATTTAATGGACAGACATGACAGACGGAGCAACATTATCTTTCATTTGGAGTCGTGTTGCTGTCCACCGGGCGAATGGGTGTCCAATATTGATTGGGAAATCATCTGGCTCTTTAACTGCTAACTGCTCTCCTACTAAAGAAGCTAGTCACATCACCGTGATGAGCAGGTAGTGTTCAGTGGGTTTCTGGAGCTTTTTCAATGGAAACAGCTGCCTGCTGTGGCCCAGAAACTACAATCTGAGGATGGTGAGAGCTGCAGTCAGGTGATAAAACTCTGGTGGTTCATCATTACAAGTGACTCATTTTCACATTGTCATTGTTTTCACTCGTCATTTCAGACACTATTATTACAGAAAAAAATGATTATCTGCTCTAACATTTACTGAAATGAGAATTATCTGGCTTGCAAGTTTACTGTATGAGTTGTATGAGGCTTCCAAGGACTAAACGCACATTTTACACACAGCTGCTCTAGGCCTGTACATTTTGTACAGTCAGTGTATTGGCTATTTGGCACCATATACAGATTGCACAAACAGGAGAGCTGTCAAATTTGCATTCTAACGTGAGGTGAAAAATTTCTTAAGAAATCCCCTCTATAAAACAGTAGGCAACAGTTTCTGGTCCAGACCATCAGGCAAGCCTAGACTACCCACCTTACACCAAACGGTACACAGACTAAATCAACAAGTAATTGTATAACTAATTTTTAAAGCATATTCCTTAAAGCTTGGTTTGATGTAAAATGTGCATGATAGGCCAGGGGGTCCCAGGGAGACAGTTCTTTAATATACAGAACCCAATAATTATTGAGAAGGTTATATCAGAAGGTATCAATTAGGACCTTTCATACATCCGCAGAGTGATGAAAATGTTTTGATGCATCGTTTAAAGAGGCGGCATTTTACCACTTGTGCTCTGGAACAAATTCCTCTCAATCCCTATCTCAATGTCTGAAGATAACTGTTTTAAAGAAGCATTTACTACTTTAAATTAGTGCTGGGTAACTTTCATACGTAACGTTTAAATCCCTGGATGTAGTTGCTTCTTAACATTGCGTAGGCGTAGAGGCGTCAGGGACGCAAACAGCTTTGTTCATATACTTGCCTGCGTACATTGCGTTTACCTGGAGGATTAAACCTGAATCCACTAGGGGGCAGATCAGGACCAGGACATCCCTCACCGACACCGGATTATCTTCCTTGACAACCTCTGAATTTACACATCGTAAACAAATCAAACACAGTGGCACTCAAGCAGGTTGTGATTTTAATGAGACATCATAACAATCTCGATAATTGTGGACTAGCTCCAGGAGATTTATTGTAAACATCCCACCATAATCCTTTTGTAAAACCCAGCTGCTGACCTTCTTCTTTTGCGTTTAATGGCAGTTGGCAAACCAATTGCACACCGGCACCACATGGGCTGGTGTGTGGAACAGTGGATTGTTGCAGACCTACCTGTCAGATCCGACATACTGTCCCCATTTCCATGTGCTGAGTTGCATCTCACGGCCAGTGGGTGGATGTCTTGTCACTGTGCGTGCTGCAGCTCAGTGTGTTTCTCCACCAGTGTTTTTGAGGGTGTGCCACACTAGCCCCTAGGCGAGGATTACGACGCACTTTACATAGTGAAGCACAAAGGTTACAGAAGTAAAGACCAGACTACAATCAATGTTGTAGTCTGGTCTTTACAGTTTTGAGGCAGTTCATGAGCAGTGTTATTTTTTTTGTTTGGATTTTACACACAAAACATACAATCGCCTTATAAAAAGCAATTCATTGTTATAGATTAAACTACCCTGAAATCTAAAGTAGTTCAAAACACAGCTCCACCTTGACCAAATCCAGCAGTAAAATTCTTCTTACACACTAATGCATCATGGATAATGACCCAACAATATAGTATTGAGTATTATAAAACACTCACAGTGGCCTTTTTACCTTACATTGTTATACTGTTGAATTGCAACTTCTACTTAAGTCACTAGTGCTTATAGACAGGACACGTTAACTGCCTGAACTATAGGATAACATACAGTGTTGAAAATGATTATTGTGTCTAATGTGCCTCAAGAAAAGCATATAGTATAAAGGGCTGGAATTGGAACCCTGGTGTACCACACACAAAAAAAGATTAACAGTAAAGAAAAAGGGAGGAAGCTAAATAAACTCAGAGCTGATTCACCAATACCCATCTGACCAGGGACCTGTTTAAATATATTGTGATCAACTATCCACATGTGGACTTGCACAACATGATAAAGATCACAGAGTTAATTGTCTTGAAAAGTGCTTGTGACCCTAGTTGGAAAGGTGCGAAACTTTTTTCACCTCATTAACCACAGATTGACAAGCAAACATCTAGATCTACATCTAGAAGATTAGTTTTTTTGTACATATCCTAGTATTTTTAGGCCTCAGGTGTTGTCATTAAGTGTTGTCATTAAGTAAGGGCAGTGACAGATGAAAAAGATGTCCCCGCATGTACTGTTAAAGTCTCCATGTTTATGTAAAGTGAGGGCTCCCAAGGAATAAAGAAACTCAATGAACAGAAGCTTTAAATTATCTACAAGACATGGATATTCACCACCAAGAATGAAAACTGTTATATTGGGACACAACTACTGATAAGCCTTGAAAGTCCTGAATTATAAAGATTTTGTGGTCTCTAAATCAAAATGTGCAAATGGGAGTCTTGCCCTTGAAATGTATAGACAAATTTAAATAAATTCAGTGGTGAAAAACTGGATGGCTCTTGATACTGCAAATCTCTAACTAAAAATGTTTGTGAACCAAATGCACAAGCTTACAGCCACCCAGCCTGTTCTTATTTCCAGAGCATCAAATACCTACACTTTGTCACATCCTTCGAAACCAACGCACATGGCAGTCTTTAGCGTCATAGTTGAACGCACTGGGGGAAGGCCTCTAGTGTCATTGTTCAATGTTCATTGTAAAAGTAGGCCTCTTAAAAATACAGATACTTTCTTACAGAAAAGTCAGGATGAGACTGGTGTTCATTTCCTGTGTGAAACAAAAAGTGAACATTGATAGTTTTTAGTTACATAATTACTTAACTCACATAATTTAAACAATGATCTTTTCCTAAACCTAACGAAGTAGTTTTGGTGCCTACCAAATTGCGCCCTTTCACAACATTAACCACTAGTTTTATTTCTCTTTAAGTGTGCCCCGACGTTGCACATTTATTATTACTAACTTGAGTGACGCTAAAGGGTAACCACAAACAAAGTAAGCCCGTAGTTCAAATTTCCCATCAAGTCTGCTCTATGTTTGATTGTGTAGATATGTCAGTGAACATTGACAGTAGAGTCTCAAACAGTAGTTTTTGAATATTTATTTTAGACTTAGCCGAACACTCATCACCCAACTAGTAGCAAAGAAAACAACTTTCAGAAGTAATGCTGGCAAAGGTCCAGTCAGTCTCGTATTGATCCAATCTGTGCTCTGACAGCTATTTTATTTTCTCACCTATTATGAAACATCCGTTGTTATTAAAACTGATTGATCAGGTTAGTGGGGGGTGTCCAGGCCAAATGATTCCTAACACCTCTGTCCAGCAGGTGCTCTTCTTTCACTGTTGTAACTCTTGCTTGCTCTTGATCTCCCTTTGCTATTCTTCTTCTGCTGTAGAAGCTTATGTGTAATAAAACTGATCATTAAAATCAATGTATTTCCTGTAATAAATGATGCAACATTAACACACACTGAAAGCGGAAAGCTTGGTGAAGTGTAGCTAAATAGTATTACTGTTCAGTAAAAAAAAAAAAAAAGGAACTGCTTATTTATTCAGAACCCGTCAGAAAAATATCAAAAAAGACAGGCCTCCATCAATTATTAATGTAAGGTTGTTTTGTGAGTTTTCAGATCCAGTAGCATTTCAGCGTATTGGATTATTTTGTGTCCTAATATACTTTCATATAATACTTTAAAAGCTTTTACATTATGCATGCCTTTGGAGACACCAACAGGGACTCTTATTTCCCCAACAGGCACTGACCTTTTCATTAAGAATGAACAAGGAAGCTTCAGAGAGTGGGTCGCTCAAATTAGGCAGGACCAATCCTGTCTAACCAAATGCTAACATTTGGTGCCTTTGAACATGTTAATTGTTTTGGCATTTACTTAACACTCAGCCCCTCCTTCATATGCATTGTTTATTCTCTTTGTGCTTTCTACCTTGTGGCAACACTTTTCCTGTTTCCTTTTTTTGGAATGGAAATCCATGTCGGGCTAAATAGTTGACTAGTTTTATTGCAAAAGTAAATAAGATTAAATGTAAACACATGCTTGTTGTGTCCTGCTTGTGGTCCTTTGAACTCACTCTCAGTCAGGTTGGCTAATTAGGATCTTTAAAGCAACAGATTCAAGAGTCATTGGAAATTAAGGCACTTCAGTGTGCCGTTGTCCTGTAATTGTGGATGCACTTTGGCGAGTGTAAAGCAGCCTTGTGAACATTAGGGAGCATAAAAACTCCAAAACAAAGCTGACAGTTAGCCCTGACATTCTGTCACTTTCTCAAGTTGTTGTGGGTAACATGTTGGCAAACAGCAACATATTAATACACCTGGTCTGGTAGTGATGAACCCATATAGAATTCCCACCTGAATCTGCAGCTCCCCTCGGCTTTACAGAGCTTTATAGTAAGTTTCAGATGACTGTTGAGACTGCTGAGAATAAACTAAAAAGTTTCAGCACTCTCATATTGTCATTTTCGACTGCAGCTGGCAGCTGTTTTCAGCAAAAAAAAGCTCTAAAAACTGACTCAACACCAAGTGCAGACATACATGCTTGGTGGGTGAACACAGTGGAGCATTTAGCAGCTGTCTCCCGTTTTAGCTGCTTCTACGCTGCTCAGATCGTGAACACAAATATTAATGTTTAAATGTATGATCGATGTGTCCGTATGAATATGCTAAACATAGTTAGATCAGTTAGATTCTCCACAGTTCAGTCGTTCAGTTCAATGAACGGAAACAACAAGCCCCAAAGTCTAATTATTATAGATTTACCGGTGTTGTTGTTTTCAATAGGTTGCTGCCTTCAAAATAAAAGCGCATAAGCCATCTGTCGGAACTAGATCAAATGAATGACGTTTATTTGATAGTATTTCATAATTTTTATACAAATATTATTCTGTTTGAAATGAAAAAAAACTGTTTCATAGTAGTTTCAGTTTTGTGCAAAAGGAATTAAAGGCCTGTCCCATGTGGACGCCTGTCCCAGATATAAGCAGGGTCAATTCATTGATTTTAGCAAATAAAAGCCCGGGCTGTTATTCAAAGTTTTACGGTAGTAGTAAGCTGAATGAAACTTGCACATTCCAGCAACGACCTCTGTGCGGACCACTCCAGACAATAGATGGACGTAATGATATTCCTTATATAGCGCACATCATTTTAAAACAAGACAATAATTTTCTCAGTCAAGGTTTAGTAACAACAAGATGGGAAGCAACAACTTGACATTGAATATTAAACTGATGATAACCTGGGCAGACTGGGCAATGCAGGTGCACATATCTCAGAAAATAATAAGCATTACATATTCAGTCAAATCATAGTATAAATATTATTTTAATTTTGATTCTGGGGGGCCAGTTTGAATGAGCCAGATGGAGCTGATAACAATACTTGCTAAATATTAATTTTATCTATAATTTACAGGGGCTAAGCTTACCTTTTTCAGTAGAGTAGATGCCGGATCATCAGACAGTAGTAGCCCAGAGTCCAGATGTCTTTAGCAAGTCACACAGACCCAAGTGAAATACAGGTAGCCTCAGCCAGTACGAGAACAGCCAGAGTTGTACAGCCAGCAGCAAACACAAGCAGCTCAGAGCCTTATGGAACAGTTGCTGCTCCACCAAATGACCCAGTGGACTGGCTCCCAGTCTTTATGACGACAGAATTAGTGCACAATGGATTTTTCTTACTCTGAAGACTAGTCTAAAAGAGGTTTCAATTAGGGATTCACCGAAATGAAAATTTGTGGCCGAAGCCGAGTTTAATGAAAATATTTGCCTTTTTTTTTTATCATTGTATAAATTAAATAGTCAAAATGTGCTTGTCTTTCTAAAGAGACAAAATGACTTAGGTCAGTTTAGGTGTGGCTACTGTTACGTACATGAATATGACCACCTTCACCTACAAGGTGATCAAGCTCATCTTGTAGATCGTAAATTAACACTTTCACATCGCAAATTACACAATCAAGAAAAAAATAAACAATGTAAGATGAAAGTCTTTTTAGCCTTTTAACCCTTTTTAAATCAGATGACATATTTTGACTACATTACCCAATTTTATTTGAGGCAAATCTTATGTACTTATGCAAATTAATGTATTAACATTTTTTTTTTTTTTTACAGTATCAGTAAACTGTTGTCTGTTATTAATATAACAGATAACAGTAACATATATCAGTAAACTGATCAGTAAACAGATAACATATCAGTAAACTGTAACTGTTATCAGTAAACATTTTAACATCACAGACCTTGACTTTACTCTACTTAAATCAATTTATATTCAGATTATTAATGTGTTATATTTTAACTTGTCACACTAGCTTAATCGCCTTCTCACAGACGAGTGACAGAAACACTCAAAGCTTTCAGACCGTTTGTTGCCATTTCTAAGAAGTCAGCCACAGATGGAGTGAATGTGCTACGAGACCATTCAGCAGAACAGTGTCTGCAAACGGCGATTTTGCAATCGTAATTGTTCGGTAAAATTTGTTTGGACTTTTGACTCATTAGGTCATTTGCCATTTTCGGCTGATTAAATTATATAAATAAATAAATAAATAAATAAACCTTCACCAGTCTGAAGACATGCGGGTAAGGTGAACTGGAAACCGAATGCCCAACTGTTACTGTTAGTGTGAATGTGTACATGTTGGGTAATCCGTTTTACTGACATGGCCTTGAAGGATAAACAAGAATGTAGCCCTTTTTTTTATCCCTTCACATTTACAAGGAAAGCAATAAAAACATTAAGAACATTTTCTGTTTTATTTAAATCAGTGACCTTTACTTTGATGACCCAAGTTGTAGATACAGAACATGAAGCATCTCCAACACTGAGCTTGAACTACAGCGGTTGTGGTTGCATTAATGGTATTCTGAATTGTTTAGTGGACATGCAAATGAGGAGAGGGGAGCATTGGGGTCCCAGATATGCAAGCCCAAAAGTGAACTAGTACAGAGACTCATCAAGACAAGTGTTTGACTCCATCCTTTCAAACACAAATCACATTTAATGCAGGTTAGGATCTTGGAATGCAACAGGGCAGCAGCCAATCTCCTCCTCCAGCAAATTCTTCCAACTTTCCCACACATCCAGGCCATCTGGGAAATAAAACCCCTCCAGCCTAAACCACTTCATCTTTACACAGAGGTACCTTGATGATTGCTGAGCTCCTCATCCCACCACATCTCCAGTGTGCCCTGGAGACGTTTGCAGCAGTGTGATACTGAGGCAATGCTAAATTTGTTAAATCAATATATACATTTTGAACATCATTTAAAATATCTAGTATAATGATAGCAAATGTGTCTAAAACAGTGAAATAATTTAAACTCTGACTTGAGCTTACTGTAAATCAGATACCATGTAACATGCTGTTACGACCAGTAATGATTTATAGTTTTCATTGTCAGCCACCAGTTTCCAATCTGTGCATTCCCACACATTGGAATTCAGAGAGAATGACACCATCAGATTGTATAGCAAGCACCAAATTGGATGCCTGTGCAAAAAGTCTGGAGCTGATTTGCTGGGTACTTTTTTTTCCATTACAAAGTGAAAAACTGCTTCAGACTGTGAAAGCAACAAAAACACAAAGACAGTAGCTGGAGAATAGTGGTGCCATTGAAAACACTTTCTTACATATAAAACAACTTTTCCCAATAAATTAGAGTGCTGTATATGACATTTAGAAATGCTCTTATTTCTCTGGAGTAACATGGAGTGTTCACTCCACAGTCAAGCGTGAAAAGATGAACATAATTACACCCACCTGTTCCACTTCCACCGATGTTGATATGCGTAAATAGAGCAATTTCACGTGATTATAGGCTGTAACAGAGGTACAGGAACAATACAATTTTATAGATGTACCGTAAAAGCCACATAATGAGCCCTCATGAATACTTTTTGAAGGAATAAAGTAGTTTCTAGTAGTTAAAGGTACAGTTTTGTACCAAGTTAACATCAGCTAAACATGCAGCACACTTTTAGCAATGGGTTAGGATAGGTCACCTAGTAACTTAAAGATTTTACTCTTCTGTTGCAAGCCAAGTGTATCCTATTGTAAAATCTAGATAATTGCATCACCATTATAATAAAAAGTCAATTTACAATTTCTGAGAATTTCATCATTTATGACGTCCACCATGAATGATCATCCATAAACCTGCTTAGAAATCATAGAAAAAATTGCTCTTTTCAAAGTCAAGGTTCAATTTAAAATGCCTTGTTAACCCTTTTAGATAACATCCCCTGTCATACTGTGCACCAATTTGACAACATATGCCAAAGAAAATCATGTTTTCATCCTGTAAAACAAAATTTGATGTACACTTACTTAAGCTTGAACCAACCAATTTCAACTGCTGATATCATGACATGGTCTCCTCGGGAAAGTGAATTATCACAGTAAGAAAGGCTTACCGTTTTTCATAGCTGTCTTGTCTTTACCAATCCTTAGGATACTTTTGTTACATCTACATTATTACACGCTTTATTTAGCGTTACATGGCCTACAGCCTTTTCTACTAACGATATGTCATTAAACTGCAATACATCACTAGGATCTGACATAAGCCTCTCAGTAGTAAATTCTGCTTGTTGACATTTTGTTGATTTTGTAAAGCATTAAAAGAGCTGCCATGTGGTTTAGGTCAAGAAAAACTACCTGTGGTAAGGTAAAAGTTAGGACAGCTTAACAGTTATCCTGAAGGTAGGAGAGTTTATTTAACATTTATTTAAGATCTTGTGCAGTACACTTTTCATATCTTAAGTTAGGATAGGAACACTGACTTGGGAACTGTTAACAATTTATATAACATTTTATATAACTGAATTGTGAAGGATCACTCTGACTGCCAACAGCTTTAAAAAGTTCAGAAAAGCAAATACTGGAAACTTAGTATTAGACACTTTGAAACCCCCAAGTTTAATATTACAAAAGGCCATGCCAACCTCGAGGGTTTTCTGTTTTGCTAAAAGAGATCCAGCTGTGTTTTAATGCTCCCTCTGAATTAGAGCCACATCTTCTCTTCCCAATTCTGTTTTAAAGCAAAGTAAGGACTATCTGATGGAAATGGGGTATCTTAGAGATAGAGATAATTTTGTCATTCATAGGTTTTCAGAAAAGTTAAAGTTTCTTTTCAGATACATTGGTAACAACGTAATTTCTGCAGTATTGCATTAAGAATTAATAATGAGAATGAACACAGGTGTTGTTTTGATGCCATGTCAAGCATGTCAGTTATGTTCTTGTGCTTTGCATCATTACCACATTTGATTAGTTGATTTCAGTGGTAACCATGCAGGGCACGCCAGGTCCTCTGAGGATTAGCATTATTTCCCCACTGTTTGTGTCTCATGAATTTAAGATTTTCATTTTCAAGTCATTTATCTTGCATAACCCTGTCAGGAAGAAAGCCCTATAAAGTATGAATTTAGAGTATGTAACTGTCCCAGGAGTTCATCTAATCTCACTAAAAGTACCCTCAAGGTCACTCCATCCAATCCCAGTAAAGGCAAGACTGACAATTATGCATTGTGGCAAGCCTGCATTTTCTTTTCACTGTAAACTGAATTCTGGCAAGTTGCATGATCAGAAACCATCTGCATGAGTAGCAAGAAGCCAGGCATATTTTGTTGACAAATCATTCTGTCTCAGTAATTATGAATACATTTTCTTTGCTGGTAAAATGAAAACAGTTGTCACTGTATTTGCAATACGCCTATATTGTAATTTGCATATGTGGCAGGATGAGTTTTTTTTTCCCTAGCGGTTATAGACCGCTCGTTTCTGCCACACATACACCTATTTAACTGTGAGTTCAAATGTTCATGTATGAGTTAAATCCAGTGTCTGAACATCATGATGATTTTGCCAGTGAGAAGACCACAGTACTCAGTGTGCTCTCACACAAGTATCAAAGTTAATGTTTAGTCTTCGAGAACAAAGCTCCTGAAGAGCTTTGGGGAAATGTCTGTATGTGCATGTCTTGCATGATTCCATGCTTCCATTTTTCAAAGCCAACCGAAATCTCTGCTGTGTTGTAAAAGTTTGACTGATTCTTTAAATGAATATTTAAGATCTGCTTGCATTTTAACTCTACCGACACCTCTGCATATGTTAACAGCTGTTTTACCGTGACATTAAGTTATCTGGAACTATTCTAATGTAGTGTCTGTGCAAATATAGCATCAGCCCTGGAGATTCTATATACTGCATGGGATAAACCACAATGGGCCCTGTTTAGATGCACTATGGTTGCATAAAAAGGAAATAAACTTGGCAAATTATTGTCCTGCCCAAAAATGATCCATTTCTCTCTACTTTCCTCACGTCACAGTAGTAGTTACATGGCCATAACCAGCTATGAGGTCACCGAGGTCCAGACCTCCGAAATTATATGTAGACTATAGCCTTCCAATAAAAATAAATAAATAAATGAATACAAACCATTGATAACACAGCTTAAATGAAGGCTTTGGGACCAATGCAGACACAGCTGATTACACAACCCTCATTTCAACTTGAATAACTGTACCCTGATCAGTGTCCAGACTTGGGTAAACACATGAAAACCTTGTGTGTGTAACTGAGAGCACCACTGTTTGCAGGCAGCGTTTTGAGCAGTAGCATGTACCTTGGAAAAGGGTATGAGATAAATCCGAGTTGTGAATTTTTGGGTGGGTGATATAGGATGAAGCGTCTTCCCATTAAAGAGGTCATATTATGTTCATTTTCAAGTTCAACATTTTATTTAAGGCTTTTACCAGAACAGGTTTACATGGTTTCATTTTCAAAAAAACACCATATTTTATTTCATACTGCACATTGCTGCAGCTCCTCTGTGTTGAACGCTCCGTTTTAACTATGGGGTGATGTATCTCACCTCTACAAGATCTTTGTTGGGAGTTGCACATGCACAGTTCTTAGTTAAGGACTACTAGCCAATCAGAAGCAGAGTAGGGTGGGCTCTATGAAGCTGGTAAACACGGCTTTGGTTCAGCTGTATATGTTCCCCTTATCAGCTTAGCAACATGGACTGGAGCAAGAGTTTCAGAGTGGTGAGTTATTAATCTGTAACAAATGTATCTTTCATCCATAAAGTTTTAACTGAGCTCTGTCTCTACATCACAGGAACAACTTTATGTCCACTGACTGCCTGGAGGGCAGCAGATGTGTGCTGCAGCAGCTGTGTGAGTGTTTTTCCACCAGCATTTTTGAGACTGTGTCGGACTAGCCGCTCGGCGAGAGTTATGACGCGTGTTTCGCTGTGACGTCACAGCAAAGCGGAAGAAAAGGCTGGACTACAACCGAGCTCTTTTTCAAGCAGTTCAGAGCAGAGTTTTCTGTGGGAGATGGGAACTCCCTTTGAGGGGGACTTTGGGCTTTTTCATTTTGCAAACCTAGTACATACACAAAAAAGATAAAACATTGAACTCTTTTTCCTCTGCAGAGTTTCCTTTGTCAGTCCTGTCAAATTTATTACTGCAGTTTTTAGTTTTGCTGCTTAAATGTCCCGCGATATTTGCTGTGACTTTACTGCATGTGTAGACACGTTTAAAATGACCGCAGCCTCTCTAATCATGAAAGTAAATTGTTAAAGAAAACACTCATCTATCAGTACACAATAAAGAAAGCACCTGGAAAGCTACATGGACCAGTAGAGGTGGATGTCTAAGAAAAGAATAAATTGGATGGGGGAGCGTTTGGATAATTTATGCGAACGAGGATTAAAATAATGTTGGGGCCGATCCGCGCATCATATCAATTCAGCAGCTATATTCGTGACAAAACAAGTGCAAACAGCTGCTGACATCAAATTTTATATTAATAATGTAATATCAACCACAGCATTCAGCACTTTTCTGCTATTTTTTTTTACGTTGTCATAATATTAGTGCCCTCTATGTAGTCTACACATGTCATTCCACCTGTATAGTCCTGTGATCTGTGTTGGAAAGGTTACTTTCTAAATGTAGTAGGTTACCAATTAAAAGTTACCCAATTGAAAATGTAATAGTAGTGTAACTATTACAATTACATTACTTACAAAAGTAAGTAGCTTTTTACATTTGATTACTTGATTACTTTCATTTCCATTTTCAAAAGACAGCTTAAGAGGCAGTTTAACTGGCAGATGGTGCTGCCGCAAATTCAATGTTGATAACCAATCAAAAGCATAAGAACAGCATCATACTTTACTAAACGGCTGTGGCTGGAAATGGCAAAGGAAGACACTGTGCACATGAAAAACATGCAAAGCAACAAAATTAATATTATTTAACAAAGAGCTGAGCTTTTTATAGAAAGTAACAGTAATTTAATTACACATTTTTTCCTAGTAACTGTATGGGATTACAGTTACATTTATTTTGTAATTAAATTACCTACATAACTAAATTACATGTAGCTAATAACTTCCCAACATTGCTTCAGATGGCTACATTTGAGATACATTTTAGCCAATGTGTCATTTCTTACAAGTACTGATGCTGAAAATTTTGTGCTCACCAAGCTGAGGGCTGAAATGATATTCTGCCTACAGCGCTTTGGGGTTTCTATGTAGTGCTAACTTTGCTAGGGTTATTTCCACTGAACTCAACTCAACCCTACCATGAATTTTGTGTTCCCTTACACCCCTAATACATGTTGTGAAGATCTTCCAATGTGTCCCTCAGCAAGACACGTAACCCCTAGTTACTCCAGAGACGTGTGACTTCTGACATATATAACAATTGTAAGTCGCTTCGGATAAAAGTGTCAGCTAAATGTGTAAACGTGAATATAAATGATATTGACATTGATTTACCCCCATTGATGACTATTCAAAACACTGCAAACATCAATAAATAATTTACAAAATGTTCTTCTTGTCCTTGTATCATATATCGATATTAATGTACCATCAAGTTGATTTGAGAACTGTTTATAGCATATGACCTAAGTGAAACATACAAGTCTGCAGTATATATAAACCCAACTCGAACACCCAGATTAACTTGTGATCTACCATAGATCATGTTTTATATTAAAGGCTACAGACATTTATCTCCCTCACCACAATAATATTCTACACGATTCAGCAAACCAATAATTAATTGTGACAGTAGTTGTCCTTGAGAGTGACAGTGGGTGAGTAATTGAGCTTGTGCTTGTGTGTAGCAGAGGCTAGTATAGTATTTGTTTGTTGTATCTGTTTGTGTATCTTGTATAATGTGTTTATGTGTGAGAGGGGGATAGTAGGCACTGGAAGTTGTATGGCAATAAAATCTTGAATCTTTACAATATATTGGGTGAAATACATTTGTAGAAATACATTTGTAATGTATTGAAACTAAACCTTCCAACAGCCAACAACCCATGCACGATCCTTTTCAGTTCAATATCAGTTGAATCATGTTAAGTGACACACAAAATGTTATCAGTAGTGGTAAAGACAATGATTTAATGTGCTTTGTGTTGCTCCCTAAATATGGTCCAAAATACAGGAATACATGTATCTGTCTAATGTACACACTGAAGATGTGACATTTCATTCACCTTGTTACATCTTTGCAATGATTGATTTGTTGTTGAGTGAAGAACAAGTGTATACTCTACTTAAGATACAAGATCTACAGAAATAGTGTCATGGTTGCTTCTAAATCTGTTAACATTTAAGAGTACTTACAATGAGTGTCCAGCATCCCTTGTTACAGACTGCTCCAGCTACCACATCATGCTTTAAAAATTAAAGAAACATGCATACATACTGTATATTTAATTCATAAGATCTAACTGTGTAGAGAACAGGTAAAAAAACAAAACAATCCTGCTCACCGTTCTGTAACCTCATACGACATCATACAGGAGTGACAGTAACTGTATGATGAACAGAACAATAGCAATTTGTGATCCACTGTTGTTCAAACAATCAAAAAAGAGAAATCACTCTACTACTAAAAACAAAAATTAAGTAGCTGACCCTCCAGCTGCTTTCCTGAGGCAGAGTCCAGTATATTATATAAGGCACAGTCCTTGACCACAATGTCTACTTTTTCCTCCCTGCCCAAAAGTCTACTACTGACTACTGTTAAAAAGCATGTCCACTTCCAGCTTGCTCCCTATTTCAACTCCTGTCTTACATTTTTCTGCAAGACATGGTACCAAAGTTCAAGTCCACCTGTCCGTTTTCTTCTTTTGTTTTGCAAAAAGCTGACTGTTTTAGAATTTTTAAAAGGATGAGAACAGAAAATAATTTTTCGTCACCACTGAAGGTTACCTTCCCAAACATCAAATGATAGGGACTGCTGGACTGCAGAAAATGGTCCCAACATTTAGCGTGACCAGTTTGTTCAGGGACCTCAAAATGCAGAGAGTGCAGGCATGAGAAGGCAGAAGAGAATCTGAGTTCTCATGTACGATAAAGCAATTTTCTTAAAGTATCATTAGTGATTACCCATTAAGATAGGGATATGAAATCAGTCTACGTTATTCTATGAGATCTATAATTCATCCAAGTATTTTAAACAAAACATACCTCTGTATTATCCCATTCAGTTTCTCTACAAGGCCATTGGTCTGTGGATGATGGGGGAGCACAGACTTCCTCTGATGCCCAGCCTCTCAAACAAGCCATTTCTGACCTTAAAATCAGTTGTACAAACATGAAATGAGTCATCACAGCAATGTCAGTGTCAGCTTCATTTATATTGTGCATTTCAAACAAGTAACCAGTGAAGGTATAGCGCCACACAGATGTAATGTGGTCCCTCTTTTTTTTTCCTGTCAAAAGGGAAGCAAGCAGCATTTTGGACTGTGGAGAGAACCCACAGCGGCATCATAATTCGTTACTATTGGCCTCGCATGGAGAATGACATCACAAGTGAGTGAGTTAGTATCTTCAAAATAATGAGGTTTAGTGATAGTAAAAGTGACTCTTTTGAGAGACTTGAATCTTCAAATCGCGTTCATTAAAATGAGCTAATCTTTTTTTGAGTCAATTCGTTCATTTGAACTAGTCTGGTTATTGTGGCGCTGCAGCCCTCTAGTGGGCACAGTTCTCAAACAGAGAAGGCTGCCTACCTTGCTTTAATTGACAAAGTATAATGCACAAATTCGCCTCTTGATCTTTCTAAGCCCCCGTGGGGTCACAACCAAATTCAAACCATGCAAAAACCAAATGTTTTCAATATGCAATCGCCACTAATCCGGCCAAATCCGTCCATTTTCACAGTCTTTCCTGAGTATACAACCAGACCAGCCATATATACTGTATGTATATATAATTATAATTACTATCATTAAATCTCTAAAGTGCTCATTGATACAGTAGTCTAACATCCCTATCCCATTCCCATGAGTAACATCTATATATTAACATCAGATTTGCAGGGAATATATTGAAGTAATAAGCTTGACGCACTCTTATTAAAATTCAACCAATTTAAAAATAATCTGTACAAAGCCTCCAAGTTCTTAAAAGAACTCCAGCACAGAGAGAAGAACAAAGAAATATCAACACATGATATAAACGCAGCAATTTGGCAGGTTTGGATGCAGATTGGGCCACATCAGGGCCCTGTTTCAGAAAGCAGGTTCAACAAACTCTGAGTGTAAACCTGAACTCTGGGTTGATGAACTCTGAGCTGTCAAACTCCGAGTTTTCTGTTTTAGAAAGGCCCATCAGAATAAGTTCAGTCAACTCTGAGTATGTTGAGCCTGATGGAAGTGTGTGCGTTGGGATGAAAAAAAAGCCATTATCAATGGAGCTCCGATACTACGATTCACCAATATCAGGCTACATTTTATACAGCGTTGCTCATTCATTATTTACCAGACTGGAATTTCCTTAATGAATGATAAAGTGCTGGAATTCTCCTACAGCCTGTTATTCATTTTAAATAGCAACAAGCCTGTTTATTCAGCTGTAGGCCTAACCTGACGGGACTAAACGCCAGTGGCAATAATTGAAGATGAAAATATTAATCGAACAGATTCAACATAGTTTAGGTTACTCATGGACCTGTGATCGTAAAGTGACAGTCCGACTCAGTAGGCCTATTATTATTATTATCAGATCTCGCTCTCTGAAACGGAAAACCCAGAGTTTCCCTCATCTCGGGCTCAACTTACTCAGGGTTTTCACCCGCGGGCTAAGCAAACCCGCTTTCTGAAACAGGGCTCTGGTCCGGATTCTGCTGACCGAGAGAAACAAACATATGAGCCTACATCGCTCTCAAACGCTGCCAGGTTGTTGTCAAGAGCTGTGAAACAACAGCACGGCTCTGTTGGTAAATAAAAAGGAAAAGTTAGGTTGCGTTCTCTGGCGGACCCGGATCATCTATTAGCTGTAAACACACCATGGGCTAACGCTAACGTTGCTATGTGGCTGTGTTTTAATGTCCGGGTCCCTTTGTTTCGGAGAGGAGACGACCAGGGCTCTGAAGTGGAGCAGACCCAGAACTCTCATCAACTGTTAGCTGTAAACACTAGCAGGACTAAAGTTACGGCACGGCTGTGTTAAAACTACAGCACAACATCACTGCGCTGTAACAGCGTTATGATTTGTTAAATGTAACATAATTAACAAAATAGATCATGTCAGTCCAGTGACTGTTACCTGACAACCGACTTGCCGCTCATTCTCCAGCGCTGGCAGTAACTCAGCCTGCTGAATGAACGACAGACTCTGAGGAGGCCCCATGTGAGCGCTGAACGAGTCGTTCATTCCTGCTCCACAGTAGCCGAGATACCACGTGACAAATAAATGACTCAAGCCCAGAGACCCACAGTTGAGAGTCGTGAACTAATCAATACCGTTTCCTGTGCTGACGGAGCCCATGCAGCTGCCGTGTAACAAGTGAACTTAATGAGTCCAAGACTATTCACGTGAAAATGCATGAATTACTCCTGCAGACAACGCGTTCCTCCTGAGTCACATACAAGATTAGGTCAAATGAACGAAAAGTTCTTTGAACGACGCAATACTAATGAGATGGACTACACATTCAGGTTCAATAGACACAAGAGTGAAATGTGTGTTTTGCAAAAGTCTGTCTGTGGATGTAACCCTGGGTGAATCCATGCTGATACTGTATGTTCAGAGTTTTAAATATGGGGATTCTTTTGCACAACACATTTGCCATGTAGTTAGTGTTTTGTGTTTGGACGGTGCTGATACAGAATTGTTTATTTTGTGATTTAATGGGTCTGCAGTAAGTGCTCTTGAGGAAATGGAATGTCTTAGTTTTGATGGACCTAAGTATTTTCCCTGAGGGGAGAGTTAGTAAAAGCGGGTTGGCAGGGTGCATGGAGTCCTGTAATATTTTTAGACCTCTGTGCTGAATTCGGGTCTCATAGATGTCAGAGATGGGAAGGAGTTTGTAGCAAATGATTTTGAGGCATAGCAAACCGTCCTGTCCAGCGGCATCCTCTGCTGAGATATGGAAAAAGTGAGAACATCACTTATCAACCAAGTTATCAACACTTCCTTTGTTTTTATTGTAATCCAGCATTACTTCTGGCTTTGTGTTACCTGCTGCTTACAAACGCAGTCCCTCAGCTAAAGCAGCAATATCCTTTGTATATGATTATTTATCTAGTTTGCAGAACACTTCCCTAGTTAGTTTGAAATTGGGAGAGTGATTTGGCATTGGACATAACATAGGACCTTTGGGAAGAAGCCTTGGGGAATGTACATAAAGCATCAATATGCATTAGGCATGGGATAATACGGGTCAAGGTATCACATCGTCTTCATTATTCCAAAGTAAAACTTGCTCAGGAATATCCTAATGTCGATTTGTGACCTATGTTGACAGCTCCCTGCTACTCTGGCACACATGTTCAAATTATTATTACAAATTACAGGAAACTAGAAAAGCTCAGGTTTTTACTTTGTGGTCCTGCCAACGGTGCTCCGGCTTCCTCCCACCGTCCAAAGACATCCGGACTAGGTTGATTGGTGACCCTAAATTGTCCTTAGGTGTGAGTGTTGTTTGTCTATGTGTGGCCCTGCGATGGTTTGGCGACCTGTCCAGGGTGTACCCCGCCTTTCATCCGATGTCAGCTGGGATTGGCTCCAGCCCCCCGCGACCCTGTACACAGGATAAGCGGTTGACGATGGAGGGATGGATGGTTCTGCCAACAAATTTTAAGTTTAATTCTTAAGCAACTTAAATTCCCCCTTTGTGTGTGTTTGTGTTTATTCATTTATAGTAATTTTCCCTCTTTTGCTTGTAAAACACAAATCATGTTTGCACTGAACATATCTCTAAAACCGAACCAATAAACACAAAAGTTCCCCGTGTCGTCTTTATACAGTATATAAGAACACAACAGGATCCCCTTAAAATTGCATTTCCCTCCCGTTAGACAGTTCCATAGTCTTGCTTGAAGTCAAGGCAACAACATTTTAAGTGTTTAGCTGCTTTAGCGATTACAAACTAATGTGTTACATAAGCAGCAAATTCAACACTTGTGCAGACTGCACTGCATTGCGAGCAGTGTGCAAACCCATGAGAGACTGAGGATGTATAAAGCTTCACTATGTAACTGTAGTGTTAGTATTACTCCTGTCTTATCTAATTCACTCACTGGGGATTTAGAAGAGTGAATCTTGGACTCACAACATGCAAATGAAATTCTGGTGTCAGGAATGTAATACTGCTCCACAGGAAAGGAAGAAAGGAAGACTGAGAAATCTAGAGAATACTTATTTTGACCATATTAAGAAAGGCCAGTTTAGTAAATATGAATGTGTTCATATGTCATGAATTGAACTGGCATCACCTCGCATGATTTCTCGGTGTTTCAGTTTAGGGACCTTTTGGACTGTGTGATGTTTACTATACTTCATGCATTACCACTTACCTTGTTCCTCTGCTGAATTATGGACCACTTCATGCCCTTGTGTATCTGTTTATGGATTATTGTGTTTGTGAATTTCAAGGTAAAGCATTACAGAGGCTCCGGCCATGACCTCATTCTCTAACACAGCATAGCTGCAGTCGAAAAGCACTCAGGATTGAGTAGAAAGACAAATGACAGCACCTGCCATTTGTCTCCACAGCACAGCGTTAATTTTGCAAATGAAGGGATTAGGAGGCTTGAGTACAACATCCCTGAGCAGCGAGTTGATGAGTCACATGGTTTATTTAATAGGTGAGCTGCCATCTGCTAAGGGAGAATTGGTGGGCAAGAGCATAGTCTTTATTGAGATTACTTTGATTATATTGCCTCTTAAGGAAAGCCTAGCTCTTCTCACCTACTGAGTCATGGTGTTTTATATAATTTAGGCAGAGATGGCCATCACTTAGGCCTAGAAGGATGTTTATTTTCAACAGATTCATTGGTTAAAGAAATAGTCAGGGAAAATAATGTGACCTCCCTGATATCAATTCCATTAGACACTTCTGTATGGAACCTATCAACCAGAGTTGCTGGATAGCACTGTCTGAACGGTCAGCTACATTAACACTGGAGCTCATCACTGTAGCTTCAGCAAAATACTAGCCTTTTCAAAAAGTTACTGGGAAGCCATTGAATGGCATTCAGAAGAAAAGCTTAACCATTTTCTCAAATGATTTTGGATTCCTTATGCTGGAATGAGGGCAAGATTGTTCATTAAAAGATTCCAAAAAAAGTGCTGCTCACTGCTGTGCCCAGTTTTTCCTTTTGTTTTATGTGAATATGATTGGCAAAATTATCCTGTGGGTATTTTTCATGTTTCTGTGCAGATTGCTACCCAGCAACTGCCAAGAAGTTATGGGTACGTGTGGAGATATCCTGGCCTAACAATTATTTAACCACTTAACACCCAACCCCCTTTTGGATACTGGTCCACCTAAATTAAAACAAATTGACTTTTTTTTTTATTGTTAGACCCTTGCGATAAATTTGGACATCAAGTTTGCACAGATTTGTTACATTGTGAGACCAACAGACTGCCCTAGAGATAGGGAGATACCATATTTACGATAGCGGCATGCTTACTATGTGCTCAAGGCACTGCTAAGTTCAGCCTCACAGCCTCTATTATCTTTTAGTGTACATTATTGCTTGTACCTGTGAAGATCTGTGTACCGCTTTAAAATTGTCAGGTCTAATACAATTTCTTTAACCCCCACCCACCTTTGGTTGATGTATTGTAATAACTTGAATAAAATGCCATGAAACTTTGTACCTACGTTCATGGTGCCCAGAGGATGAATCCTAATAACTTTGGTGAGTCCATTGACTTTTAATCTACCTTCAGGTTGACATTTGTGGTTTTAAGTGAAGTGTCTCAACATACATTTGTCCCCCTTCAAGTTGAACTGCAAGAAACTTGGCAATCCTTTAACTCTTCAACTTGTGCCATTTTCAGGTCACTGGCCAACCCATCAGTTTGTGACCATCAGCCTCAGCTGTACTTTGTGTTTAATGCTAATTTGACAATTTTAGCATGCTAAAATGCTGAACTAAGATGGTCCATCCATCCATCGTCAACTGCTTATCCTGCGTACAATCCCAGCTGACATCAGGCGACGTAATCATGGTTAACATTACACTTGCTTAGCATCAGCATTGTCCTTGAGCATGTTGGCATCATGGATGTGGTTAGCATGTTGAAGTTAGCATTTAGCCAAGAGCACCACTGTAATGCCTCACAGAGCACATGACTGATGACTCCTAGAATTGCTTATTGTTTACTTCAGACAAATTCAGGGCCACTGTTCAACATTACTACACATTGCATATTTATGTTTCACATATATACACTCTGTGCATTGTACTATAGATATATATTTTTTCTTTTAGACCATTATGAGGAAAATATGGGTCTAACCTAACTAATACACATATTACATGTTCATATTTGACTTTTCAAATTATTAGCAGGCTTTGAAAGTTCTACATATTGTTAATGTCCTGCAGGCGGAACAGTGGCTGGTAAAAGGTTAACAGATTATGTGCATAATTAAATGATTAAGTTCTGCTTCCTTTAGAAGGCCAGGTATCATTCTATTAATGAGATATTTGCTGAGGACAGAATGCCAAACCTCTGTAATAAAGCTGATATTCAGTAATAAAAATGTTCTGTCTTTAGCTTAACATATTGAGGCCAAAGTTCAAGGTCATTCAGGTTCAGCAGCCCTGGAGCTGGTGGCAGAGGCAGGGTGGAAATAAAATACAGTGCACCTTGTAAAAAAGGAATCTTGTTCAATATTCAATGTCAGACAACTAAAGACGGTCTGTAGTCTCCTCACAAAGGCACAGTCTGTGTGATCAAACTAAATCAGAATATTGAAATTCAGTGGCCTAGGTACCAGCTGAGAGGTGTGGGCATTGAGGTGTGCTCAACATTCAAAGCCGTGTTTAATTGGCGTCCTTGGTTTTGCCAAAAAAGCAATCTAGTTCACAGCTGCAGTTTGTTATGTGGTCCTAACTGATTGCCTGGAGCTGACATTTGAGATGCATACAGCACAGCTTGAAGCCCATTTTGAAAGGCAAAATACAACTCCTACGCAAGAGAACTGGATAAAAATTTACTGTGGCAACAAGATGAGCCTTATTGGATAGTTTTCCACTGGAGGCTTGACCTAAATCTGACTGATAAACGAGACTTGTGCCATAGCTGATACAACAAAAAAGACATCATCCCTTTGTTAATCTTCCCATTGGTTTTATCAGCATTACATAATATTTGCAAGAAACAATTGCAAGAGATTTTTATTGCAATAGCTGATAGTAGTCATTAGCTGCCAGCCTTTCGGCTTGTAGTTACTCAAAGCAATGGGATTAGAAAGAAAAAAAAAAAAAAAACAATGTTTGCTGGTCATTGCCAACAGCATTGAGTAAGCAGCAAACCAAACACAGCTTGTCTCTTGAACTTATCAGCTGTGATTTTTACAATCTGTAAATATACAAACTAAACACAAATGAAAGTCTAGTAATGGTTTAGATACTTTATTCCACTACAATCAGTGTTTAAAATTGTAACATGTGTAAGCACTGTTCTGAGTGGATATACTATCTTTGTTGCCCCCACTCTGAAAAGCATTCCAATCAGGCTTAAACAACACATTTGTTATTTAGTGGCCACCATAGATGATGTGTCTTGAATATCCACATGCCTCGACACACTAATTATCTTCACTGAACATATATTATTACACAATGCTATAGTAACAATTTATATAGTTAAGTTTTAAAACATTTTTTTTCCCCCCCTTATTCATTTTATCCAAAGTAACTTACAATTGACCCTTCGCTAAGCCAGCCTCCTTTGGTGACTGTTGCTAAGTCCGATCACAGAGTAAAAGTGAACCATTGTATTATTGACTATTGAGAGAGACAATATTAAGGATCAACACTGCTCCTGTACTGCTGGGCAGGTCTATATTCACTATTACAATCATTAAAGAACAGTAGGGCTTTACACTGTTACATTCAGTAGTAAGTTAGCTAACGTAAGCTAACTAACATTACACAGCCTACATTTTTCTGGATATGTTTCAGGTTTTGGAAAGAATAAATCGGGCTTCTCCTTTCAACCTCTCTGGGTAGAGACTGTAATTACTACAAGTGCCCCAGGAACAGCGTTTGACCACATCTTACAAAAATACAGCAAAAAAAAAAATAGCTCCATCAATGGAGCGCAGCCATGAAACTGTCGGACATCAGTTAGAGCAAGTCCTATAGGCTACTGCGCTGCAATTGGCCAGCTGCTTTTTTGGTGCATGGCTTAGCGAAGGGTCAATTGCTAGGAGTTTTTAACCAAGTGGATGATGAGATGATTGAAGCCACGCCCATTCAAACGTGTAGCAAGACTAGGGTGCGATTCTGTATTTAAATAAGTTGCCAACAACGCCACCTGGGGAATTTCACCCCAGGAAATAATATTAAGAGATAGGTCACACAGGTTCACCTGAAATAAGGTGAGGGCAGAGAGTGTTTCACATTTAAACAAATTGTTTTATTAACTAACAAAGTACTAATTAAAGACTAAAGAACCAAACCAAAAGTAATTTAACAGAACAAACAAATACCAACTATGTATACCACTTAAGGAGGCATGCCATTATTGAGTAAAATAGAAGTATGGGCCTAATAATTAAAAATACAATATCCTATTTAAAATACAGTGGCAAAAAAGGATAAATAAAACACCAGAAATAAATCAAAACATGCAAATCAATTAATTCACACACTCTAAATATTCTATAACTAGACCCAAACAACAAAGAAATGCTAAGACCCGCAAGCCGCTTAGAGCCAAGACAGAGCTGGAACTGACCAGGCAGACGGACCAAGCCGCCGTTCAAACCCCCCGACGAGGCAGTAGTGCAGCAGATCACTGGAGGGAGGGGAAGATTTGGCACCAATAATATTTCGCATGGTATATATTCAATTAAATTGGATACAATACGAGGGACATGCATACATACCCCCACTGTTCCACAGCACACACACATAATCAGCCCACAGGCAAGAGCGAGACAGCCCGCACAGCAAACGATTCTCTCTAAAACAATCAAGGGAGCATTGTGTTTAACCGCGCACACAGCAGACAGTTACATCGGCATGCAAGCCGACAGCACACTTACCACACGGACCGGGAGCAATGTCGCGTGCACATACAGAACGCCGGCCAGGTGACTCCACAGGTTTAGAGCCGTTAACCACCAGCTAAACTGTTGCGCTACAGGCTGTGACAGCACTCGCATCAGCACACCGCAACGCCGGACCACCGTCGCCAACAGTCGAGAGGCCCAACCCAGGTGAGAGAGAGAGATACAGGTGCATCATCACCTGCTCTTATAGGCCACGGCAGCGGCATCCGGTTGTCAGGGCACCAGTGCAGTGCCATATAGTGGCGGGAGGGAGAAAAACCCTCAACCTGCCACATAGGCACCAAGGGAGAGAGGGAAACCAGGGAAAACACAATGCAGATCTGGCTGTGGCAGCTGTTAGTCAATTAAACAATCAGTCAATCAAAAGAAAATTAATTGCCAACTATTTTGATAACTTATTTATCGCTTAATTGTAATTTTTCAACTGAAAATGCCACAAGTGTGCAGGTTCCAGCTTCTTGTTTGTATCATATAGCAAATTTGATATTTTTGGGTTTGGACTATTATAGGTCTTCCATGAGGAAATCCTCCAAATAAAAACTGAGGGAAAAGTGTGAGAAACTACTAAATTCAGAGCGTACTCTTTGTAGAAAGAGGAGTTAGAGAGCACTGATTTTATTGTGCATTAGATGGTGGGACCAAACAACAAAATGGATGACAGTGAGATAATGTTCATTTTAAGGTTTCGAAAAAAAAGAAGAAAACAATAAGCAATAAGCAATAATAAAATTTCACTCCATGGAATATTTCCTGGATGTGGGTATCAAATCTATTTCATGCAGGTAAATGTAGCTGCCTGCTACACTAATCACTCTCTGTTTGTGGCCTGATGGTGCCGCTTCTGTTTTTTTGTAGTAAAACGATAGCAGCTCCAGGCAGTACTGATGGGCTGTTATTCCTTCTCACAGTGTCATTGGCAAATAGCTCTCTGTCTTCCACGGTGCTTGTGTGAATGAATGAAAAGTAGCCTGCCTGCCCACCTGTCGAGGCATCATCACCTTCCCATAACCTCAAGGTCACTTGATGGAAAGAAAAGTGACCTCCTTTTTAATAATGCCTGACCAGATTGCAGAAAAACAACACAGAGCTCAAAGCATGAGTTATATCACCACTGTATGACCCACCAAGTCTCTCTCTAGATTCATGAATTATGCATTTACAGATTTCGTTGAGTGTATTCAACAACTGAATGTGCATATTTAATACGTACAAGGGAAATGAAACATCTGGTAGAAATGGAGGAAAGCCGAGCTGAGACTGTAACAATAACACATCCACTGTGGCCATAGCCCTGGCTGTAGCTATAGAGTTGTATCGTAGAATGAGCTATTTTGGGTGCCCCTGGTTCCAGAAGTAAAATTCCCTTTAATTTTTTCTGACAATGCTACTTGACTCACAGTGGGGGCACTTCTACTGCTTGATTGGCATGAAACTCTCCTGGTTGAATCATCAGGACAAAACCTAAGCAACTGTATTCGAAAATATGTGACTGAAAAAGTCAAAGGTTCAAGCTTCGATTAAGCTTAAGTTTTAGTGGCATCTAGTGGTGAGGGTTGTGAATTGCACTGTTGCGAAACCGCTGCCCCCTACCCTTTCAAAGAGTGTAGGACTTTGAAAAATTCTGAACGACATTAAAAATGTCCTCTGCCTGGAGAGACTGGGGAAATGAAAAAGCATCCGTAGGTTGCTGGATGTGGATCAAAGACGAAAACACAAACAATGCAGCACATGCTGTAATGCAGAATCCATTTGTTGAAGAGAGAGAAAAAAGTTTTCCCAAGGTGAGATTAAACACATGCAATCCTCAGGGTGCAAGTCAAGCGCTTTACCAGCTGAAATAATGAAACACCATGTTACTGGCATTCAATATTATGCTTTGTATTCCCACCCACCATCTAATGGTTGAAAATATTGCTCCGATGCAAAACATATTTGCTGACCCCCCGCAGTATGTTATTACTAGGGCTGCAACTAATGATTATTTTAGTAGTCAACTTATCTGTTCATTATTTATTTGATTAGTCGACTAGTCATGATTATTTTTGTCACCCCCTAACCCTAATTAAACCACCCATCCATCGTCTACCGCTTATCCTGCGTACAGGGTCACGGGGGGCTGGAGCCAATCCCAGTGGACATCGGGCGAAAGGCAGGGTACACCCTAGATAGGTCGCCAGTCCATCGCAGGGCCACACATAGACAGATAACCAGTCACACTCACATCCACACCTAAGGACAATTTTGGAGACACCAATTAACCTAGCCTGCATGTCTTTTGGATGGTGGGAGGAAGCCGGAGCACCCAGAGAGAACCCACACGGACACGGGGAGGACATGCAAACTCACTTTACGTTACCTGGTCTGTGCTTGTAAAATATCCACCGTGACTTGTAACGTCATTTCAAGTTTTTAACCGAGTGAAGTCTGTGCGAGTGAACACACGCACCGACCCCGCTACACCCCCCCCCACCACCACCCCCCCACCCATGCCATCGTCCATCCCGATGCTTCAATGTAGTTTTGTAGACATCATCCCAACCCTACTGAACAGACTGTTTCTGCTGCTCCCTGATAAAAGATAGCTGATGCTGATACCTGTTCAGAAAAAAAAAAATAGAAAACTGGTAACTTGTTTTATTGCCCTGGCAGTGGCAAACAGCTTTGGTTTAATATTTGATTTGATTACATTAATGTTGAAGTTGAGATTTACAAGAAATATTTTATTGCTACTGTGTAAAGGGAATACTGCTGGTAAAAAAACACCTTATTTGTTTAAAGTGTTTGCAAACCACATGTTATTGCACTTTTGTGTATATAGCAGTACATTTAAATTAAATTTGCTCACTACACTACTTTAGAATTCATTTTTCAATTTTGCGCGTAACAATGCGCTTAATCGCTTAATTGTTGCCCAGCAGTAGTTATGTTATAGGAAAAGTTAGGTCAGGATTCTGCAGGCAGAGAGAAACAAACATGAGCACATCGCTCTCAAACACTGCCAGGTTGTTCACCAGTCAAGTTAAGGAAAAGTTAGGTTGCGTTCTCACACCACAGGGCTAACGTTAACGCTGCTACGTGGCTGTGTTTTAATGTTTTAATGACTGGGTCCGTTTGTTTTGGAGAGGAGATTACCTCGGAGGTAATTCAGCTCCCGGTAGAACCCTGTCAGGACACTGAAGTGGAGCGGATCCAGAACAACTCTCATCAGCTGTTAGCTGTAAACACTAGCAGGACTAAAGTTACGGTGCGGCTGTGTTAAAACTACAGCACAACATCACTGCGCTGTAATAACGTTATGATTTGTTAAATGTAACATAATTAACAAAATAGATAGATAATGTCAGTCCAGTGGCTGTTACCTGACAACCAGCTTGCCTCTCATTCTCCGGCGCTGCCAGTAACTCAGCCTGTGTCATGAGCCTGCCCTGAGCTTGTCTGGGTTATATTATTTTCGCCATGCCTTCTCTGTGTTTTGATTTTGGTTTCTCTGTGTCTGGGTTTCAGTCCTGTCTGTCTGTGGTCTTGTATCCAGTATTCTGCTTGTTCTGTGTGGTGGTTGTGATCTGTCCTGTTATCTCTGTGTCAGCCTTAGTACTTGTTTAGTTCTGTTCCTGTCTCTCATGTGTTAGTTCTTCACCATTGTGCTTGGGTTCTGTCTGTTTGTAGGTGTCAATTTTTGTTTCATTATTAATCTATCTGATCATTCTGATTTAGTCTCTGTGTAGCCTTGTTTATTATTTTATTCATCCGCATCTTTAGTTATTCATATCTGTCTTGTCTCGTATCTTAGTTTCTAATCCTGTACCTTAGTTCATGTCTTAGTGTTCTTTAATGTCAACATTCATATAATGTTGATAGACATGTTTCTGGATTGTGAAGAAATTATCTGTAGCCTTTAGTGCTAAATGCTGGTCTGCTGCTCTGACAGAGATCACTGCTCTAACAGTGGACAGATGATGCAGCTGTGCAACAGGTCAGATTTAATTGACGCTGCTTTAAAAAGACGGCTCCGAGGAAAGGACATCTCATTTCGTTAAATGCCCGTTTCCTCGACTCCCCTCTCCTCGCGTCTCCTCCTCGACTCCTCGATCTTGCATCTCGGGTGGGAGGGAGTAAGATGCGCCGCGAGGAGTCGAGGATAGAGGATCGAGGAGTCAAGGAGGTGGAAATTTGGGAAATGAGAAAGGCCCTGCTGTCTCTCTGCCTGCCTGTCTCATTAGTCCTGATACCTGTCACCTGTGTTGCTCCCGCCCTGCTCATTAGCCCCTGTGTATAAATGTATACCTGGACTCAGCCACTCTGTTTGCAAGTGTGCTCGCCTTTTGTTTAATTAAACCGTTGAACTGAACCTGTCAGCTTTGTGTCCTACATTTGGGTCCTCCAATCTGCTCACCAAACCACGCATCCTGACAGCCTGCTGAATGAACGAAAGTGGTGAATGAATAGTTCATTCCTGCTCCACAGTAGCCGCCGAGATACCATGTGACAAATGAACGACTCAAATCCAGAGACCCACAGTTATGAGTCGTGTGTCGAAAGACAATAAGTAGGGATGTGATTTGTCTTTTTATTCTTGAAAAAGAAAAAAGGCAAGTGACTCTGTTGCTCCAAAGTGACAAACAATACTAATTTTCCAGCTCCATTCAGCACAGCCAGCATATGTAAATAGAATGTATAAGCGATAGGAATGAGGGATGGGGGTGCACCATTGAGGAACTGGAATGATGCCTTGTGGAGAAACAGAAGGCGACAATGCAGAGCTCAGAGGGATTTGGAAGGTCTTGAGCTCAGCAGCATTTTCAGAGATAACCAACCATGTGACTCGGTCACACATTGTAGATTCCTTATTGATCTCACTGCTCCTCTGCCAGAGTCAGAGCAAACCATTTCATTCAGCTTGCTGTCATATTAACACCCACACTTTTTACATGTATTTCTGGTCTGTATGTGTTTGCAACAGCCAGTCTGACAACATAATGGGGCAGCCAGAGTTTTAATTAGTCCATATTTATTAGCTGACTGGAGACCATAAGACGTGTGGTGTCCCCCTCTTGCCAGGAGGTGTTTGTGACCAGAGCTCCATGGCAGACAGAAGGAGTGGAGGATGGAGGGGCTAAGGAGCTTGCTCTGAGATTTCTGCCTGGGCCTAAGATTGGCAGTCCCCAGACTTCCGGGTGAAGGAAGATGAGAGGGAGAATGACTCATTTATAACTATGATTATTGTCATCACATCCACATCTCTTAATAACAGCAATTAAAAATAAAATAGGACAGGACTAACAACAGCAATAATAGTAACAATAATGATAAAATGACAATAGCAGGGTAACATTGTTAATATTATCACCCCATTGACTCTCAGACTATGACTGATACCTGCTGTTTTAGTCGTAGCTTGCCAGTTAAAGGCAGGCAGTCGGACAAAATGCTTTACAGCAACCAGAGTCGATGTGACTGTCATCTAACAGGAGGTCTCTGCTTTGTTTCACTGACATTCTGTATATAAACGATGACCTCCTGGTGGTAATACGGTCCCAGCAATATAATGATGGAGAACCTCCCAGGGCTTTGACAGGCAGTGTTCAGCTGACTTTACTTTAAAAGTTTCTTATTATAGACTGAGATGCTGAAATAAGTATGCAAGTTCAGGCTTCAGGGAGAAAAGAAGAGGCACTTTAGCAGTCATTGGACATTTGTTGGCATTAGTTTCATATGTTAATGTTTGCTAGGTTAGTCGATTTACCACTCTAGGTTGGTAATTGGTATTTGCCAATCGACCGCATGTATCTTTGCAGTAGGATAGCTGTGGGTACGCTACATAGCCATTATTAGACTGAGTACATGGCTGTATCTATGGCCATTGCTGTGATTATGGCTATGGCTATGATTATACCTATGTCTGGGTCAGTTATGATCAGCAAGCCTGTGGATTTAATGTGCATAATAGTGTTGCGTCATTTAAAGAATCGTTCATTTGACCTAATCTTGTATATGACTCAGGAGGAACGAGTAGTCTCATTGAGTAATTCGTTCATTTTCACACATGCGTGGATGGTCTTGGACTGTGGAAATGTATTGTTGAGCAAGACTTACAGTATGTGGCTTGGAGTTGAATTCCACAGGCAGAGCAGGATAGTCAGAAAGTTTTTATGCAATGTTGGTTTTGGTCTTTTCATGGGATTTGTTGGCAATTAGAAAAATACACAACTCCTCCAGCTTTATGGTTAGACCAGACTGCAGATTTTGCCTGTCAATATGTACCTGTTTTAGTGAAAAACTAGAAGAACAGGAAAAGTGTGGGTAGCGTTAGCACAGCCTGCGAGATCTAGGGTGGCTAGTAAGCTAACAACAGAAGTCCAACAGCTGTAAGTTATACAGCTTCTTATAAACCATTTTATTGTTTTTAAAGCTACATTAATCCATTCACAACAGTTGTTGAAATATTTTTCCATTTACTGTTTATGCCAGTAATATACTACTACTTATTTATTACTTTCAGTTTTAAAAAACATCCAAAATAGATCTAACAGCCAAGTGTCTTCAGTTTAAACACCAGCAACATCCCTTGCTTGTATGTCTGTAATTTTAGAGAAGTTAGCAGCACTTTCCTGATTTTATTGTGCTGTCTCTCAGCTCCACCTTTTCTTTTTCTCTTGTTCTCTCTTTTTCCTGTGCTGTCCATTTTCCACATTCTCAACACTGCTTGGCTACACGCACTCCAAATGAATGCTAATGTTGGTCTGTGTCTGCTATAAGTGCCCCTTCCATGCACTCTGACAAAACAAAAGTACGGTAAATATAGGGCCAATTTGTAAAGGCCCATTGATACTCCTGCATAGGGTCTACGTGCTTACCTACGCTGTAGGCTACGCACGTAGCCATGCATTTACACTTGTGTATAGGTTTGTCCGTCATTCTGCAATTAAACCCCCGGCAGTAGCGCTACAGCGTCCACTGTGTTGACTTTTGCCGGCTGAGCAGGCTAACTTCCGGTTTAGCGCTCCACTAACGTAAATGGGGGTAAAATTGTATATGTGCGGCTGGTGTAGCCTTTTCAAATGTTACCGACCAAATGGATCACATTCTGATAGTGAAACGAGTCATTTCTCTCGGGTTGCGACGGTCAAATATATTGATTCACTGTGTTACAGCCGCCACTTTGGCTGCTAGTTACTTCCAAGCGCGGGGTACTTCCGGTCGGCTCGGAGGCATTGTGAGGCTACCCAGTCGACCGATCACATAACACGGTCCCCATCGACTTGACGTGTAGTTACATTTTTGAGGAGGTGCACGTCAGGCGACGGCGTAGCCACTGCGTAGCCCCGTAGCCTACGCTGTCGATTCGACGCAGAAGTATAAATTACACTTAAGTGGGAACAGGTGTGCAGGAATGCGGGGCTGGTCAGGTGATAGGGAATGGTTGGAACAGGAGTTATGGTGTATTTCATTTACCTCAGAAGTCGGAGCTCTGGAATCGGATCAATGTCAAATCCGTTATAATAATCACAGGGAAAGCCGAGTCGGATGAGTTTCATTTGCCACACAACATGACAGGTTGGACAACAAGATGGCTATGTTGTTGTAGCAGACATGGTTTTTGTTAGCAACAATGACCGCCAATTTTAGCAGCATTAGATGATAAACACATTACACGGTATTTCACACATGATTGTAGCAACACACCTGCGGGCAACTGTATGACAGTATGTCATACACGACTTACTAAATTGGACACAAAAAAGACAGAAGTTCTAGAAAAACTTTAAAACCACAGCTTTTACTGACAGTAGATGCCCTTCGCAGTTATCTTGTTTTCGGGAGGACGGGTCCTCTGAGTTTGTCCGAGTTGAGTACAGGACATTGGAGGGGCATTCTATTTGTCACTTCCTCGGAAAACGAGTTCTGAGTACAAATGAAAGGCACCATTATTGCAGGGCAGGGAAGAGTAGCAGGTTCTGAAACGACACAAGAGTGACAACATAGCAGGGAAACAATGCAAGTGAATGTGAGAACTAGGAGTTGGCTGGCATTGTCAAGATAGCAGGGGTTGTACTGCACTTGGTTTATTTTGGTCTTTTCATGGGATTTTTATTAGGCACATTTATTTGCTGTAGTGTGAAACACTACATGCAGGACAGGAAAGATCGTGGGTTGTGTCATAAAAGGTATCTGTATGATTTTTAAAAATTGGTGCTCTAGTTACCACGTCTGAAGGCAAAAGTCCTCCTCCTGCTGTATCACACTGCCTCCCTGGTTTATCTCCCAGAACTACTAGTTGCATGAAGGAAGATAACAAAAACAGCTTCCACAGTTTCAAAAGGGGGGGTTAAAAATGTAAGATGAATCTGTCCAGCAATTAATTTAAAACATTATGAAGCATTCAATCAATATTTGTAGAATGTGATGAGTTAAGTGCATCCCCACTCTCAAAGTGTCAAAGAGGTTGGATCAATTTGTGTCCAGAAGCGAAAATATGTCTTCCCCACTTTCCATTCATTGATTCATAAGGAAAATGCGATTGCACTACAACCTGCCAACAGCAAAGCGGGGAATAAACATTAATGTAGTTCATGTCATTAATAGGAGTCTAAGTGCTGTGCTCTGACACCAGGATTGAGCCGACAATTCACACTGGTGTGTCAGCAGAGATAAGTCATCTGCAGTCACCAGTAACGGCTATTGATGTCTCTTGGGTCTTTAAATGAGGCAAGATTAAAGGCAACATTCTGCTGAAACTCTGGTCTCTCATATCATTGGTTCCACTCCATGGAACCTTACATTGAAACATAATTTGTTTGAAAAAATCAACAGTTTTATTGCAAATGGATTGTGGCAAAGATAGTGAACTCACCATATTATCCTCTGCACTCCAGTAGGTTCCTCCACTGATGTTTCCCCTGAGGTTAAAGCATGACAGACAGCCGCTGCTACATGAAGTTAGAAGACAGAATGCCCACTACAATGTCACTATTCTGCGGAAGAGTGACAGGGGTCTCTGACACGATATCATAGCTTGGTGGCCAAACTAGTTGTTTTTGAGCCAGATGACATGAAAAGCAGCAAAAAGTCACCCGGTGTCATTCCAGTGGCAACTGTAGAGAAGAATTGTGCTGCACATAAAATGAAATAGAGAAGTAACAATGCTATGTTTTTCTATTAACTTCCTCTCGGATCATGTGATTTACAGCACAGTAAAAACTTAAATTAAATTGAATGGAGTTAATCGATAGCCTTGGCGGACTAAAGGTTGGACTGATCAGAAGTAGAAATCAGCAGCACCTCCTGTGTGCTCAGCATCATCTGCCTTCAGCATCATAAGGTTTGCTGATGCTACCTCTGTGGTAGGCCTCATCAGCAACAATGATGAATCTTTGTACTGAGTGGAGGTGGACGAACTAGCAGCATGGTACAGAACCAACAACCTCTCCCAAGGAAGTTATCAGTCACGTCAGAAAGACCAACACCCAGCACACCCCAGTGATCATAGATGGTAAGGAGTTGGTGACAGTCAAGAGCACTAAGTTCTTGGGAGTGCACATCACAAAGGACCTCTCCTGGTCATTCCCACGTCACTGCACTCTCCAACAAAACCCAGCAACATTTCCACTTCCTGCGGTGCCTGAAGAAAGCAAGCCTCTCACCACCCATCCTCACCACATTCTACAGAGGTACCATAGAGGGTGCTCTAACCAGCTGCATCACCGACTGGCATGGCAATTGCAGGGCCTCTGACCACAAGACCCTGCAGCGGATTGTGCAGACAGCTGGTAAGACCGCAGGAACTGCTCGCCCATACATCCATTACATCTACGATGCTCATTGTGTTCAGAGGGCCATCAGCATTGTGAAGGACCCCACACACCCTTCCCACACTCACTTCACCCTTCAACCCTCTGGCAGGGGGTAACGGAGCATCCATGCTGCCACCACCTGACCAGGCAACAGTTTCATCCCCCAGGCTGTGAGGCTCCTCAACAGTGCGAACGTCAGAGCTCCTTTAAAATGACACCAAACACTTTTACACACGGACTTCTATTCTCCCCTTGTGAAATAACCACACACAAAGCAGCTCTTCTCTCTGTGCACAATTGTTGTGAACGGAGAATTAAATGTCTAATGTGTACAGTGGTTTTTATAATGCTAAAATGTACAGTACTGTCAGTTGTATAGTTTATCTGTTGTATAGTGGTACACTGGTTTCCTTGAGATAGTGTGCTTTATCCAGAACTCCTGAATGTTTTTGAACTACAGTGTGTTTTATATATATTTACAATACTGCTCAGTGCATTTTATATTACACTGCACATGTGCCCTAGCCAGCTTTCTACTATGCATCTATGTTGTTTTCTGCTTATCGTTTATTATTTTTTGTTCTATATGGCACTGTGGTCCTCTTTATGTAACAATCTTAGCAGAAATGACAATAAAGCTGTCTAAGTCATAATCTCTCCGTGGCTGAGTTACAAATTGCTGTAACTATAAAGTTGTTACAATAAAGTTGCTCACTGTATGTGGCATTCATTTATTAGAGTGATCAAATAATGTAACTATATTCCCAGAAGCCAAGCTTCAAATTTGAGTCCCCATCTTTAAAATTGTGCCCCCCCCCCCCCCCAAGGTCCAAATGAAAGGTGTGGAATGGCCACATCAGGTCTCTAATTAGGTAGCTTTTTATACGATAGCTGTAGAGTTTGGAAATAAGAATGCTGAAGGGGGGGTCTCCTTGCCCTGGGTCCGGTGTCAGTACTGCTTTGACAAAACTGAGCTCTATATCCTGCCAGGAGCTAATCAGTCTTTCCTCTCTCCTTTCCTCTGTGTTCTTTGCTACAAAGTCAGGCTAGCAGAAGACAGCTACATATGTGATATAAAAGATCCAATTTTCTTTGGATATGGATTATCTGGATATGGACTTCAGAGTGATTCATAAGAGAACTATAAAGGTTCAAAATAATAGAGGATAAATGTTATAAGTTACTGCGGGTTGCACTACATCTGAGAAAGTCTACCCAGGAAACTAAAACACTGTCCACTCCTGAAGAAAATATGGTTTAATTTAGCCAAATGACAGCCAGTCAATCTGGAAAAAAAAAAAATCACCAAATTGTTGGTTTGTGAATTTACAGACTTTCCTCTCATGCATCTATCTGCCACTCTCACACAAGGTCGAAAGGCTACTTCACCATTTGAATGTATGTATCTGAAGAGGAATAGCCCCGGGCTCAGATCTTATTTCCCACTCACTTGGCAATTTAGACATACACTTATCAAGCCCGTCACCCCTGTAATTGAAATGCAGTTTGACTGCCCATAATCTTTTTTTCGTTAGAGCAAATGGCTTTTTGATGGAACAGGCCATTTCATCATGTGGAAGACAATCAGTATGCATGCTGGATATATAGTAAAGTTATTGGGAAAGTGTTCGTGTGTGACCTTTTGACATGTAAGTGAGGGACGGGCATGGCATATATTTCAAGCATGAAAATAGATATTGTTCAATAGATATTGTGAGCTTATGTGCTCTTTTTCATACCGTGCAAGGCACTGGATCAGGCTGACTGCTCTTCAAACAAGTCATGTCCAAACATCGGTGATCAGAGACATATCAGTCTTATTTGTATGTGACTCTGTGGGTGATGTCCGATGCATTCATCCAGTAGACAAAGACAAACTACAGGAAGACTAAGAGATTGTTTATGAGCTGCCAATTTGAGTGAACCCTTTGAAATGACACTGCACTGCTGTCTCCTAGTGGTGCCTAAATCTCATCTTTCTTCCATCTTTCAACATTTTGCAAGCCTGCTTGTGTGGGGGAAAAACCATCCATCATCTCTGGTGTGGAAACATAAAATCCTACATTAAATGAAGTGCACTTGAGCATCATAAAGGAATACATATTATACCAAACGGACGTGCACATCTGGATTATGAGCTGTCAGTGAGACTCTTAAATGTCTCTCACTCTTTCTTTTGTCGACTTGGAGTCATTTACAAGCCTCAGAATACAAATAACTGAAAGGAAAAAGGAAATTATGCAATAAAAGGCAAGTGGAACAAAAAACAATTTTCTAAGCAGCACCAGCAGGGGACAGTGATGCCACATCAGAGAATACCTGGCAGGACCAGACACCAGGAAGATAAGGGAGGATGGGAAACTCATGCAGGATGTAAGTCCAATTTGTTCTACTCTGTATTAGTAAATTCTCAGGTAGATCCTGTCCTGTGGAGTGTGACAATGAAGACTGCATCACACTTATTATGTCTTGGAGGTAAATCCAGGACAGAAAAGGTTCCCTTCCCTACTCCTGGACATCCTTATTTAACGAGCATCAGTGACAGATGGTTTCTATAGCCTGCAGCTACAAAATAACTTCTTCTCATTTCTTTCTTTCTCAGGCAGATGTTTCCTTTGAAGTCTAATTGAAAATAAATAATTTTACTGCCCAAAATGAGAAACCAAGAAGAATAGCTATGGTAACGTCTAGATTCAATCTAGCCTCCCTCATCTCTGTAATCGGTTTCAAACAAGATTTAACTGAAGGTTCTATTACAAAATGTTCTTGCTACAATGCATAATTAATTGTGTCATACACTTTCTGTGTTCATTTAACCCCTGCTGTTGATGCGATGGTATTAGCTCTTGTTCTGTACAACCTGTAATGTATTGTTTTGTATTTTATTGTATGTGTGACATGATTTTTTTTTATTACTCTCAGGGATGAGTTTTAGATGCCTACATGTAAAACAAAGGAGTTTGGTTTTATTTCAGAAGCATCAAGACTTGTCAATTGCCATACGACAAGAGATTGTGAGTGTACCTTGTAAACTGTATATAATAGTGCACTTTTGATGTAATATTCCTTCGCAATGTTAGATATTGCTGGCCAGCTAAAGATTGGGCATTGCTGCAAACTCTTGTGTATTTCAACGCTTTCTAACATTGCCATATTTCTATTTTTATGTGTGTGAATGACTTGTTCATGTGTATTTGTTTTTCTCTCTCTTTTCACTCAGTGACATTTTATAGTCAGAGCATGTTTGAGGTCACCTGTTCTGTTTTTTTGTTTTTTGTTACTATGCTGCTTTGTTTTGAAAAGTGCTCTATAAATAAAGTTTATTATCATCATTATTACATCATTGCTAATAAAATCAAGTTCAGGTTCAAGCTCAACCCGACCTCAACTAGTGACAGTAGTGTTACCGTCATTATCCTTTTGTTGCAGTATGGTGACATTTTGTTGTGTTGCTCTCATGCCTTTCGTGTTTTTCACTGTTCAGTCATAGTTGTTGTTGCTTGTCATACTGATACATTGTTTTTCCATAGATACCACAATAAATAAATAAATTTCATCACAACCAATCCAGCAACACTCTAAACAACTCTGCAGGATGCATGCGCTACAGATGATAAGATGAGATTTAAGATTAAGATTGTTGCTCTTGGTTAGGTTAGCATGCAGACTAGACTGTTGTTTTCTGTTGTGGCTGGCATCAGTGCTCTCTGCGGGCTGACAGTTGATGTGCAACGGAGTGACAGGCCCGGTCCGGGGTCAGCAGCAGGCCAGTCATCTGGGTCTGTGAGACACTAGTGACCTCTCGGGTCGCTCTTTGTCGCAGATGGCACATGCACTCTGCATTTCATAACCTTAAATTTGTTTCTCTCCTTTGTGGCTGAGGTCTTCTGGTAGATCCCATACACATTAGAGGCGTGTTTTAATCAGGACAGCTGAAGAAGGAGTTGTGGTATACCTGCACCGCTTAGCTGTATTTAAGATTTCAGCTGACCATGCTCTGGTTCTCTCTCACCATGCCACACTCTGTGCTCTCCAGCTCTCCATACGTCCACTACTTTTTTGATTCTTACTTTTAGATATAACTCATGATACACTTACCCATAAACACCACTACAAACACACTACTATTACTAATTAACATGTTTTTCTTGGCCAAATAAAGCCCTTCAAAGTGACATCTGTGTGAGCGTCCTCCTCTGCAGCAAGAAGGAGCCAACTTGTAACACCATATACAAGGGCAAGGTGCAGGTTTAAATGAACTAAATGATGCATGTTAGTGCCAAAAATGAAGAAACTGGATATATATCACACATATTAAAGCTATTAAAGCAGGTTTTCATTGTAGGAAATTGTCCGCAAAAAGGTCCCTGAACGAGCATCATGACCTGAATAGAACAACTAATCACTGGAATTTATATCCGCTGGCAGCGAAATATAGAAGCAAACTATCATTTATTAGGAGCTTAAATTTGATTTGGGGAGTTTTATTTTGAAAAAAGTCCAAATCACCAGTTAAGTCATCACTTCCACCAAGTGCATTTACAGAGAGAGAGAGAGAAAGAGTTTGACTTTAAAGGATGCCATATGTTCCTTCATCTTTCTCTGCCATCGGTCCCACAGAAGTTGCCCAAGCCAGATTGGACAGGCCGCTCCAATCACAGGGCAGAACGGGGCTGATTATAGGGCAATCATTTAAATGGTGGAGATGACATCAGCAACCAGAAATTGGCTGTATTTGGTCTCGAGGGGATGGCAGTGAGAAAGGCCTGGCCCGAGGCACAATGACAGACTAGGGTAAATTGGGCTCAGAGAAGTTTTGGTGATAGCAGATGTAATTTCAAACAGGGCAAAAGGGCTGGAGTGCAATAAATGAAAGGATGAAAATTTTAATTTATGCACTGGCAATATAGCAAATATCTAAGTCTGTGGACGTAAAACACTCCAGTTGTGGTATGACAGCAGAAGAGAGTTATGTTTATCTCCCTGTTGTGGCCAAAGCTCTATTGTAGTATATTTCTATACTTTTGAACATGAAATTATATAGACTTCCTTCCCCTGGCATGAACTCTTCACCTCAGCTCGGTTTATGGCTTGTAAGGCTGAAATACAAAATCCTCTCCTCTTCTTTGTCCTGTCTCTCCTCCATCTCCATCCCCCAGCGCTGCCACAACGCTGTCCTTCTCTTTTTTTCCTCGGCCAAAACCTCAAGCCTGTACTAGGGCTGCAGACAAAGACACAAACACAAATTGGCAACCTCTAGGTCAAGCCCGCATGATAGAGACAGTCTCAGTGGCTGAAATGAGGAATTCAAGAAAACGGACAAATACAGTTTTATTGCTACCTACCTAAAACAGTTAATTACATATGGTCGCTGATGTGCAATCCTTTCTGTAGGCTGTCTGTGAACAAACTCTGTGGTTCTTTGCAAGCTGCCTATTTGACCTTCTCTGTGCATTTCCCTCACACTGGTAGCACTACATTGACACGTGCTGTGAGCCCGGCGCTGAGGATATTCACAGGCAAAGGGACAAGGACCTTCCAGTTTAAGGCAACAAAAGACTCATTGATCATGTTCACAACAACCCCCTCAAATCTTTAGTGTCAAAGGCTGGTGAAGAGCACCACTCTTCTTGACACCATGCAAGCCCCTCTTATGCTCCTTCCTCACTTCCATCTTGCGTGAACTGGTGCCAAACTAAAAATACTGTGTGTTTGTAGTTCCACTACACGGGGTGTCAAAACAGAGAGCTGCACATAGGATCCATTCGTTTGCACAAGACAACTCTACTGTGTGTGAGAGGAGCAGTGTATGAATGGACTAAAGAGTACATCAACATAAACACACACACACACACACACACACACACACACACACACACACACAGGTATGTATACAAGTAGAAACAAGAGTCTTCAGCCATGCTAGCAGCTCTATGAGGCTGTACTTGGACACAGTTTTGCTAAATGCTAATGTCAGCATGCTAACACACTCACAACAGTGCTAACATGCTGATGTTTAGCAAATATAATATTTACAATATTAACAATTTTAGTTTAGGTTTGGTGGTCACTATGTCAGTAAAAATATAATGTTATTATATATTATAGTCTGTCATATTTAAGTCTTCTGAATGAAATCAAGTCATTTTGAGGCAGAAACTACCTTTCAGTCAATAATGCAATAATGCATTTTATGAGTTGTTTTGGCCATTAAAGGTTCTTCAACGGGTAAAAAGGACTGGATTAGTTGGTACACATCAAGTTAAATAATGTAGAGTTGTAAGGATAATTGCAAAAGAGATCATGTCTTTAATTTATATATAACTCAGCAGTAAGTCATGTTAGTTATAGGTTACAGTCTGTTTTCCAAATATAAACAAGGATATTAGCCATACGGCTCCCAAACACACATCAGCAACCACAGGCTTCTGTTATTGCCTATAATCATGTAAATGTCAGGCCTGGTTACACTATAAAATGCAAACATTTATTTGTCCACAATTGTGATTATTCCGTTAAAAGAAACGTTAAAGTCTCAGACAAAACATACCTTTGCTATCACCACGCGCACGCTGCTGCAGACCGCAATCAGTTTTCAGCAGAAGATCACTTTTCGGCACGACACCTGTCTGTTCTGCTGTCCAGTGTTTCTGGCCACGTAAAATCTGATTTCAGGTCTGTTAACACCTTCTACAGTCTATGATTAACACACAGTTAAAAACGGGGACATGGGTCTGTCCCCGGAAAACAGAGAGGTCTGGTCACCCTAACATGAATCTCTGTACCAAACTTTATGACTTTGTGGAATTTAACCAACAGCTGTCGAGATATTTCACTTAAAACCACAAACGTGAACCACATGGTGGCACAATTCATGGGATCAGCTACATTGTCATGGGGACCACAAATCTCTGTGCAAAATTTCATGGCAATCCATTCAAGAGATGTTGTGATTTTTCAGTCTGGACTAAAGTGGTCAACCTTAGAGGCATTACGCTAGAATGGCTAGTAAATTGGGCAGCATCTAGCTGGCCAGGGGTTGCTGACATGACAAATAGAGTTTGAAATTAGTTAGTAGTTAGTAGTAGAATTGTCATCATGGCATCAGTGTGCTTTAAACAACCCCCCAATGCACACCCCACCTGTTGTCAACACAGGGGGGGCTATATCCAACAATTTTTGGAACTCTCTGAAACCAACAATCACAGCCAGTTTACACAGGCACATAGTGGTGAAAATGTTAGCACAGTTTGAATTTCTTTCAAGCTCTCTTTTTCATTCTTCACACAACTCCTTCCGTCTTTTGGCATGATGGCACACTTTTGAGTGAGGTCGTCAAGTTCACTTTAATGACCCCACAGCTAATGGGATTTTATTCCAGTGCAGTTGTAACTGTTCAGATCAACAACATGTCACAAGACAAGAATCACATCAGCTATCACCATACACACAGCTCAACAGCTGCATTCAGACTGATGAGGGTGCAGTAGATGGTTAAGGGGCCAAGGAGTTCAAGGTCTGTTTTTCGGTTTGTCTTTTATGGCAGAGAATTATTGTGCCTGCCAGAGGGTTACGGCTGGAACAGGAGGTGAACTGAGTGAGTGGTATCTGAAATGGCTTCATGTGCTCTCTCTTGTGTTCAGAACAGGTATAAACTCTTTTACTTTTAGTTTGAATGGAAAGACCTTTCTGGCTTAAGCACAGAGTTTGTATTTGGTAACTAATCTCTAGAAATGAGAAGCATCTTTCTGTAATCAGAACCCTATTGGGAATTTGCTTGAAACAGCGTTTGTTTCCCTCTCATGTCAAAGTATAGTGTATTTTACCCTTTCAAAGAGCGCTGCGACTGTTTACAGGATACAAACTCTGTTTTGGCAGAGGCAGCTGAAGTGTCTTTAGCTCCATTTCAGGCTTGGTTGGATATCGATATGCAGTTGTATCGGGAATCCCTTGTTTGGAAAATGAACCTGATGTACATCAAACAATCTCTCACTCACATTTAACCCTCTCAAAATAGCCTATACTCTTTCCCATCAGCAACAACTATTTTAGTACAGTAGAGGGCAGTGGGGGCGCTGCAGAGAGAAATGACCACATCTGGACATCAGGTCATTTAGCTTTGCTGTTTTCTGAGTTGTGTGTTTTCCAATGAGACCATTTCTTTATAAGACATTTACCAAAAAACAATCCGAGTAGAACTTGAGTCGAATAAACTGAAGCACAATTAGAAGGAATTAAGGAAATTTTCATCCAAAGCCTCACACCACCTTTGTGCAAAGTCTCTACAGATAGTGAGAAATGATCTGTGTGTGTTCCAAATCATCAACAGGTTAAAAGCACAGTAGCCGCCGCACTCAAGTAACATTAGCATAAAAAATATAAAAGTAACATTAGCATGAATACTAGGGGTGTAACACAGCGTGTATTTGGTTCAGTAAGCTAAACGGGAAAAAATTATTACTGTCAAAATAAATTTATAGTATGGTAAGCTTTACCCGGAATGTTTTAGCAGTGCTGGAACTGTCAGTTACATCACTCATGTAGTGTTGCTGCCTCCGAATGAAATTATTCTTTTAGCTGACGCTTTTATCCAAAGCGACTTATACGCTTTTCAGAGGTCGCAGGCCTCTGGAGCAACTAGGGGTTAAGTGTCTTGCTCAGGAACACATTGGTGTCTCACAGTGGATTCAAGCCCGTGTCTTTCACACCAAAAGCATGTGTCTTATCCACTGCTCCATCACCACCCCCATTTCAGATGGCCGCCCACCCTGAGTCTAGGTTCTGCTCAAGGTCTCTACCTGCAGCCACGGAGAAAAGCGGGTGCAATTTGGATCCTCACTACAAACAGCGCCCTCTGTCAGATGCAACAACAACCACGGCCAAAACCTGGCACCAGGAAGAGGCGGAAGTAAACAGCAGCAACCACAGGACCGAAGCAAGCAGCAGCACTGCAACCACCAGCAGGGAAGAGAATCTCACAGGAGAGAGCCAGTCTCAGAGTCTGTTACACAGCCTATAGGATGAAATGCTGCTGAGCCAACAACAGGCACAGTCGAAGCATCCTGGTCTCATGAAGGTCTGCTTGAATTGGTGGAGCAGTATTTGAAATGGCCACTTCTGATAATCATGTTTATTAAATCACTTGGAGCTTTTTTTCTATAATAAAAATCAGTGTTTTAATAAATGAAGTAACCACTTATTGCCTGATACTGACCTACAGATATTTATGTTGATTTAGCTATTTATTTTATTTTTATGGATTCTTTATTTTCTCAGTGTTAATTTCTGGAATTTGTTGACTAATGCTTTGACTGCTAACTGAGTGCTTTTGAATTGTCATATCAGTGCAAAATTGGTGCACAATCCACAAAGAAAAGGTCTATTTTCATTCCAGCTCAGAAATCGTTCGGGTTCTTCTGTAGTAAGAACCCCCTTTAGAATTATGTCTATTTCTTTCTATGTATATAATTTGAATATCAATATAATATGTACATAAGAAGTATGCTTAAGTAAACACATGTAAAAGGTAATTAAATCATAACAGACTACAACTTTGTTATTAGAAAATGTACATGAAATCAGACCAGCAGAAGAAGCCGATAAAATCAGCTGACCGATAAATCCTCTATTTGAGGAAAAATTACTTAACACATGCAGAAATTATTTTTAAAGTTTGATTATTGCCAATTAATTTCAAATTGAAGGACACAGGACAAATCACAATTGGAGAGATTTGTTTAAAACCATTTGAACTTTATTATCATTGATACTGGCTTGAAAAATAACATGCAAGTGTGAACAAATTATTAACAATTTGTGAATAATATTGCAATATTAAAAAACTAAATAAAATGAAAAATGCAATTTTAACCAGCAAAGCACAACAAAAAATAAACTCCCACAAGACAGTCATGCTAAAAAAACAGCCCATTTCATATATTTTCCACATGAACCATGTGCCACCACTAAATGACAATAGCTCAGTCATTCAGCATCTTCCTGGGTCACTCCTTGGATGTTCTTATTTGCTTGGAGCTTTTTTACAGTTTTCCTGCCATTGGCCTTCTCCCCCAAAGCACTCTTGTAAGGCAAGATTGTAAGCACTGCTGCTGACTCAGCTTTCCATTTTTCTGGACCTTGATTTAACTTTGGCTTAGGTGAGAGTGCCAGGGTGAAACTTGACACTGAAGATTCAGAGGTCTCTGTCTGGGATGTCTTGTAGCCAGGTCAAAGGCCAATTTCCGTATCCTATGATGTTAGCCCAAAGAGAGCTCTTTCTAGATTTTGGATGTGGCACACCAGATCATTTTCAAAGGTTGCAGAGAGGACAGCCATTTACCCCAGATAAATATGGCCTATACAATACAACAGATACAATAGATACATGTATTATAAGGTCAATCATTAGAATAATCATACAAACGTACAATCGTAGTGTATGCGCGAGAGGAAGCCTTAGAAAGGAAATGTTGTTCTGTCTTTCCGCAACTCTGTTACAATAGATCATCTCAGAGAAGTAACAGGCTCACATAACACAAGTATGCACATACAAACAGATGCAGTTTTTCTCATTTCAAAAGGTAATAAAGTGACGCAATCTTAAAAGAAGTCCCATTTAATTTTCCTGTGGCATTAAAGGCACTCAGTTTTTGCAGTGCTTCACAGACTTACTTAATCCAGGGCTATGTCAAGCCCAGGAAGCCCCAGCCAGTGTTTTGTGTAAGCCAGGGGAGAGGAGATGGAGCAGTGTCACTGTGCTAATACCTACTTGTGCTCATTTCCCAGGACGACTAATCTTGCACAGGGGGGAAACGGACCCTGATCCACTTAACAGGCTGTGAGGAACTCTATTTTGTCTCGTCTCTGGTTGTCATCACTTTCTCCTGTCAACTTCTTTATTCTTAATTAATTAGAGAGAGTGGGCATGTATGAGAGTTGAGAGTATGTGTTCTGTTACATACCAGGTCTTGATATTCCCCAGATATCAGAAAGCATACTAAGATAATACGTGTTTGAGATTGAATCATTATGGACTTGTGAAGGTCCAGGTTTCATTTATCTATTGTTGGTGAAGCTTCAACAGGTATGTTAAAGTTGCTATAATGATAGCTGGTGAACATAGTGAAGCATTTAGCAGCTAAAGAGTTATTTTTCTCAGAGGTTGGTGGAGACCAAAGTAGAGATTAAAGGAGAGTGAATAGTGGACTTATATTCATAAGGTGGACACAAACACAACTCCATGTGAATTCCATTGTTGCTTCATATCTGCTGGATGAAACTTATGGTAATAACATGTCAATGTTGTGTTCACAGCTTGTTTCTGTTGCCAAGTGTCCAAAAATGTGTAATTGCAGCTTAAATAATATAATAATAATGTACTACATTTATATAGCGCTTTATCATTGAAACTCAAAGCGCTTCACAGTGAAGTGGGGGGGACTCACCTCAACCACCACCAATGTGTAGCACCCACCTGGGTGATGCACGGTAGCCATTTAGCGCCAGAATGCTCACCACACATCAGCTTGAGGCATGTCAATGATGACACAATGTTGTTCAACAGGCAAAACCAGAACTATACTCACATATATCTGTCCAGAAAACTAAAAGAGAGAGAGTAGCCTTGTCTCAGAATGCTGTCCACCCAGCTTGTCAGCATTCACCATTCTGCATGAAAATGTGTACACGTGAACAACGCATCTTCGGCACTCTCCACCGCCAAACGACGGCGACGTTGAACGGGCTATAGTGTCCCTGAACGCACCACAGCTCGCTGTTCCAATGACATCCCAACGTGCAACAGTGTCACCGTGAGCGCGTCGTCAGTGGAGCGGTCAAAATCAACACAGCTGCCAAGTGAAGCTGAGTCAGGACAGGGCATCCTCCTCCTCTGGATGAAACTTATGGTAATAACATGTCAATGTTGTGTTCACAGCTTGTTTCTGTTGCCAAGTGTCCAAAAATGTGTAATTGCAGCTTAAATAATAATAATAATAATGTACTACATTTATATAGCGCTTTATCATTGAAACTCAAAGCGCTTCACAGTGAAGTGGGGGGGACTCACCTCAACCACCACCAATGTGTAGCACCCACCTGGGTGATGCACGGTAGCCATTTAGCGCCAGAATGCTCACCACACATCAGCTTGAGGCATGTCAATGATGACACAATGTTGTTCAACAGGCAAAACCAGAACTATACTCACATATATCTGTCCAGAAAACTAAAAGAGAGAGAGTAGCCTTGTCTCAGAATGCTGTCCACCCAGCTTGTCAGCATTCACCATTCTGCATGAAAATGTGTACACGTGAACAACGCATCTTCGGCACTCTCCACCGCCAAACGACGGCGACGTCGAACGGGCTATAGTGTCCCTGAACGCACCAGGGCTGGCTGCTCCCTGGTGTCTGAACGCACCACAACTTGCTGCTCTGTGATGTCCTTGAATACCCCACGGTCTGTTGATCCGTGGTGTCCTTGAACGCACCACAGCTCGCTGTTCCAATGACATCCCAACGTGCAACAGTGTCACCGTGAGCGTGTCGTCAGTGGAGCGGTCAAAATCAACACAGCTGCCAAGTGAAGCTGAGTCAGGACAGGGCATCCTCCTCTCCACTGCAGCGAGCTGCTGCTGGGAGAATGAGCCGCTGTTCACTGTAATAAAGTGCCACGGGCCGCACTGCTGGAAGAGACGTGTTGTCTGGTTGTGTCTCTCCGGCTATATCTGACCTAGATTGGCATTAGCTCGACTCACGCCATCACTGAACGCTGCGCTGGTTCGGTTGAGCAGCAAGACCGGCAAACTTTCGGTCTCCGGGCTGAAGCTTTCCCGGAAGACAGAAAACCTGCAATTCATCGAGTGGCCACTTGAGGCTGGCTCCAAAAGGGAGTCAATCCCCATTGACCCCCATGTTAAAATGCCCAACTTTACAGCAGAATAAACCATGTTTACAGCCTGATACAAAAGATGGTTTTAGTGTATATAGCTAATTTTGCCCTTCATGACAAGAGGGGGGTGAATTTTTTTTATAACTCACCTCTTTAAATTATATTAAGCCTTAAAGTTCTGCATTATTAGGGGTGTGGTCGCTTTGATTGACAGGCGCCTCTAGCCTCTGTCACTGCTAGCACTCGGTCCGCCGTCTGTTAACCTTACTCAGCTACACGGAGCTCTGAGGCGCAGTCTGTTGGAGCCGTTTGGGCATTTCTACATCCAGATACCGGATGAAGTACAAAAATGAATTCATTTTCCAATATCTTTTAACATAAAATATTAATAAATATTAATATAAAATAAAACAAGTACTCTAATATGAGAGGTGTGTCTCTTTAGCCTAGTGTAGTTCTACAATTCGGCATTGGTTTGGAATCTGTGGGTCACATGACATGAAAGCTATTGAAATAAATAATGAGCTAACTCCCGGTGGTTAAACGCGAGCCATCGGAGGTGAGCTAACTGCACTTATATTGCCGACACTGGGTGAACGGAGTAAGAAGCCGTCACCGGATCCTGGGTGAATGTCTGTCGAATATCCAACTTAAAACTAACTTTTTTTTTTAGATGCTCTTCTAAAAGATGCCTCAGTGTTTTAATGTTGACTGCACTATTATGTCACATATGTGGAGAAATGGAACAAGGGAGATAGTCTTTAAATGTTTTTGTGTTGTCCTCCTAAGACAGACAATTCTATATCATCTGTCACTTACTTACTTACTTACAGTATAAGCTTTGAGTAGCAGGCATGGAGGCATCAGATCCTCAACTAAAATCTTGTGACAAATATAAAAAGTGCCTTTCTCTCTCAAATGTGCTATTCCAGAACAATAATCTCACACAGCCCAGCCGACATCAGCAACGTTACTCAATATAGCGGTGTGGGGAATTAACTCGCCCGGGTGCAAAGATCATTTTCTAGAAGTGGCGACTCCATCTGTGGAGGTGGTGAATTCAGTGAGCAGTTCGCCATTTAATGAAGAAAAAAGGAAGCTGAGGAAGTAGGGACACGTCAATACGTCACCCACGTATTGGTAGCGACGTCCTATTGGTTGGCTGTGTGCACAATAAAATTTCAGTGGGCAAGTGCATGAGTGTGATTGGAGGAGGTATTACCCATAGAGTCCAGTAGAGGGTGAAGCCTGTGTGAGATAGAACAGCTATTCCATGTACTGGATGTAGCTTGAATCACTGTTATGTAATGTCAATTATGTTTTTTTTTATTTAAAAATGTTCCCGATTACTACTCAAAGTAGCTTAATCATAGCCTTGTGTTGGCGGGTGTGACGCCGCTTAAAGTCACAACCACTGGGACAACCATTGAAAGAAAAAGCCCTTCATGAACTTCTCATGCTGTTCTGAGAGACCAGAGACTGAATTCCCCTTTGATTTTCATGTAAATACCCAAATCGAAGCTGACACTTTATATTTAGTCTGTATTAATCCAGGAAACCAGGACCAGGAATTTTCCACCATAATATATCCCATGTCCCTGTGCGGTGCCAACGCAGTAAATAAAAAGGAAATAAAAGAACTGCACACATGTCTTTTGTGGGCATTCATGTGCTGGCATATGTGAGATGTGTGATTTCATGCTTGTGTGTAAAATGAAGCTAAATGTCACATTGCTTTAAATAATACAGAGACTATTTGGCAAATAATTTTATTATCCATGTTTCTTTCAACTTCTACCAACTATGCTGTCTCCTTATTTCTTTCTTTAGGCGCACTGCAGTTTTTGAAACAGGTATAGCTATCATACCTATCAGAGCATCTTGATAATCCTTAGCTCTGACCGTGTTGTGGCTCATTCTCAGCGAGCCGTTCCTAATCGTGAAAATAAAAGGAAAGCCTCTCAGCTTTCCCGCCTCACGAGAAGTGTGAGAAAAACATCCGCTAGGCTTATCCTCATGGCACAGTGTAACCTGAGTTAAACTTTCATTTTTCTAAATGCACTGTAGCAGTAAGTGCTAATGCGTTCTCTGGTTCAGAGTCAAGGGACACAAGCAGATGTATCAAATGAGGCCGCCTTGGCTTAAAACGTCTCATTTAATGTGGATACAAACTAGGGACAGGGGGTTATGGGGTGTTTCTCATTAATTGGCACAAAATGAGTCAATAATGTACTCAACCTCTGTGGACTCATATCACATATCAAAAAAAGCAGACAAGCCCATCACAACTTCAATGTAATGTTGCCATGATTAAAAAAAGGGCTAATGTGCATATGTATGTGTATACTTACATGCCCTCAATAAAAGAGAAGAATTTTGTTTAATGTGTTTCAAGTTGTTCTGATTAGCTAGAGATGCTGTGCTGGGCTTGGTGTAGTTAGTCAACCTCGTAGTTTGATTTTAAGATAATACAGTATAATAAGGAGGTAAAAAAAAACATGACCACAAAGTACTTTAAAGTTGCACTAATCAAACTTTTTTTTCATTAACAATAGTGTTTTCATCAACATAAAAGATTTTTATGCTCCCTGGAGTTGGTGTTCTGTATTTTTTTTGAAAAAGAGTTCAAATCATTAGGTGGACACAAATAGATAGAGTAAATAAACACAATACAGTGAACTTAACGGAAAACACATTGAAAGCAAGGCAAAATATGTAAAAGTTTTAAATGTGCAGTTGTAATTGTACCAAAATATCACTTATCAACTTCTCATTATTTGCCAATTAGATACTTCGGATCACCTTTAAAGAGCATTCAATTCAAACGTGTTCAGTGAATCAAAATGAGAAACACTCATGTGCTGGGCTTTACCGTCCACCAGTCAGCTGCAACACACTGAGACCAGTGAGTTGGTCAATGCAGAATGTGCACCCAGCAATTTCTACAGTATGTAATCAAAGCAACAATGTCAACTCTTCACTGTAATGTCAATAAAATATCCCCTCATTACTACTGTATTTTATGTTTATGGGTTAGATCACCTAAACTACGAGAAAAAATTTTGAATTTTCTAATTTTCTATCTATACAGGGCAACATTGGAGGTGGATGGAATTTTGTTTGTAGTGTTGAAATTTGTTCCAGAAACGTCTTGGTTACACAAGATATTCCACAGGCCGCTTGATAGTTTTCATTTGGACTTCCCCTCTCCAAATAGAGGGTCCAAGGGTAAAGGAAATCATATTTTGATTGTAAAGTCCTTTGAGGAGAACAAGTGATTTTGGCCACTAAAAATAAAACGTACCTGTTTCTTTTGACAGAAAATTATAGTGAAACGTGTTGAGAGTGAGGTCTGTGGATTATTCTGAGAAACCGTGGCATCCTTTCTGGAAAGTTTTTCCAGTGTTTCCAAAGTTTTGAGCGAAATTCCATTCACCTCCGTTATTGGGTTGGTGCCAGAAATCTCTGTGGCCGATATCTTCAAACCTGGCGAAACAATCTACGTAGCAAAACAGCGGGGAAAATATGTGTTTTTGCAATTTCAGTGAACTGACCCTTTAAAGTCTGTCAGTCATTTCACGTTGCAATAGTTAGCAGACTGACAGAAGGGAGCAATAAATGATAACACACGGTGCATATTTCTGCAACGTGACCAGAGCAGTCATCATCTGTTATAAATTATGTCATCAGATCAGCTCTACAGCTGCAAGAAGGGAGACTGATTTAAGAGTCTCTGTAGCTCAACGTTAGTCATTTTCCTCTTCATGGACATGGACTGTGACAGTGCCACTGTTTCCACCACCACCACACGGTGCCCCTTTCACATGAGGTCACATCTGTCTTGCAGTCCTGCCCCTACTGCAATACCTCAAAGTGGACTTCTGTAATTGCAAATGACAAATGGGGGTACAGACGTACGTGATGTAGCGCAGAGAGAAGACACAAATGGAAATAAAACAGTGCTAAGTGGCGAGAAGTGGAGGACCGTATTCACCTTAGGAAATAATGTCTGATCCATTCTCCTTATGTCAGCCATATGCTTGTGTTCCTGTCAGCCTCACCAAACGCTTCCAACTTTGGCTCACGTCAAAGAATCCAAGGAATGTTAATGAAAGGGCTGCTGAATGGAAGAGAATGGGGAAATGCTAAAATGACGGAAACGGTGAGACGTTAAAGTCAGTCAAGTGCATATTTGAGAGGTCGCACACAAACCATGTGCCTTTTCTTTTCTGTATTTGCACGCAGCCGGTTTGACCTGCCTCTGTACAGTAAAAGTCCACTTCTTGATTGATGGGAATAATATTAAAGTATTTTTAAAAATGTAAACAGATGGAGATAATCCCTCGCCTATATACTTCCATAAAATGCTGTGCAAGCTCTCACCTGCTGTGCCATTACATAAGCTCTGTGCATAATTCAACAATTATTATTTTCCTCATTTTCAAACCCTGAAACTGTCAAAGTAGAAACTCCTTCGGCAAACTGTAAATGCCTAATAATGTAAAGTTAATGATATTTTATGGCGTGTTAGTAGGCCTGCTTGGATGTCGTTAATAACAGTGTGTGTGAGTGACAGTGAAGGAGGCATATGAGAGAAATTAGAAGACATATGAGAGCCAGATGAGATTATGTAGAAGCCAAACAACACACAGTACATGAGTTTGGAGAGAGCTCCATTTGCTTTTAAACGACTATCTAAGATTCATATCTCACATATAAAAAGCAATACTTGAAATACATTTACACCATTTCTAATTCATGCTTAGCTGACAGCAGGCTTGCACGTATCACTGGTTTCTCAGAGACAGCTCCACCCCCTCCCCCAAAGGTACAATAGGTTAATGACATTAACACGGATTATACTGTATGTGCATATACTAAACATGGTCAGTGAAGATATGCACCTATACAGGAGCTGTGAGCCTTGAGCAGCTAATCTGTTCTGTACTATGGCGTACTACTGATGCTATACTTATACACATAAGAGCATTTAAGAGAGGAGAATCGCAGTAACCAGCAACATTAGCAAGAGAACCAGCAGCTAATTAGCTAATTCACAGGGTGAAGGAAGGAGGAAGTGCAAATCTAGGAGTTTAAAGTTAAATTTTAAGGAAGTTCCCTGTTTCTACAAGCAGAAGTTATAAACCGGAACAACAGAATAGAATAGTTATTAGACATTTAGGGAAAACATTCACTAGCTTTCTTGCTAAGAGCTCAATGAGAAGATAAATCCCATCTCATTGCTGTGCATTAAGTAAGTTAGCTTAGTATAAACACTGGAAGCAGGGGGGAAGCTAGCCGTCAATCTTCATAGCATGGAACTTAAAATTGTTGTTTTTACATTATTATGTGTATGGATTACAAGAAACAACATGTTTATCGGTGAGCTTTAGAGGTGCTGGTGGGTAAGATGATTTTTCCCCATGTTTCCGATCTTTAAAGGTACAATGTGTAACATATGGTCAGATTTTGTAGTTTAAAATATTTTTCCACTGTTCCAACAATCACCAACTCTGGTTTGGTCAAAATAAACCCTTAGTTTATTTCCCCAAAGTGCAGTTAGCACCAGCTATGACCTGATACGTGATATGCTGCTCACACTGTACCTTTAAACTAAGATTGACTAATTACCTACTTCTGCTTCCTGCCTCTAACATATATACTGTTTCAACATTTATCACTATTCCGCTCTAGTTTCTTTTGACCACAGTCCAATGGGTCAATTGTTGGAATTCAAAAACTAACTGTTTTTTTAAATGGGAAATGCAGACAATCTGTACTTTTGGCGACATTCAAGCTGGAAGCAAGTTGTGCTGCTGCAAGAACCATTTCGCTTCCACTCACAATGGATTCTGTGTTTCTCATTTTCCTATTAATCATAATTTTTGAAGGCCAAAGCAATTGCTCTATTAAAGTGTGTTTAAGCCTAGAGTGGTTATTTTCTCAGTATGAAAGCTCTGATTTGCTCTGCTCAATTATAAATAATGGGAATCAATATTTGAATAAGGCTGAGGTTCCTGGTCAAGCTATGAAGATGTGGATGGTGGAAAGGAATGAGGTACACTCACCCTTTCTTGAGTAGTTACGGTTGAGAAACTCTTGAGCAAGTTTATTTAAGTGCTACAGCTTTAGTGCAGCTGCTCAGAGGCCAGAAGAAGAAATCTGAAATAAATGATTTTTTATTGAATGCACTGGATAATGCCAACTTATATTATTTGACATGAATACATAAATGTTGTTACAAAAATTTCATCAGCATCAAAAGAATAAACTTATAATAAGCTAGTTTCTTGATTCAGAAAAAGAGTGAGTCCTGATAATCATTTGTGGTTTTGAGGGAAATGTTTGACTATTGATACAACTATTGTATAGACTGCCATAAAATGTGGTCCAGATATTCATGTCCCCCTAAGGGTAATTCACTTTGGTGAGCCCCTGCTCTATCCTCAAGTCAATCTGTCCAGTACTTCAGTTTTTGACCAAATACCTACAAAGCTACCGGCATTCCCATCAGCCTGTGCATGCACGTGGTGATTCCAACATTCCAACCTGCTAACCACGTAAACGTAAATAAATGATGAGTTGACTAAATTTTAAGCTGATCTTTCACTGAACTCTGGATTTGGATCACACTGGGGATGCATTCATGTCATATTATGATCACATTTCAAAAAACAGGAAGCTTGAAATCTCCAGGGCAAGATCTTCTGACTCACCATCAATGGCTCGCCACTAGATGTACTGTACCCTTCTGTGTGTGTCCGACATCTTTGTTCAGACGTCCAGAAATCCCCAATAAGGAAAATGTATATCCTTTTGATGGTTGCAGTAAGTTATTATATGCCATGTTTAAGCGTAGCTGCTGTATGTCACCACCCACCAGCGGTTTGGCCAGACATTCTACAAGATATTCCATCACTCCAAACTCATTTCATTTTTCCACTCCTCCCTGACTTCCCAGGTCTGTGACACTGTAAATAGTAATCCGTGAGGCTTCCGTCAGCTTGAAGATTGTGATTCCTGGAGCTTTCCTCTCTGTTTCCGAGCATTCCTCCTTTTGATGGTCACGTTGGCGTTTATGAGCACGGAAAGTTCCTACCTAATTAGGGGTGCAATGGGGAAAAGTCTTTGGGAAAGTGCAGGCCCGTCCACATCTCAAGAGTGGCCGGTGCACCGCAGGAGGAGAGAAAAAAAATTGACATTTTCTTGCAAGTCGTTGATCCATATCATGCCTGTGTAAACCTGACTCACTGGTGGATAGCTCTGTCTTGTTTTCTCAAGGGGCTTGGACAGTGTGCCAGTTCAATATGAGGGAAATTCAGAAGATGACCTCAGATGGGAGAGGGGAGAGTGCCAGCCAGACGTCATCGCTACTGTCTTTGTTCCCTCCAAAAGGCCAAAGGCATTTAATAATGTGTGCGTTGTACCAACAAACACTGTCTCAGTTGAGACTGGCTCCAAAAGTCATTGATAAAGTGAAAGTGCCTCCAACCAAGAGTTTATTAGCCATCGGCTGTGTACAAAGGCTCAGTTGCACTGAATGGAAATGATTAACTTTGCTGGCCCCGGGTGATGCTCACCCATGCATTCAGTCTCATTAGTTGGCACCGTCTTCCTGTCAGACCCGCTGCTGGCTTACAGACACAGCGCAGGATGCAGAACGATCTGTTGCCGGGAAACAGTGACCCTGTTAAACACCTACAGTACAAATTAGGAGTCGGCAGAGAGCAGAAGAACAAACAGCTATGTGGAGGTGATGTAGTGTCCAGAGATTCACACAGGACAGGACAGTATGAGACTGTGTCCTGACTGTTGAGCAGTGTAACAAATGACTTCCTAAATTTGTGAAAATGTTGCAGTTGCAGGGATGGAGTCATTTCTAAACCCACGTTAAATCACCTTTTGTTTATAGAAATACGTGATTTGACTCATTTAAACATGCAGTTCACCTAAAAATAAAAAGACTCACCCTTTTCTGTTTTTTAGCATATCGTGGTTCAAGTTGGACTAAACATGTCTCAGACTGGCTGAGAGTGAGTAGCCTACCAAGGAAAGGGGTGCGCTCGATTTATAACACAAGACAAAATGGGAGCATCATTGCGATATGGTGTGGAGCACAATTATTGATTTATCTCAATTATCTAGTTTTTCATAATCTTTGGAAGCCAAAATCGTTCTTGAAAATGCAGTTCATACACTGTGCGATTTGGGCAATCTGAGACAAAAGTGAACAATCATGAGAGAGACGTGGTTAAATCTTTGGTCTTAGTCCAAAACAGTGCTCCTAGATACCACCACATTGTGAAACATGTCCACTAGTTGTAACTCTGTTACAGTAAAAGTCATGCATTGAAAATGTCACTTAAATAAAACTATGAAAGTTTTATAAGGAAAATGTAAATTAAATTCATTTTTATTAATAAAAATTACTGCATACCATACTGTTCTTGTTCACTAGTTTCTATTTTCTTCTTTTTTTTCAATGTCTACAAAATTCAGGTGTTGCACCAGCACATTTTTTCACTTGTTTTCAGAAGATAAGGTTTTTATGACTCTAATATGGGCCTAAGTGACTTTAAAAGACAAAATACTTTTTTAACAGTAATGCTTTTTCTGCCCATAACTAATCTACTCATTACCATTGGATCTCAATGACATTTGGTAATCCCTAACCATTAACACAAAATCATACAGTTAAATTTCTCCTATTTTCCAAAAGCGATATTTGTACACGTGTTTAGAGTTTTCACCATAGAAACTGGCTATCTACACTACCACTGGTTGATGTCATCCAAAGTTATAGTGCAAACATGTGCCTATATGTGTGCTGAGGTGAGTGCTGGGTCACATGTTAAACTGCTGCAGCCGCTGTGTGATTAATGGATCAGAAAGGTAAACAGTGGCAGATCTTAGGGATGGTATTGAACAGGAGGAGTGTTGTTCCCTCACTCATGCCATCCATCCCTGCGGATATCTACTGCTACTGAAGGAATTTAACATAGTGGTGATGTTCCTTCTTCTAGAAAAAAATACTTATTCTTCTCTTTCCTTCTAAAAAGTGTTAAGCCCGCTGATCTTCTTTGGTCTCTTTTTCTTCCTTTTTTGTCTGAGATCAAATTGCCATACCATGCAGAGACTAAAAGTGATGATGTGTGTTGTGGCTGCAGGTGTCAGAGCGGAGGTGTTGAGAAAAAGGCTGGGTTTGATGGGGCAAATGCCACTCACATGTACTCTGCTCTCAGAGGGCAAAGCATCAATCAAAGTCTAAAGAAAGCGGAAAAACACCTGCAGTTATACATACTCCATACTTAAGTACTTTGCCACAATATCCTGCAGCCACTATCTGTTATTAATGGGGTTGTTTTTCCCCACTAAATGTGACAGTTACTGTTGTGTCGTTCGTGAGCGTTTCATTGAAAAGAACAAATCGCCTTGTTTCTGCCTATTTGTCAACGGGCTGTAGCCTGACATAACAATGAACAACACGCCTGCTTTTTCTGTCCCTGTGAAGGAATGAGGTCGGAATCTGCTGAATGCCTGCTCCCGATCCTTTTGCCTACTGATTCTGAACCGTATACACAGCAACAACACCACAGCTAACTGTATGTCCTAACCCTTACCCCGGACTCACACACGCCACGGTTTTGTTCCGACCTCTGCTCGGCGTCAACTCACACTGGAAGCATTTCAGAAGCGTTTCGGCAGTGGAGCGTTTAGCCTGCCCCACGTTGAATTGCCTTGTTGTTGAAATGTGCTATACAAATAAAAATTGGCCTTGATTTTTGTGCTTCTGCCATAATTAAGTAGGCTACGTAGTTAAATTGTTCACACAAACCACCAAACAGCTAATTTTTGTGGACACGCCGCCTGTAGTCCAAAGTTTGTCCACTTACACTAAAAAACGCAGCACAACACAGACTGCAACACAAACTGTTGCTATGGTCTAACTTATACTAAAGTGTGGCAGCAACCTCATTTATAATAGTCAGTGTAGCTCGCTAACCGTTTTGGTTATTGTCCAATAAACTATGCTGACTTTCTGAGCCTCTCTGGCGGAAGATAAATAGTTAATAACAAATAGTTATTGAAAAGCAATGCAGTGATTGCAATGCAGTTATTGCAATGTTGTCATGCAACGAGCATGGATTAATTTAATGTCAAGCTGATAAAAATATTATAGTAACGTTGCAGTGGGAGTTTACCTGAGTTTCCAGCATGTTGTGTGAATCTGTCTCGTTGTATCGATTTCTGTGTTGGAATCTGCTTGCTCATGAATTTGAGCTTGCGCATGAGCAAGCACTTGGGAAGGTAGTGGTTACAGTCTCAAATCTGCACCGCTAGTGGCCGCTGAAAACTACATATAGCCCCTTTAACCCTGAATACAACAAATTACAATAATTGGTGTTCCATCTAACATTAGCCACAATTAGCTCATACCAGACATAGTGTAGCAGTAAAACCCCTGAGTCTATTGAATTGGGTAAGGGTGCGTTTTATTGGATTTGAATTAAACATTTCATTTGTTAGAGGAAGAGTTAGATTGAGTTCTGTCTTCTTTCAAAAAAGATATTCCCTCTTTTAACATATATGTTTTAAACTTGATCCTTGATCTGATAAATTTACAGATAGCCTTAGACTGTGGTATCTCAGCCATGATGACATCCCAAAAACTGCAACGCAAACTGTTCTGGTCAAACCATATCCTGTTTATGTGCTTCATGATTCGGAACATAGTATTTCAATAGTATTCTTGCTCTTGGGGAGTCCGTGGGACAACAATAAGGCAGTAAAAATATAAAAAAAAATAGGGAGAAAGAAACACAAAGAGACAGAGAAGGAAAAACAGTGAAGCTCATCAGGGTCTCATCACTCTCCACCGTAATGACTGACATGTGTGAGCTATTAGACTCTGGTTTCCCTGACAGGAAAAGTACCGGAACAATTGTGGCAGAGTGGGCCGCACACATCGCCCGGAGATCCTCCGTGATAAGTGGAGTCCAAGATCAATTCTTTCAAACAGCCGCCAAAGGACAGTTTCCTGACTGACAGCCTGCAGCAAACACTTAACGCGGCCCTATTCTGCACATGAATGTGTTGCAAATCATCCACAGATTATGAGTCAGTGCTATTGGAATGAAAGGGTCATCATGAGGTATTTTTAAGTGGCTGTTATTTTATGACAGGCTATCAATCACAAGATAGAAAATAAGGATGGGAGGAATAGCAACTGTCTTGGTCCAAATTTTGTCCAAATGTGAAAAGAAACTTTGTGACTTTGGGTTTTCTGTGTAGCTTTTCCACTGCATGAGGAAACAATGTGAGGGAAATTAGTTAAATAGCATTTGTTTGCCAATATATTCTCTGCTGTCAATGAGGAATCAATAAGCACTTGGGGTTTAATAATAGGATCACAAAAAACATGGCGTCTGTTGGTGGTAAGGCAACAAGGCTCCAGTTTTCAGTTACAGTTTACAGTTTAGTTTTCAAATTTCTTTGTCAAGCTAGGACATTTAGTTCAGGACACTTAGCGTTTAAACCAAGTTGAAGACTTGAACCTGCCAAAAATGAGAAAACCCAAAATTTCAATAACATTTCTTTCTGCCTTTGAATTGGCCCAACTTTTCAACTAACTTAAATCTTTAGATTTGTAAGAGTTTTTGTAGTTACCAATCTTTATCATGGTTTGCATTGGTTAAATTTATTCACAAATGTATTCTGGGAAGCATATGCTAATAAAATAACAATGTTTTTAGACAACACAATTTGATGAGTTTTCCAGTATTTTAGCATTGCACTTTCATCAAGTTGGGGGACTCATAAGACTTATAATCTGTGGGTCAAGTTTCTTAAATACGAGATCCTACAATACACATAATTCAACTCAACAGCATCTTTTGTTAGACCCTCCCTCTTTAAAGTCCCAATCTGAGATAACCATAAAGATATTTTCAGGGTTACTTTTTCAAACTTCAGAGTTCCTTCCAGAGCCACAGAACACATTAAACACAGGCCCAGATAACATGTTGACTTGATTACAATGAGTAAAAAAATGAATTGATTTTTAAACTGATTAATGTTGATGTCATTTGATTTAAAGTAAACATGAAGTGAGTGAAGTATCTCACTAGTGAGTAGCAGAGGACTCACTCACTTTGGTTGTAGAAACAGGCTAGCTTAGTTTGTTGGAAAACGTTTTTATTTTAGACATTTTTGAGAGGATTAAATACGAAGCCACTGACAGCAGCCAGTTAGCTTAGCATAGCACAAAGACTGCAAACAGGGGTTAACAGTTATCCAGCTAACATAAGCCTCCTATCTGAACCTCTAATACTTACAAATGAACATGTTATATCTCGTTTGTGTAATGCCTGTGAAAGCCAAAGAGAAAAAAAAAGAAAAGTTAAACTTTGGTGTGCCAGGTTAATGGTGTTAACATGTTAATTAGTTAGAACAAGAAATTCCCCAAGCACAGTAACAAGAATCAGGTGCTGGTAGATAGCAGGATGAGGCTATGAAAAGTCAAAAAGAAGCTGATCTGGCACAGTGTGAGCCTGAGGAAGCAATGGGGGAAACATGTTGCTCACAATAAATGTAGTAAAGTCAGATCAGTGTGCAGTAGCATGTTTTGACTTTTCATGTTGATTCATTAGCTTTAGAGGAACTAGAAGCAGGTGTATTTTGTTACTTACAGACAGAACCAGGCTAGCTGTTTCCCTCGTTTTAAATCATTTATGCTAAGCTAGGCTAACCAACTGCTGGTGGTAGCTGCATATCGTACAGACATGACAGTGATATCTAACAACTTTTTATTTATGCCAAACAATATCAACTGGTGTTGTTGTAAAATAATTTCAGGTCACTTTGCATCAAAGACAAATATGCTTGTATGAAATGAGCAGTGGGCGCGTTTATATGTTATTCTATGTTCAATTTCTTGACAGCACAAACCCTCTCCCCACTTATGTCAGATTGGTCTAAATTGCAGTGTGTGTGTGTTGGCATTAACACTGACGATAAGCACAAGCATTTTTCTTGATCAATTTTGATTAGCAGTCTTCTCTTTGTACTGTTTTTACAGCCAGCTTAAACCCTCTTGTTAGGTTAAGCGCTCAAAGCAGGAACTATTTTCCAGTGTAAACACTACCTGCTAAATGCCTGGCTGCAAGGCAAGGAGATAAGCAGCAGTAATGATAAAATGTCCCAAAGCTCTTTGTTCTTGCTGGGAATGCAAGCGCACAGGTCAGAGTGTGGAATTTACAGAGAGCTTGCTCTTAATGAGAAAAAAAGACTGTTGTAAATCCTTTGGCAAACTTAGGCATGAAACATAGATTAGGGTGTTAATTAGCCACTATCACCCTACAGACAGATTATTAAACTCCAACAGAAATTACCAAGAGTTCTTATGGTGTAAATGAAAGTTATTACAAACTTGTGATTGTTCCATATTTAGGAAGTTGCAGTTGTTAAAGTGCAAAATTAGGGGAATTATATTTCTAATGTACACTTCAAAAGCACTTCACAGCATGCAGGACATGCTCACTCAACACTTTTTTAAATTAAACTTAAGATAAGTGACTATAAAGCACCATTGCCTTAAGGCATTGGGTAATTACCACTTTCACCTCGCCCCTCAGGCCTCCTACAACTTGTCCTACTCATGGCACGTTGCTCTGCAAACACTTTGAAGAGAAAAAAAGAGATGATATACAGATGGATTCACAGCTGTATGTCCCCTCCCCTTCGTTTTCCATAGCAGGGCTACAGTCCTTGGTTTCGCCCAGAGCCTTCCGACCCTCACTCCCTGACCCCAGTAGGGAGCTTGGAGCACTGCTGGTAGGATTGGGCATGAAGGGGGATTTAACAGCCACAGGGCTGGAAGGCAAAGAGGTGTTACATATAAAATTGTCCCACATGGCCATTATAACATCTCCCACCTGGTGAGTGCTGGGAACTCAGGGGAGCTGACAGCCTGGCAGGGAGGCCCAAAAAGTGCATGTTGACAAAAAACTTTTTCCACAATAGCTCCCAATGTTTGCTCAGGCTGATGCAGGGGAGCTGATTGTGATTTTACAAAGAGGGCTACTGCACTGTATTTAGTGGTAGTGGTGCTGTATAGACATGAATGCACTTCCTCCAAAAGCTTCAATAATAAACAATTCTGTTAAATGACAGCCTGGTACTTTCCCCCACGATCTATTGACGTTTTCCACGATTAAAGCCCCTAAGTCTCTGTAATGTAATCACATTACTGCCATAAGGTCTTTAGTTGATTGCAGGGAACATTTTCCCAAACATACTAATGTCAGCTGGCTATCCTCCCCTTCTGAAGTTCTCAGAATCTAGTCTGCTTTACACAGAAACGCTTTACCCACTAAGTGTTGGCCCTTTAAAAGTAGTTCCTCCTCAAGTATTTCTACAGGTCAATTACATTTTTTCCTCTGAGCTCACCAATAAAAAAGGTAAAGAGGTATCTCTTGAATCATTTCCATCAGTCTGTATTCTCAAATGTGTCACTTATGGTGATGAATTCCCTGTGATAATTCTTTCAATGTTTTCAGACACGTGTTATCCTTAGCTTTCTGTCAGCACCTGTCTGCCCTTCTTTTTCACCAAAATCCAGCCTGCAGTGATGCCACATGGAAACAGCTTCCGCGCTCTGACATCTGCTGTTATTTCACATGGAGCCTGAAATGTGTTTGGGGAAAAAAGAGCTAGGAAGAAATGGCAGCTTTACAAAGGCCTCATTGTTTAAGCAGTCTAATTGTCTTTTCAAGTATTGCCATGGTGAATCTCAGAGACGGATGGCTCACCTGTTCTTTCCATTGAAGCTCTCTTCTTGGATCTTCCCTGGTTGACCGCATCCACAGCAGCTCCGTTGGGTGGGAGGGGGACATGGAAACAGAAACTGAAGGAAACACTCAGCTTTCAAAACCTTCCACACTGTTCCATTAAAAACCTTTAGGTGCAGTCTTCAGTAAAAATCCCAATTTTTGCATTCATCAGTTAGACATCAGTGTATTGCGTTTAACTTTATTTGATAGGAACAGCTGAAGAGAGACAGGAAATGTGGGAGAGAAAGGGGGGGTGACATGCTGAACACAAACTCCGGCCGCTGTGGTAAGGATTTGTACATGGAGTGTGCGCTCCACCAGGTGAGCTAATGGGAACCCTGACATACCCTTGAGTGGCATGAGAAACAGATTAAAAATAGCTAAAATATCTGTAATACATTTTCATGAATGCCAAAAACAAAGGAAATCCACCTTGTGAAGCTATGGTTTTCAAATAAGTCCTTGAACTCTGTGGGAACAAGTTGGTAATCCCTCTTCAGTCCTCTTCAAAAGCATTACCTTTGTGATAAGCACATATACACACATACACTCACCTAAAGGATTATTAGGAACAACATACTAATACTGTGTTTGTCCCCCTTTCGCCTTCAGAACTGCCTTAATTCTACGTGGCATTGATTCAACAAGGTGCTGAAAGCATTCTTTAGAAATGTTGGCCCATATTGATAGGATAGCATCTTGCAGTTGATGGAGATTTGTGGGATGCACATCCAGGGCACGAAGCTCCCGTTCCACCACATCCCAAAGATGCTCTATTGGGTTGAGATCTGGTGACTGTGGGGGCCATTTTAGTACAGTGAACTCATTGTCATGTTAGAAACCAATTTGAAATGATTGGAGCTTTGTGACATGGTGCATTATCCTGCTGGAAGTAGCCATCAGAGGATGGGTACATGGTGGCCATAAAGGGATGGACATGGTCAGAAACAATGCTCAGGTAGGCCGTGGCATTTAAACGATGCCCAATTGGCAATAAAGGGCCTAAAGTGTGCCAAGAAAACATCCCCCACACCATTACACCACCAGCAGCAGCCTGCACAGTGGTAACAAGGCATGATGGATCCATGTTCTCATTCTGTTTACGCCAAATTCTGACTCTACCATCTGAATGTCTCAACAGAAATCGAGACTCATCAGACCAGGCAACATTTTTCCAGTCTTCAACTGTCCAATTTTGGTGAGCTCTTGCAAATTGTAGCCTCTTTTTCCTATTTGTAGTGGAGATGAGTGGTACCCGGTGGGGTCTTCTGCTGTTGTAGCCCATCCGCCTCAAGGTTGTGCGTGTTGTGGCTTCACAAATGCTTTGCTGCATACCTCGGTTGTAACGAGTGGTTATTTCAGTCAAAGTTGCTCTTCTATCAGCTTGAATCAGTCGGCCCATTCTCCTCTGACCTCTAGCATCAATGAGGCATTTTCGCCCACAGGACTGCCGCATACTGGATGTTTTTCCCTTTTCACACCATTCTTTGTAAACCCTAGAAATGGTTGTGCGTGAAAATCCCAGTAACTGAGCAGATTGTGAAATACTCAGACCGGCCCGTCTGGCACCAACAACCATGCCACGCTCAAAATTGCTTAAATCACCTTTCTTTCCCATTCTGACATTCAGTTTGGAGTTCAGGAGATTGTCTTGACCAGGACCACACCCCTAAATGCATTGAAGCAACTGCCATGTGATTGGTTGATTAGATAATTGCATTAATGAGAAACTGAACAGGTGTTCCTAATAATCCTTTAGGTGAGTGTATATGTATGCTGTATGAAAACATTTTCTGCTCTATTCAAAAAACTGAATATGTATATTTCTACTAGGGCTGCAGCTTATGATGATTTTAGTATTCAAAGCTTCGTAAGATTATTTCAACGATTCATCGATGCGTCGTTTAAGAAGTACTTTTGCTTTATAGGTGATAGATATTTATTAGTCCTTTCGGATATTCATAGTGTGTCATACAGCAAACATCAGACCAACAACCAGACAGCTGCTTTACAAACACAAACATCACCCGAGTGCTATACAAGTTATACTACAGGCTCGTCCAGACTAACGATGACAGGGACACACACACGCTACAGGAGCTGACAGCGGCTATGGCACCCGACGCTGGTCTCCAAACCACATTTTGTCAAGAAAACACGTGAAATGTGAAACGGGAAATGAGAGATCCTGCACAGGAAACCGCTATTATAGCAATTATAAAGACAAAGAATCTGGTTGAAAGGATGGATTAGTACACGCAGGTAACAGGTATTGTCTGAGCTACAGAGAGCTGGAGGGGAGTTAAAAGGTGCAGCTCCCGACAGCCAGTTAACTCCTGACTGTGAGGTTACAACTCACAGCCCAAAAAGGAGAACAAACGCACGTGTGCACATTTTCAGCTGAGATCTGCGGCTTACTTTGGCTTCAACTCAACAATCAATCATGATTTCAGCTAAATGCTAAAGTTGCTGTTACTGTTTGTGTGCTGTGTTCACAGCGTAAACGCGATGTGCGACAGTAATAAATGTCCCTGCGAAACACTGTGCTGTATAGTTACATGGATTAAACAAAGCATCGATGCAAAGAATTTGTGTCGAAGCATTTTATGAATCGATTTAATCGATGAATCGTTTCAACCCTAGTTCTTCTCACATCTTCTCACATCACTTGTCTTGGTCATATGACCTACCATAAGGCCTACAGCTCTTTGAGGGCTGAAAGACTGATTGGTATGTTTGATTGGTTTAGATTGGTAGATGTTTTATTACAGAAAGTGTATGAAACCCATGACCGAAATAGTAATTATGTTACTCATGGATGGAATTATAATTTAAAAAGAAACCTATTCCCCTTTTTGCTGAGGACTCCCTGAAACCACCATAAGGACCCCTGGGGGTCCCCGGACCCCACTTTGAGAACCACTGTTCTAAGGCACAGTTTATGTCTGCTTGCTCTGACATTCTGAATGTTTTTGAAATGAAAATGTGTTTTTTAATGTTTGTTTTTTTATTGCTTTAACTTGCTTGGTCTAATTGAAGAATTTGTGTGAATTTTGAATTTTATGCCATTTTAAACCTACTTTTATCACTTACTTAACCAACATAAAATCAAAAAGGGCATAAAGTTTGTGTGTTAGGGAGGTCTAAGGAGTAAAATGCATGTACTCAAATTGAAAATTTGGGATTAAACGGGTTAAACACAACAACCAGTAACCTAAAATATATACATATATACATAAGTATTGTTTTAAGACAGACTTAATTAAATATAACTTTTGTATCCTTTATATAATTTAGTCCCACTCAGTCCCACTTTTTGTCAGACTTGCCAGATCATCTCAAATACACAAAGTGTCCTGTCTAAAGTCAGTCTTTTGTAAAGGGTCAGCTCCAGCAATTGTGCAGATAAAGGTCAGATTACAAATCATCAAATCAGTTGTATGATGTTTTTTGTGGCCCTGTGGGAACTTAGTCAAGTCTACAAAACGCTTGGGCTTAGATACTGTTGGCCATAAACTTTTAACAGAAAGCTTGTGTTACGAACTGGAGGTGAGAAGATTAAATAGTAAATCTAGCTATTACTACTACTACTGATAAACTATTAGTTGCATTGCAAACTACCCCTATGTTTTATTATTTTGATAATAACTTAATTTGCCCTGCGATGGACTGGCGACTGGACTTCGCCCAATGTCAGCTGGGATAGGCTCCAGCCCCCCGCAACCCTGTACACGGGATAAGCGGTTGACGATGGATGGATGGATAATTTAATTTATTTGTATTAACAGTCTTCACTGCTATTGCATGGATAACAAAGGAAATTAATGTGGGACACATTTCCTTTGGGATATTAAAATTGATTTGGTTTTTGTTTTATTATTTTAGTTGTGCATTTTTGTTATCAGACATTTTGACTTGTTAAAACTTTCTATGACTTTAGAGATGTGCTCTTCATTTTCTCACAGGAAAGCATCAGATGGACCGCCTGACATGAGAGAGGGGAAAATGATTAAAAGTGTGCAAGACAAACGAGGACTTCAGCTCCAGTACTTGAGGGCCCTCCAACTAACATCCTTAAGAGAGCAACAATAATCACAGATGTGATTGGCTCCTTGATGTTGGGCTCCAGTCTCAATTTGTGATGCTGCTTGAATGTTTGGCTTATTCTTTTCAAAAGAAGCCAAGTTCAATAGCCTTTAGCACTGAAAAATAAATCAAAAGGAATGGCTGAACAGGCCTATAAATCACTGCTTCATCAGTTTCCTTTTCAGCTGGAAACACATGGATTACAAGTCTGTACAGAAGGCTAGTTCGCTTATTTGACATCAGTGTATATTGATAGGAAACATGGAAAAAGAGTGAGAAGGATGACATGCAACAAAAGTCCCTAGCTGGAATTGAACCTACAGTATTGCAATTGCATGGTATATGGCCTCACTATTATCTCCTATCAACTGTCATTTTACAAGAGTAAGGCTGAATATTAAATCAGTCTGGAGAGGTTCTATACTACAGAAGCCCTAAGCGGCCATCAATTCAAATATTTCTTTACTCCATTTTCCTGTGATAGCGGGATACTTTTCTTGTGATCTCGAGATAACGAACCAGTAGTTTAACATAGTGGTTTAATGGTAATTTCAGTCACAATGTAAGTGTCACTGGTTAGCTCAGTTGGTAGAGTACAGGGCTCATGTTCTTGGAGTGGTGGATTTGATCCTCATGAAACCCCACAACCCCACTTTTTTTTTCTTTTTGTATCTTCTTCATAATCCTCTTCAGTAAAGTTCTTATGAAGAGACTGTTTCACATACTCACTATAAAGCACATGCTGGACTGCGTGCATCCTGGCAATTGGTCCACATCCATCAACCTATGGACTTTTCATTTTTCATCATTCCCAGGCAGAGGAAATTCCTGCTTCTCATTCAAGGGAATCCATTTAACGTTACACATTTCCTGATGGCTATTTCGGAACCTTTGAAATAGCCGTTGGGAAATGTGTGATTATCACGTTATCACGGGAAAACAACAGGCGATATCTCAAGATCACGAAATAATTATCCCGTAAAAAATATTTGAATGGATAACCGCATAGGGCTTCTTTACTATAATTCATCCTGCTTAGTACCTACTTTGTATTCAAGGCGTGACATAGCTTAAACCTTTGTGCCGTAGAGCTCCATTGGTACACAACAAGACAACGACAAGAGTCTACGGGCATGCTTGTGGCTCTGTGAGGTTGCACTTCAGCACAGCTGTGCATTGAGCCAGCACTGGCTGACATGCTAAACATGGCACTGTGGTTTATGTCAATCCCAACAACTTGTCATATATACATGCAATAATACTCCTTAATCTGTATTAATCCGCGGCTGAAAATAGTCTCCACTAAATGCTAAAAACTACAATGCCTACTTGTTTTAGGATTACTGAGCCTTTTAAAACTACAAAATGTAATATTTGTAAATACAGTGTTGGTTGTAGTCTTTCCATTTGATTTGTTAGCAATAAGAAAAATAGAATGCCAGTATTATCATTTAAGGATGCATTTATATGGGTCACATTATTTTGCTGTTTCCTTGGCAATTTGATTGCTGAGGTGTATCTGCAATATCACGAGTGCCTGCCTGGGATCTTTCCTTTTCCACTGCAAAGATGTCAATTAAACAAAAAAGGATTTGAGACATAAGGAATATTAATGTCAACATTTAACTTAAAACTACCTCAGATTGCTTCAATCACTGTAGCACATTTCCTTGATAATCAGAGGAAGTGTGTATCATTTTGACTGTATGTTTAATCAAAATTAAAATTTTCCCTTTTGAACATGGGCACTTAGATTTGGAGTGTGGACCACTTGAACCACACAAACCTTCAGCTTTCTGCTGTCTATTTTTGCAACCTGTGCTCTACAGGCTGCCAAGGAATGTGCCAGTATCAACACGCTTAAATTCCACTAAAAATTCCTACTAAATGGCCCATTCACAAACAAATCCAGCCTGTCCTGGCCTGATGTGAGCCTCCTCCTTGGCCCTGGAGTTAATACTGGTGCATGCTGAGGTACTCAGGTGGCCTTACACCTTGTTTTGTAACTGTATCTACTTGGCGGCTGGTATTGTGTTTTGTGGTGTCCTGTGGGCCACAGTGCTATAAAGAAGCTTGTTTCCTGGTGGCACTCTGACTGATTGGACAATGGAGAAGCCTGGGAACTGAAACACAGTGGGCAGCCACTAGTGGAAACCCTAGAGCTGTGATCTGCTCCCAAGTCACTGCCTTGTTTTTGTCATTATAGTACCCTATAATGTAGATGAGCCTTCCCACTAAGAGTACTGTATGATCTAGCTGTGCCTGTGAGGGGTAAAAGCAGGACACAGTTTTTCTCAGTGGTTTGCCTGCACATGACTGACAAACTGACAATATGAAGCTCCATGGAGTAGCTAGCCAGAGTTTAGATATGAAAAAGTGTTTGTTCTTTTGCCAGAGAAAATGAAAAATGGTTTTATTTTGTTTACAGACAGTATTTTGTCAGTTGTCAGTTCAAAGGCGCTTGTATTTGAGCGCAACTGTTTTCCATGTGTGTTCACTTATACAGGTCTTAAAAACAATTCAAGGATATCATCCCTACACAACTGATAGTCAAAACTCACATAGACTACAGTTAAACCAAGAATCTGTATGGATAAACCAATCGGCATCTGTGCAAATCTGGATCCTCCGGGCTAAAAAAAAATCATCCCAATATGGAAGTTGAGGCAGGCTCCAAAAGTAAGTCAATCCAGAGACGTTATCTCATGTTAAAATTCCCAACATTGTAGCAAACATAAACATATTTACAGCCTGGTACAAAAACAGTTTTGGTCTCTATATCTAATTTCCCCATTCAACTCTGGTTGAATTTTTATATAACTCACCCACTAAAATGACATTAAGTTATGCATAATTATGGGCATAGCTGCTTTGAGTGATAGATGGGTGCCGACCTGACCTGTTGCAATCTGTACATTCATGTGATGTGGTGTGAGAATAATCGGAATAATTATTGCTGAAATTTCGCCTCACGGCAAGAAGGTCGTGGGTTCAAACCCCGGTTGGCCCGGCCTTTCTGTGTGGAGTTGGGTTTTCTCCGGGTGCTCCGGCTTCCTCCCACCGTCCAAAGACATGCAGGCATAGGTTAATTGGTGTCTCTAAATTGTCCTTAGGTGTGAGTGGTTGTCTGTCTATGTGAATGGACTGGAGACCTGTCCAGGGTGTACCCCGCCATTTGCCCGATGCCAGCTGGGATTGGCTCCAGCCCCCCCACGACCCTGTACGCAGGATAAGCGGTTGATGATGGATGGATGGAGTTGCTGTTGATGTCATACATGTGAAAACATGGCGGAGAACATGGTTGATGGTTTGAAACATTTGACAAATGGTGCAAAATCATGTATTCCTTTTACACTTTTTGATAACGTGTCATTTGTAATATGGTAGTGGTGCCAACTAGCAGAGTTTCAGGAGTAGGACCACACATCAACCATGTCATCGCCAGCTTTTCCATAAATACCCACACGTCCCAACTCCTCTTCTTCGCTCTTGCATTCTGCATCCCTCCCCCCCACCCTTTTCTCTGTCCTGCCTCCTGATCTCCTTCTTCCTCTCCATAGGGTTATGAGAGGGTCCGTCATGCCCGGGTGCTACGGCGGATTTCCCCATCGTAGCTTCCCCACAATGCTTTGAATGTCTGTTCAGCAACTGCAAGCCTCGTACATTTTTTTTTCATCTTTTACTTCTTGTACATCTTTTTTGATCATCAATAAATCACTTAATCGTACCTGTTGATTGTGTGGTCCTTGCCAGTGAATTAGGTTATAACGGTTAGTTTGCTGTCCATGTAGAGTCTAGATTAGTTAGGTAAGTAACAAAAATCACTTTGTAATCGAAAGCTTCAAACTGTTTCAGTATACTTGGATGACCAGCACATCTTTGTAGTACCGTCAATGTTTTTTCCCACATTCTGACTTAAAAGCACATGAACACACTGACGTTGGAAGAACGACTTCACAATTTGGCAAATAGGACTATCCAAGGAGCATGTGAATGCACCTTTTATAAGATGGTGACGTCAATGGGTGACGTCGCGTGGCTATGTCCACTTCTTTTATACAGTCTATGATCTGAACTCATAATGTAACATTGAGTGAAACATGTTCCAGAACAAGAAAGCTTTGTCATTTATAAAGATAATTCTGTTTATTTTTTTGACTGCTTGGGCATTTTTTCATAGTTTCTTTACACAGTTTTAAAGGTAACTATGGATGGGATGAACAAGGTGACAGTCACGTCATTCTGTAGCGCCGAGACGCTAAAGAATGATTTGATTCGATCGCCAACAATTTTGATTATCAACTCACCATCTATGTATGAAGTAAAATAATTTCAGCTTTTCCCATGTGAGGATTTCTTTCTCCTATCTGTTTTGGTTTCGGCCTGTTCAAACAAACAAATAATTTGAAGATGTCCTTTTGGGAAACTTCCATCTCTTGGCCTGTACCACGACTCGAGGTGCCTGTTGCTGCTGCCTAGCCATGTAGCACTTTGTCTTCCTCGTCCACTTTCCTCCTTCTCCGCTCAGACAGAACAAGCAGCTTTCTGTGGAGCGTAAGTGATAAAATTGATGCTTTTCTAGAGAGTTAAGGTGTCATGTCAATCGAGCATGAGCTTTTACATACTGATGCATGTCATGATACAGTGCCTAGAGAAGCAAATCACTCGTGTCCAATAGAAAATGAATAGGGCCATCCGCAACACAATGCTGTTGCTTAGCCATGTAGCACTTTGTCTTCCTCGTCCACTTTCCTTCTTCTCATGATAAAATTGTCAGTCGCTTTGTATAAAAGCGTCTGCCAAATGAGTAAATGTAAATGTAAAATTGCTGTTTCTCTGGAGTTAATATGTCAGATCAATCGAGCGTGAGATTTTACATAGACAATAAAAGGCGAGGGTATTTTGGTGCATATCATGCTACAGTGCCTGGAGAAGCAAATCACTCGTGTCCAATAGAAAATGAATAGGGCCATCTGCAAAACAATGCTGTCAGTAAGTTAGCTGATTTTGCTGCTAAAGCTCAGCTAAAAAGCAGCATAGCAACTGAAACGAAAGGGCTTAGCTGCATTTGCATCGAGTTGCACCTGAACTCAGGGACTACTACTTACTACCACAACTACATAAATAATAGTAAATATCCATCAAAGTTTACAGACAAACACTGACCTACCTGCTTGCTGTAGTTGTACACAGTTTTCCTTCACAATGAGGAACTTTTACTGACATTTAAGGTGCACTCCAAAAAAGTAGTTTAGGCAGTATGGATAAACTTTTTGCTTGTTTACAACCTGTCAAACATCTGACTGCTTGTGTCAAAACTTTGTTAAAGGGATGTCGTTGTGCTCTCAGATCTCGGCAATTACTGTTTTACAGTACAGTACAGTACCCCACTGAAGGATGGCCTCACTTTGAACATAAGACATGTTAAAATGATCTCTTGAGCAGAAACAACGTACTGCTAAAGGCCGCTTTTACTCAACTTTGCAAACCAGCTATGAGTTAAATTAATACGGCACAGGTTTTTTAATATTTCCCTGGATGACAGGGCCTGCCTGGTGCTCTGGTATTCATCATCCAAGAGCACAGCAGAGAAGAATCCCTGGTACGACACAGTGACACTTTGTGTTTGGCCGTACATCTCTCTGTCACTCCAAGTGCTCTGTCATCTGCGATATTGCTGATATTGGCATGGGAAAAAACAGACGTGCTCGCAGTGCTGCAAAGCAGACTTTTCTCCGGCGTAAATCACTCGGTTTGACTTGTCTGAAGATAACAAACATGCACGTTTAGATGTGCACATACACACAAGAAAAACAACGTAGACAAGCTGGCTGATTGAAGATCTGGGACTGAGACTGGGGTATTTCCTGAGGCTGTGATGGAGGAGTGGCCTGGCTTGTCTCTGCTTGGCAGCTCTCTGTCTGTTTATCTCAGTCTATTCGCTGAACCCCCACCTTCTCTTTTTCTATGGTTCGTGACACCTTTCCAAAATGACAGCGATCTCTGAGGAGATAAAACTAAATGCCTCATGCATTAGCATTTCTCTTCTTTGTTGATTCTCAATCTCAGTCTTGGCATTTTTTCCCTTCCCATCACCACCACTGTTCTGTCTCCTTTTCTTTCTCACTGTCCCTCTTTCTGCTCCTTCTGAACGAGTGCCACACTCCCACACAGTGAATGCTGTGAGCCACACATACCCTGTGACCCCGCCCGGCCACTGTGCTATAAAAAGCTAGTTAGTTTTCATCCAAACCCATGGAAATCAGTAGCAATGCCAGCCACCACCCTTACTTAACCCTCCAGTCTACTTCCTGCCAAGGACGTGCCATTTGTGCCACTGTGTGAACCCTCCAGAGTACAGAGTGTTGTGAAACTTTGCATCTATTATGATTTTATGCAGTGTTGTTTTTAGCCGAGGCTGTACTCTAGATAGCTCCGCAAACAGTCTATGTAGTTGTTTTTTTTCTTGCAAAGTAAACAGGCAGCAGTCTTCCTTGAGCAATGGAAAGCTTTTGTTGTTGAAAGGAATCCATCATGAAAAGAGGTTTGTCATGTACCTTTCATTTCTCCTTATGTTGTTTTCCATACAGGACATTTTTATCTTCATGTCAACACGTTAACTCTGGACAGCTATAGTAGATATCAGGTTTTCCAGAGACGTCTCTTTCTCTCGGACACAAAGGCACGTGTTTGTTTGTTTTTGCAGTGGTGGATGAAGAAATCATATCTGTTTCTTAGGTAAAAGTAGAAATAGCACTACAACAAGCAGTCATAGTTTCAAAAGTAAAAGTTCTGAAAGCACAAAAAGGACCCTTTTAGAGAGTTGGATTATTATAAATATTATTTTAGAGCCACCAGTTACTGGTCACTGCCAAGAAATAGTCTGGAACATAATATGGTAAATTGATGTGATAACATATAATATGAGAATGGTATGTCACAGCAAGAAAACTAATAACTTTATTCTCCCAAAATGTTAAACTATTTCAACACATTAACAGAATTTTGATGCCAAAGCTAGTTGAGGTGAAGCAGTTTCATTTTAAACTTGCAATAACAGAATTCACACAAAACAGATGCTTTGTGCGGCTGAAAAAGTGCACAGTGAAGACGTGGGCCGGAAAGAAACGCAGTGAGCTGAAACTGTCTATAAAGCTCCACCAAGCTGGTTGAGGCTATAATTCTTTGTCGGTTCATCACTAAGAGGGACTTCTTTTACATGGTCAGATTTATAGTTAATTCTAATTCTTTTATACCGTAATAAACAAAATAGACATCATCACAAAGTAACTCCAGGAATTCACTGATGGTATATAAAACACTGCAAGAGCTGGCGCTATCTTACAGTCATGAATGCAGGAGGACAGTTATTGTTGGCTGACAGCTCTGGATATGGGACACACTTGAGGTTAAAGACAGCATGTTACGACCCAGTTATTGCATGGATAGGTTGTAGGTAACTTAGATTTACCAACAAAAAAAACAGAAGCCAAACTACAAAGGAAAAAGGCCCAGAGGGTGCCGCTTAAATGAAATACTGAGGCCGCAACACAGCAGGTAATTAAAGCTTGCTAAGAGAAAATAAATGCTGCTCACACGTCACCGTAGGGGAAAGGATTCGGCTGTGATGTGGGGAGTCTGTGAGAGGGTCAAGCTTTGAACGGGAGGGAAGATGGATGTAGTGGCGGGGGCGGAGGGTGTGGAGGTCTTGAAATGGAGCGGAGAACCAAAGGCCTGAGTCAAGACTGTTTATCCTCCCTTTCCTTTCATTTGGGACATTTGCTGGCCATAATATAAGCATAGGTATACGCAAAGTCACATAGAATAATACACGGTTGACCATAATCACCCTAATCCTAAAGTATTCTTTTGTGTGTGAGTGTGTGTGTGTGTGTGTGTGTGTGTGTGTGAGAGAGAGAGAGAGAGAGGCAAAGAACTCTCTTCTGTCTGACAGGCAGGACATACTTTCTAAACTGCACTGCGCACGAGTATGGGAGGGGTGGGAAAAAATTTAGTAAAGTAAGTATACTTTCAAAAATAGACATGTTTAAAGATAATATTTATCATTTAACAAAATAGAAAGTGAGTGAATAAAAGGAACAATGTAAATCCAATCATTATTTTGTGTGACCACCACAACAGCATCAATAATTTTAGGTACACTCAAGGCATGCAGGGGTTTCCAGGTGTGCTATCCAAGCTCTTTTGAAGAAGCACAAAGAAACCTTAGACACAGTGGTCGACCAAAGACTAAAGCATACGGAAAACACATCATGCTGACATCATGTCCAGCTCAGAAATGGTAGAAAACAGTGGGAGCCTGATACATCCATCTACTGTCCAGAGAAGTCTGCTCAGAAGGGGCCTTCATGGAAGACTTGTAGTCAAAAAGCCATACCTCTGAAATGGAAACAAGGCCAGGCAACTCAACGAAAAAAGCGTGGGGGGGAAATACAGGAACTGGAGTGATGTCAGCAGGTGCTCTGGACTGACGAAATATTTGGTTGTAGCAGAAGGCAGTTTGCCAAAGGGGTGTAGACTCAACCCTTGGTACAAGAATGAGCATAAGTGAAAAATGGTGGAGGTTCTTGCAAGTTTGGGGCTCTACAAACAGATTTGGGGATTTGGTCAGAATTAATGGTTTCCTCAATGCTGAGAAGTACAGGCAGATATGTATTCATCATGCAATACCATCAGGTAGGCATCTGATTGGCCCCAAATATATTCTGCAGCAGGACAACAACCCCAAACATACAATGAAAGTCATTAAGAACTATCACCAGCATAAAGAAGAACAAGGAGTCCTGGAAGTCCTGGTCCCCACAGAGCTCTGATCTCAACATCGAGTCTGTCTGGGATTACATGAAGAGAGAGAAGCAACTGAGGTTGCCTAAATCCACAGAAGGTCTGTGGGAAGTTCTCCAAGATGTTTGGGACAACCTACCTGCAGAGTTCCTTCAAAAACTACTATGCAAGTATATCAAGAAGAACTGGTGCTGTTTTGAAGGCAAAGGGTGGTCACACCAAATATTGATTTGATTTTGCATTTTTTAATTGATACATATATATGTTAATTGATCCATATATAAATGTATATATTATATATATGTATACTGTATATATGTAAAATCAGTGTGATTCTATAAGTGATAGTGGATCTTAATTCAGCCAATGCAACAATCTTTTTTTTCTTGAGGCCAAATGTTCTCCTCTTTCCCTCTGCTGGCATGTGAACATCTCATCCAACTTTGCAAAGTATCACTTTTGAGCATAATGACAGCGTTTCAGAGCAAGCTGTGTTCATTTTATATCACAGTGGAGAGACGGCATACTGTGAAATTCAACGTTTAGAGCTAGAACACAAGCTCTAGTCTTTCCTCTGTGACCAAACACACAAATGTAGGGTCACGCTTCCTGTATTTAGTTACTTTCTCGGTTAGTGTGTGGACAGGTTTATTCAGAAAGGAGTACATTTATAGAGGGATTTGTGCAAAAGACTCCAGTTAACTGTCAGAAAGACTTTCTTTGACATGGTAGGTGATCTGAAAGGAAAATTCACCTTTTTCTTTTGTTTTTTCACTGTTTTCACCAACATAGCTAGGTTTGCTTTGTGGATTGTGATACTTTTACAAAAGAGTCCAATGGGACACAAAATACAGGCCTCAGACAATAAGATATTGGGAAATATGCTTATTTTGTCTCTCTGAATATGAGATGAGAAGATTTAGTGTATGTGTGTTATGCATAGGGCTGGAGTCAGAAAGACAGATGGACTGAAGAATATCCTTTAAAAGACCTTATGCTGACTAATTAACACTGTACATATTTTTTTAAACTCGTAAAGAAAGAGAAATAAGAAACAACAATTTGCAATTTTAGTAAGAATCTTGTGCTTGAAATATTTCTGGCCAAACAACAGCTGTGTGCACTAACTGTGGCCAACATCCCAAAGTCTTCTCACAACGAGGTTGCCATGTTTGGGACCACCGTGCCTGTTCAGACAACAAAAGCAAAAATCCATCAACCATGTCTGGCAACTGAAGTACCAAAGTAATGGATGAAGTTCGAACATGTAACTCTGCTTAAAATCACATTGTCGTTTTAACATGTCTGTTTATGCATCTTGAGTTGCATATTATTGGACAAGGCTAGGTTGTTTTGTGGTGTCACAAGTCTTTATTCTAAGCTTGGTTAAACACATCACAACTCCGGCTCAATACTTTAAGGAAAATTTCAGTATATTTCAACACGGCATAAATTCCCATAAATGCGGCCATTTTTACTATGGGTCGTGCAGACTTTGCGCTCGTTTCCTCCATTGTAGAGATAATTCATTTCATCAATCACGCTTGTCTCTGTGTCCGGCTGAAAGTAAACACAAAAAGTGGCCGCATGGGATAGCCATGAAAGCTAACTGCAAAGAGATCTACATCCGGGTCAACTTGCAAGCAGTAACTGAACCTTTCTAAATACACTGTCATACCCACCTCCATCAAAATTTTAAATCAAAATTTTAAATAGATCTGTCTGCTGAGGCCTGGGAAGTGTGCAATAACTTGGTGTTCTGCTTTTTGTTTTTGTATTTTATGTTATGTTGTTTTTTGTTTTATTATTTGTTTTAATATTTTAATGGATGTGTCATGAGTGTGTATGTAGCCTACGTGTACGTCTTCAGCTGTTATTTGTATTTTACGTGTATTTATTGTAAGGACAGCTACTACTATGCACTACGCACTTTTGAGTCCATGACAAATTTCCATAGGGGACAATAAAGTACATTCTATTCTATTCTATTCTAACTAACTTAGTACACTGGCTAATGTGTTAGCAAACTGTTGCCTCTTTACACATCCAGCAGACGTCAGCATTATTTTTTTGTAAATCTGTAATCCAATATGGACTCTCCTTTAGGCTCTGTTTTGGTCTAACTCCTGAGAGGAGTATCTTACTCTTTAGTGGCTAAATGCTCTACTGTGTCTGCTGTTTGGTGCTGGTCAGTTAATGTGCAGTGGAATAATCAGAGATTATTTTACTGAAAACAGCTGAAATCCTGCAGCTGGAAATGAGGTTGATGAGAGCGGTGAGGCTTGAGCCGTGACACCAAATCAATGAACAGAAAGTAGAGTTGTTTCTGGGATTTCCCTTCCAAGAAGAACCTGATCAACTTGTAGTGAAGGAAATTCCTTCTCGTCAGACATAGCTCAGGCCTTTCTGTTCTCCTAAGATAATGCCAGTTGTCTTTGTTTCCCCTTGCTTCATTCATTTGTCGTCCACCATGCCAATAACACATTTGAGATTTAAATACAATACAATTATTTCCAATTATTCTTATTGCCAAGCAGATTTCTTTTATCTGACAAATAAACCAAGGTCTATTGCTATTAACTTGCCATAGTTTGGGAGAATCTGAGTGGAGTGATCACTTTATGTGCGCCTTGTTTCCAGTGGAATCGTTTCCCCCTCAGGCTCCGCAGGGAAGACTTTTGAACAGAAAATGAGACCAAACAACGCACTTTTTGTTGTGACTCCGTGCAGCTGAAACACTTTGTGACAGCTTGTGGTGAGATCACAGATATATAGAAGTTATTGGCTCATTATTTATTGCTAAGAATTTTCCCAGAGGACAGTACAGGATCTTCGGAGGAGGGAGGGATCAGATTTTGCCCTGGGGATCTCCTTTGGCATGTGTAGACACACAGAAAGCAGAATTTCACAAGAGGTTGACAACGACCCGGGAGGAATTGGTCAAGTGTTCACCTGTTAGAAACTTGTTTCCTTGAAAGGTTGTCCAGGACATTCTGACCTTTTCTAGAGCTTTTTTGCTCTGAAATGAATTTGAGAGACCAAGTGGGGTTTTAGATACTGCAGCACTTTCCTACTGACTTCTCCACTTGGCCCCTTGATGCCTGCATTTACTGAAGTTTGCTCTGTTAATTCTGTATTTCTGTAACTTGCGGAAAATTGACTCTGTTCTGTTATTTACCGAGCTGGAAGGGATATTAATGCAAAAATCTTTTGGGACATCCCTCAGCTGAACGAAAATCCCTTTTCCACCTGATATCACTTGAACCTGAGAACGTCTCCATGGTGTTTAATAAATAAGTACTCACCTAGTTCTGTTTTTCAACATCTCCAGATTTACAATCCCTCCTCTGATGACTTCTGGAGTGTGTTTCACATCCTCTCTGACCCCTCAGCTCTTATTACATTTGGAGTGTTCAGTGGCTAAGTTGTTTAAATGGACGCACAGTCATGCACAGCTCCGGTCGAGAGTAGATCATCAGATCTTCAGGGATGGCAGGGTCCACGCGCCTCGATGATCATGGTTTTGCATATAGCCAAACTGTTTAAGCTATAAAAGGTTATTCCTCATCCTGTGTTCACTGAAGCAAATGAAACTGATAAAATGCACTTATGCAGGGTCATCACACACCCGATTAGGAGCGAAGTGCTCTGAGCCAATAAGCAGCTGGTTATGTCACTCTAATTCTCTAATATAAGATGCTCAATTCAAAAGTAGATCATAGAGTTGTTAAAAATAGAAATGACGGAAATGTACCTCCATCATCACATGGGCAGTTCTTTGTGTGATTTTAAACTCTAAATGGATATTTTATGTGTGCATCTCTACATAGCTTTCTGTTTTTTCACTGCTATAACTGTGAATGAGCCACTAGGGATGTGGGACTGGGTCAGGAAATGCCGATGTGGAAGGCAGTGGCTCTCCGTAGGATTCCACTGGCTGGGAGGCCCTCTCTGACTGGCCAGACTGGAATCTACAGGAAAGAGGAAACAGGACGGCTAATGCACCAAGTGATTCCTCTCATCAGACGGCTGCAACCCTTCAAAGGCAGGGAGAGGGAGAGAGAGAGAGGGAGAGAGAGAAAGAACCAAATACCATTTTTTCTCAGAGAGGAACTAGGGCTCAGCATTCCTGGCATTGCCACTGGCCTCCAAACAATCCATACTCTATCCTGTGTGTGCTGGGAGAGTGAATGGCCACAGTGTGTGCGACTCACAGGCCCAGTTTGCGCAGCAAAGGGAGAGCAGCCAACGTTGCAGGCGCACTCAGAGCCCCAGACCCGGCCCAGCCTCCGTCCCAAGCCGCTAAGCCAAACACTGGCATGTCTGAGACGGCACTGTTGAGCCACTGCACAGGCCCGACCACTGCTGAAAACACACTCCAGAAAATAAACAGGCCGGGGCCCAAGAAGAGCAAATATTTGATCAATCTGAGAAAGACGAAAAAAAGGATGAATGTACAAAGGTGGTGGAGGAGTGAGAGGGGAGGAGCGGGGCAGGGATGGCTGGAGATGAAAGGAGCGGCCATTGTGTAAATCACACTTCTTAAGGTAAACCGCAGCTTCTGTGACTGGGTCATTAGTGCTGCAAGTAATAATAACAGACAAAAACATATATGAAGTAGAATATAAATAGAATATGATCATTGACGTTGTTGAATGGACAGTTTTGAAAAAAAATCGCTCTGGAGAAGGCATAGAAAAAACATTTGACAAAATATGTGTGATGTGACTTACATGAGACTTACAGAAGGTGACATGAATTATGTACTGAAGTGACCTGCAGTGCTCATCTTCTCAGGGTGCCATAAAATTCTTGACATTCATTCTTGACTTTGGAAATAGTAGTTTGACAGTTTCTGAAAAAAAAAAGTCATCATTTTTTCTAGCGCTTTCAGGCGCATCTCATTGGCCTTCATTTATGGACAGAGTTTGCCCAGTTGTCATGGCGATGGCTCAGCTGTCATCACGCTGTTGTCATTCAGTACTTAGGTTACGTGATCACACCTGAGCCGCTGATGAAGGCCGTGAGATGTGGCTTAAAGCTCCAGAAAAAAGCTTGTAAGTGGACCTTAGGAATTAAACTGAACTGAACTTACGCACTCAACTGATGAAGGTCATGAGATCAGAGAAGCAGACATTGAGTTTGTTGTTGTTTTTGCTTTGTTTTTTCTCAAAGTTCCTTACTAAATTCTATATAAAGCCAGTGAATCTTTACTCTCAAGGCTCAATTTTGCAAGTAACACGAAAGGTGGCAGACAAGTACAATTCTATTATGTTATCACTGTAGCTGCAAACTATTTGTAGTGTTTATTAGGAGATATGATATTAATATTATGTCAACAATATGCATCACTTCAGAATCATGTTGGAGGTCACAGACTAGTGTCTCAATGTACACTGAACAAGTAACCTTATCAGTGTCAGTGTCACCTCACTGTGCTGGAGTATAGACTGGTGTGAGACACAACTCTTTCACATTATGTTTCAGTGACATCTAATAATGTAACAGTAACCGGTGTAACAAAGGTTAGCGTGACAGAAATGATTTGCATGTGTTTGGTGTTTGTCAAGTAGCAAACAGGTTGGACAGAAAGCAGTGATTATGACTCAGCTGGTCTGAGTGAGTCATTGTGTGGGAGCTTATGCACGGGGATATCTAACACCTACCCATATTGTCTAACCTGCTTCTTCTGTTCCAGATCCGTCTGCATGCCAAGTAGCTCACTGCCATCAGGCTGGGCTGCTTACTTTGTAAAATGAGCTTAGTATCTCTAAAGAAATCAGCCCACCTTAAAAGTACAACATGAAAAAACATTTCCCTTGTTTACAGTTTATCCAAACCTAACCAGGACCTTGACTTGACCTAAACTAAACTGTTAAGAAAAGGGTACGGCTGAATTGTGACATTGTGATGTCCACAGCTTGTACTGCACATTTCAGTGTTCAATAGTTTGACTTATTAAAAGTTGAAGTTTTAAAAAATGTGCTTATTCATTTCTTTCATTGATGTCCATGTAATTCCACAGAAATGTAAAAATTACTAATTATTTTACATACCACAAATCATATGCTGTAACTACATTGCTAAAGAAAATTAAGGGAACACTTAATCGTCATGTCACTTAAACTTCAGGGATATAAATCTTTCCAGTTAGGAAGCATAAGCGATTGTGATTCTTTCACTTGGTTTGGTGCAAATGAAAGTAACAACAGGTGCATCAAACAGAGGCAACAGCAAGACAACCCTCCTAAAGAGGGAATGGTTTTGCAGGTGGTGGCCACAGACTGTTTCTCTCTCCTTATCCTTCCTGACTGATTGCTCTCTAGTTTTGCATTTTGCTAGTGTCCTTCGCGCTACTGGTAGCATGAGGCGGTACCTGCAGTCCAATCAGGTTGTACAAGTAGTCCAGCTCCTCTATGATGGCACATTCATACGTGCCGTCACAAGAAGGTGGACAGGACCATAGAAGGGCAATCACCTCAGCAGTAGGACCGATAACTGCTCCTTTTTGTGAGGAGGAACAGGAGGAGCACTACCAGAGCCCTACAAAATGACCTCCAGCGGGCTACTGGTGTGCATGGTTCTGACCAAACTGTCAGAAACAGACTCCATGAGGGTGGCATGAGGGTCCTTTAGTGCGATCTGTGCTCACATCCCAGCACCGTGCAACTTGTTTAGCATTCGCCAGAGAACACCAGAATTGGCAGGTCCGCCTTTGGCACCCCGTTCTCTTCACAAATGAGAGAAGGTTCACACTGAGAACATGTGACAGACGTCTAAGAGTCTGGAGAGGCTGTAGTGAATTACGCTGCCTGCAACATCATCCAGCATGTCCGGTTTGGCGATGGGTCAGTGATGGTCTGGAGTGAAATCCTCAGAGTCACTGTCAGACCTTATGCTGGTGCGTGAAAGTGGGCCCTGGGATTCATCCTGGTGCAGGACAATGACTGGCCTCATTTGGCCAGAGTGTGTAGGCAGTTTCTGGATGATGAAGGCATTGATGCCATTGTCTGGCCCTCATGTTCCCCAGACCTGAATCCAACTCAGAACCTCTGGGAAGTTACGTATCAGTGCATCTGGCGCCACCAAGTAGCGCCATAGCCTGTCCAGGAGCTCTCAGATGCCCTGATCCAGGCCTAGGAGGAGATCACCCAGGCCACATGGGGGCCATTCACACAACTGAGTCATATTATGAGTTGCCATGATGAAAGTCATTTTGTTCTCAACAAATTATACAATGTACAGTAAGATCTGATGTGTGATTGAAGTGTTAATTTAATAAAAAAAATTCAGCAGTGTATTTATTGGTGAACAGCAGCTGGGCACAGTGGCTTTCTAGATTCACTGCATTAATGTGACGTCCATGTACAAGATACAACATGTTAATTAGTGAGCATTAGAGGTGTCTTTATGCTAAGCTAAGCTAATCACCCCTTGACTCCAGGACCAGACTTAATGCACAAATATCAGAGTGGTATCAGTCTTGCTCACAAAATGTCTAGGAAGTCCTTGCCAGGAGATTTTCTTTGGGCTCTTTGGCAACATCACATTACATTTAAGATTAAGATCTATCTTAATATCTTAATATCTTTAGGTCACTTGCCAATCAAATTGTAAGGATGAGACTGTGAGGCTTTGTTTTCCATAGACATTCACCTTCATCCAACTTCATCTGTTCATTTATGGGAGTCTCATGTTCATGTATGGAAAATGGAAATGTCTTTACGGTCTGTCTGTCTGTATCAATCAAGAGCTGCATAACAGACTTTGTGCAAATGAAAAGGAAGATTATTACTTCAGTGTGTTTCTGGGAGCACAATTGATTACACAATTGGATGTTTACCTAATGATCATCACCAACTGGAGTTTATAGTTTCCTCTCTTTTCATTTATGACTTTATTCCTGGCTATGGCGGATGGGATTGAATCCACCATGACTGAATAAGTGAGTTATGTGTCACTGATAAAATAAAGTAATTACCCTTCAGTTCTGACCATCGCCTACACGACATGTGAATCCGACATGTAAACAGAAGATGTGATTTACCTTTCCTCCAGGCAGATCCAGAACCCACAGAGGTTTTGATGAAAACAGAGGCAGGCCTGTCCTTCCCCACCTGGCAGATTAGATTCATTCCCCCTTGCGTACAGCGTGTCAAACTGAAGCTCCCGCCTTGTGGCTCATCCATCAACATTCCTTGCCTTCTCCTCAGCATGGAGCCCTGATGCCATTGCCGGCTGAGCTGTATTTCACAAGGAAACATCAACACTGCCAGTGAAATGTTGTTTCTCTTTGCAAGTCTTGATATACAGTGTGTAACTCTAGGAAATCCAATTTAGAGGCAAATGAGCTCCAGTGCTAGCAGGCAGGACGCATGTGCAGTATGCTTAAAATAATCCGGCTCACAGTCAGCTCACATATCTTATACATTCCAAACGCCATCAGGATCCCTTGAAGCAAAAGGTGTAATGTGATTTCACTTTCGGAGCCAATGTGTGCGCCAGGTAATCAAAGCCATAAGGAATCAGATCTCACACTGGGTTAAGAAGATCCACATGCCAGGAGCAGGGGCCAGATTTTTCCCGGTTTGCCTCTCTGTTCTCCCATGGCCCCAAAGTGGGGGAGCCTCTTGCAGCGTTAAAAGGAAAAGCCCATCCTCCACACCCCTTGTTAACAGTCAGTGGCCCTATTTGGTACAGTGGCCATTAATATTTATGAGAGAAGATATCCTCGCAGGGGCCCAAGGGTGACAAACACTGTGACCTTTCAGGGGTCCAGTGTTTACTCTGGCTGTCAGGAAGCCGGTCGCATAATCGAAGACAGCAACTCCACCCATCTTCCTTTAAACCAAATGAAAGCAGGCTGGTTTTTGGCCTGAGCAGATGCTGGTATGATACCATTAGTTTCTGCCTCCAGCAGCTGTGTGCAAGCCTGTGAGCTGAAATCATCAGGTTTAAGTAAAAAAGAAAAACCTCTGTGTGCCATTTCAAGACATTTCCATTCAGCAAATCTTTCCCAAAATTGTGTTGTGCGCTCACACGGTGTCTCTTTGTGTTTATTGTCTGGGACTCTCTCTTAAAAATACAGTTCATTATTTTCAGTCTGGGAGTGAGTCAACAGAATTCGGTGCTCAGCCGTCTGTGTTCCAGCCCTTATTTGTCATGAAAACACAGACGAGGCTTCTCTTCAGTGTCTGTAATGTTGTCTGTAAATTATAGGTTACTCGCTAATTTGTTCAAATAAAGCAGTGACAGCAGTGCATTCATTTAAGAACATTTCTGTTCCTCTTGTTTTGGAAAAATAAATTCAGCTACTGAAGTAATTATATGGTATCTGTCAGTCCAGGAAAATTATGACTTTCTTGACTTTGTTGATTGATTCGTCACTTTATAAGGAGTTTAGTGAGATTATTTTTCAGTTATTATTTCTGTCCAATCTACCTCATGTTTCAAATTAGAGAAGAAAAAGTTGATTTATATTGGTTTCTCTGTAGTTTAAGATTCTTAAAAAATTTTCATTTTAATTCTCTTTAAGACTACAGGAACTGAAATCAGTCATTTACATTGTCAATGGCGAAGACCACCATTCCAACGCTGTATTCAAATGGCAAGCCCGTCCTACTTGACATCCTGAAGACAAGAGTTGGCACACATTGTGCATAATTTGTGCTCATATGTTAGGTAATGATGTAAACATAATAAAGGTATTTTGAAGAGAAGAAGAGTCAGATTTTGACTTAAAACTGAGCAAACACAAGGTGAATACATTACTTAACAGATTATTATAGGTATTGAATTTTTGGACTTTCACATAAATGGAATAAATTTTCACTCCTTTTAATAGAAATTCCCAAATAAACATGTTTTTTATATAATTTGGTGGCACAGAAAATTTTTACCAAAAGCCAAGGTAGATGCATAGGTTTTATTGCCCACTATTTGACACATGCAGCCCCTTTGCATTTCAGGAAAACAAATAAACATCACCATGGTGAAGCCACTCTGAATATCCACAGATCCTACAAATAGAAATCCTGTGAGTTCCTGGGAATCGTTTGCTAACGACATGATGATGGATGGAGCTATGCCATCCAGTCCAGTAAAACAGCTTTATGAGAAAAACTTCAGCACCACTTCCTTCATTCTTTAGCTGTAAAAGACTGAAATTAGGATCAATCCAATTCAATCATTCTTGAATAAAAGAATTTTATTTGTTTTTCTTGTATCTCTGTCGCCGATTTTGGAACATGTGGTACTCTTATGGAACTTAATTTAAATGGCAGCAGCTGAAACTGGGGAAGTTCTCACCACTTTCTTTGATATAAAATATGGTTTTTGATTTGTCCTCCCTAAACTCCACTTCCATGAAAAAAACTCATTTAACATCCTTTAAGCATGCTCTCATCTTTTTTTCAGACATTCAGCCGCCCCTGAAGCGTCTTATCTGAGGACAAATTAGTTTTTCCATTATAATCTCCCCAGGCAGCTAATATACCCAGATTGGAAGCTGAGAACTGACAACTGACAACGGTGAACATTTTGTTACACTGGAGACCACGCTTGGCTCCACGCTCCTCTTGACCCTTCCCATCATTCCCCAGATGGTATATGTCACAGCTAAAGAAGACATTCCCATAATCTAATCAGCTGACGTGCAAACCTTCCACATCCCTTAGCAACATCCACACTGCGATCATCAGACAGAGATTACTCTTCACAGCAGACTGACACAGAAAGGAGGGAATAAATGATAACGGGACCTTTTGAGTTTCAATGTCTGTGGTGGGAGTCAAACCCAGAAGGGCCCACCCACGGAGACTTAAGAAGGCTGCCGAGAGCTTGAGTGCGCTGTGGAAGAGTATGACCCATGGTGCTTACCACAGTTTCAGATTTATCTATGGTATCTGTCCAGGAAAAACAAAACTGTGGCTACCTTGACTTGCAGGTGCGTGACTTAGAAGGTGTTTTCTTGGAAGAACTTTGTTACGGTAGAAAAAAATAACCTCCATGGCATAAAGCCAACATCGAGGTTTTTATTGTACAACCACAAGCCACCAAAATATCTGAATTTTTCTACAGAAAACTTTTTGTAATAGTTTATCTAAAAACAAGACCAAGAGTCTAGGGCTATAGCCGCTCTGTCAGAACTTTACTGGCACCAAAGCAATAGAGCTAAATGCTAATGTTATCATGCTAGCGTGCTTCCAGTGTCAAAGTTAAAAAGGTTTTGTGTTTACCTCATTCACAATGTAGTTAACGTTTGCTAATTAGTACTAAACACAAATGGGAACAATGATGGGAATGTCATCAGTTTTGCAGGTATTTGGTCATAAACCAAAATCTTGACATGATGTTGGCACTAGATGGATAGTGAAGGGATCACCAAGTTATTGTAATTCATTCTGAGTGGGGCCTGATCGAGACATTGCACTTCTATGTGTCAACCTCATGGTGGCGCTAGAGGAAAAATCAGGGGATCACCAAAGTCAGTAGGTTTGATCATCTAGGATCCATGAATATAAAGTATGTACCAAATTTTGTGGCAATCCATCATGCAGATGTTTAGATATTTTAGTGGATTTGTATAAATTTTGACCTAATGGTAATGTATAAATCCAGGGGTTACACAAGATCCCTAGTTTACATCCTTTGGGGACCATGAATCTGTACAGAATGTCTGTACAAAATTCCTGGCAATTCATCTAATAATTCTGGGATATTTCAGCCTGGACCAAAGTAGCAAACTCACATATAACTTGTTGTTAATTAACATTACACATTTCCAGAGATGTTCTTCACAGCTCTCTGGTTGACTCTTTAGGTCTGACCGGGTGCAGAAATCCCTGGTTTGTGAAGATACAACAAGCTCTGACTCAGCTGCGTGTTTATTCCAGTGGAACTCTCCAGGGGAGTCCTGTGTTTCCTTGAGTGTGTCTGTAGCAATTTGGAGACAAGTCTGACAGCTAACCCAGGGAGGGAAATTTCCCTTGTCGCAACATCTTGCCCCTTAATCACTCAGCAGACGCTTTCCTTCTAAATGAACTTTTATAAAGACATCAGTGAGCGCTTCACTAATGTGTTCCAGCATTGCAAGTACTTTGTGTCTCCAGGAGCAATAGCAAGCAGGTGTCCCCCCCCACTACATGCCATTTTATGCTCTACAAAATTTCAAGAAGTTCTCGCTCATGCAAAAGTAATTAGGAATTAGGAAATGTCATAGCTGGAGAAATGTTGGTTGGTGTGAGGATGAAATACTGGTGTGATCATCCAGGAAGTGAGGTGCTGGAATGCATCATTACATTTGCTGAAAAGTGAGCAGTCTCGTTTCACCAACTGGTCCTCAGTTGCCGCCTCAGAGCTCAACTCATCCAAGACAAGCAACAGCTGAATGAGGCCAAGGAAACCCCTTGTCGGATACACAAGTGGAAGGAAATGGCTAATGTATAGGACCAGGCTCAGGGGAATGTGTTTCTGCGGGGGGGGGGGGGATGCACGAAGCTTGAACAAGTGAGTGTTTGTATCAGGCCAGTCAGTGTCTGGCTGATGGAACACAGACATCACTCTGAGGAGTTTGTGTGGGATCAAGAAAGACAGCGAAAGATAGACGAGGGAGAGCGAGATCTTTAGAGACACAGAAAGAGAGATGTGGAGATAGAGTATACATTCATGAATCACATCCCCAGACTAATTTGAGTGAACTGGAGCATATTAAAAAAGTCTGTCCTTTTCTTACTTCTATGAACTTAGTAGAAAGTTTAAAGAAAGACCAGTATACCACATCGTTCCATTTTTTACTTTTTTTTTAATGATTTGAAAACAAATAACCTGACACTGGATATAGAAATGTACAGTAAACCTGGATGAAAAAGTTTCATAAACAGTTCTTACAACTAACTACTATAAAGATGTTGGTCAGTTTCAGGCACTTGGAACCACATACAGTCTTTGTTTGTCATGCTACACAAGAAAGTATTTCTTTGGTCCTTTTTCTCTCCCTGTCAGGTCAGCTGAAACCACAGACAGAACAAAAAACTGCTTTCTACGAAGTATTTACATGTCCTTAAAGACCCAATACAAGCCCCCATCAGACAAGAAACAGACCTGGCAAACAAATCATATCAACCCTTCATATTTTTCCACATTGGTTATTAAAACCCGGAACAAAAAGGTCTATATAACGGCTCGAAAGAGATTTTTTTTTTTTTACAGCAGTATTTATCAATATAACTTAGTGGAATGGTTTTGACATAATATTTGGCAAAAAAACATTAATTCCTTTTTGTCCATGATGGGCCTCAAACCCAAAAAGCCACATTGCTACAGAGGTACTGAGCACCATAATGAACGCTCAGCTTACATCAATGGAAAGTTAAAACCAAAAGCTCTCCAGACATCCTAAAAGTCATTGCTCAGCTGCAAGGCAGCCATGTTTGATAAGAGTTACTGCATGTAGTCATGTGTGACTGAACTCGTGCCACATAGTAATTGCTGAAGTTGACATCTCTTACATAGGGAGCGGGCTGGTAATAGCAGGTGATGTTGGACAGAGCAGGGATAGCGTTCTGTTCAGCCATTACACGCAACGCCAGGGCGGATATAAGTGCCAGCGTCTGTCTGCGCTCGTGGCCCATCAGACACACAGTGCTCTCGTCCACCACTTGCCTCAGCGTCACCAGGTACTCGTAGCGCTTGTGCTCCATGCCCGCAAAGTGGTTCTGCAGATAGGCCTCCAGTTTCCTCTGCTGCTCGCTTATGTCGGGGAAGTCGATGAAGAAGCGCGAGCACATGTAGCGCTGCATCTGTTTCATCTGAGGCTCGGAGGACGGCTGGAAGCCGCGCACCAGCAAGTGGCAGTACTTGAGAAGCCCGCCACCCCGGATCTCTTCTGGGCTGCGGGTGGCGATAGTCCTGGAGCGAAGATGGCCGAGAGCTTCCTCAAAGTCTCCGTACATGCTTTCCCCCTGCACTGTAGGGTGGAAGGTCTCGGACATGGCCGTCTCCGAGCAGCGGTCGAAGAGCAGCAACGAATCCAGAGTGATTTGGAAGGAGTCAACACTGAACTCAAACTGCCTTCTCAGGGAGTCCACAAACTTCAGTTCCACGTTCTTGCCGGTGTTGTTGGACAGCGAGATGAGGCTCCAGCGGTCTGTCTCATTGCAAACTTTGACCAGTTTCTGCACGTACGCTTCCTTCAGGGCAAGGGCTGTGATTCGCTCCCTGCACACCCCTTCAGGCAAGAAGTCCACCAGGCAGTCCAGCACCACATCCTTCACCAGCCGGAAGGTTTTGTCATCAGTGAGGCTCAGGCCAAAAATCAGGTCCAGGTCTTTGTAGCCAAGGCCATTGTCCTGGTGGAGCACATGGCTGGCGGCTGAGCCGTTCAGCTTGACATCACGTACCACCACGCCCCGCTCCTCCAGTCGAGCCCTGACCACCTGAAAGATACAGAGACAGAGGAAAAACTGAGTGATGTATAGCCACAACAAGATAACAATCAGAAGGAAAAACAGGTTTGTACATGCAAAAAGGGAGCTGCTTTCGTCTTACTACTTCAAGTAAAGAGAATGCCAGGTGCACATAACATAACATACTCCAGTTTAATGAAAGTTGCAGCACAATGCATTATGAGGCATGGACACAATGCTCAATTTATGTGCTGGATATCCAGTTCATTCACTTTCATGACAGAAGAATGGAAGGAGAACATTCATTCTATAAACACCAAATTAAAAGTCTTAAAACAACAACTAGCATTCCAAGTATAAAAGGAATCTAATATTTGCTCTTTCATATATTAATGGCTGTGTACATGCTTGTCAACAAAGTGTTGAGAGAGACAATGCCCTACACACTGTACAGTACATCTCTCTAATGACTTATTTGGCAGACTTATCTCTTAAAAGTACAAACAACATCAGCACTACAGAGATAAGCTGTGGAAAAAGGCAGTGCTTGTCCGCTGTAAGAGGCTCTTAAAAAACATAACAGTTGAGCTGTGAACTTTTAAACTTGTGATCTATGACCATATTGAGAAAACATGATCCCTTTATTGTCATATAAACACTCTTTGGCAAAGAAAAAAGGTTTATCTGGTTGTTGGAACACACACCGTGCTGCACTGCTGCAAGGCTTGGGAAAAGGACAGCTGAGATGTTTATGCTTTCTGTCTGTTGCATCACTCAAACGACACTAAATAGAGAAAAACAGCCAAACAAAGCTGATTCTGACAAAATCCAAAGCACATGTGTCTGTGAGAACACTCTCACAGAGCCATGTTGTCTTATCAGCTATCTTTCAATGTAGAGTGACATCTATCCAGCCAAGTCAGAATTTATTTTAGAGGCTGAGATTTTTAAAACGCAGACTTCATTCAATAAATCCCGTTTGAATAACTATGAGGAATTCTTCATATAAAACTCTGAGATTGTTCTTGTAAATTTTGTTATTGTCAGCTTTTCAGCAATGATCGTACTCAAAGGCGTCACTTTGTGTTGAAAAGTGGTGGGGACATTTAAGGGCACATATTAGGGGTGTGGCGAAACACTTAGTCCATGAGAAGTGATAAAGCACAATGTTGGAGTCATGAGAACAAGACAACAAGCTACTCCAGTGCTATTTAGAAGAAATATTCAATGATGAAATAGGCTATTTGACTGAGGGGTCTGGGAGATAATTTTGAGCATTAAACTCTCAATAACCTGCATTCTAAAGACATTTTCCTTGTCTTTATTTATATGAAGGGAAACAAAATTCATGTGGCCGGTGACAATTCAGAATAAAAAAATATTATCACATATAATGCAGAAATCAGCAGCTTGTTTTTTTAGCCTAAGTTACTTTTTTGGAAAAGGCAGATCTGTTTCTTCTATATTTATATTGCATTTTATGTTTAACTATTGTGCAAGTAAACCTTTCTCAAATAATTTTTATTTGTTATTTTGTTATTCAATTTCTTGTGGCAAGCTGATTTTCAAAAAACTTTTAGCAAATGTTTTCAAAAAGTGGTGGGGACAAAATCAGTAATTTCAAAAAGTGGTGGGGACCCAATGTAAAGGACACCTATGATGTACAGAAATGTCTTCAGCTTCCTCATTATTGTAACAAACTGTAGCTACAGCCAAGTGTTTCCGTTAAATTTCAGATAAAAGGAAGGAAGGAAAAGTTCAACATTTTTTATTTGATTTCTTTCTAAGAATGCTATGAAAAGACCAATTTTATGTGTGCATAAAGTAGGAAGCTGGAGTCTAGCGTGATTAGCTAGATGGTAACAAGTTACCCTAGTGAAAAAATACACCTAAAAACATTTACACATGGTATTATTTTAGGTTAGTTTCAGTACAGAAACATAAACCTGTGCTTACCGACCACATCTGTCAAACTGCAATAAGAGATGTTGCACAGAAAAAGTGGATGAATACATTCGTCAAGACATAGTAACATATCGCACACACTCCCCCTAAAATAAAATAAAAACTTTCTTTCTGTATTTCTGTTTGTGTAGGGATTAAACAAATGAGACATAAGGTGTAAATAATATTGGTAGGCATCTTTTTCACTTTAAACAGAGCCATGCTAGCTGCTTCCCTGTCTCCACCGTTAATGCTCAGCAAGGCTAACGTGTCCTTTACTTAACACACAGACATAGAATTAATATCAGTCTTCTCACCTCATAAGCAAATTAGTGTATTTCTCAAAATGTTAAAATGTTTCTTTAAAACTAAATGACACAAAAGCAACATATTTCAATCCAAACGCTTGAGAATAAACTAATGTAAAGAATAAGTTCCACCACAAATAATGTTTATCCGCAAGGTTTTGTCATCTACACGCTGGAAGAGACCATCAAGGGGTAGAAATAGAAATAGAATATTAACCCTTAGGAGTCTTGTGCAATTTTAGCCTAGCTTTTAAATACTTTTGACGTTGCCTTTATATAGCCTACTACTACTACATTAAAACGTGTTCGCTCAATCAAGCATATTGAAGGGTGCAAATGTAAACTTGCAAATACGAATATAAAAAGGTAAAATTCAGATAACAAACTCTGACCTGATAACACAGCGTGATCAGGGACTCCAGGGGGTTAACAGAAAGTCAACACAAAGACACCATATCATTTCAAAATTCCCTCTTTCCAAAGTGAAATTTCACAGGGTTTCATAGGGCACTGGACATCAATCTTTTAACCATCCAGCAAGGGAAACCCACAACAGCATTTGTTCCTCACACTTAAACAGATGGTCTGAGTTAACGGCACGTAATAATCTGACCGTCTGGGGGTCCTGAAAGGAGTGTATGAGGAAGCAGAGCTCTGCCACCCCCAACAACCCCGTCCTTAAGCACATTTAACGCCCACATGACGCACCAGCACCTGGTGAACCGAGTGAAGGGAGACACTTCCGCTGACATTTGAGCACAAAAGCCTTGTAAAAAGAGCCGCAAACACACCAGACTGTCTGGTGTTGACAACGCCTTGGCGACACATAACAGTCTCTCTACTCTCCTTCTCCAGTCTCAATCGTTTCCTTGAGTATTTCATTTAAGCTGCGGCCTGAATGTGTTTTATTATGGCAGTTTGAAATGACCCAGGCATTTACCAGGCCATAGTCCCCTGGGCGCCAATGAGAGCTCTGGGCAGTGAGTCAGATGATCCCTCTGCCAGGGAAATGGTGACAGCGAAAGAGGAGTTACGAGTCCCTGACCTTCACATTCACTCTAAAACTAACCCAGCCAGTCAGTTGTACAGTAGCTTGGCAGGCAACGGGGGATGATGATGGTTTTTCCTCTTATTTGAAAAGCTTCTTTGAATTTCCTATGCGCGGGTGGTCATTCCACCTGTATGCTAGACCGGAGTGAGTCACGGGCTGAAATGTGATGCTATTACTCCTCTATGGGGTGGATGTTTTCAATGAAGGATTTGTTCATCTGCCTTCAAGTGTTCGAAGACATTTTAATGTTAAACTTTATTTGATAAGATTGTATCCTAGGCACCAATTTGGGGAGACTTTTGTTGTATTAGATTTTAGAGCCAGCCATGTAAGATTATACTGGTGAGAATGAAAGCTAGTCAGGCTGAGAGTAGTTACCTTTATATATCCTGTAACTAATAGTAGAATCTAGCTATTCCCCATCTTGCTGGGTGTCCCTGCAACAAGCTCAAGTGCCCCCTATATGAGGTAACTCATACTACATCATACTATACATAGTATTGTGTTGACTTCAGCATTGAAATGGTATACTTACTTGTCAAATGGACTTCTTCGATTTGATTAAAAAAAACTTTTTCTGTGTCTGTTACTGTAGATTTTTCTGATTTTCTTTATTTATTACAGTTTAAGTAAAGGTTGTTGTAAATTGGATTTCCAAAATTTCAAAATAATGTTTCAAAGGAGGATACTGAATCATTTATTGTTATACTATTTTTTTTTTTTTGTCTAAAGGTAGTTATATTTAAAAAATTAATTTAGATTGTAAATACCTATGGTATATACATTTTTATTTATAGAAAGAATACTCTAAAGTCCCTAGAAAAAAAATACAGACTTTGGTGTCATGAACTATTCAACACATTAGCATTAGCTACCCTGGGCCCACAGAAAGTGATTAAAAGTTTTGTTTGGAAGTAAGCATGACCAGCATTAAACACTTTGGCATAAATAAAAAAATATAAAACTGAAACCTTAACTTTATCAGCAGAAAATCCTGCCAAAGAGATACTATCAGCGCTACCCACACGGTTTGATCTGTGGGAAGCACAAAGATGTGCAAAATCATGAATTCCATCCATCGTCAACCGCTTATCCTGCGTGGATACTGGAGCCAATCCCAGCTGACATTGGGCAAAAGGCGGGGTACACCCTGGACAGGTCACCAGTCAAAATCATGAATTGAAAGGCAAATATTAAAGTCAAGCTGCCAAATAAAAATCATTACCTAACAGTCTGAATGTTCTGAAGTTACCTCCTTCAGGGAGCACTGGGAGCATGTGGTGTCTTCATGTTGCTCATTCTCAACAATAGCCTACTGAGGAGTTGGTTTACAGTCTGGCGGGGGCCACAGTGGAGTCTGGCGACTGGTCTTCACTTACCATAGTGATACGTTGTCAAGCCTGACCCACAAGCCCAGTGTTATTACAAGCACTAATCCACTCCTCATATTCTGCTTCAAATCCAGGCCACGCTCTACCATCAGGAAAAGTGGAGTACTACTTCTCTACCTATCTCAACCATGTTCTGTAGACACAGCAGTTTAGTTTAAATATGATAGACTGCAGAGCTGGAACAAGAGCTGACCCTCTTGGTGGCCAACAAAAACACAGTGGCCTCCATACCTCTGCCCCCACAAAAAGAACAAATGAGGTAACCTCTGACACATAAATCAGATATCTGTGTTTATCATCATGTGGTAGGATGCTACCACATATGGACAGGGCCTTCTGTAGATACAGCATGCTGAGGGAGCATGTATGGTGACTATGATGACTGTCAACATTAAATGTAACGGAGCGAACAGAAGTGTCAGTAACTATAAACCTTTTCCTTCTCTGCTCTCATGGCTTACTCACTACCAGACCACAAACAGATGTTATTTAAATGTGGCCCTCAGACAAACCCACCACCGAGAGGGGCTCCTCTGACTCTTTGGAAGTGTGATCCATTGGTCACCTTACCCAGTATGTGACGACAGGACTGTCTCTGAAATCATCTCTATCTGCCTCAGGTGGGTGGCTCTGTCTGGTACGGGGGCTATAAATAAATGACATTAAAAGAGGCAGACTGGTGGCTTTGCATGTTTTAGCCCATTTACCTTGCATTAAGAACACCGCACTTCACTGCCAACCATTTAACATATCATAGTGGTTTAGATCTCTGAGTGTGCTTTTCCCTACTTCCAGGCAGCCATTGGTTTCCATTCGTGTCCATATGGTATGAAAATCAGCGTGCAGAGACTTGAAACCTGCTTGAAATATTCCATGGCAGGAAACATGGCGTCTGCGTTTATTTTTGTCAAAATAATGGTTATGGTATCATTACATGTTGATACAGTGCAGACTTTTCAAATCAGGCTACACTTGCAGGGGCACTATACTAACAAAATTCACATTCATTGGTCAACAGTAATAAGTGTAAAGTAGATTATATATAGTATTTGAAATAAATGTGCAATATCAAAAATTTTCTATATCTTGACAACATAGGCACCAGACAGAGCTGTCTACCTGACTCTGAGAGATTATTTCAATCGGCGGCAGCTGGGATTATGCTAAAACTGTCAAAATGTGATCTTGTAGCACCATTAAATTTGACTGGTCATTTCAAATGAATAGAAGACCCATAATTATATCCAAACCTTTCAAATATAGCTTTTGTATTTCATAAGCCATTAGCAAGTTTTTACATTGCTAATTTTAACTTCATCAAAAAAATCTGTTTTTTTTACGATAATAATCACCAGCCTATATACAAAAACCATCTCTGGATTCTAACATGTTTATCTTTGACTGGACAGTCACTGGAGACAACAAGAAAACTTTGGTGCCTCCATTCAGATATTGGGTAACCAGTAATATTATTTTTCAAGAGCTGTTCATTGAAAGCTTCTATAAAAGTCCTCCTTGATTATAGGGGCCCCTGCAATGTTGTGTGTGAGGGTATTTCTTCTCCACAGGATCACCACAGAAAATACTCAAGAACCTGAACCTGACACTCGATCACTCAAGTGAAATATGAACCTGGATTACAAGCAGAACCATTTAAATATTGCACAAGGAAACTGCAACCCAGGCAATTCCCTACAGGCTTCATTGCTCGTGACTATACTGCAACTCAGTAGGCCCCTCGCTCACAAGAGCTGTGAAAAAGGAGCAGAAGCATTAGAGAGCTAGTGGAAAACTGCAGTCATAGTGTTAGATCATTCCGACTCTTGTGTCTTTGTTAAGCGTATGAGCGATCAAATCTCTTTTTAAGTGTATCAGTCTTACCACAAGTCCTTACCACTGCACAACTGCGCTTCATAAACATCTATGCGTCAACCCACAAAACAGAGACACAATGCTGATTTTGTTAGGTACAGGTTGTTCTGAAGTCAATTTGATCCACACTGTTAGAGTAACAAGTGAATGTACTTTTTTTTTGTTTGTTTTATCTAGAAATATAATACACTAAAAAGTGTTCATCATAGCATGTGTAAAATGTCATGGCAACACAGGGAAAATTCCGCCAGTGCTGAGATGTCATGTCAGATTTTGTTCAAAGAATTTTCTAGACCTGTGTGTGTGTGTGTGTGTGTGTGCCGGTACATATGGTGGGATGAATTTCTTCAACCTGGTCAGCAACTCTCATAGTGTAAAGGCAGTTTTTCCCTTTTTTCCATTGTTGACAACTCTTCATTGAAATGACACTAGCCTACAAATCCCATATTACAAATGTATCTCACCCAGGGAAGTAGTCTGACAAAAAGTTATGCATGACATACTATAGTATGGCCTACACACCACAGTAAGTAAACAGAGTGGCTTCAAAATATTAATGGTTTTATTCATGCTCAAGTTTTTATTCCCCTACACCTCACTTTATTTAAAGAGGTGACAGCAAGGCAGTTGGATAGACCGTGCTCTCACCTGGACGATCTGCCGGGGCTGCACGGACAGTGTGGGGAAGTTTCCGCGGCCGTGGATCGGGACGCTTTCGCCGAGGATGGAGTCCAAACGCCGCACCTGATCCCAACACAGCACGCTGACCCGCCGACTCTGCACCGAGGCATCACCGGAGGACATGACGACCGGACTCAACGGGATGTCCACGGACTGTGAATGCTGTAATGAGAAGAGCAGCGCAGCGCAATCCCCCGAGAAGAGCCGGTGACAGTTCTAATAGCCTAACTGTGGACGGTGAAGTGGAAACACAGACAGCTCTTCTCTCTGTCTCCTCTTCTGGGACGCGTTTCAGAAGCCTCCAAAATGCAGCGAAGTGACGGGAAAGTTTTGTAGGATATCGGACATCTCCAAAAGAAAAGAACTTCCAGTCCCTCTGCCTCTGTCTGCACTGGCTCTCTTCTCAGATTAGAGCCGCCTGTGGACCCGGTTTTTAGCGAGCTGGGATTAACAGGAGCCTCCCTATTGGCTGGAAAGAGATTTATGAACACTTCAACGTACAGAAGACTACAATCAGCCTGCACACAGACACACACGCATAAATTCACACACCCACACACACACCTCCCATGCGTCAGATGACAGGTTCGAGGACTGTAGGAAATGGTAATTGCTAGCAGGACGCAGTTCTCTTGAACTAGGCACATGAGGCTCCAATGCTGTGTCTCTGTATGCTGCATGCATGGGGAACATGAGAAAATGAAGTAGCCTATTTTTTAAAATATATTTATTTAGACTACAAGCAGCCTATGTGCTATAAAACTATGTGGCTACAGCCGCAATTTGCAAACTATCTACAGCTGATGGAAGTAGTGGAAGAATTAATATTGGGAAAAAAACATTTGGTTTCTATGAGAATTGGTTTGAAATTGTTCCAATAGTTAAACAAATGACAAATAGCCTGCATAAACTGGCAAAATAACAAGCTGGCACCATTAAATCCCAAGAATTTCAATTGTGATTAAATAAGCAACAATCAAAGTGGAAGTTCAAAAAAATATTGTAGATATTAGGCTATACCCTCAAATTTTAATAGCCCACTTAAATACTAACATAGAAATCTCTAATGATATGACCAAAAGTGTTCCACCTTTGGCAAAAAATAAATTGCGTTAATGTAGGACCAAATCGCTGTAGCTACTAAAAAGCAGATTTGAGAAAAGATTGTTTTCAGGACCTTTAAATTAAAACAAGACTTAAAGGTTGTAATGCCTATTGTAAAGTGTATAACTTTTCCAAAAGGCACAGACAGTGTCGCAGTGTTGATAGTGGTGTCAGATTGGAAAACTCTCATTAAAAGTCTTTACACAATGTCATAGCAATCCTAGCCGTCATCCAACCAACCAACAGACCAACATTGCGATCCCTAAAACCGTTCCACGAGACTGGCTGAAAACAAAGTTCTGACCAAATAATGAGCTGTCCGTCATCAGCTCAGTTTGGTCCCCAGAAACAAACCAGACATCTGTTGTGACAAAATCCTTGATCTTAAAAGCTGCATGTGATTGAAATGACTAAAGGTACTGCATGTTTCCATCCAACCATCCAGGGAATTATGAGAAATTCTTCACAGCATAAAAAATACCAGTCAGGAGCTTTTCAATAAGGGGATCATTCACTTTAATCTGCTATAAAGCTATGTAAGAATACAAAATCACTGGGAAAATGGAAAGAGCTTTTCTATGCCTGATTAATATTAGGCAAGTCAATTTTTCACAGTAGCGTTCATCTGAATAGGAAAATGAACTCACTTGGTGATAGTGTAATGTCTGACAAGAGGTCATCAACCTTCATGTGGACTGAATCATTTGTCAGAACGTATGATCGTATGATCATGCATCGTTGATACATGTTTTTTTAATAAGAGCTTATGTTTCTTATATAACATTCAGCAAAAGGGAAAATCACAGCATGACATTTACGCAGAATGACAACATGCAATATGTTAACAATTTGTAACATGTAACAGCAGTGGCTCAACTGTCACTCCTGTTTTGTGTAGGTGATGGTACAGAGCCTTTGTGTGTGAGCTAAAAATAACACCACAGCATAACTGACGGCTAAAGGGTTGCGCCTGTCTCACACTTCAAAAACAAGTTCAATATTCAAGCTCACTGAACACAAGGCATGTGACCAAAGTAAAGATGTTTGGAGAGTTTTTCTTGTTTCTGCTTACGTATGATAGTCCATACATACGTAAACATGTGTCAGCACAAGCTCTGCTTGCCTAAATTGTTTGTGACAGATGTTGATTTGCCTTCTGTCAGGGAAGAAGATGCATTATTGTCTCTGTTTGACCACTCTTACAGTTAAAAACAAAAAATCATGTTGGACATGTGCACATGAAAAATATTTAATGAAAAAATAAGGAAATGTTTCATCACTTTATTTACAATTACAGCATCTGTAACAGTTTCCTGTAAAAGTGAAATTTTGATCAAAAACTTTGAACAAAAATCCTGACTTTTAATAATGAAACAGCAGTGAAACCTGACCTTCTGGTTATGTGTAAGAAGTAAGAAAACCTTGTTAGAAATCACAGTTGCATTTGTGATATAATATCCTTGTCCAACAGATTGTCATGCAGTTTGTGTATGTAGTTAATTAAAACAATTAATATGAAGAAGAAAAAATTATTCTTGCTTTATTCTTTTATATTTGTTTTTTAAGTGGCCTTAAAGGAGCACAGCTGTCCAGACGCCTAAGATCTTGGTTCTCTAGTTTCAGTGTTATGTGGCTGCAGCTAGTCCAGAGATGGCTGCAGTTGCGCAAGGTAGTAACAACGGGCCCCAGTACAGGCTGATATGATGGGCTCTTGGGCTCCACAGTTACAAAGCACATGCGCACACACGCTGCGTTCGTGACGGGACGGGAATCATCTATTGGCAAATTTGTGTGCGTTCGTTTCCTCGTTGTGCACGCTTTAACAACTGATAATATTAGATGCAGTAATTACCTAACCAACTTAATTTAAAGCTCCTTAAATCGATTTCTTTTGAGGGCATTTTCAATACAATAGCCTTCTGAATCACGGCAACCACATTCCTCTTTGACAAGACATTATGGTGAATAAGAAAGAAAAGTGGCCTACTCGTAAATAACACCATGTTCTGAAAACAGGCCAGCTATGGCGCACACACAGTTTAATACCCACAAGCACATCCACAATATCCAAGCGGTGTTTGGCGGCGACCTGTCCCCAAAATGATAACATAGCAGAAAATCCACTGAAAAAGCACTTGTAAAGTTACTCACCTATTTGAAAGGCATCCAACGAGCCTGCATTGAGCAAAATGTTTGAGGATTTCCTCAGTAAACCAAAACAATCTTATTTGGGAGCTTTGCAACCCTCTCCTCATGTTCTTTTCTCTCCTGTCTCTTCATAAAACTGCTTTTATGTTTGAATAGCATGACTTCTAGCTTGTACTTGTGCTCTGCTAGTCTACTTGTCAGATTTTATGTTTCACCCGGTTTCTGGAGTCTTATCACAAGATCAAATTGAAACTTAAGATTGGGCAGTCATACACATATTACCCAGCAATCATCACTGCATGTGTGGGTTATGTGACACGAATACCACAGAAAATAAGACTAAATTCATTCTGTGGAATCTGTGGAATCAATTTTCTTATACTTCACCGTATAACTTATAGCCTACTGCTTGTGGGTAAAGCTGCAGCCAGTGGTTTTACCCACAAAGGTCTGCAGCAAAGGGGAAATGTACATTTGAGTGTGTATATACCACCTGATCTCCACAGAAATAACCAGTTTGAGGTGAGTTAGGTGTTTATTGGTAAATGCTGCCTATAGATGCATTTTTACCACGTAACTCACAAAGTCCTGCTCGTAACCTGGCGGGGCCGCTCCCGTCCCGCTCCCTATACAGTGCGGGCCCCAGTGCTGCTGCACCGTCTATACCAACGCCCCTGGATGGCTGTAAGAATAGCATGACAGGGAGTGCTAAATGGAGTAGATGTATTTTAGACCAGTGATGGGAAAGTTACTTGACTGTAATAATTAGTAATAAAGTAATAAGCAATTAAATTACTTTGCTAATTACTCAGCAGAAAAAGAGATGTGTTACATTACTCATAACTCTTTCAAAGACACCTCCAGTGTGGTAGACACTACAGACTATGGATGTTAAACCCCAGAATAAAACCTCAATGACAAATTCCATTAAGTTACAGAAGTCATATGAGATATCCCGATATATTATATAATATAGTAAGTTACTTTTATAAAATAATTACAAATCTGGTTTGCATTGAAGCTCAGAATGCCACTATGAAAAGCAAACTATTGTTTCTGTCGAGTTCATTATATTTCATGTTGGAACCCTTCTGAATTCATCAGTATGCTCACTTTTAAGGAGCCATCCACTTTCATTTATACATTGGTAGTTCCACCGGGAATTCAATATAACTTGAAGCACACATATTGTTGCTATGGTTACCTGTAGTAAATATACCTTGTGGGTGTGACCATACTTTTATGCCCGAAAGTCAAAACTTTAACCAACATTAATATTACACCACAAAACTGAGTCAAAAGGTAGCAAAATGGGTGTGAACTTAGATGTTATTTACCAAAAAGTCGTGCTATCGTAATAAACAGGGGCATCAATTTGGTGGTTTTTGTAGGATATTGCACCAGAGTTCATGGATGTGAGAAAATGCAGCTAAAAGATGACATTCAGATGGGGATTAATTTGCATGTGCTCTACTGTTGTGTATATTTTGCGCTTCAGCAGTTTAACAACAGCAACAATAGTGTCTGCATGTCTGAAGAGGCAAACGCGTCACTCTTATGTAACACTATAGGGTCAGGTCTGTCTCTTCTTTTCCACTTGCGACTAAAGTCACTTTCTTTCCTGGAAGGAAAGAATGTGTTAATGTCTCGAGCACACAGATCACACTCACACACACATCCTGGACTAGAGGAGAATAATGGTGTTGACATGTTAAACAGTGACATTTAACGCTAGCCTTTTGTTAAATTAATGCAAATTGAAACAGATCTACTTATCTTGTCAGATGGATTCCAGCTATTAGCACCTTGACATTCAGATAGAATTCCCACATAACATTTATATAAGCGATTCCATTTCCACTCCCCTGCCAATCATGATTTTGCCTTATTGACAAAATAACCATCATATGGAGTCCATTATCAGAATAAAACAGAACAATTTAACCCATAAATTTATCAGAGGCTTCTCATTCAGATATTTCAGCATGTGCTTGGTGTGGTTCTGCTATGAGACAGCATACTGAAGTGTTAGAGAAACAACATTTTACTCTTCTGACGAGCTGTGTCACTCAACTGACCCTGACTGCTATTTACATTCACAACCTGTCTTACATTCCAGCCTGTGAGTTTATGTCAGCATGGAAACTAGGGCAGCCGCACTGATATGATCACCCTATTCTAGCTGCTTTTCCGGGAAAGTGCGCTGTATGTGCGAGTGATTTGTGACCTGGTACCCTCTACTTTGTGGCTATACAGCAGCACTAAATCAGCCCCACATCATAACATTGAATGGGGTGATTAGGAGGAGGGCTGTAGTGCTTCAAGCATGATGGGGAACTAGACTCTAAAAACATATGTTACTGATAGTGGCTAGTAAAAGAAGAATAATGTCTGAAAGAGAGATCTCTTTACAGGATTGGACGATTATAACCAATAAGATAAAGAAAGATAAATAAAAATATGACAAAATATGTATGCAATCACACATATTTTTGTCATCACAGTGGATCAAATGATTCTGTGTGAAATGAGAGAGCATCGCTAGTGACTAACCCACAGATAGCTTGACGCAGCTTTGTAATGTGTGTTTATAGGTCATTGTTTTGGTTTACTGTCACTGCCATCAAGGCATGATTTGAGGATGTCAGCAACTAGCTGGTAACATAAGTGAAGCAGGAGCTAAAGAGCCCTATATTTTTCTCAAGAGATGGTGGAGACCAAAACAGAGCTAAAAGAGTGGGAAAGACGGTGAATATTACGTGTGCATTGAGTGTTGGCCAGAAACAGGACTCCTAATGAATGATAATGTTGCTTCAAATATGCCAGATGTATAAACAGGAACCTGTTTGCTAACATGTTTACCATGTTAACTTAATTTGAAGCCCTTTATCTCACAGTTTTGTGTGAGTACATGTCAGCATTGTGTTCACAATGGATATCCACTGCTCCAGACTGGCCACAAAGTTATTGCAATGATTAAAAGTCTCAGATCTGGATTAGAGGAAAAATCCCCACTTGTGACAAGGACAAACAGCCCCTGCTCTCAGTGACATTACACAGGCATAAAACGTTTCAAGTCAATGCTAGTTGAGTTTTATACCTGAGGGAAATCAGTGAAAAGCAATGGCTGACTGGATGGTGGGGAACCAAACTAAAAACATGTACTTTGCTTCACAAACTGATTAGCAATAATATGTAATACAGGTAATTTTTAGTTGATGGGCTAAACATGCAAAACCATGTTAAATGAACCAACTGTAATGTTTCAGAACTGCTACAAGTAATTCTCTTTTTAAACTACTGGATCTACCAGAGAGCTGGTTTTGGTGTCAGACTTAAAGAAGCAAGCAAACAAAAAAAGTCAGTCAGTCATTTAGCTGGTGAGTTATATTAGGTAATATGCAACAGTGAATCTGGAGAAAACTTAATGAGGAAACCAAATGGCTATAATCCTCTATTAATGTGTTAAATCATGTGTTTTTATAGACTAACTTCAGAAATCATACCACAACCACACATTACATAGTCTGTTCTTCCATTATTTCAAAGTGAGCAAGAAATTCTTTGTCTGTGACAAAAGGGAAAAATAGCTCAATTCATCAGTCTGACACCAATGTTAGATAGATAGAATAGATATCTAATTTTGGTCTGGGTAGGGTTCTGTGTCATAAAATCTATTACTATCTAATAAAAAGATCACATGAACTAGTTAACATCTAAAACATTCCAAGGAACAAATTTTTTTCTACTTCTACTCCCCCAAAGACTTCATCAGATTTATCTGACAGTTTTATTTACTAGTTACTTTACTAATTAAGATTTTTGCACAAAACATGATGGTTTTCTTATAAACTATCCAACAGAAGTACAGCTGAAAAGATTAGTCTTTGTAAAAATTAATTGGCAACAATTGTGATCGTTTAAGTAATTTTTTAAAACATTTTTTAGTTCAAGCTTCACAAATATGAGGATGCTATATTAAACTAGGGTTTACGGTTTACAAAGAAAGGGGTGTTCCAGTAAGCTCGTACACGCCATGTACACATTTGAATCCAGGAAGCTCTGCTCTGCCAGACTGCACCTATTATATTTCATGGGATTTATCATAACACACGTGTTTCACGTCTGTGCTACGAACAATGGGAGGCTCTATGATTTCCATGACATTTTATACAGGTTTAATCCGTAATGCTCAAAGGTGTTCCTTGTTTTCTGAAGGTCTTTTGTAGCAAACCTGCTTGGCAGTAGTGGTGCCCTGTGAATAGTCATATGAGCAATGTGAGACATATGATAGACAGAGTCCTTTTCTGGAGTCAATATCTGATCTCCAGCAGCTTCTTTGTCTTTCTTTTTTTAAATGAGCCGGCTGTCACCTCAGTTACTCTCTTGTTTTATCTTGCTTTGTCTTTGTCTGTCCAACATTTTTATTTATTGTTTACTTTTCACTGCGAGTGGGCCTGTGCCACATGGCAAAACCGAAAAGACCTCACACGTGAAACAGAAACAGGTCTAAAATGTAGTTTATTCAACATATTCACATCAAGTGTAATAGACCGCATGTACCACTTAGCTTGAATTTGCTGTCCTCCAACACGTACCGTGATGTGTACTGTGGGCTTGAGGACCACACACTCACAACCAAGCCATGAATTTATAGTGTATCTTTTATACACACAGAAAGGAAAAACACACCAGATAAACTCAGCAATCTTTAAAGTTTTTTCTGCTTGAGTTACTGGTCTTCTGCCACCCTATTCTACTTCTCTAAGGCTGTATTTACACCAAATCAGGCATTGCACCGAAAATGCCAGAGAAGTTTAAATAGAATCAACTTTTGGAGAAACGGGGCATCATGCCGTGGTGGCCAATGATGTAAGCCTGCAATCAGACACAGTTCCACAGTCAGCCTGAAACATTGCTGAAATGAGGTGCTATCTGCGGAGTTCATGCACCAAACCAAACGAAAAAGCGTGATACCAAGGGCCTTCCTTTGGTTTGTGTTCATTTGAGAGAGAGATGGTGGAGCGACCAAGAGAGTGAATGAAGAGACTGAGCAGCGGTAGTGAGAAAGCCAGTGAAACAGACTAATAACACGTTATTTTCTGATTGCTTCATGGTGGTTACAATCTAAGCACATAAACATGCCCACACCCGCTGCAGTGCCAGATTTTGTGTGAATCCAGTCTAACTAGCAAAGGGAAAAGACACACTGATGAAGGTCATGTGATCAAGTCACTATCACTTCTAGACACCATCTAGACTATGAAATTGTTTTGTCTTTGTTGCCTCCGTGTGTCAGTAGAAAAAACAATGTAAGCAGCTATTGAAAGCAACACATAAATTGCACTATTTACATATAATGGCTTTAAGGTATTTGTAAAGTAGTAGTAAAGATAACCTTTGTGGTAAAAAGAAACCACCACTGATCTGTTGTGTTATGTTTTTGCACCCCAAACTTCTTGCTACTTAAACATGACATTTGAATAAATGAGCAATGGTTTTGTTTTTGTGGTGAGATCAACTTCAGAAACACTGCTTAAGGAATTTAAATAAATTACAATAATGAAAAACAGCAATAATAAAAGGCGACGGGAATGAATAGGATCGACAGAGCTGTTAGTGCAACTTGTTCTAAGTGAACTTACAGAAATAGCTTAACTCTTAAGCAGCCAGCGTGCACCAGGAAATACACACCGTTTAACATCTAGAGGACATGATTAAAGGATTTTAACCAATCAACTTATCATTTATCAACAGTCTTGCTTGGTGTTAGTATCTTGGTCACATGATTTGTTATGGGGTCATGTGGTGTGGGGACAGAGAGGACCCAAATGCAATGTTTGGAGGGAAGGAGGTTTATTGAGGGAGAAAAGGGTTGAGGGACTGGAGTGGAGGAAGAGGTGGATGTCGGGGAAGCACAGGCACGATGAACCAAGGAGGCAGGGGGCCAGGGAGCCGGGGAACACTGGGGCTGTGAACCTGGGAGGGAAACAGACAGAGAGACAGGGTTAGGGATGACGGCGACAAGCCACAGGGAAAATGTGGCAAAACAAGAAACATGGAAGCCTGAACACGGAGGTGGTACCGGGTATGGAGCAACGACGATCAAGCGAGGATGGTGTGGAGAACCGGGGTTGAAATACAGGCAGGCATGAGGTGATTACTGGCAGGTGTGGCAGGCTGACGAGGTGGCTGATGAGATGCAGGTGCAGGTAGTTGGCTGGGCTCAGGAGCAGAGGGAGAGAGAGCACACAGGGAGGCAGGCAGGGAACAGAAAACCAAGGAAAAAGCGGAATAACTGATAAAAAGGAGAAAAAACCAGGACACTCACAGTCAGCCGGGCTGCCACCACAACTGGGCCCCCTCCTCAATGGACGCCTCCCGGCGGCCTTCCCTCTGGACAAGGCGGGGCTTGGCAGACGAACATAGGGGGGAGGAAGTCGCACTGGGGTCCGGCTGGTGGGGGTCCAGTGTCCAAAACCAAACAGGGAATTCAGGGAGGGCTTCAGGACTGGGAAGGGTTAGGGGAACGGGCAGGGCTGAACTGAAAACATAGGGCTGGACAGGGTGCCAGAGGGTAGAGCTGGGGGACCAGGGAGTTCAGACAGGGTGCCTGAGGGTAGAGCTGGGGGACCAGAGAGTACAGACTGACATCCAGAGGGCAGAGCTGGGGAACCAGGGAGTACAGATGGGGTGCCAGATGGAGGAGCTGGCAGGCCAGGGGGTTTGTGCGGACGTCCCGAGGGAGGAGCTGGGAGGCCAGGGGGTTCGGGCGGACATCCCGAGGGAGGAGCAGAGGGGCCAGGGGGTTCGGGCGGATGTCCCGAGGGAGGAGCCATGGAGTTCAGGGGGGCTGCCTGAGGACAGAGCAGGGGAGCCAGGGAGGTCCGGCGGGCAGCCCAAGGACTGAGCTGTGCCGCCCGAGGACAGAGCAGGGGAGCCAGGGAGTTCAGGGGGGCAGCCCGAAGACAGGGGAGCCAGGGAGGTCCGGCGGTCCGAGGGCGAACTGGGGGAGCCAGGGAGTTCAGGGTGGCGGCCCGAGGACAGAGCAGGGGAGCCAGGGAGGTTCGGCGGGCAGCCCAAGGACTGAGCTGTGCCGCCCGAGGACAGAGCAGGGGAGCCAGGGAGTTCAGGGGGGCAGCCCGAAGACAGGGGAGCCAGGGAGGTCCGGCGGGCAGCCCGAGGGCGGACCAGGGGAGCCAGAGAGTTAGGGACGGGCTAGGGGGTGAGACGACCTCTCCAGAGGCCGGGGAGCCGAGCGTGGCGACCTCTCCAGAGGCCGGGGAGCCGGGCTAGGGGCCGGCAGCGAGACAGCAGTGGGGGGAGTCAGGGACGAGGCTGCTGGGTTGAGGGCCTTGGTGCGAGGAGCGGGGGTCGGCCGGATCACCGGCGGGACTGGGGCCAGTCGATCCGCCAACAAGGCATGGGGGCTAGCAGCCCTAAGGGGCAGGGGATCGGGGGGACAGGCTGGAGGCTGGCAGCGCTAGCAGTTTGGGGATCTGGACCAAACTGGGGGCTAGCAGGCCGAGGGACAGGCTGGGGGCTAGCAGCGCTAGCAGGCCAAGGGGCAGGCTGGGGGCTAGCGGCAGGGGCCTGGCTAGACAGGGAAATTCTTCCCAGCCTGCAACTAGCGGGGTGGGTAGGAGACCACTGGGGAATAGCGGGGAGATGGAAAAATCTGGCCAGCCACTCTGGGATGGTGTCTCTCAGCCACGGCCTCTAAGAAACCTTTACCTGGCCAAAGGTCAAAAGTGCCAGCTTGTAGCCCGTGTGACTCGAGTCCCTCCACTTTTCCTCCAACTCCAACAGCTCCTTGCACAGCTGACTAGCTGCCTCCTGAAGGGCAGTTGCTGGGTCCATAGTTGGCTTGATCGTTCTGTTACGTGGTCGTGTGGTGTGAGGACAGAGAGGACCCAAATGCAATGTTTGGAGGGAAGGAGGTTTATTGAGGGAGAAAGGGGTAGAGGGACTGGAGTGGAGGAAGAGGTGGATGTCGGGGGCCAGGGAGCCGGGGAACACTGGGGCTGAGGAAGCGAGGAGCGGTGGGAGAACAGGGAGGACGCCGTGAGGGAAGTCTGAGGAGGAGAGGGCCGGTGGATGAGCCCAGCTGACTGAACGGAGGACGAGGGTGAGTGTACCTGGGAGGGAAACAGACAGAGAGACAGGGTTAGGGATGATAAAATAATAACATAAGTTATAATATTATAATATTTTTTACATCTCATTTTCCACTTCTGCCTGCTTAAGGGTTAAGGTGTGTTCAGGCAGTGAGGTGAATTTTCATCTGCATCGTTCACAACAATTTTACCACTGTTTCTTCACTCCAACAGCCAATTTACCAACTGTACAGACGTTAGCTGTAAGCTAAATAGAAAAGGATGCACCAACTTTCATTATGGGAGTGTTTGTTTGTGTTTGTGTTCAGCTCAGCCTCTGACTGCACTCAGAACTCATCAGAGACTTTGGTTTTTCTCCTTTTTAGGTCCAGTCACTCCTCTCATATCTGTATATTTATTAAGTTGATCCATAAAACCCCAAGATTTGCACAAATGTTTAGTTTAAAAATGTTCAACTCGCTTAGGTGTTACGCCAATTTGTGCCATTTGTTGAATTTGCTTCTAAAATTTCCTTTTAAACACTTAATTATGTTTACATATTTCTTTGGATCACTGTGAAAATGTTGTGAAACTGTTCAAAGAAAACAGCATAGCAGATGTTAGCTGAAAATTACGAACAGGCTGGAGGGCTGAATGTCCATGTCCTAATAAAGCCAACCAAATCAACTTTTCAGAAATGTTTTATATATACTGCCCCAATTTAAATGAGAACATTTTAGTTCTAATGAAAGTTGGGGTTTTTTGCAACTTGGTCAGTAGGCACATGTCATACACATGCTTTGATAACTCCACATTGACAAATAAAAAGTGTCATTTATAAAACAAGCATTCATTGGAAAAAACATGACTCAGCAAAAAAGGATGATGTTTTTTATTTGACTCAGAAGGTGGGCTTATAGGCTATGGTATGTGGGCTTTATAAGAACATTTTCCCCGATATGCCACTCACTGCTGATTGGTTAGGGTAAAATAAAACCCTGCTCACAAACAGGAAGTGATATACGTGAACTTGATGTCAGACTGAATGAATAGTGAATAGTGAAATGAATGGCAATCAGTCTGATTATCAGGTTATGTCAATTCTGTAGCTACATGAAAACTATTTAGTAGTAGTACACTGTATGTCTCAAAATACATTTACCTTAACAATGGACTAGGTCCACTTTCAGCTGGTGCAAAGCCAGCTGCCAGAAATAGTGGCATAAATTCCATACAGACGGAGACTTTGATTAGACGTTGAAGATATTTGTGTAGTGTTGCTTCCTTCAGAAATTCCCCAAATGAATAAGGAAGATAAGGAAATTACTCCCGATTTTACTTTCTGTTGTTTTCTTGTTTTCTTTTTTTAAATAAATGTGGAAATTTAAAAAAGAAAGAATGAATGAATAAAATAATAAATAAATAAATGTGGAAATATAAGAAAGAAAGAATACATGAATAAAAGTATAAATAGATAAATTTGCTTTTGTCTTTCCCTTACAAGACCTATAGTCATTGCCTTTCCTTTGTGAGACTATTACTTTTGCCTTTTGAGCCCAACCTGTCAATCAATGTGTTTTGGCCCACCCACTAAGTCCAACTAATCTCTCATAGAAGTGTTCCTCCTTTTATCATTTCAAGGCAGCCTCACTCCGCTAATTCCAGTCACGGAAATTGGCATCGCAACTCTGTTGTGCCTTTTGGATATTTTTTCATGCAAATACAGATGACAGATGATGTCTTACTGTGCGTTTAATTCGACTAACATACCTTCCAAGAAGCTCCAGTTGGTGAGTGAATCCTAGTATTTTATTAATGTGTTGTTAGAAATAATTAGCAGGTATCAGTACATTACATTAGGTCATTAGCTTAGCCATTTAACTAGCTAATTAGCCAGCTTCAAGCTGTGCTAAGGATGCTCAAAAAAAAGTAGCGTAATACATGGTAAACACAGTTTTTGAAGAGTCATGCACAGAAATCAAAACTTATGTGTTAGGTGTGAATTTTCTTTTTAATAATTTTTTTTTAAACCTGTCCCACCCAGCAGCCTGGTATAGAGTATGATGAGCTGGATGTCATATTGTGCCAGACAGATTTTACTTTAACAAGAGAGTATTAATATACTCCATTGTCTGTTTTATTTTTTATTTAAAACAAAAAACAAAAAAGAAGACAACCAGTCGAATAGCAGCAATAAATAGCTGACATAGGAAGACAACAACATGTGTGTGCGCATAAGCCTGTTAGAGAATGTAGCTGTTAGTGAGAGTGGGATACCACAACCGGCACCAACCCTAGCAAAAGGCAAGAACACCAGTAGTCAATAGGAGTAGGAGAAATAAATAAATTAAATATCAACAAATGATGGACCGTGATGCGATTGCGGAAGACCCCGACCCAACCAACAGACGCCCAGAAAAACTACCATCCAAATGCCAATCGACAATGCAATGCCGACGGAACATAAAAGGTGGAACCCGCGGAAGGGCAGCGCCTGAACCGACTGCGGCGCACACACAACAGGGATCACTGCCCCACCACCACCACCACCATGGAGCGAACAACCAAAACACCAAAATGCCACGCAATCATCAACATCAATGCACAAGTGACGAGCCCAACCCGCACACTGCGCGAGCACGGCAACACCCAATGCCCGGCAGCCCCCCACATATCCTGCGTGCAAGGTCGAGCAAGCGAGTGGCAGAACACAACTGCGAAAGCCAGTGGAGAAAAACACCAGCAGCAAGTCCCAGCACGGCAGTAAACGCGTCATGCAGGCCACCGTTCACCCGCCAATAGAAGTCTGTCGTCCGAAGACCGCCCGCGCCAGCCAACATCCCCCATGCACAGCACGCCCCCAGGCTGCCGTGCAACGCCAGCCAAACCAGCAACGAGGCAAAATCAACTAGCCCAGCTGCATGTCACCACCAACCCACCCTCCCGTCAAGGGCCGAGAATTCCAGGCACAAGCATAGAATAAACCGGAGCACAGCCTCGCCCCGCACTGCACATCCCAAAACTAACTTTAGTCTCCAGAGGAGTCCGACAACAGGCCAACAGAGAAATGGGGAAGCATGCATCTGAGGCCAACGAAGCAAACCAGGGACGCAAACTGGTCCCTCCCAGCCAACGAGGAAATGCCTCCCCCGGATTCCAATGCACAAACTAATGCCCAGCAGCCCACCATAGACCCTGCCCCAAGAGAGAACAGCAGAGAGCCGTGCTGGGGAGCTCCCCACCGCCAGGGAACGATAACGCCACTGTGAGAGAGCCGGCAGGGGGAAGCAGCAGGAGCCCCACCACTGCCGAAGATGGCCACGCCGATGAGAGGAGACAACGGGGCCCCAGGCCCAGGGACACACCACCCACCCCAGAAATGAGCAAAAGCCAAAGGCCCGTGTTCCCAGAACCCCAGGTCCAAGGCGGACAACGACCCCACGGCACCCCAAATGGCCCGGGGCCCCAGGGGCAGTACAACCCACCCGCCTGCTTCTATAAATGTATTGTGTTGGATGCATGTCATGGATTGTGAGTTGTATCGTGGAGTGCAGATAAGGTGCGTGGTAACTAAGGTGCTGTTAACATTGGAGGGTAGTTGGGACACAGGCACCCAAGTCAGGTAGTGGAGCCTCCCAACGTGCCCCTCCCACCCCCCAAGCCCTCTGTGTCTAATGTGTAATTAAAATTGAGGGATGGCCAGTGGGGGAGGAAGAAGGGCGAGGCTGCGATAAAGCAGCACCACCCAACGCTCTGCAGCCTGCCCACTCCCAGAGTCCTAAGGGTGTACGTAGTGAGACATGACAAAAGGGAGGAAGGTGAAGGAGGTCATAGGGAGGCTGATTTAACTTTCACATGTCCAGATTACTGGTTCTGATTTGATTTTAGTAATGACTTTTAAATGAAGGTGGGTTTAAATCCCAACCCGTATTTACTACAGAGTTGTTATTTTTTAAGTATTAAGCTATGTCATTGTTATTATTATACTATTCTTTGTGTACTATAATTTCATCTCTATTTGGATACATTAATGCTATTCTAAGGCTACGTTCACACTGCAGGCCAAAGTGACCCAAATCCGATTTTTTGCTCATACATGACTCAGATCTGATTTTGTTCCATTGTGAACAGGCCAAGTCACATGGAATCTGATCTTTTCCAGACCAGCCCACCACAATGGTTCCCCATATACTCCACCACAGCCGCCCTGTTAATGTACGCACGTACAAACAGCATCACAGCCATTGATCACTATGGCAGTAGGCTACTATTTTAAAAAACGCTGCAGAAGTCACACTGAAGTAGGTGCGTGTGTCCAGAGTTTTTCTTGATGCTTTAATAAAAACAAAGATATAATTTCAAAGAAAGGTAAGGAAAAGAGTGGTGTTTATCCTTAGCACTAAATCAATAGCTTTTCATTAGGAAATTGGTTTTACTTTATTATACTGATAATGGATTATGAACCAATTAGAAGTGTCCTGTAGATAGGGATCCTTAGAATTGAATCACACAAACATCACATGTTGCATTTAATACAATATCAAGATTAATTGAAAAAAAGGACCAACACAAACACACACAGTGCCTTTTACTTGGAATTCAAACCCCATGATCAATAGAGATCAAAACATGCTTTATGAGGTGTAATGCTGTAAAAACTAATGAATACTCCACGGGGGTAAAGCAATTTTGTCTATCGCATCAAACAACAGGTCCAGTTAGACCTCTTGCAGCTCCAGCTCCGCCCCAGTGTTGAGTAGCTGATGCTGGAGGCTGATCCGTGCAACCTGCCTGGGCCTTTGATCAGCAGAAGCACTGCTTTTGGTCCATCGCCAGGGGATAAGATGTGGCTTGTGTCAGGATTCCCACCATATTACAAAAAACGCCTCCTGGGGTTTGATATTGTGTCCACCTGTGGCGTTTGGATTATTGCAACTCCCCAGCCACTGCCTTTGTGGATTATCATCAGATTAAAGCCTTATTCAGACAGTATTAGTTTTATAGTGGCAGGTGTAGTCATGTAATCATTACCAGAGTATGGCTCCAGCTTCTTTATCTGGTGTGGATGACTACACATTACAACATTCAAATGGCCATTAACAATTTCACTGGAAACAGTAGAGAGAGAGTTGTAGGGCTGTACAGTGCCATAAACAGGTTGTGGTACATTTGTCATTAATCGGGAGAGATAAGGAAGAGTTGTGACCCCGGGAGGAAAGAGCAATAAAAAACAGGAGTTTCCAGGGAAAATCAGGAGGGTTGTCAAGTATTGCTATATCTTTCACAGCTTTAAGTGGTTCCTTTAAAAAGCACACTGCAGTGCTGATTCAGAGTCCTTCACCATCTAGACCGCTAACCAACAACCTCCTAAGTGCTGAGTGCTCTTTAGTAAAGGGCAGGGCATCTTGGCTTCATGTAAGCAGCTGCATTTTGAAGACTGTTGCTGCATGTCAGCTTATACGGTATGGATGGACATCATTACAAACAACACATGAGAAGGGCATTCAGTTTGAAATAACTACGGTCACAATTTCAAGAGCAGCCTGACAGACAAAACAAAATAAGTTAGCATTAAAATTTTGACTCCAGTGAATCGTAATAGATAATCGTAATAAAAGAATAGTCGACATTTCAGGAAATTCACTTCTTAGATTTAGAATATGAGAATGATACCACTTATCTCTACAGTAATATAGTAATACAGCGTAACAAACAAACAAAGTCCACCTACCAGCACATCTTGATCTCACGAATATACACGTTATATGTAGTTTGTTTAATTTATACAAAAACGCAATATAATTTTTCTTTTCACCAGTTGGCCAACTCATGAGAAGTCACTGCGGCTGTCCAAGAAACAGACTTTCACACACAACAACAAATGGTTCTGCAAATAATTCCCTGTAAATTTGTCATTTTTACTATTTATTTTATTTTAAAACCCAAAAGGTACATTTTGCATAAGACCTGCTGGCATATTGAATCTTGAACGTTCAATATCATTGTCTTCTTATTTGTATAGGGAGAAAGAAAAAGCTAAGACATGTTTCTTGAGATCTGGCTGTGGCTTATCTCTTTGTGGTAAGTGTAAGACTCGAGGCTGACCTACTGATCTTCCCCTTGTAGCATGCAACAGTTTTAACCATGAACAGGTCAAAGATGCAGTGTATATGTGAAAGTCTGTCAGACTCAGGTCGAGGCTCTAGCTGCACTCCTTGCTTTTATCTATGGGAGATTCCAAACCTTTGGTTAGAGCCGAGCCTGGATGATCCAGCCACATGGTTTAAAGGCCACCAGTAAGACCCCCACTTCAGCAGCAGAGCCTTATTCTCCACAGCCCTCCACTAATGTTTTCCATTAGCTGTAATGCACATTCACAGGTTTACCTGAGCTTCAGGACCCCTACCTGGCGCCTTCTCTCCTCTGGGAGAGAACAAAGGCCCTGTGAGCCTCATTACACGCCACAGTGAAGATTAAGCACAGATGTGAGGCCGTTTACGCTCAGTCCAAAACCCTCTTTTATAGCCACATAAATTCATCAGAGTCCATTCGTTTGATGTTAGCAGAGAGCAGTATACGTCACGGGATTGACAAAGTATAGGTCTTTGAAGTCTTGCAGTGATAGTCCACGTACTTTGAAAGGTTACTGGATGAAATCATTGCTACCACACCTAGTTCACATCACTTACATGTCGGTGCAGAGAAAAAAGTTCTCTGTGTTTTAAATCCTTTTACCAACAATTAGGAAATGTTGAAACTAAACATTCACACTCCACATGGATAGTTGACATGCAGGACATTTCCTTAAATGGAACTAAAATACACCCCACATGTGTGCACTGTTAAGTGCAATGCATGTTATCAACTGTGGAAAATTCATTAACCATGGAAATACAGTATGTGTGATAAATGTGTTCAGAGAATCTGGGATGGGCGAATGAATTATTATTGTGATTATACGAATCCTTGTGTAATGCAATACAGTCAGTACTACACAATACACCTTTTTATAGTTTCACATATGGAAAGTGACCTAATGGCATAGCAGCATCTTTCAGGGGTGGTCTTCCCTCATTAGAGCTCCATACAGATTTAGTACACTCTCACAAACGTTGTGGGCAGATGATATTGGCCATGGCACCACACTGTGTTCACAAAAGCAGAGAGAATGCATGGGGGGAAACATTTATAAAATGTGGAATAAAGACCTCCTCAGGCTTGGGGTCCTTCTTACAGAGCCTCACAGGTGTCATAAGATACACAAGGTGAGTTATTTATGCGCTAAAAATAAGTCCTACCAGGAGTTTAGCTCTCCAGTGAGGATAGCCTTCAGCGTCACTTGGTTAAATCAGTTTCACAAATGGAATTCAAATAATTTGTTGGGAATCCTCTGGATCATAGATCACATATTTTGGAAGCTGACAAGTCTCTGTTCCTCCTGACATGCAACATAATGTCTTAAGTTGGTGCCTGGAAAGGGAAAGTGGTCAAATTACAGGCCATTAAATCTAAAAAGAGCTTTCTTTAGTCTGTTGCTCTTTCCATTGTTTGCGGTTATTCTCACAAACAGATAAAATATGAATACACACGTTATATATGGCACTGTTCAATCAACAGTTCAAATGTTCTTGGTTGGCCATTGCAAACATTTATGCATGAGAAAATGTGAGTGTTATTTTTTTAGTTTAATGTCTAGAGATATGTATAGATACCTTCATCATTTTGGTGTTGGTCCCACATTACCTCTTCTGGAACAATGTGCCAACCAGTTACAGTCTAGAGTATCAACATCACTGTGCAGGAGTGTCTTAATTAAACTTTGGTAACTAATCAGTCATTGGTCATTTTTTCTATCAAAGCTTCTCAGATTAAACAACATGAGTGTGATTTTAATCAAGTCTGATTATGTAGGCAAATTATGTATTACCAAAATAATGATAATAATCCACTGCAAGAGATTTGTAAAAAAAATCAGAATCAGAATCAGCTTTATTGCCAGGTATGTGTACACATACGAGGAATTTGACTAAGGATTATACGTTGCTCACGATGTGCTTACTCATACAATAATACAATAAGACAATGATAAAATAAATCAGACACAGACTTCAGTGTAGACAACACAAATATACACACTACGAACAAAAAACAATACTATACAATACAATAGTAGAGTGAGCAGAGTGCAAAGGATGCAGGAGTAAGATCTTATTATCATTATTTTGTACATGTCGGAGGTGGATGTGATATACAGGTACACATGCATACATGTACACAGTGCGATGGAGCATAGTGCAAAGGATGTATATACAATATGACAATATAACAGTATGAACAGCACTGAAATAGAGAATGGTGAATAAATAATAAGTGGAAGCCAGTAAACAAGTGGCTGATTAGCGAGTTATTGCGCAGGGGTTTTTCCTGACACTGTGGGTCTGAAATCAGCTGTTCATCAGAGTGTTGGCTTGTGGGAAGAAACTGTTCTTGTGTCAGTTGGTTTTGGCGTACAGTGCTCTATAGCGCCTACCAGAGGGGAGAAGCTGGAGCAGGTTGTGTCCGGGGTGAGATGGATCTGCGGTGATGCAGTGATGAAAGAAATTATGAAGTAATCAAATGAATCAATGTGAAATATATAAAAGCTGGCAGGAAGCAATGAGGAGGCAGGTGACAAACCTGAAACACAGAAGACACCGGTTAGCAGGCAGGTACAAGCACATACAAACATAAAAACTTAGCAGAGAGGATCTGACACTAAGGCTGAACAACAACCTTGGGAAGCGTGGATGGAAAGCCTGTTCATATAGTAATAGGTAGCAAAAGTTCACATACTGCAGGTAGGCGGGATGATAAGAGACACACACACACAGACACACACAAAACAGATTGGGACAGACACTAGTGGAGACAGACACTAGTGGGGACAGACACTAGTGGAGACAGACACTAGTGGGGACAGACACTAGTGATGCCAGCCACTCCTGACCCTGACTGACCCTGTGAGGTCACTCGTTATGCTGGGTCAGTCCAAGGCTCTGATGATGTCTGACAAGAGACGATCACATTTGTGTGGAAATGAAAAAAGACAAAACAAGACGACGAGGCAAGAAGATAAAGGTACAGTGCCTTGCGAAAGTATTCGGCCCCCTTGAACTTTTCGACCTTTTGCCACATTTCAGGCTTCAAACATAAAGATATAAAACTGTAATTTTTTGTGAAGAACCAACAACAAGTGGGACACAATCATGAAGTGGAACGAAATTTATTGGATATTTCAAACTTTTTTAACAAATAAAAAACTGAAAAATTGGGTGTGCAAAATTATTCAGCCCCTTTACTTTCAGTGCAGCAAACTCTCTCCAGAAGTTCAGTGAGGATCTCTGAATGATCCAATGTTGACCTAAATGACTAATGATAAACAGAATCCACCTGTGTGAAATCAAGTCTCCATATAAATGCACCTGCTCTGTGATAGTCTCAGAGGTCCGTTTAAAGCGCAGAGAGCATCATGAAGAACAAGGAACACACCAGGCAGGTCCGAGATACTGTTGTGGAGAAGTTTAAAGCCGGATTTGGATACAAAAAGATTTCCCAAGCTTTAAACATCCCAAGGAGAACTGTGCAAGCGATAATATTGAAATGGAAGGAGTATCAGACCACTGCAAATCTACGAAGACCCGGCCGTCCCTCTAAACTTTCAGCTCATACAAGGAGAAGACTGATCAGAGACGCAGCCAAGAGGCCCATGATCACTCTGGATGAACTGCAGAGATCTACAGCTGAGGAGGGAGACTCTGTCCATAGGACAACAATCAGAGGTATACTGCACAAATCTGGCCTTTATGGAAGAGTGGCAAGAAGAAAGCCATTTCTTAAAGATATCCATAAAAAGTCTCAATTAAAGTTTGCCACAAGCCACCTGGGAGACACACCAAACATGTGGAAGAAGGTGCTCTGGTCAGATGAAACCAAACTCGAACTTTTTGGCAACAATGCAAAACGTTATGTTTGGTGTAAAAGCAACACAGCTCATCACCCTGAACACACCATCCCCACTGTCAAACATGGTGGTGGCAGCATCATGGTTTGGGCCTGCTTTTCTTCAGAAAGAAAAGATGATTAAAATTGATGGGAAGATGGATGGAGCCAAATACAGGACCATTCTGGAAGAAAATCTGATGGAGTCTGCAAAAGACCTGAGACTGGGACGGAGATTTGTCTTCCAACAAGACAATGATCCAAAACATAAAGCAAAATCTACACTTGAATGGTTCACAAATAAACATATCCAGGTGTTTGAATGGCCAAGTCAAAGTCCAGACCTGAATCCAATCGAGAATCTGTGGAAAGAACTGAAAACTGCTGTTCACAAACGCTCTCCATCCAACCTCACTGAGCTCGAGCTGTTTTGCAAGGAGGAATGGGCAAAAATTTCAGTCTCTCGATGTGCAAAACTGATAGCGACGTACCCCAAGCGACTTACAGCTGTAATCGCAGCAAAAGGTGGCGCTACAAAGTATTAACTTAAGGGGGCTGAATAATTTTGCACGCCCAATTTTTCAGTTTTTTATTTGTTAAAAAAGTTTGAAATATCCAATAAATTTCGTTCCACTTCATGATTGTGTCCCACTTGTTGTTGGTTCTTCACAAAAAATTACAGTTTTATATCTTTATGTTTGAAGCCTGCAATGTGGCAAAAGGTCAAAGTTCAAGGGGGCCGAATACTTTCGCAAGGCACTGTATGTAAACCCACTGGCTCCATTTTCCAATGTCTGTATTTTTAGATAATCTGCACTAAACGTCTTACATTAGCCTTAGTTAGCCACGCTGATATTAACAATGCTAACGCGTTACTTGCTAAGATGCTAACCGCGATTAGCATCACAACTTTTACAAACTGTACAAAATCACTAACTTTATAGTATTGGTGTTATACCATAGTATAGGATTAAATCGGATTATCAAAGTCAGTTGATTAATATTTATTCAATTTAAGCCATCACTATCTAATCTATCCAACATTATCCTTGGAGCTGAGGTGTTCACATCTGGTGTTATAAAGCATTTAACAGGACAATGCAACATATGCCCAGTTTGGCCCCTACACTGAAGGGCTAACAATACCTTACTCTTACCAATCCCATTTCAGGAGCACTTTAAAGAACATGGTTGGAAGATGGTCACAGGTGTCAGTAAACTCAGCTCCTACTGTTGAGTATAAATGATAACCTGCATTTTAGAATTTAAGTCAAAGTTAATAAATTTCTTTATTTCACTGCAGGTCCATCAACCAGCTCTAGTCCTGGTGTAGAACATGGTCATGTCACCCAAGAAGCTGACACTGCTGGTAAGTTATGTGTTTTAGTTAAACCTATAGAGATGCCCTGTCCTTCGCTCATAAATCAAATCTGTCATATGGGGAGTGTGTAGTAGCTGTTTTAAAGGACTGATTCTGGTGCAACATTATGGTGCCTCCTTCAAAGTGCTAGTGTTGAAAAGACTAAAGTCACTTTTTAAAAGTAGATGGCATCAATATATTTTATTACTTCATAGCAGGTCCAACCTCCACCACTACCTCAATCATTGGCATCAACCAAGAAGCTGTCAACGCTGGTAATTGTAGGCCTACATCAACAATAAATGAACAATTATTCAGGAACACCCAATGTATGAACATGTCAACTGTTACTTATAATAAATAATTAATTATTTTATGTGTTAATCTTCTTCATAGGTCTACCTGTGCCTAGTGAAGTGGAGACCAGTACCATGGTGCTTACTACCAGACCTGTCTCTTCAGTTTCCAGAGGATCCAGCTGACTGGCCATCAGTCCTTAATGACCAGTTCCATGTTGATGTGGTGAGCAGGGGACCAGCACAGGTTGATAGAGACTGGCAACCTGTCCAGGGGTGTACCCTGCCTTTCGCCCGATGTCAGCTGGGATTGGCTCCAGCCCCCCGCGACCCTGTATGCAGGATAAGTGGTAGACGATGGATGGATAATAATATCTATATAATAATATAGAGTATTGTCTTGTTATTGTTTTTCATCACAATCAGCTTCATTGCCAAGTAGGTTTAAGACATTTGCTTTGGTATTTTAGTGCTACACAATAAACATGGCAGGTTTAAGAATTTATAGATTTGTCAGGTCTAATTTAAAAAGAAGAGCTGTTGTTTCTCTGCCTTGTATTGTGAAAAAGCACAACAGTCAGAGGGGCCTCCAACAAAATTTTGATTAGGGCCCCCGAAGATCCAGGGCCAGCCCTGGATACCACTTACCTCCGTCACAATCCTACAAGTGAATACCCAGGCTGGTATTGCAGATACCAATACCAATACCTTTTCTGTATTTTATTTCTAGTTGGATGACAGGAGAGAGAGAGGGGAGAGAGAACACCATGAAAATCATGAAAGTTTAAAGTCATGAAAAGTGAATATATACAGAAATTAACCTGTTATTGAGAATGACAGAATTCAAATAAAACTGTATCTAATTATATATAAAAACTACTATCAAGCTATTATTAATGAAAATAAGAAGGATGAAAAAGCTTTTATAAATTGACTTAAAAATTTCTCATAATGTATTAATGTAATAAGTTAATCTTATTTTATGATTTATTATTGAAAACTTTGGGGCACCAAGTAGGATGCCTGTTGACAGTGAAATCCAAAGTTCAGACAAGTAAAATAACTCTGGCAAAGGTTTGGGTTAAGGTTGGGCAACTAAAACAACTATATTTATGGCTCGGGCGAGGCTATGGTTATGCTCAGGCACCTAAAACAATTTTGGCAGGGGTTAGGGAGAGGTTTTGGTTATAGTGAATCGACAAAACCTTTAGCTAGACATTAAAACTTGACTGACAGTGTGTTCCCTGTAAAAGACGTGAATTAAAGGCCAATGTATCTGCCCATCCACCACCTCGGCCACAACTCCCTTACTGTACTTTCTGTCCTGCTGTTTCAATGTCAGACTGCTTTGTGTTTTTTGACCAGACTCCTACACATTGTCCCTCCAAGGAGGGAAATTGTCAAGAGATAATTTTTTGATTTATTAGGTTTAAATAGCAGATTTTCAGAGTTCATTATACTTTCCTTCAGTGCTCAGCTTGGCTTGAAAGAATTCCTTCTTTTCCTGCAATATGTCAACTGTCCATTCTGAGCCACTTTCTACTAATAGTATTGCAAACAATGTGTGAAATCCAACGCCTTCCTCTTTCAGTTACTTTATTTGACTTGAATGGAGTCAAATGCGGATAAGGAGTGGAGAGCCCTTTGATTATATTTTCCCACTGGATTATTTTTACTTGCACAACACGGCTCATTGACAGAATTGTAGTCCTTTGCTCTATTTTAGGCCTCTTATTTTCTGGTTCTTGGTTGGGCTTGCACGGCAGGCCTGACCAAAGCTCAGGTCCATTTGAAGCCTTCCTCCCAAAGACAAAAACTAGCTCAGCAGTTTGTTCTCTTTCTTTATAGTTCACACACTGCAAAAACAAAAGCATTTGTGACAAAAAAAAATCAAATGTATTTGACCATTACCGATTGCACAAATGGCTACACACATGAACATACTGTCTAATGGATAACAATAAGACATATGCCACATGAATTGTAATAGTATGGAAGCTTAGCAGAAGAACTGTGCACTTTGTGATGAAAGCATCAAATTATATATTCATTTTTCTCTTAGTTGTCATTCTATGTCAGCTGTTTATTGCTGCTGTTCGGCTGGTTGTCTTTTACTATTATTATTATTTTTATTGTTTGTGTGTGTTTGTTGTTTTTCTCCTCCCAAAGCCCCCCTCTCTGTTCTATTGCAGGTTTCGTTGCTTTCTGCAATTGGTGTTTCCCACTGCTTTTCCCTGTTGTCCCCACCTTCCATCCCCCTTCTCTGTCTCTGTGCTGTCTGTTTGTGCCCCCCCATCCCCGTGTCTGGCCCCCTGTCTGGCCCACTGACAAATCAATACATAATTAAATAAATAATAAAACAGACAAAGGAGTATATTAATACTCTCTTGTTAAAGTAAAATCTGTCTGGCACAATATGGTATCCAGGTTATTATACTCTATACCAGGCTGCTGGGCAGTACAGGTTTTAAAAAAAAGGATATAATTAGTTGAATTTATGTAGCATACATAGTTCTTGTCAACTTCCATTTGGACAATACATGCAAGTTACTGAAAATTCAAGATGACAGCCTTTTTAACATCACTGCCATTATTAGCATGGTCATGACCTTCAGTGAAAATTCTCCGTTTGCACAACTTTTCATCACCAATATCTTTTCATTGCACAGTGAAAATTTGAAATTGATCTGATTAATTGTCTAGGAGGAGTTTGGTAAAGTACAGAGCCTGTAAGTGGCCAATAATAATCATTAAATCCACAATGGCCAACTTCCTGATGGGTTGAGGGCATCACTCCAAGAGGCTTTTTTGTACGTCTGGACATGATACATGTGCCACGGAAATTTCATAGTAGTTGTCATAATATATCATAATAGTTGCACTGGTGCCCACTTATTAATCCAACTGAAATGTTGCAGCATCATGAAGACCATCGTGGTCAGCAGGCTGGCTGCAGAAGAAGCAGATGCCTTGCCTCATTTTAGAAGTTTTATCTGATGGTTGTGACCTTGTGCGCTTGCATTTCATCTGTGTGTCAGGATTTTCACCACCTGTTACCAGTGCTTGCTTTTTGCACTCATGCAGCTTGGTTCCATTGCACTCCAACCTGCATTTTTGATGGTATTGAGCTTTGTTTACAACCATGGCTGCCTCAGTACCTTGGCCCTCATACAGTCTGTAAAGTTGGAATGTTGAAGGGAGCTGGCCAAGGTCGTTGAACTGAATGAAATGCTCTGCAAGTGAACTGTATCCACTCCTCTTGTCTGGTCGTTTGGACTGCAAAAGAACACATCAGCACCTCTGCCTTGGGTTCTTAGCATATAATACAGAGCTTCCAGTCAGTCCTGGCAGGGCAAGAAGTTGATGGTACTTGACCATCAAGATCCAAGTTAAAAGCTTTCGACATTTTCTCACACAAGACAAAACATTGATAACAGTTAACAATATGCTGTGAATGTCACCAGCCTTTTGTGTGATACACAGACACTATCAAGGATTTAGGTTAATGCAATAATAAAATATTAAGCTATTTTTTACACACCTTTTTGCAGTAATGGTCTAAGGGCTATCCTTTTAGCACCTTTTACCGCACGGGCACACATTGTATGGGATAAAACTAGGGTCAGATATGAGAATTGCCCTACACTGAGTGTGGTGCCACCAGTGTGTCCTGGCTTTGTTTTGACATCCACTCTGTTGAATTATCCACTTCCATCGTAACTTTGCAGACCTTGTGATTTTTGAGCTTATTGTAATAGTCTGTGCTTTCTTGTAATAACAAAGAATAAAAAAGATAATATTTTATGCTTGCCTTGCTGGCATCTTGAAAAATATGGTGCCAATCTTGAACTTTGAGACAAGAAACCTTCTGAGCAATTCATTCTGCATCATAACAAATTTATTGTTTCACACCAAGATCATCCATATAAGTCTATGCGAATTTATTGTAAGTACAATTTTTATGCTGATCATGGCCACCATTTTGAAAAAAAAAGTAGCCATTATGAATTTTCAATGTCTTACAATTTGCAGTTGCCAAAAACTATGTGTGGTAAATAAATGTCATGATCCTATATCTGTGCCTTGGTCTGTTGTTGTCTGTTGTTTGATTCATGCTTGGTTTCTGTCTGTCTGTTCTCCATTGGTTTAATTCCCTGATTCCTGTCAGATTACCTCATTTATTCCACCTGGTCTTTACCTTGTGCTTAAATGTTTGCTTATTTGTTCAGTCTGTACAAGCAATCGCTCACAACCCGCCTATAAAGCAAAATCAATTAATTTGCTGTGCAAGTCAAGCTTCGTGTGATTTCTCACTGTACGGAAAGAAAGTACATTTTCACCTACACGTTCAACCTCCCATTCATTCAGCGGGTTTCATGCTGGCAGACCCCACACAGTGTTAGAAGCTGAACAGTTGGTGGGAGGAGAGCGAGGCAATGCCAGTCCATGCTGTACAGTTTATACTAATTGTACCACAAAAAACCTGACACAGTGATTTTGTTACACTGTATGGAAAAAGGCAGGGATCTGAAAGTTGATGAAAAAGAAAAACGTTGTCCAGTAGCACCTGGAACTGAAATCTAAATTTGTTTTCTCTCATCTATTCATTAGCAGTGTCATGTGTTCTTCAACAAACACTCTTTCATGCTCCAGTCAACACGTGGCCTCCAGGTGCTGCACAATTTCCATCTTCCAGCTAAAAGCCTGCATCTGAATATGAACAAATACAGAAACAAATTACAGCCAGACCAAACACTTCACAGATCAAAGAGACACAAGTAAGTATGTAATGGTATTAAGTCAACATTTGATTTGTGGAATGAAGTACGAATATGTATGAATCTTCTCAGAGCAGTTGAAACTCTCCAGAATCTTTTTTGATGCTTTGGACATGTGACAAATCGACCATTTCCTTGTTCCCTGTCTGGAGGAATTTCAGAATTCGACTGAACTTCAGTAACTCACTCCAGTAAATACATCCACTGAAATATAAAAAAAACTGAACTTGCTAAGCATCCGCAAGAGGTGTTGACTAAAAGGTGCATTAATGAGTGCTTTGAATGAAATGTGTATGACCTCTAAACAACATGATATCCTGCAATGTGACTTACACACTGTTAGTTGTCCATTGTAAATTAGTGTCCATAGACCTGCTGAGAAATCATAAAAAAGGAGCTTCAGAATTTGCCTGAGAATCAATTTTCAAGTTTCAAGTTTCCTTCAGTATCAAAGTAATCCAGTGATACTACAGGAATGCTAATAGCTAATTCGGCATGGTTACATGGTTAAACAAGTATTGGCTAAAAATGGGGCTTCAAAGAGAAAAACAGTAACCTCCTGTAGCTGACATTTCATCTGCACATTTGATGAATTTTTAAGAGGTCTTGCTCTCCTGATGGCTTTAACATTTCTGACTGAACACTTGGTCATTCCTGCCAAGCAGTCCATCCACCATAACATCAAACTACAAATTGGCTCCTCAACCATCACTCCAACCAGGGTGGTGAGAAACTTGGGTGTCATGATTGATGACCAGCTGTCCTTTTCAGACCATGTTGCTGCTGTCTCTCGGTTATGTCTCTTTGCTCTATACAACAAGAAAAATCAGGCCCTACCTCACTCAGTATGCCACCCAGCTTGATACAGGCCATGGTTATCTCTCGCCTCGACTATTGCAATGCCCTCCTAGCAGGTCTTTCAGCTTGTGCAGTGAAACCCCTACAAATAGTTCAGAACGCAGCAGCACGTCTGGTTTTTGATCAGCCCAAAAGGATTCATGTCACTCCGTTACTCACCGGCCTCCTCTGGCTCCCCGTGGCCTCCCGAATCAAATTCAAGTCACTAATGCTTGCATACAGAGTGACTACTGGGTCTGCATCCATCTACCTAAACTCCATAATACAAGTTTACGTTCCTTCTCGGCCACTACGCTCCTCCAACGAACGCTGCCTGGCTCTGCCATCCCTTCACACAAAGCAATCCCTGTCCCGGATAAACAGTTTGTCCATCCCATCCTGTCACAGTGAACCACCCCGCCACATCACAGGTCATTCTGTTAAAACATTATGGAAGGGAAGTGATATGTTCCATAAATGAATGTTTACTGTTTACTGTGAATAGTAATTTCCACTAGGCTACATAATACTATCTTTCTCTTATTTATGTCTTTTCTTTTCCTGCTTCACACTCAGTTTCTGTTGATATTTCCCTTTGTCAATTCATCCATCCAAGTAAGATAGGCCTATACACTCTCTCCAGCATTTTCTGGTCTTAACCCAGGGTCTCCTACAGATTACAAATTGAAAAACCTCCAACTGGCTCAAAGCGACGAAGTACCAGCTCTAATCCCAGCTCTCTCTGGATGTCTGAGTTCCTTACCCCATCTCCAGGGGTTAGCCCAGCCACCCAACAGAGAAAACTCATGGCCTGGGAGCGTGGCCGGCTATTTTCTGAGTCTAAATTATCTCTGCGTGTTGAGAGCAGATTTCGCAAGAAAACACACTGATAATATATTACAAACTATGTAAATTATATATGATTATACATGAAATGTCCTGATTTTGATAAATTATGAAATACATGTCCTATGCTGGGTGGAACAGTGGTGCAGTGGTTAGCACTGTTGCCTCTCAGCAAGAAGGTCGTGGGTTCTCTCTGGGTGTCACCATCCAAAGACATGTGGACTAGGTTAATTGGTGACCCTAAATTGTCCTTGGTTGTTTGTCTATGTGTGGTGTACCCTGCCTTTCACCTGATGCCTGAATAAGCAGTTGACGATGGATGATGTGGCTGTAACAATTTCTTGACACCAGCTAAATTTTGTAACAGTTTTGTTTATTGGTTTATTGGTCAGTGTACTTGACCAATAAACATCTGAAATAAAATATCTTCGACAAAAGTGACTATACTCAGCTGAATGATAGCATACATTTTAAGGTCCCATATTATGCTCATTTCACGTTCATACATATTTTGGGTGTCTACTAGAAAATGTTTTTGCTTTAATGATCAAAAAACACATTATTTTTCCATACTGTCCATTGCTTCAGCACCTTTATTCACCCTCTGTCTGAGTACTCAGTTTTAGCTCCTGTCTCTTTAAGGACCCCTCCCTATAATCCCACTTTCTTCTAATTGGCCAACTTCTAGAAGCCTGCCCGGGCCAGGACCTCAAAGTGTGGAGATAGGTCACCCATTTACTTAAAGACTGAGCAGGAAAACGATCCCTAGTGGACCCTCGCGTACTTGCGGACATGGAAATATAATCCTTGCATTACGGCTGCTGTACCTAATCGTTGTTATTGTATTATAATAATAATAATAATCTTTATTTGTAGAGCACTTTTCAAAAACAAGTTACAAAGTGCTTTTTTTTATTACACCAGAAGTGCCCAGAAGTGGCTCTCCGCTGCGCTGCTTGGAGAATAGGCAGTCGGCCTTTTTTTGACGGAAGACGCGTCAAACAGCACAGAGCAGATGACAGCCGAAGTCAGACACAAATGGCATAAAGAATCCGGTTGATTTTCAAAATAAAATACCTTGTCCCGACAGTATATCAACAATAAACACAACAAAAAAACGAAACAATTTAACTATGTAGCCTTCTCAACCAGGGTAGAAGCACAAAAATCAAGGACAACTTACCAAATTATCTAAATCTAAACAATTCAGCAAAATCAGGCAGGCAAAATGTTCTTATTCTGAAATGCTCCATTTGGGAAATTCAGCCCTGCAGGCTAAACGCTCAGCTGCTGAAACACTTCCAGTCTGAGTTGCAGGGCTGAGGAAGGGACAAAACCGTGGCGCTGCCATAACATAGCACATACGCCGCCTGTGGGAGTCTGGGGTTATTTATGTATTTTTTTTTTTCCTACTTCAGACTCAATTGCTGTTGGTGTTTCCCTTTGTCAGTTCATCTATCATCCATCCAAGTATATATTGGCCTTAAGGGTTAGCCCAGCCACCCAATGGAGAGAGCTCATGGCCTCAGACTTGGAGGTGTCAGCCTATTCGGCTGCAAACCACCCCAGTGTGTGCTGAAGGTCAATGTCTGATGAAACAAAAAACAAACAGTACCACATTATCTGCAAAGAATAGGGATGCAATTCCAAGGTCAATTCAATAGATCTAATTTTGCTATGTTCTCTGTCACATGATCATCTTGTTGCTGTCAGAATGTTCAGCTGCTATTTGAGCTGCTGTCAGCTTTCATTTCATGTGAAATGACCTTCAACCCTCACCCTCTGGTATTCATCACAGTCTGTCCAAGTGTGTGTCATCAGGAATCCTGCTCTGTGATCCCTTGTGATCTTCCGATTTTCACCACTACTATTCTCTAAACTCTCTGAGGGATTATTCCTGAATTATGAATCACATTCATTTGTATTGATAAATCTTTTGTCACCCAGAAAACATCTTTAATCAACACAATGACAAAGCAGCAATTTGGAAAATGAAGACGGCACAGAAGGAGATTCAGAATTTTCAAGCATGGAGTCCTGACATTGAGAAGAATTTCTGAAAAACCTATGTTTTGAATATCAAAAACCCCGTACTAGCTAGTTTGTTGTTTTGGCAGCATTTGTAGTCAGCTTGGTCACAGCAGCTGGTGACCCAGTCTATACCAGACATTCATAGCATCCATTTCAACACATCCATTACAGACTTTCACTCACCACTGGAGTGTTTGCACTATCGATACAACATGGCAGAATGAATGAAGCAGAGTCCACCCATCAGTTTTGTTCCACTTATTCAGCTTCGGGTCACGATGGCAAAGCAGCCTACATGGCCTGCTCTACTGCCACTTTTTCAAGTGCTTTATGGGGGATCCTGAGGCCATAGTGAGATGTGGAACCCTTAAAGCATGTTCTGGGTCTGTCTGGGACCTTCCAGATGAGTGTGTCGAGACTACCTCTACTACCTCTAGGAAGGCCTCCAGTTGGTATCCTAATCAGAAGCCTGAACCTTTGGCTACGTTCCACACAAAGAAGCAGCAGTTCTACTCCAAGCTCCCTCCAGACGTCTAGGCTCTTCCCCTTCACAACCAAGGGTGAGTCATCCACAGTGTCTTTGTTTCCTCAAAACCACTGGTGAGAGCCGGAATATAGATCAACCCTCTTTTATTTCTTTGGTCACGAGTAACTACTTTGAGGCTATACTAATATTATAATTACCCTACAGTAACCATATAATACTAGTGTAGAAATGTATGTTGACCAATTAATACCAAAGCTGAGTAGTGTAAAGCATGAACTTACCCTGGGTTGTAGACAGATAGCAGTTTTAAAGGGATGATATGGTCTAGATAATAGTTGGGAATTTGAGTCTCTGGATCAGAAAGTTTTAAGAGGAACTTGATTCCAGGCTGAAATTTCAACGCTTCCAGTCAGCATCACTGTGATGTCACAGTGTACTGACCACACCTTGGAGAACACTTCTACCTCACTGCAGCAAGTCAGAAGTTAGACCACTGGATTTCAGAAAATCAAGATTTGTTGATGGTCTTAACTTGCTCTTCAAACTACTTTTGTACCCTGAAAGAAGATATTCTGCCGAAAGCACAGAATATATCAGAGATTTAAGCATAAGTGAAGTACAATATTAATTATGGGCTTCCAAGCATTTAAAACTCATGTCGCTTGAACGTTAGCTGACGCCAGTAATGAAGACATGATAAAGTTCTGGAAATGTTCCTATTCTTGTCCTTGATCTTGACTTTGGCGCTGGCTTTTGCAGAAGGCCTCTAAATGAGAGTTGGTCACAGATTCTGTTGAGATGTTATCTGTGCCAAGAAGTGAAGTAAAAGGTGATGAAAAGTCTGACAAAGACCCCACTCATTAAGGTGGTAAGAGCGCAGTGTTTTCATGGCCACGCACAGCAGACAGGGAAGGGGAGATCGGCTATGTTAACCATGGCAGTTCTCCATAAACATTTATCTGTTCTTCCGAAGGAACTCATTAAACATGGCAGACTCTTTTAGCCCGAAGCAACCAAATTTGTGTTGACATTCCTAAGAGCGTATGGTGAGAGGGGAGCCCCGCTTCCCTCATAAGCTGCACATATGTGAAACAGACAACTGCCAGTTAGACAGCTGGGGGAAAAACTTGTTAAAAAATTATACTACTGAAGTGCAGTGTTTCAAACAGTTGATTCAAGAGTTTCTAGATTCTTGGCTTCTTTACAGTACGATAATCTCCCTTTTTAGACATAGGCGTGTTTAGACAAACAAAAGTCATAATGCATGAGGTCAATGTTTTAAGCTGCAAAAATGGGGATATGTCATGTAGCCCTGTTTGTTGTTTTAAAAATGAGGAGTTCAAAACAGTATGGTTTACATGAGAGCCTCTGTAATTATTAAAACATGTTGCATTGGATATTAATGACTTTAAAAATTTAATTATTCAGTTATTTTATTAGATTCATACACAGACATTACCAGAGGTAACTTAGAGCTCAGAGGTCATTTATTTATTTATTTTAGGGAAAAATCATCACTGTATATGTATTTCAACCGTTGTCGCTTGGTCAGACTGTAAATTAGCCATTGTAAAAAAAATTTTTAAATGCAGTGACATAAAGCTGCATTAATTGATTTTCTGGACCACTTGGGCCAACATGCTTGTTGGGAGCAGAACGAGCAGAACATACGACATCTGACGTACTATGACTTCATAAAGTTGTTATTGCTAAAATGTTAGAATACAGTTGTCTTTTTGAATATCTGGCAAACATGCAGCAACATTAGCATTCATTTGGAATTGTGTTGGAATTTTATACGTCCAATATTTACTCTCCTCTTAACTCTGTTTTTTTCTCCATCAACTACTGGGGAAAATACCTGGTTCTTAGGAAGCTAATGTTCTTCTTTTGATCAACTAATCACTTACTGTTTTGTCATTTTGTGTGCTGGGCAGGTAGCGTACAGTAGGTTTATCTGAGCTTCCTCACTGAAAACCAATGCCTGTTGCAGCTGGAAACTCAATTGATGATATTGGTAAGAATGAACCAAAACAGTTAAGCTGAGGGCTGGCAAACCAAAGTAAAGAGTTAAAGAGACTAAAAAGCTGCAATGTCTGAAATATCTGGCTTTTAAGCAGCATGATATTTAATATTGGGGTTTGGTGCTGACCAGGGAGTGTCCAATCAATTTATCAGAGGTTTATTTTAAAAAATCACTTTCATGCTGCTGCTGGTGGTAGCTTGCACAACAAAAATGGAACTCAATGATGATAAAACTTTTGTGATATCAATGAGGGAAATATTTAGGGAACTTATGGCAAGACAGAGGGTAGTTTAAGAAAAAGAAGAAAGAAAGCAAGAAGTAAAATGCTGTACAAACAAACAACCTGCTGCTAACAAAAGCGGTTCAAGCAGTAACATTACAGAGATGATGACACCTCTTTACCCTTATAATGACGATGGGGACAATATGTGTTTACCACTGAAGCATGTAGTTTTTTTGTTCTCATGTTGTGAATAGCAGACAAAGCCCAGAAAAGCCAACCCGAAGGAAAGTAATCTTGCTGTTCCTCATTTCATTCCGTTCTCATTCCCAGGTCTACAAATATGTTTTGTCATGACTCTTGCTCTTTATCGTCTGTATGAGACGCACAGGGCTGGCAGAAAAGCTCAGGTGACATACAGACTCACAAAAGTGAGTACACCCCTCACATATTTGTAAATATTTGATTATATCTTTTCATGTGACAACACTGAAGAAATGACACTTTGCTACAATGTAAAGTAGTGAGTGTGCAGCTTGTATAACAGTGTAAATTTGCTGTCCCCTCAAAATAACACATCACACAGCCATTAATGTCTAAACCGCTGGCAACAAAAGTGAGTACACCCCTAAATGAAAATGTCCAAATTGGGCCCAAAGTGTCAATATTTTGTGTGGCCACCATCCAGCACTGCCTTAACGCTCTTGGGCATGGAGTTCACCAGAGTTTCACAGGTTGCCACTGGAGTCCTCTTCAACTCCTCCATATAGACATCACGGAGCTGGTGGATGTTAGAGACCTTGCGCTCCTCCATGTAAAAGAAGGTGACCAAAGAAGTTGAGTGCATGTGCTCAGCGTCATATCCAGAGACATTTTGTTGCCTAAACCAAATTAAAGTTATTTATGTTACGTTATGTTACGTAACGTTACGTTATGTTATGTTACGTTATTGTAGCAAACCTAAATTTAGTTATGCATTTTAATAAATTTATGAGAATTAATTCCCAGTTATGAATTTTAATATTCATAAAATCTAATTTTATTCCTCATTTCAGGGCACCACCGGAGTTGTTATAAACCTAGAGTCTCCGGACCTCTAGGTAGTTTTAATAATTATACAATTATTACTAGTGATCAGTTAGTTAATAATCGCTTAATTATCTTAAATCAATCAGTCAGTCTCATATCTAAAGGGTCAATTCTCTTGGCAGGGACGTAGAAATAGGCAACACACACAGCTCTTGATTATATTACAGTGAATTTATTCTCTAACTAATGTGATAAAAAGATGGTTGGATAGAGGGAAAATAAACAACTGCTGAACAATGAGCCTGGAGGTTCGATTGTGGGAAGCATTTGACTCATACGGCATAGAAGAACTAATGAAAGTAAGCTAACGCTATGGGTTTAGAATTTAAAAAGGACATCCCTGAACACAGAATATGTGTTAAGTCTTACTGCTTGTCGGCGGTCTGCTTGGCCTTTTGCTGGTCCCACGCTAGCTGCACGATCCTGGCTTTTTGCTAGGGATTCTCCGGGGTTCTCCGTGTCTGATTGAAAACGCCTCCTCCGTCTGGCAATTCGGCTGTTTTCAGGTTTCCTTCGTTGTAGTGGGCGAGACCACGTGGCTTGGTCTGACCTCGGTGAAGTTGGCTCGACGAAAAAGGCTTAAAATGGAACTTGGTCATTCCTGAATTAGTCCAGTGTAACTTAACGGACTCATAACTTTAACAAACAAAAGAAATAAAGAAATTAAAACAAACTGAAGGGCAGATCGATGTCACTGCACTTCACATGTGTAGCTTCAAGCGAAACAAAAGGCCTGTTTCGCTGGTCGACTCTGAGGGCGCTGCCTGGCGCGGCACGCCGACGCGTGCTGAAGCGTCCAGAGAGCCGAGCAGAGCAGCGGAGAGAGAACAGCGAAGAAGGAAGAAAAGAGCGATGTCGCGTGTCGCTCTTTTGTTGCCTGGGGCGTGGTTCCCCAGGGGGCGTTTCAGGTTTCCCAAGGGACTGCCTTTCTAAACTTAATGTCTAAAGAAATCTATTTGCACGTATTATAATCAAATATTTTCCACAATCGAACCTCAATGGTTGAACGGTTGTACTGTTCTAAGCATTTGGTAACAGGAAACAATTGTCACATTATTGGTCAGGATATTTATACATTTAACGGCATTTCCGACGAGGGCATGTAATACTTATTTCGTCCACTGAAAGCTTAGATTAATCCAAGATCATCTCTCCTTAGGAACTGGGGAATATTGTTGATTCATCCTTAAATTCAAGCTGGAGATTAAGAGTATAGTAAAACATTTCTTTATCATCATTTCTAAAGGAATTTTGTAGGAAAGTATTATGAACAAGCATTGATTACATCAGATGAAGGAGTGTCTTGCTGAAAATAAAAACACTGCAAAAGTAACTTTCTTTTCAGCACTAATATCAACAACAGATAGCAACAACATGTTAACATAACTACTCAAATAGAGGCAAACGTAATCAAGTAACTAAAGATTTAATTAAACTTAATTAAATGCTTTGAGTCTTTGGAGACTGCGGTCTTTGGTTATTTAAAGTTCGGCTGTCTGGATCATGTCACACTTGGGTGAGACAAGGGTTTTCTTTTTGATGTGGTAATAAAACAAAGAGTAAGGTCAGTTTCCACGGCAACCAGTTTTGATAGGCTGTTCAGGGAAATGCTAATGGCTGGTTTGTGTCCCTTTGTCAGTTTAACAGTCAGGCCCCGCATTATCAGTTTCGGAATCAAAAAGGTGCCAGCTTTATGGTCAGGGATAGCACTTAGAAGAAGCAACTTTGACCCCCTGCTCCTCTGTGGGAGAGAAAAAGGAATTTGGAGTAGTTCCAAATTTATTCAATACAAAATGCACAAATCCACACCGTTGTTCACTACATTATGTTACGTTATGTTATGTTAAAAAATTTATTGTAAAAAAATTCAGGCTTCAAGGGGTTAACAAGCAGCGACTTACAGAATCCCCATACACACACCCCCTACACACAGGGTGTGTGTTGAAGAATCCAAAGTTCAAGTTTACCATGACATTTATGTTCACATAACACACCACCGGCAATGTTGAGAAGTTGATAGATGAATAGATAGCTGCTTTATTCATTCCCAGAGGGAAATTCTTATATCACAGCAGCAGAACACAATGAACCTCCCAAGAATAGTAAATATGTCACAGAATATTAACATAATCTGGGACATTATTTTTACTGTTAGAAGGCTACACACACAATAAAAGTGCCACAAGCATGCCACCTTTTCATAAAATCAGGTTTGAATGCATTCAAACAAACATGTTTGTTTGACATAATTCGACTTACCTTGGATCAAGAATTGACGATTGCAGTGCCATTGCCTCATCTAGAGAACAGTACTGTAAGGCAGTTGCATACTACAAAGGTAGCTAACAGCCTTTCCTGTGCTCATGAATTTCCCATCTGCGGTGTACAAAATGCTTCCACGCATTACTTTACATTATAACTCTCTGCAGTATGAATATTTAGTCCATTATGGTTGTATGTTTGTCCCAGAGCAGGCAGGATGACGGAGAAGATTCAATGGTCAATCAAATCTGATCACACCAATCCCACATAGTTCTGACGATGATTAGCTGAGTGTAACAAATGCACCCGAAGGTAGGTTGTTTTGTTTGTTCAAGGTTACAGAAAAGTCCCTTCGATTTTAAACAAATTTTTCACAGGGTTTTACTATAGAAACCGCCTGACACAACTACAGTCTGGCGATGTTGATCAATGAAAGCTACAGACGAAGGGGAGAAAGCAATTCATTCCCTTCCTCCATCAACAGTTTTGCAGTCTACTGTGGAATTCAGACCAGCAACCAAGCAGTCACGTGTCCAATTCTCTAGCCTCAAGACTACCACTGCACTCCATTTTAAAACACCTGTCTGCTCCCTAAGTAGAGTTTTGCTTTTAGGCATTGTTTCATTGGGTTTCACTATATGGGTGACGGAAGAAAACCAGAGAGACATACAAATAAAGTCATAAAATGTTAAAAGTTTAATTTTCAGTTACCTAATCCACGGGAAAAGATTATATTGAAATCTCTGATTGAACATAAAGTAATTACAAATGAGAATTCTGACGCTTAGCAAGAACTGTACAAATGTACAGAGTATTGTGTAGTGAGTTTGACTGGGTTTTCTGACTGCAGCCATATGTTTATAGGTCATCACTGTCATCTAGTGGTCAGATGCCACACTTCAGTGGCATAAAAAACAAATGGATTCTTTATTTCATTTCACTGAACTTTATTTTCCTTCTTTATTTTGACAGAACATTGGCTTAAATAACCTTACAACTCATACAAATACGGTACAATGTTTTTCACCTCAGAAATGTATTACTTGTATTCCAGAAGGTGTTGGGATGACTTCTGACACAGTGAATACTGCTGCTCTACTCAGTGTCACTCTTAAGGTGAACTACAGACGAACAGTGTGTGTGTGTGTGTGTGTGTGTGTGTGTGCGCACATGTGTTAAATGTTTTTATTTCCTGGTGGGGACTTTAACCTGAATGCACACCAAAAGATGGGGACTTGTGTCAACAAGTGACTGCTTTTTGAGGGTTAAAACCTTTCAAACTTTTTAGGGTTCAGGTTACAATTGTGTTAGGAGTAGGATGAGGGTTAAGGTTAGGTATATGGTTAGGATAAGGGGCTAGGGAATGTATCAAAGAAATGTCCCCACAGGGATGGAGGAACAAACGTGTGGATTTGCGTGTGTGTGTTTGTGTATGCCCACATTTTATTCCACGAAGATGATTGTTCAGATCATTGCATTTTAGTGCAGCTATTGCCATCAGGTTACACTGTGGATAAACATGATATATGTAACATAGAACTTGCATATTAAATACCTAACCCCTACAGCTTTCCACCTGAGAACAAAACAACACACCCATCGATCACATAGATCTTAGATTTGAAGTGCACAAAGTAAAACAACTTTAAGGAGGAGAGAACAGGTATTGCTTGGGCTGATATAAAATGTGAACAGGAAGTGGAGACTTGAAAGGGAGCTTTAAATCACTGCGTGATATTAATGACAACACGAGCAGGAGCTTGTGCAGCACAATGAACTATACTGCTTCATGGATGAAGTTATATTCGGGAATCAAAATCACCTACAAAAAGTGGTACAGGACCTATCAGGTGTATAATATGATGTTTGAATGGATATAAATAAACAAAAATACCATAAAATACATCTTTAGCCATTATCATGCAGTTGCATTCGCTGCCATTTATACAGCACAGAAATCTGAACAACAGCACACAACAGCATACAAATGATACACACGTAAGTCACTGTGTTGTTTGCGTTAAAGTTGAAATCCACACAAAAACAGAATTCACATGTGCAAAAAACATTTTGGATAGTAAAGTCAACACCTTTAAACAAAAAAAAAGCTGTGGCAATATCACAGCCCAAAAATATGACTATTTTTGGGGTTGGTCCATTGATGCCACGTGAGCCAACTTCACCCATTCTCATGTCTGCTTTGTCTTCCCTGCCATACCTGACCTCTCCTTCCACCTGTTTCCACTTAACCCATCAGCCCTGCAGTATATATTTCCGCCCATTATCATTTAGCCTACTCTTTGCCAGATCGATGACTGGGCCTCTGCCTTAGCTTTCTAGCCATTTGGCTGCCTGGTTTGAACTGTTTGACCACAAGTAAATGTGAACTTATCCTGTCTGTCCTGAGCTGTACACCTGGGTTCAAAACTGTTTCTCTGCTGAGCCATTACAATTGAAACTGGATAACTTACTGAACTCAGTGGGCCAATACCTTTGTGTGAGATGTTACAGATGGCAACTAATGAAAACCTGAATGAATATGTGGAGAGAAATGCAGAGGTGAAAATTATATGAATCTCGTGCTATGACCTTCACTACCTCAACCCGACTCAAAACCTATTACTAAAGATTTTAGAGCAATGTGTTAAACAGTGCTCTCTCCACCATTAGCCAGATTAAAGAGGCTGTGCCTGTCTTCACAGCCTCTGCCATGATATCCATACTGAGAATACCAAGCTAGCTTCTTCCTCAGAACTCATTTTGTATATTCTATATATTTTACTTCATCTTATAGCTTGCTTGCGGAGGAGTTGCGTTTATGCCGTAAAGCATTACACCATTCTCACGATAGTTTGGTCCTGCCCAGGATTTCAATGTCACATGGTGACAATACCAAGCAATACTGGGCCAGAGCGGCAATGACAGAGACGCCATTTGCTCTATTACAAGTCAGTGTAATGTCAAAATGATTTTGAAGATGTTTAAGATAAAAATACTACATAATGTTGCTTTAAGGTGGGCATGCTTGAAACAAATTACTGTGGCGTCTGAACACGTCAAAAAGCAAGTGTATATGTAAGTGCTGTTATAGAGAGAAGTGAGACATATGTTTAAAAAGAGATAAGGGCGCAATCATTATAGACATGCTTGTCAGATTGCCAGTTTTCAGAAATGGATGTCTCCACTACCATCATAAAAACATCAAATGAAGGAATACCTTCCTCCTGTACAGTTTCACAAAGTTAGAAATCCATGACAGTGATCACTGAAGGTGCTCTTACCAATACTATTTATGCTGGGCTTTCTTTTAATTTGTCAGCCATCAGTACTTCCAAAGGAGAATGATTTGAACACAGAGTTTTCAGATATTATTGTCAAAATATCCCCATATCCTTGAAAACGCTCCATGGCTGCTGTGAGTGTCCCATGACTTTTTCAATTATTCACAGCCTATATGTCTCTTGCTCAAAAACTTGCTCAAACTCAGCTGCACAGTCTTTTATAGTAGAAATTATATATGTGAATTCTATATTTGGGATGGACTTTCCCTTTGAGAGCAACTCTTCTCCTTACAGATGCATACAGATTCTGAGCTTGAGTCTTCCATGCGAAGCCATTCAAGCTCCCAGAGTTTGTCCACCTGATACATCAGAGCCAGTATTTTACAATATTTGATGCTGGTAAAATTCATGTTTTACACAAGAATCATCAGAAAGACATATGGCTCCGTCAGTACACCAGTTCCTTCATCTTGCAAATTAAATTTTTGTCATTCTACACCAAGGGCTGAAATGCATCCTTTACAGCCTGAATAATCTCCAACCATTCTGCTCTAGTGTTTCTACTGCAAACAGATCACGTAATTCCATATCTTTGTGATTGTCATCCACAATGACCACACCCAGGACCATCAGAAAACCACCAAACAATAAAGAACATCTTGAATTCATACCACTTGTATCTGACTGTGTTACAGCATGCAAGCTTCAGACGATGTGTGTTTTCACTTGAGAAAGCCGTCATTCAAGTCAGTCAGTGCAAAGGGTCAAAGGCGGCACCTTGGTGGCCCCTGGCTTTGGAGCTGGGGCCAGTGTCTGGAGAGGTAGGGGAAACAGGGACATCGGAGGCAGGGTTGGGGATATGCAGAGCTGCTCGTTTACTTTTCTTTGACCGAGTCTTGGCGTGACGTGATGGAGAGGTATTGCCTTGGTAGCTAGCAATATTGCGAGCCCCGCAGCTCGTAGAGAGCTCCGGTGAGGGGTCAGTGTTCAACGCAGTGCTGTTGTCTGGGCATGTATGAGTTGTCTGAGGTTTCCCCTGAGGACATGAGGTGGACAGGAGAGGAGAGTGAGTGGCCGACTCCAGCAGATCTTTAGTTCCCTGTGTGCACTAAGGAGGCACGGGACAGAGGAGGGGAAGAAAAACAGACAAAAACTGATGAGACGAGCCAGTGAAGTTAACAGGGAGAACAGCAGGGTGTTAAATCACTTCAGTGAATGTGGCTACAGCTGTGCAAGATAAATCAAAGACAAGCTGGGAAGGCAAGCAGGCCATATGAGTGATCCAGAGCCAGAGTTTGCAAATGTTTCATGCAATGGATCTGCATGTGGATGCACATTAGACCAAGGGAATCACACTAAAAGGTGTTTATCTCAAGCAACATCAAAGAACATTGTCTTGATAGATAGAACTATGTGCACAAGTTTTTAAAAGATTACTCCTGCAATTCAGTATTGCACTTTATACAAAATTTGGGGTCTTGCAAGAGAAAAGGGGGTGGTGATGGCGCAACAGATAATGCCTTTGGTGTGAGAGACCTGGGTTCAATCCCCGCTGTGACCCATCCACCATTGTGTCCCTGAGCAAGACCCTTAACCCCTAGTTGCTCCAGAAGTGTGCAACCTCTGACATATATATAGCGATTTTAAGTCGCTTTGGATAAAAGCATGAATAAATGTAAAAGAAATGAAAGGCAAATGCAGAGATATCCTGATTTTTAGCCCCTAGTATCTGTCAAGGTAAAAAAAAAATGGATCCTACACTTCCCACAATGCAACTCAACTGTGTAAGCTTTCTGCTAACAAGACAACATTCTAAGCAGGATTTACAGTCAACAGTTAACGGGAGTCCTAGCCTGAGGTCTGGCAGTGCGTTCTGAAATGGGGTCCATGCATCATCTATTTGCGGCCGGCATGGGGTTTTGTAGTGCAAAGTATTCATAGAGTCCACTGGTCTAAAAGCAAACGGGCTCGCACTTATCCGGGCACCGATCCAAATTGCGGTAAGTGTCACTTAGGTCCAGCTAACGTCAGTCACATGTTTTGGAACTGGCCCGCTCTCTCTTGGTTCTGGAATTCTGTATTTGACTCAGTCTCGGCCGTCACATCTACCAAAGTCCTCCAATCACCCTTAGTAGGCCTGTTCGGTGTCCTGCCCGCTACCAACCCACTGCCACCCTACTTCACTGAACTGGTGGCTTTTCTTACAAATTATTCGCGAGGCATGTCATTCTGTACGCTGCTGGACCTGGGAAACGAATTTCGTTCCTTAATGTTTTACATGTTTGAATGACAATAAAGAACTGAACTGAACTGAACTGATGCACTGGAAGAGCCCGTCTCCCCACCTCTCACACCCATTGGATAAGGATGCTTTATCCTTTATGAAAGTAGAAAAAATCAAACACTCCCTCCGTGGCTCCAATGAAAGGTTTTTAAAGATTTAGCAACCCTTTCAAGAGCATGTCCAGTCCCTCCAGGTGGATGTATCTAAAGGTCTGTGTCTGTTCTTTTTGTTGGAAACTCAATAAATAAGTCATATTTAAAAGCAGTTGACGGGAGTCCTGTTGTATGTTTTGATTTATAGCTGAGAGTTGCATTTGATATCACCTCCACAAAACACGTGTTGTTCATGATTAGGCTGTTTCGTGCTTTATATTCCCCACAGTAACTGTTCTTACATTCTTTCATTTACTGATCTACTACTTATCTGTCATGCAGAGCGACGGTCTGCAACACACAGAGTCATAGAACTTATAAAGTTTTTCCACAGTGCCCTCTTGCTGAATAATAGACTACTGATGTGCAATAGTGTGTTGGCATGCTAACATTTGCTAAACACAAAGCAAAGGCTGATGGGAATTTCAATAGTTTTGCAGGGCATAAACTAAATAATTGGACAAATTAAAATGTTGACTGTGCAGGAGGAAAGTCACAAGATCACGAAATTCATTAGGATTAGACTGTTGGGCACCCTGGACATCTGTCCTAAAAAATGTCAACATGATGACTTTATGAGGAAATAATGACGTCATCATCGTTATTGTCTAAGACTTGACAAAGCACCTCCAAAGCCACAGTAGGCTGAGTAGTACTTTCTGAAATTAGTTAATTGACATGTAAAAAGTAGCCCTTTAAAGAATAGGGCTGCTTCATAGCAATTATGATCAGTTTTAAGAAGTGAAGGAATTATACACAGTTACGGATTTTTTGAAGCTCAGGAACCACTGATCTACAGACTGAATCCGGTGTGTGAATATAGTGAGCTTCTTTACCTAACACCATGACTTTTCAAAGTGCCTAAAGGCAAACATCCTCTTTCTCAATTGGGAAAATTGGGGCTGCAGAAAATATTTCAATCCTAAAGGTCACAAGTTTTAAGCCACTGGTTCATTTATAATTCTGGCTAGCATAACAAAGACATCAAGAAACAACGCTCCCAATAATATTGCTGTTGGTGTGAGGTCTTGAACCTGCATTCGTTGATTTTCTGGCCTCTGGGATGCAATGCAATAAGCTGTAAACACATTCACATAATATCACCTACCAACAAAGTTGATATAGCAAACACAATATCTAACAGTTGCATATTTACACATCCAGCAGATGCAGAGCAACATTAGCATTCAAATTTCATCATAATTTGTTGTTTGTACTGTAATTTGTAATGCAAGCTAATGTAATGCAAGCTAACCTTTCTACAACATGGCAATTCAAAATGCTTTACATAATAGGAGATATAAAGACAATAAGTTAGTAATAATACATTAATTACATAAAAGATATGAATAAATAGTCCCAAATTTATTTTTTCCATGTTAACATAAAGATGTTGATAAGTGTAGCTTTAAAATAAGCTCTTTGCCTGAAATAAATGTAAATGGTGAACGGCTCTTTTTTGTTCAACTTTCAAACATTTAACTGTTAATCAAGGTTGATAAACTGCCAGTTCACTATTAACTGTGTAGAATGCTACACAACAACTTAGTTTAGCTGGTTTGAATCCAGCCTGGCTGTCAGCATGTCCTCATTTGTTTCCTCTACATGGAGCTGTTCTTCCAACTAACTTAACTTAGAAAATTATTCAGTGATTCATCCACCTCAACGACCTTCCTCCTACAGTCAATGTGTAATCATTTCAATGTCCAAATAGAAAAAGCAATTTAGTGTTTAACAATATTATTAGAAGTTTTCCTCACCCATCGTGGCCTAAAACAGCTGTTTCAAATGTGTTTCTACTTTAACAAGAACTCTATTTTGGAACTGTTTGAGCCATAACTATACGTAAATGTTGAACTAATTTTACATTCAGTACATCCTGTATTGTATTAAATTATGCACTCTTCATTGTATTCAACATGACAGCGTTATGAATAAAGCCATGCAGCAGTACAGCACCCAGCCAAGAGGAGATGCAGACACAGTGGTGGGGCACAGTGCACTCTCTTTCCCTTTCTCTTAACAGGCTTACCAAGCTCAAGCATCACTTTTCCTGCACTAACAGGGGCTAATCAGCCAGTGCAGGACACAGCAAAGTCCAGACATTTCTCCTCCTAGTTTCGATGGCAGGACACAGGCACAGAGACAGACCACATACAGAACAGAAAGTTAAGACCGGGTGAATGGACACAGGGGGAGCGTACTGATGCTATGACCTTTCCTTTGAAAATACAATTATACTCCAATATGTTTATAATAATTGTGAAGGTGGACAAACAAAACAATGACAAAAAAAAAAAAAAATAGTACACACAGATGATGAATTGCATGGACAAAAATGCATGTTTTATTACATTTCAGGTACTGACAAAATACAAAAAACATTCGTGGAATAATGACATGAAGGGAAAGAATTGGGAAATGATGTTGGTTGGCTTGGTGTGTTACGACAAACAAGGAACAGTTGGTGCAGAAAAAGCTTTCCTCACAGCTTCCCCAGTGTATGGAATCTGAATTCAAAAGACTATTTACAATAAAATAAAACAATAAAATAAAACTTAGACTAGAAACAGTGCAACTTCACTTGCTTTTCTGTTTATTCTGTACACACAAATAAAAAAAGGTTTTATAGCCGTCTTGTTATTTTGGTGTAAACAGAAAAAAAGGCTTGATATGAGAGTACTGTGGCTCAGACTGCAACTCTGACTGAACCGCACTCACGTCTTGTAAACAAAAGTTGCTGTACAACTCTCCAGTCGCCACGTTAAGATCCCTTGCTGTCAGAGAGAACAGCAAGAGAGCCGCCCTGTGAGGAGGACGACGAGCTAGAAACAGCATCTGAGTCTTCGCTTATTACAACTCCTGCTCTCTTTCTCCCTTTTAAAAAACACCCTGAGTGGACATACTGCACAGGAACAACATATTGAGGATGGTGAATTTAAAAAAAAAAAAAAAAAGGTACAAAAATACATAGTGAATAATATCCCTGTTCCTTATTTCTAAAGCATAATGTCAGTAAACCTAATTTGTTTATGTCCATGAGGTAAACATGACTGAGCTGTTCAGACATGAGTGAACTGCCCGGGGCCAACCGAATGTTACTCAATCATAAACTTAAAGAATAGTTTTCCCTTTTGTCGAACAGGCTCATTTGCTTTTTCTCCACCCCAGAGATGAAAGGATTGATCCCACTCTTGTGTCTGTACACTAAATATAACAATGCTGCCAGCAGCTGATTAGCTTAGCTTAGCACGAATACTTGAAACAAGGGGAAACAGCAAGCCTGGCTTTGAAAACATTTAAGTACACCAACCAAATTTGTCTTACTTAAATGATGTATTGGGTTTCTTTAGATACAAAAAAAATTAAGCCTGTTCATTTGTGAGCTTTAGAGGTGTTGGTACTCTAGGTGGAATTTTTTCCACTTTGCCAGAGCTATGCTAGCAGCTTTCCTTCTAAGCTAGGCTAAAAAATGTCCAGACTCCAAAAGCTTACTTCAAAAAATTAGACTGTAAGTTCTGAAGGAAGAAATACCACAATCTTCCTCTCACACAACACGTTGAAATCATAAGCGATAAAATGCACTCCTGCTCAATGCAACACACTTTTGCTGCTACGAGCTGTCTGGTATGACCGACAGCTTATAGTGGCTATAATGTTAGCAAAGCCAAATCTGCTGTGTAACTGACATTACTGAGTCAGTTTGCTGACGTAACTTGTTTCTCTACTGTTACGCTATGTTATAGCATTTACCATTACGACATAATTACCACCTTGCCTCTGTTCTACAAAACTTACAGGCTAGCTTTAACACGCAGACGTGGGATTGATATTGATCTTCTCATCTCACCCTCAGCAAATAAGCACATTTCCCAAAACGTTCAAATTTATTATAAAACCAATTAATATTTTGCCAGCTTACACCAAGTTGTTTACCTACTTTCAAAATGCTTTTAAAAGTCTTGTTTGTACTAAGAAAAGTAGTACTGATATGTAAACCTCTGACTGTAGTGTAAACAGTATGTAGGGATTAACCCATACACAACAAGCAGCAGATTCTGGGTTGGGGCTACAGCAGACAAGAAAGCTTCTGTCAGGCAGAGGAAGTGTTTTGGTGGGAGTTGGGGTGTGCAGGCACAGGAGAAGGGGATGCCTGCAAGCCAAAAGCCAGCAGGGAAGATCCTCCTACCACATTTATCTCGCTTTTAGTTGCCAGAGTGGGCAGCTCGATGTCCACGCCAGCAGTCTGGGAAGATTCATCTGCGGGCAGGAACCCTCGTCTGTCGATCAAGCTGAAAAAGACAAGGAAGATCCAAGTTATTAGGTGTGTTAGTGATGGATGCACACTGAACATCATGAGGTAACAAATGTACATGTAATGAATCTCAAATTCGCATTCAGAAACTGCACGACTACACATTTTTCTCACATCCTGTAAGCAAGCACATGCAACTCAGAAACACGCAGCTACAAGCTTGTAGCCAGAAAAAATATATATTGGAATAAGCTGAAGACAACATTCATTTACATTCAATATAAAAAGGTGAATGTCAGCTCATCTGTGTTTTATCTCTGAGCATGAGTCATTGCTACTGTTAGCGTTAGCTGTATCTGGGGCATCATTGCAGCTGGGAGACCACAGTATACTGAACACGGTGCGTTCCATCAGATTCACGCCGCGTTGAAGTAAATGCTTCGTCATAGTGGAGGTACGTCTTCCTTCCTGCAGGTGTTGCATTTTGCTGTGTGTTTTACATTGAAGCTAAACCAAACTTTAAAGCGTTTGCTGCGGTCTCGCGTGCTCTGTCGACGTACTGCGTAACAAATGACTTGATGTTAGCAGCCCCTGGCAGTTCAGTCAGGACCAGTAAGCAGAACTGAAACGCACATGTCTTAACAAGTCCACGGTTCTTGGTAATTTGGACCTGGTTTTGGCACTGAACCCTATCTGTATCAGAGCGAGAAATGCTAATGCAAACTGACATCATCTTTAGGTGGTAATCATTTATGGATCCCTTTAGTAGTTCACTTAGTATGTGGGAAGATTAACCTGGGTGGCATGGGTCCACAGAGCACAGAACAACAGTTGACAAAGATGTTTCTGTGAGTGTATGGGTTGGTGACATCTTCTCCACTCTTGCCTGACCAGGAGCCTTTAATCTGGAAAAGACAACAAGATATAAAGTGTACTTACTGTTTTTATTCAAAATACATTTAAATTTTGCATTGAGTTTCTGCAAGGTAGTCCTTGATCTGGTTTGGAAGTTCATTAACTTCACAAAAGTTTTTAAAAAAAAATCTTGCTTTCCTCAGCAACTATCTATTATTATTTGTTTTGTTTTTTTTTCCATGTGGATTTCTAGATATTCTATTCAATTGTGACATTACTGCAATATATATGTAATTGTATGTAATTAATTTAATATTACTTTTGTTTTTCAAATATTCCAAATTGTTCTTGAACATTGGCTCTGTAATTGTAGTGTAACAAATTTAACTCTAGGCCATACTCACGTCTTCATTAGTGGTCAGGTTGGAAGAAACCAGGTATGTATGGAAGCCTGAGAGGCCCAGGATGGACCAGACTGAGAAGAAACATATCACCAGCTCCACAGCAGTGAAAGGTTGGGTCAAGGAGAGCACAGGTGTACTGGAGTTGGGAGAAATCTATCAAACACACTCCCAGACAGTGTTCACTTTAACACGTTTATGATTAAAAGGATATCTGCCTGGACTCTCTTGTAAAGCAAACACCAGGCCTTTTCCACCTTGAGCCCCTGAAAGAGAGGAAAACATTATAATGACACATGGCTCAAAGTGTCTTTCTGAGTCCATTAAAGAGAAAATGTGTGTGGTCATGTTGGGATGCCCAAAACAGTTGCAGTTAAATTTCTTCAAATATTATTCTAACCCTTCAGCGAGCAGGGCTCTTAGAATAATTAAATTTAAACACTGGCAATTAAATTAAATTTAGAAGCTGGCGAGCGGCCAAATGACCAAGTGGAGAATTCCAGACACTTTTATATTTTTCTTATCAGAAAATGAAACTGCTCTGATGTGATAAACCTCGCCCGTCTGGCAGTCCAAGCCAGAAAAAAACTATTACCACACTGACAGGTCCTGTTTGAGCCAGGTGTGTTTGCAGTTATTATCGGTAAAATCCTAACTGTTTTCCAACCATGGAACACCTGTGAATCGGAGCAGGAACACGTACTCAGTGCTAGATGCGTGGTCACACAGCCGAAGATGAACGCCGTCAGGAAGGACAGCGACACAATGAAGGTGTAGAAGAAACGGTAGTTGCGTTTGCCCACACAGTTCCCCACCCAAGGGCAGTGATGGTCGAAACGCTCTGACAGAGAAACAAAAGGAGAACTCACAATGAACTCAAAGTGGAACCCACTGACCTTTTCAATTCATAAAAAATTAATTTTAGGAGTCGACCAGCAGTTTGGGGAATACTCGGACATGTCATTCAAGTCAGTCTAGCCTGAACTGGAGTAATGGAATGATGTTGGCAGTAGCCCTATGAGGCCTCTATTCATTATTTATCATTGGAAAATGTCAGCGTGTCGGTGTGTGTCCACAGCTCACCCACACAGTTGTCACACAGGCTGCAGTGGGAGGTGCGCGGAGGACGGAACATCTTGCAGGTGAAGCAGTACTTGAGCTTCACCACCTGCTGGTTGATGAGGACTTCCTTGGTGCGCGGTGGAGGTCGATAGCTGGCGTTTCCAGTGTTGTCTACACAGGAGAGGACAGGAGAGAGACACAACCGTGATAGTCGTCTGGCTTTTTAGTATTTGCACCTAAACTCTAGCCATTAAACATATACAGGCGATTTGTAAAAAACAGAAATTGCGTATTCTGTAAATGACTTTGCCACCCATTATACACACACACACACACCTCTGTGGTAAGATAAGGTTTCACTCCTTGTTCATTTTTATGAGCAACAGGGCGGGATACATTCACTTCCAGTTGTGAATTGACCCACTCTACACAGTTTGACTGGACTTTAATAGGTAAAATTACAGTGATCTCCAAGGTCCAGCCAGGCAGGCCAAAGAAGGCAGTGGTTACAGTGATCGCTAAGACATTAGAGCGTATCGACAATCGACAAAGAGTTGTATAATTTTCAACTTGTGAAAGACTGCTGTAGGCCTGCAAGCCACGCTAGCTCCCGCAGTGAATGCTCACAACCCAGTCCATTCTCCTGTCCCACTTGCTTTCTAAATTCTGATTAATATGCACAGCCTGGCATACAGCCATAACAACAATCTGACAAAGCACAAAATAACATTCCAACAAGGCTTGTGGGGCTTTCCAACCAGAAACCTTTTCTGCTTTAGAGACCTTTGTTTATAGCAAACATTTTGACTTGGCACGGCACAGGTGAATCAAACAACATTAACGATGGCAGAGTTCCATCAAGTGTGCCAGTGAGCCAGCAGGCACAATACCGGCACACTGGAACTGGCTCACCTGAACTGGAAGCACTTGTGATTAACAATTTTTCCTGCAATGAAATGCCAAAATGTCTACTGTAAAAATAAAAAAAGAAGTTTATATTGTGTCACAATACTGCTTGTATATTCTATATATTATTTCCACTCAATATATAAGAAGTCAATGTACTTTTTCCATTTTGTAACAACAGGAAATATTTTAGAGTGGTGTCTGAGGGGTTCCCGGACCTGTTTCACCCACCACCATCCTCAATGTGGGACAGGAAGCTCAAATAAAAAATTTTTAAGTCACTTTTCCAGTGTGAATCTGTCCTCAAAACCTGCATTATAATAAAATTTGGACACAGCTCTAGTTTATGCAACAGATTCAAATCTTCCAATCAAAACATTCTGTGTTCTTTTTTTTTTTTTTATTTAATGGGATCAGTTAGCCTAACACACCTGTTCAGAGAATACATGGTCAAATAAAATGTGCAAAGCATTTCCTTACAGATAGGGCGGAAGGTAAATAATCAATACTTATGTCAGAGTCTTTGTTTCAAAAATAGCTGGAAAAGCAGCAGTACAGTTTTAAGAACATCTTACATCAATACTGCCAAAGCTCTGGTCATGAGTAGGAGTTAATAAGGTGCACATGAAGCCAACTTTAGACAGTAAGGTCATATTGGAGCATGCCACATGAAAAGAAAAGATACTGTTGGTGAAAACTGACAGTGAACTAACTGAAGCACCGCTTTGAACACGATTATGGTATAAAAAGGACAGATTGGGGTAAAGGAATCAGTACAGGACCTTGTCAGAGGAATAACAAATCTTCCAGTTCACAGAATGGCCGGTGACCGTTCCATTAGGACTTGGCTTATGTTTCCGTTTCAGAGTAAAATAGCAGATGCTTGCAGAACAATGACAGAACTTCAACATCACCTGTGAATAGTGCTCTGAAGCAAAATAAACCATGTGAAAGCTCTTACGACAGCACCAAAAATAGTATGTCCTTAAAGTTTGACATAATTGAATGCCACTGAGCAGAGGGTAACTTATAAAGAAATGAGCTGAGCTTAGGCAGTATGAGTTCACGGTTCAGATTTCCTTTAGGAAATATAAAGACCACAGGGAGAGGTCAAGTGGACGATGCAATAAACTGGAGTTCCCACCACTCTGAGGGAAACCATCGAATACTAAAAAAAAACTCAATTAAATGATACTGAATATCAAAGTCAAAAGCACTTGAGACCACCATATAGTCCTGACTCCACTTACAACTGAGTCGGCCCTTACCAATTTGTTTTTCAATGTCTGCAGCCTCGTCTGGCGTTGCTCTAGGCAGGATGCCGGGGTCAGTGAAGCTAGTCTGGAGCAGGGTGATGACCACAAATACAAAGAGGCCTCCTCCAATAACAGGTATGCAGCTGGTCAGGTGTTTGACCAGGAAGGGGCAGCTGTGATATGGGGCAGCCACAGACAGAGAGAGAGAGGGTGAGTTACCAAGGCAGGCTGACCATATCAAAGGCTGGAAGACTATGGAAACAGAGCCCTGTCTCAAACTGAGCCTGCTTTTTTTTTTCCATCCACCAGGGGGATCTATTTTAATTAACATTCAGTGCCTTTAATCACTATCTGAATCCCTGGAGGAAGAACACACTTTACATTACTGTGATAGAAATACTGCCGTTTTCATATTCAAGCACTATTCCTTATTATAGTAATCATATCACAATAACAGTTTAGAAATCAAGGTTTAATGTACAACCAAAACAGATGTTCACACATTGTAAGCCCAAAATTATGGGACAAATAGAACTTTTAGATGTACAATTTTGTAAAGCCTGCCGGATCGCATTATGAAATCTGATTTTTTTTGTTGATTTGCGTATTAGACAAGACAATGCGCTTGTAAAACATAAATAATGAAATTGTATCAAATGATTAGGACCTGCTCTACGGTTCGGCCTAGATCTAATACCCCAGACAGGAGTCAATTCAATGAAATTTCAATTTATATAGCTGGTTTGCTTCACATTGCCGTAGCTGAGATGTATTGAAATTTCGTCCTTTAAATACCATACCTTTGTCACCAGAAACAACGACTGAACTCGCAGGTGATATGACAGAATCGTTGACCTAATATGAAACATGGACTCACTCAAATATAAAGAATAATCCACTTGTGACGAGAATAAGGCCCAGAGTGAGGGGCAAGACCCCATTCTGTCGAGCCACAATGATCCGTCCATCGCAGTAGAAGCGATTCTTTCCGGGGAAAACTTCCCACTTTCTCCTCGGTCTCTTCGGCTCCTCTCTCTTGTCACTGTCGTTTCCATGATGGGGTGGAGGGGTCGGGGTTGGTGTCGGAAGTGCCTGCGGGTCGATTTGCTGATACTCGCAGTTTTTCATGATTTATAATGTAGTTTTGATGCTCTGTCCCAATTCGGACAACCGGAGCATTTGGCCAGTGACCGACAGCATCACCAACGCCCGTGTTTGAGGCAGCTGAACGGTGAAAATGTCGTCATTCCACGTAGAAAACAAGCTAATCCTTTACTATGGGTATCCAGTTGTAAATAACCTTAAGACCCAGCGCTCGAAATGTTCCCCGTTACTTTCCATTCCTCTTCATTTATGTTAACGTTAGTCCTCTGAAAGTCTGTCTCCAGAAGGACTTCGCACCAATTCGGGCGATAGTTAAGTTAGCTTGTTAGCTCTTCCATTCAGACTAGCCAACTCAGCCAGCTGCGGACTTTTTAACATCAGTAACGTTAAACCCCAAATACCGTTAACATTGCTAGCTTGTTAGCTTGCTCGCCGTGCACCGATTAGCTAACCTTTATGCTATTCTTCAGAGGACCTTTATGTAACGTTACAGTTAAAAGGAGCACTAAAACGTCGCATTTTATATACATACTGCTCTCCTGCCAGGAGTCTTACACGTTCGTGACTAATATAGGTTAGCACGTTGGCTGTTGTCAAACGTCACTCAACTAAAAGGTGTATTTCCGGTTGTGTTTATTTCGAAATAAAAACCAGTTGTTAAAATATAACAGTTTAGGTATGACGATGGCACTCCCTAAAACGGAGTGGCCACATAATGTATTGGAGTACGTCTCCTACGGTCATTAGTACATTTTTCTCTATAAATGTCAAATATCAAACGTCAATAGTAGCCACATTTTGCAATATCCGGTAAATCAGCGGTCACTGTGTGTGACTTGACGCAGATTCATCGAGGACATTTTCGGCAACATAACCGATGTTATGGCGAGTTCTGCCTTCCTGCCACGAACAATACGCCCCTTGCGGGAGCGCGCACAGCTGGTGCCAAATGTACCAGACAATAAAGATTTCTACAGTAAAGTACTGCTTGAACACGATATAATCGTCTTTGTGGGGTTCATCAATGATGATAAATGATCAGAAGTTTATAGTCTCTGAACGTTCATCAATGGTTAATTAGACTCCGTAAAGGAAACATTTGATTGGTCTGAAATTTGCATGGGTTTGTTCATTAATCTCTCAATATTTCTGAAGACCTTCTATTTGGTGTGTATTTTATCAATGTGTTTTAAGCAAATGTTAAGTCAAAGTCGATCAATTAAAGTTTGTGCTGATAACACCATTTGATTCCTATCACGATTTGAGTGCCCTTATTGAGTTGAAGGGGTGGATGCAATTATTTTGGCAGAACTGATGTTTTTAGCTGCTGAGAAATGCGTCCTGTTGTTTTAGCCAGGAAGACTACGTGAAATGAAATTACAGTTGAGCCATGCATGCTGTTAAAACCATTTGACTACTCGGTCTCTTAAGATAGTTATGGGGTGGATGCAGTAGTCCTATTATGCAGTGGTTGTTTTGGCTGAGAAATTCATCTCCCACCCATCTCCTGGTAAATGCATTAAATTTACACTATCATTAATTAAAATTGACAGTATATAACATGTTTTAAGGGAAATGTCATTTGACACATGTCTCGATTATAGTAAGAGTGGAAACACACATCTTTTGTTGTATGTAGGCTATATTTTGTTTCCTTCTCTTAAAATACTGAGACATTTTGTCTGCCCTGGCCTTGGTAACAAAAACACCTCCAAATTCTCACCAGTTGGGATGATGATACTTTATCAAGTCAGGAATGTGAATAGCGTTATCCAACTCATTAAAACAAAAATATTTGCAATATGGTAGAAGACACTGTCCATGCAAATGATTAGTTCAAAAGGAAAATAGTGCACAAAGTACAAAATAAACATTATAAGACATAAGTAAGCAAACAGGATGATATAAATATATGTGTAAATAACTAAAAACTGTGGAAATAAATAATTTAATGTAACACCTTTACTCCTTACAAAGTACTGCACATGGTAGTCAGTATATGTTTAGACCCAGAATCAGAATCAGATTTATTTAAACAGGTTTACACATCCAAAAAAAAAATTATATGGTATATGGTGTGTCACAATAGTATGCAGAAAATATTTTAAAAAAATAGATAAAACAAGTACTGTAAGTCAAGAAGCATAATGGAGCAAAGTAAGACTTAAATGCATTAAACTGGTCATAGCGAGTGATCTTTAATTTGGTGAGAGATAAGAGCAGATTCACACTCACTTCCGGCAATCAGAAGAAATCCGACACCAAGGCTACGACAAGTGGAGAGAGGACAGAATTAAGACATCAACACAATAAAACCGGATAATACCTCAGGTAACCTTAGACATATGAAGGGTTAAGAAATCTGTGTAAATAAAAAGCTTTGAAATATTGTCCTTAGGGAATCAGGGGCCTAAACTGATGGAACTGTGTCTCAAATGATCAAGTATACTACTGAAAAATAGTTTTAGGTCAGTAGGCCTACACCAATTAGTGATCCATATGTCATATGCCCTTCATTACTTTACAGAGAGAAACAGTTCCTGTTAGTCCAGGATCCAAATCAGCATGTTAACTAATGGTCAAGGGCACATAATCAAGGGACATGTCAGTTCTGCATTGCAAAGTGTCTTTGTCTTCTGAGTTATATGAGATGTTCCTTAAAAGAGGTTAGTGTCTGGTTATCCTAGTTGTGGTCAGATCAAGCAAGTTATTTACTGAACTGGCTTAGATTGTCAGAGTTGACTCTCAAAATTTGTTATTCGTGCTATGGGCTCGTTCTACTGTACAGTTTGTGCAGGGGTGTGAAAAATATTTACTATAGGATGTGAGGAAGTTCACAGTATGAAGTTTAAAAAAAATGATTTGCAACATGCAAAATAGTACATCATATACTGTTTTCCCCAGTCACGGGCTAGACCATCTGTGTTGCTTCATGCCTTTGCTGTCAGGACCAGGTCAAAGACAGAAGTGTTTAGCAGGAAGAATAAAAGCAGGTAATAGTAATGTTGTTTTAGGATGAATTTGATAGATGTAACGTTGCACATTTTGTCCCATTTCTGTATATTGCTTGTCAGTCCAGGCAACATTTGTACATTTGCTACTGCATTCGTTGTTCTCTGCCACAACTTTAATTTTTTGGTCATTCTCAAAGGATTAATCGGCTCAGAAATGATTACTGCATGAATTAAATAAGCTACGTTTTTAAATGCTATAGAGATTAAAGATGAATCCCACAAAGAAGATTATATCGTTTTTAAAACAATACTTTCCTAGCTTTACCATATCTTGTAGTTCTCGTTTTAGCTGTGCCCGCTCCCGCGAGTGTAAGCAGTTCTCGGAAGGCAGGTAGAACTTGGCACAACAAAGGAAGTCATGTCAAAATAAAAGTGAACAAATGTTGTCTATGTGAAATATTGTGTTTGAAAGTGGCCTTTTGGGCTAATTTCCATTGTTTTTTAAAACGTGCTTTTATTGTGTTTTTAATTATCACTGTTAATACGTAAAATACATAACCCTATCGCACTTGTAGTCGCAATTTCACTTGCGTTTTATTTTTGAATATATAACCGGAAGTTGAAACTGCTGTTGTAGCTACCTGGTGCATTTCCTCCACCTTGACCCTCAGGTACACGGACTTGGTCGACAATTTACTAAAAGTGAAACCTTTGGGGCAGAAGTGTTTAATGTTTCCTGGAGAAGAGAACACTAATTTATTCGGTGGATGCACTGTGTTTACTGTGAGTAATGTTTAGTGAGAAATTCGTCTGCTTGGACTGAACGTTACTTTCCGCGTCAGTTGTGGCGTTGACAAGTCGCCATGAAAGTGAAAATATTTTTTATACACGAAAGGGATTATGGTTTATTAATGTGTATCAAACTGTAACGTGGCAAGGGAAGTGGTTTGATGTGGATAAAAAGAGCTAAAAAAAATTTTCATTTTACTTTACTCAGTTTGTTTATTACCTACATAACGTTACATTGTATGACTCATGTAAACATTCGTCCTAACACATCCTGTCAGGGAACCGCCAGACACCCAATGAAGATCTGGCAATGTAAAGCTACTTATGTTTTCAGTGAATATGTATACCCGGAGAAAATAACCAAAGATAATTTGGATTCAAAAATATTTGTTCCTCAACTCGGCATTCATGCAGCGTTCACTCAGTGGTTACTCCTATAAAAATGCCGTTTTTATACGAACTTAACACGCCCAGCTAACAGCCGTCTAAATCCGTTTTAATGCTGACATTTTACTACCCGGTGTTTGATTAAACAAGTTCGGAATTGAAAAACAGATCAAAATAAGTAATCTACGCTAGTTGGTCATTCTCCGGCTGATCGACGTTTCCCCGTGACCGAGGGGGCATTCAATTCCAAGATTTTTTAAATTAAATTTGGTGTGCCTTGATTTAGTGTCACAGATGGCATTGCATGCGGCAGATCGTTTTTGTTTTTTAAATTATTTTAACCTTTTCGTGTTCACATTCTAAACTTCCATGACATTATACAATGAATTTGATATGTGAACAGTCTTTGTGTGCTTACACATCCTTGAGAGAACCAGTTGGGTTACTTTACCTGCCACCTGGGGATAGCAGTTTCACATATGTTTTGAAGAGAGATGGCCTCCGGCGGCTACAATTGTAGGTTGATAGCAAGGATGTTGTTTAGCGATGCCATTCCAACACTGCCTTACCATTTAGCTCACACCTATTGACTTAATTTTCTCTCATTCATGTCTAGACCTTGGAGCCACTAAGCCATGTCTGCCGGCAGCACTGGTAGTCTGAGAGACTCAGGGCCTGGCAGCTACAGGCGTGCACTCAGCCAGAGCAGCAGCCAGAGGTTTTCCTATGAGGAGCGCTGTGTTGACCCAGTGGAAGACCGACTCCCGACCCCTGAGCCAAAGACAGTCCACAAAGCTCAACTGAAAGATGCTAATGGAAAGGAGTCTGAGACCATTGGCTTCATTCCTGGCTCAGCTGACCCCGCCTCTGCGGCACAAACCTGCAATCCCTGCGCTTCTCCAAGGAGCTGTAGCACCTTTGTGTGCTCCGTGCTCACTTGCGGCCTGTATAGGGTCTGCCAACGTTCCACCCTCGCTCCGTGCCTGGCACCAAACGAGAGCTCCCCTGACAGAGCAGAGAAGGTGAGCCTCCGAGCTTTGAACCCAGGAGACAACAAAGAACAGGATGCAGTCGACTGGCTGGGGGACGTCCGCATCGCTGGAGTCAAAGTTGACAGTCCAATAGAGTTTTTGGATGTTGAAACCACATCTCCATCTCAGACAGGTGGTCCAGCACAGCCCAGCCACACGTCCTTGCATGAGTCTATGAGGTTTGATGACTGGGAGGATGGCGAGGAGAACGTGGACTCTCTTATTACTAAAAAGCTGCTGGAGCTCTACTCTGAATATCAGATCGAAGAGTTGGCCAGGTGCACGTCAGACTCTGTGTTTCTGAAGAAGAGCAAGGCCATCAACCAGCTCATCAACTCACTGGCAGAGGAGCACAAAATGGATGAGCAGGAGGCGGAGTGCCGGCTGGTGCGCGGCATCATCCGCATCAGCACTCGGAAGAGCGCGAAGAGGAGGCCGCTCATCTCCCGCAGGGAGAGGACGTGGTCGGACAGCGGGAACGAGACAATGAGGGAGAGCGATGGCTTTTCATTCAGCAACAACAGTAAGTTGTAGTTTTTCACTTCTTAACTCAGTATTGTGCTAGAACTGCTTTTCTACCGTCAAGTAACGATCCCTCTCATTTTCTTTGTTTCCTCAAGATGACTACAAATCAAATCCAAACATCCAAATATCAGAGTTGACCTCCTCTGACAAGTGTGCCAGAGAGATGTGGCGGCACAATGGAGGTAAGAAATTCTTACTGTTAAATTCATAAGATGTAGGCTACTCTTGTTTTTCATGAACATTTGTTTTATCTGAATAGTGTGTCATGCACTTATTTTATTCCCAGTAGTTTGATTAGTGACATTTAACGTTTTATAGAGGAGACAAACCAATCAATCACATCCTCAATACAAGTCTATGGGGAAAGCCCGTAATGGCGAACATGGTGGTGATCCCGCCCCTCCCACTAGAGAGCCAATCGTCTGCTTTTAACAGCCAAAGCTGGAAACATATTTCAGCCAATCCTGTGGTTCCACAGATGTGAGGGAGAATTGATCAACTGATCAAGAATAATATTGGGATTGCTTGCCTGCTTGTCACTCACTAGTTACAAACTGTGTATCCAATAACTCTTAAATCAGAGTAAATGATGTTACATCAGACAAACTTGAAATGAGAACTGTCCAAGTTTTCCTTTTCCATCAAGCAGCAAAAAAACTTGAGCTGGTTGAGTTAATTTGATTTGCTTGATATTGCACTGTTCTGCAATGTGACTATTGCGCAAGAGCACATTGCGATGACGATGCTCAGGGGATATATTGTGCAGCCCTAGATTTTACTGCTGATTCTGTTCCCGTAGATTTTATGTCCTGGTGACCTGTAAAAGTGCAGTTCTGGCTCTCTCCCCATTCATTCAGATAGGAGCCTGATCTTTAGTTAGTCCAAAATAGCTGCCCGGAGGCGTTGCCAAGATGGCTGCCGAGTTGCATGACTTGCCTATAAGGACTAACGTACAACAGGGGAAATCTGTCACGCATGTACTGTATGTCCCAGAAGTGCCGACCACTGGTTTGACTTCCTCATAAATTTTTTTTCTTCATAAAGTCTGCACAAAGTCCGCCCCCTTGTGGGATCAGCTGATTTGGACAGCCCTTGGCACTCGGGACTTCCCGGGATTCAGCCTTTGAAACCTGTGCTGTTTTCATCCGTGTTTACTTGCCAGCAGGCTTCTTATTCTCTGCCTTTGCTGGCCATCTGTAGATCAGCAGAATAGTGTGAAACTGTCGGCAGGAATGTGTATCGGGTCACCTGTGTGCTCGTGCATCCGTGCGTCTGGGAGAACAAACGAAAGAGGGGCCCCTGGGTAAAAACTTAGCTCCTATTTGCAACTAATGGGTGTGGTGATGGCGCAGTGAATAAGACACATGCCTTTGGTGTGGGAGACTCAGGTTAGATTCCTACTGTGACACAGTGTATCCCTGAGCAAGCCCATTAACCCCTAGTTGCTCCACTGACATATATAGCAACTTTGGATAAAAGCATCAGCTAAATGAGTAAATGTAATGTAAACACTTAACAGGAAACCTTTAAGTCAAACAATAAAGACTCTCTGTCCTGCCACAGGCTTTGACCACTTATGGAATTTTGTTTTAAATTTGAGAAAAATATTGAATGCCGTTGTATGTGCCACTTAACAAATCTGTTTGTACGCGTGATGAGGCCCTGTATTGTGTATCTATGCATCTGGCTATATAGCATAAAGTGAGGTTCTCTACCTGCAAGCATAAGTTTTTGCTGTCTGAAAGACATTTTTATAAATGTTTTCCTGTTTTATTCACCATCTTTCCAACTTACTGCTACCTCTTTTTAAATGACAATATCCCAGATGTAAGTGTGAAAGGATTTCTAGTTGCAGTGCACTGTGAATCTGGAGGCAGGGAGCAGACTGAATGCTCAGTCTCCTCTCCAGATTAATGCCGAGGGATAATCATGTAATCATATTTCTGTCTTTTTGTTGTTGTTGTTGTTATAGGTCATACTTCTAGTTCTCCAACAGCCTACTCTCCGTCTCACACAGAACCTAATTCTTCAGGTGTCCCACTAATTCGCACCTCTCTGAGAACATGATTCCTGCTCCACACTGGCGATCTATGCTTGAATTACTTGCCATGCTGCGTCCACAAGGTCACTTATGGGACATTGAAAGGCGACGCTACTTGCACAGGAGTATCTGGCGGAGCCAAGCTCTGTGTAGAGACTATGGCTTTGCTGTGAAGAAAGAAAATTCACATTGTCTGAAGGACTTCAGTGAACTCAGGGCACTGTGTGTAGATATTTGTGGTTAATAAATATTATGTGTATATTTGAAGGATTGTTTGATTGAGAGTGTGCCCTACAGACAGATATCACCAGCAGCTATTGTATTAATTTGCTGTTCAGATTATCCTGCTGTTGTTATTCATAAGACATTTGAATTTAGTTTTGTAAAAAAAAAAATATAGTTGTATTTTTTTGGGCACATTTCATCACCATAGATTTGATTTTCAACAAATTTGTGTGATTTTAAAAAAAACAAAAAAAAACAACTGAATGTATCAATGCTTTCAAATCTGTGGTTATGTCTCACACATTTACAGTCAATGATTCTAGATGAATGATCAGAGATGTTCTGATAGTTTCCATAGTTTGATGTATTTGATATTAATGTAACAGGCATAGCATTGCCTAGAAGTGCTGCTGTGGCTCAGGGGGTCGTCCTCTGATCACAGGGTTGGCGGTTCGATCTACATGCCCACATGTTGAAGTGTCCTGAGGCAACACACTGAACCCCAAATTGCTCCCAATGGTTGGTTAGCATCCTGCATGCTGCCATCGTAGCGTGTGTGAATGTGTGAGTGACAGACAAAATTGTTAAGCGTTATAAATGCAACCATTTACCATTTAAAAGTGGCAATACTGTAATTGTAAGTAATTGATTTAATTAATAATTATGATTAATTCTGTAATTATAATATTGGGGTGAGTGTTTTCTGTGTGCCTAGTGGTATACTAGAAATAAGAATGTATATTGTTTTTTTAACGTAATAGTTTGACCTTTTGGGAAATATGCTCATTTGCTTTCTTGTTGAGAATGACACACCACAGCCAGTTAGTTAGCTTAGTTTAGCATAAAGATTGGAACCAGCCAGCCTGGTTCTGTCCGAAGGTCACAAAATCTGCCTAGCAACACCTCTAAAGCTCACTAATTAACACGTTATGTTTGGTTTCTTTATTCCGCAGAGAAACAAAGTGTGAAATAGACAAGTTGTGGTTTTAAAGGGGGTTATGCGTCGAGCCATAATTTTTGTTGGGTGTATTTCAGAGCCAGGCAACATGGTTTCCACTGTTTCCAGTCTTTATACTAAGCTGACTGGCTTTTGGCAGTAGCTTTACATTTTCCATACAGATATGAGAGTGATATTCTTTAGGCAAGAAAGTAAGTAAATAACATTTGTTTGTCCCCCTATGGAAAGACAAGTTGAAAGCTTTGGAAAATGAATGTAAAAATGCTTTTTTCTGTTGTTACTTCTGATGTTCATACAATGTGGAGTGTGTGCACATTATTATTAGTGTTAGAACTTGAATCTCATATAAAGCAGTTAGCTCTTATGCTTTTAAATTAACCAGGAGTGGGATGCATCCTGGATACTGTTTGTGGCCGTCCTGTCTGTAACTCAAGTCTCAAATTGAAATATGCGTCAAGTACTTTAACTATAACTTACTAGTGAAATTATTCTGAGCCGACTCTTTAAGTGAATGTCTGTTTTTTTTCACCAACGTGCTTGATGTGTTTGATCCTGGGTGCTGATGGGAATTTGGCCAGCTGACTCAGTGAAATTTATTCAGCCCTGTGTCCTTATCAGCATTAGCTTATGATTACTGTTGGTCATGGATCCTATTGTAGTGCAGTTAATACACATGGATAGCTAATACACACATCCTTATGGTTTATCTGTCCAGGTTACACTTGTCTCCCCGGATCTGTGCTCTTGTATTTGGTGGTTATAATGAAATGGTGTGAACATGGTTGCGCTGTGTTCTACCAGGAAGCAGAAAATACAACTGCACTATTTAAGAAGTGATGAATGTGTAACTGAAACTATCCTAACATACTTCTTATTTCACTGAATGGGGTGAATTGTCTGCTAAAGCATAGCATTTTGCTTTCATTTTCTTGGAAGGTTTCCTAAATTCCAAAGTCTAATGCTTGGATCTTTCACCAACGTATGGTAGGCTACTTTATATTTCCAGCTAAGATGTATTGAAGGGTTCTTAAATTGACAGTGCACAATCTTTTAACTGATGTCCCATTGTAAAAACAATAAAGTGAATGAAGTGAAACAAAGAGGAAATTGAATGCTTATTGTTAGCCACATGAGGGAGACACAGTATGCATTTCTTTTAAGATCAGACCATGCTGCTTTCAAATCCCCTCTCTATTAGGACACTACTGATAATTATATAATTTCCTCACAAATGTTGATTTTTATGTTTTCACAGAGGTCATGCAATTCTTAAAACCATAACCTCATCAAACTCATGGTATTTATTTAAAGGTTTATTTCATGTGCTTTTCAATCTAAGTTCACTGTATAAAAGTTCATATTTATAACACTCACTCACATAAGGCTTTCTCACACGGATCTCATTGCACAAACAACATCTTTGTTAATAAATGTAACATATTTGTGTTGCCAATAACTGGCTTGAAGAAGAGCTCTGTGACCAGGCTGTAGCCGACAGTCTGAATGGTGTAGGCTGCTAGAAGGATGTGGCTGAAGCGATCGGTGTCCTCTGGGTGCAGGAGTTGAATGACTTCTTCGAGAGCTCTTTTGGCTTCTTGTTGGAGGGCTTCAACAAACGACAAGGCACTCAGTCCTTGAACAGCTGTAACATAAAGAAGTGTTTGTTAAAGATCATGTCACATATCCAACAAGCTAAATTAAAACTAACAAAAAAAAGTGTTTTACCTGGGTTAAACAATAAAACACCCTTCAGGTAAGCATATTCCTTCGGACTGAGATCCAGATTCCACAGCAGATGCAAGCAAGCTCTCAGTTTGTGGACTTCAGCAAGAGTTGGTTGCTCGGCCTCCTGTTCGGGGAGTCGTGGTCCGAGCAGAATCTGTCGGAGAATACTCGAATTTGGGACATCAGTCACTTCGAAGACTATCTTTTCTTGGGCGAGCCCTAGAACAAATAAAGGAACCCAGCAGTGTCTTAATAATGACGACTGATCCCCTGATGAAAGCTGACTGAAGGATGGTAAACTTCTCACAAAGCAGATGGTTTTGACCAGCACACTGGAGGCAACTTGGCAAGTGGCCTTTGGGTCCTTAAGGCAAACTGTCCTCCTCTGCTCACAGTGGCAGTTGTGCTCCGTGGCGCAATGGTTCAGTTTGCTGTTGAGGTAGCCACTCTCCCTCCCGCTCAAGATGTTGTAAAGGATAGTGTGAGGATGCTTATCCCGGAAACCAGAGCAAGTATTGTTTGTAATCTCTTCTAGAGGAAACATAACGAAGGAAAAAGTATCCGCAGTAAGCTCCAGAAAGCATGAACAATGCCATGTAGGGCTTGCACACGATTCCACAAGCTCAGGCTCTATTTATCCGGGATGTCGCCTGCTCACGCCAAATGCAGCCTTGACCCTATTTTTTTAAGGCCCTGCATTTGAAAGAAAATAAATAAATAACTGACCGTGGACTACTCATGTAGAGGAATCTAGGTTCGTTCCACGTATCGGCGATAAGGCTAGTTAAAGAAAATACAGAAGCTGGCGGGGTGAATGACATTTATCATGTTTACCTGAGTCATTAACTCAGCCTGAACCAGTCTATCAAGGACTGGCGGGGTCAATGCACAGACTGCCACCTGACCTGTGCCCCAGTTACACCTTAGACCTGCATGATACAATAAGTTTTTTTATGTTTTAAGGATCACAACTGTGCTGCCAGTTCGAGCTCCAGTTTTCAGTTTTGGAAATCCTTAAAAAAAATTGCAAACTTGATCAAGGTGGAATCAGTTCATGTAAATTCCTCTAGATATGTAATCTAGGCCACAGACAGAGCTGTGAACTCTTGTCCTGTAGCACCTGTTACTTTCTGAAAATATCTGTGGTCTACTTAGCACTAAATTAATAATTAATGATCTTTTTATGATGCATAACACAGGGTATGTTAATAATACTTTTACTCGTAACATTTTAAATGGGTAGCTGACTTATTCTTCGACACAACCGATGAAATGGTAATACTGTTAAGCAGCTTTTGTTGATTGCATCTATAATCGTAATTGAGGCAGCAAAATATGAACGTACAAAGTTTTATCCGGAAATTGCTAACATTTGGTAAATACTTGACTTGGTTTGTGAAGGATTTGGAGAAATGAATATTATAACTTAGTATGAATTCAATCAACATCAATAATATGAAAAATTTTAATTACACAAACAAAGTATTGAAACTCACCTGATACAAACAAGCTACGGAGCCCCAAAGTTTTAAATTATAGAAAATATATAAACAAAACAGTTCATTTCAAATTTTGTTTCAAAATTCCCTTTCATCCCTTCATTTCATTGTAATGAATCTGAATCAGCTATCTAGTTGTGGCTTTACACACACAGAAACTACGGCTGCGTTCAGACTGCAGGCCAAACTGAACCTTTTTGCTCATATGTGACTCAGATCTGGGGTTTTTTATAACAGTGTGAACAGCCCAAGTCACATGGAATCTGATCTTTTGGAGTTTGGATTTGACTTTCAAATGTGGTCCAAATCAGATAGGGAGACGGACGATGGTTGCAACAACACCAATTCCACCAATCAGAGATAAGACAATAGTTACGTGACTCTGATTAAGAATATACACACACTGAAACCCACAAATACACCTACATGCGCGTGAGTCATCAGACTAAGTCTGTTATGGTGAGAGAGAAACATTGTTCTTTTGTCTATGAAGATTCTCAGTCATCCAGGTCATAGTTATCCAACGAAGGTTAAAATGAAGGGCAACTGGACTTGGTTGAAACTACTGGAAGACGTTTCGTCCCTTATCCAAAGGACTTCTTCAGTTCTGACTGACTGGCAGGGAAACTCAGCTATTTAACCTCAGTGGGGTCGTTATCTCGGGTCATCGATACCGCTGGTTCGTTAGTGTTCCTTGTTGCTGTGACGACAGTCGTTACAGTCGTTGAGACTACCTGTGGCCAAGACTGAACGACCATCGTTGGTATCTTCACCTGAGGCCAAGACTGAACGACCATCGTTGGTATCTTCACCTGAGGCCAACAGGTTAAGTTTGTTGAGTTTCCTGGGAAGTGATGAAAGGACAGCATTGTAAGTGGGGATAAGTGGTGGCGTAGACCCCCTCCCCTGTTCAATGACGGCTTCTCCACCCTGGTGTAGATGGCTTCCTTGACACCTCTTTCAAACCATCCATCTTCTCTGTCTAAAATGTGCACCTGGTGGTCCTCAAACGAGTGTCCTCTGTCCTTCAGATGTAAGTAGACAGCAGAGTCTTGACCTGAGGAGTTGGCCCTTCTGTGTTGAGCCATGCGTTTGTGTAGTGGTTGTTTAGTCTCCCCAATATACAGGTCTGTGCATTCCTCACTGCATTGGACCGCATACACTAGATTGCTTTTCTTGTGTTTGGGTGTGCGGTCTTTGGGGTGTACCAGCATCTGTCTTAGTGTGTTCTTGGGTTTAAAAAACACAGGGATGTTGTGTTTGTTGAAAATCCTCCTGAGTTTCTCTGATACTCCAGACACATATGGAATCACAATGTTGTTGCGTTTGACCTTCTTTTCCTCATCCCCCGTAGTTTTTTTATATCACTAGCTGTTTTTGAATCATATCATAGTGTGGCATCTATTTTTGCTTCTTTTGTCTTATTGTTACAAACCCGGTATTGGAGTAGATTGTAACAAGTGAACACAATGCATTTGACATCAACTCACGAAGTCTGTGATTCTTGTAGAGGATTGAATTTGTGCCATTTGTAGTGAACAAATGTGGGTACTTTGTATAAAAATTTGAGAACTCTAGCTAGCAAAAAGTGCTACAACATTGAAATGCAACCCCAGTCTAACATCTATTATTTATCTAGCTTATCAAGACTGCGCATGCTACCTACTAACTGTCTAACTAGCTAGGTGTGGGCTTGGTTTATTACCTTATAGACTGCAAGTTTATTACTCAGCATCAAAATGAAGTACGGTGTTAATGACAGCAGCTTACCCTAGTTGATTAATTCAGAGTTGTGATTTTTGCTCTAACCATTTTGATCAGGTTGTGATTCTCAATAAGTTTCTCAGAGGAAAAAAAAGACCAACAGCCAACAATGAAAACACTGATGCTATTAATTAAAGCTCTCAACCCAGCCTAACTAGTTAGCTAAAAAATTACCCCAGATTACAGCATAGTATTGACAACAGACCAATATCACCAAAATTTATTTACTTAATTTTATTAATTGACAGAGTCACATGGAAGCATTTGATGGGCACACCGGTACCGCACGGCCTGTGTATTTTCTTGTTGTTGTGGTGTTGCCTGGTGTAGTTACAAAGCATTATCATTGGATTCCTAGTCCGCGCCAGGGCCTTTCGAACGGAGTTAAAATCAAGTCTGAAAATTAAAACAAAACAGGATTGTTAGGATTATTTCAGTAAAGTCATGCTGAAAGACAATGTTTAACCTTCAGACAAGTTGCTTACTCACCTCAGGTTATCAAGATATTTTATAAGCGGTTTTTCTTGACAGGTGCATGTTTTTGCAAACCTATTACCAGTGAGTAAGTAGGTTTCTGAGTAACATTTTAAATTCTATTGCAAACACATAGCTACTGTATAAAACACAGGTTAACACTAATTTTTCATAATTAAAATTGATTATTAATAAATAAATACTATTAACAAATATTTAAATGTATTCAGTTACACACAACTATATTCAACTTACTAGGGCTGCCCCCGAATAAGGATTTACATACTCAAATCAGAATCATCAAGTCCTCGCACTTTAAAATAAATTATTGAAAGTTTTATTCTTTTCACATGTTTATTTACAGCATTAAACGTTGAAATGTATATTGTAATAGGCTGCATATTAACTTATTGGGAAATAAATGGTAGTCCTATGTAAAATCACACATTGAGCACCCCCATATCACCAAAATGGCATCACTGCGAAGTTTTGACTGTGAGATTGACAGTCGATAATTTGCTTTAAATCAGTCCTTGAAAGGAGGTGCGAGTCTTGAAAAGACTTACCAACAGTGCAGCACTTGTCTCGGATGTCACCATGACCTGTTACTCTGCTCCGTTGATGTTGAAGATCCTCCTTAGCAGTGTAGTGATGGAAATTACACCAAGCCTCTCTCCGGCACAGTAAATGAGAACAACCACCCCGTGAGGTTCCTCATAGCCCAGCTGTACATCAAACTGAGAGATAAGGTTTAGGACATACTGCTGAAGGGCAGCAGTGATGCTTCTACTGTCTCCAGCCATAGTTTACTGCAGTTTGAACAATGGTATGGTAACACGTCCAAAAGCCCTGTGACAGTAACAGGAGTAGAAGTAAGTAAATCAGTGATGACTAGATGTGGGTTTAGATTGAGTCAGTCCCCACACTCCTGAAAGCAGGCAGATGTGTTTGAGGTGGTTCCAGTAAGTTCGCTTCCTGTGTGTCTCTACACAGACTATTGCAGGTCCAGATTATTATTTTTTTAATAGGGGTTATTTATGGTGATTCATACCAAAATTACACCTAAACACAACCAAAATTATACACTACAGTCACACAAACTAATGATCTATAAGGAAATACATACAAAGACCCGTTGGCAAAAAAATATTTTATTAAAGCAAACTTTTGCTCTCTTCTTCTGTGTGTGTGTGTCGTTGCGCAGTGAAAGCTTAAACTGCGCAGGGGACACCCTAACTAAAGGCTGTACTTCATGGTCTTTCTCCCCACTGCTTGGCTCACTAAATTGCATAAAATAAAATGCTGAATTCAGAGGATGATGTCACGATTACAGGAGCTACATTCATGTGATGCACGGATTGGCACAGGACAGAGGAAACATACTTCTGAAATAATTTAAACGCTGATGGAGCGCAGGATTTATCTGGAGGACGGCTGCTTCACTCCAGACAGTTTCTCTGTATGAACCTGGACTGTGTGTGAGACCTTTTGGATGTGGGAAAGAATACAGAACATAATTAGGCTAACATTAGATTCTGGCCGATTTTGTCAGTGGATTTAAATATAAAGTTATGCGCACGCAAGTAATGCAGAGACGCTTCCCCCAACCCATTCGGAAATTCACTAAACATATCGCCCAAAACTCTGCCAACAGTGGTGTTCTCAGTTATTGTGCATACAAGGTTTTCATGTGTTTCCCCAAGTGTGAACACTGATCGTGGAAGAGTTTTTCAAATTAAAATGAGGGTTGCGAAGATATTATCAGCTGCGCCCCCATGTCCCTAAAGCCTTCATTTAAATTGATCTAGTTATCAATGGTTTTTATTCGAATGATTTCATTGATAGGCTATAACCAACATATAATTACTGAGGTCCGGACCTCGGTGACCTTAACACACACCCACCCACCAGGCCAGGGGGCCATGTTGAGACTTTGAAACTTTGGATGTGGTCAAAAGTGTCATTTAGACTAGGGACGATGGGTATATGTCCACACCACTTTTTAAAATGGCTTATTTTGTCCCCATCACTTTTAAAAAGGATCATTTGTAATAAATAAATAAAATATGTTCTGAAAAACAGCTTGCACCAAGAAATGTTAACTAAGAACTAAAAATGTTTTGTGAAAGGTTTATTTGCACCACTAGTTATATTAATTACAGTTGGACAAAACAGCGGTTTCATTTTTGTGTATTGTTTTCATTTATTAAATTATTGTTCAATAAAAATGCTGAACATGGTGGTCAGTCTCTGATTTGTTACTGCTAAGTACTAACTTGTCATAATTATAACTATTCATGCAGAACAACAAGTTAAACATTTCAAAAGTTTGTTGATTGCTATCAACATGGGTATCACTTTGTGTTGAAAAGTTGTGGGGACATAAAGGCTCAGATTGGGGGTGTTATGATACACTTAGGTCACGAGAACAAGACTAGATATTTTACCAGTATTTTGAAGAAATATACAGTGTTTAAATATGGATATGGGTGGGGGGTCTAGGGGGTCCTCCTCCAAACCCTTAAATTACTGAAGACATTTTCTGCACCAATTTCTGGTGGAAATGTCTTTTTTTATGTAAGGGAAACAAAATTAAGGTGGCAGGTGATAATTTAAAACATAAAAAAGTGTGCGATAGTACTCTCATAGAGTGAAACATAAGAGTAACACAGTGCAAGCAACAGAAACATTTCTTGCTGAAACAGCCCTATATGGGAAGGTAAAATGTATCAGATCTGACAATGGTACAGAGTTCATAGGAAGAAGTTACCAGGCACCGTACTTGCCCCACCAAAATGGCACTGCTGAGCAAAATTTGCGCACCCTATTTGACATAGCGAGGTGTGTGCTGATAGAGAGTGTGTTACCAAAGGAGTTTTTTTTAGTGCTTCTCACCACAAAAGTCAACCTAGAAAGGAAGTGCTTTAACTACAGGCCCGGGTTTTAAAACGTATGTGACATGGTTATTTTTAGTGCTTCTCACCACAAAGGTCAACCTAGAAAGGAAGTGCTTTAACTACAGGCCCGGGTTTTAAAACGTATGGTTTTTTTGTTGCTGTCTTCATGGAGAGAAACCATCTTCCCTTACCCCAGTCAAAAGTTGGTTATGGCTGGCTTCAGCAGCCATAAGCCTACACTTTAAAGAATTCCACAGATTCAACAGAATGAATTTAGTCTTATTTTCTTTGGTATTCGTGTCAATTTGCCCGCATATGCAGTGGTCTTAAGTTTTGTCGTACCCAACAAAAATTCCCTTATCACACCTTTAGTCTAGTTTTTTTCTTGTTATAGGCAAAACAAACTGTCCCAAACTTCATTTGAGCAACTGCATCCTGTTAAGGTTAGGCTGTTTTTGTTACGTTCAGTGGTGGTTATGGCAGAGTTGAGCAAGTTGGAGGACCCAAACACAGGACACGTAGGCTAGCAGGTAAAGTACAGACGGTTTATTCAAAGGCAAAAAAAAGCGAGCACACTCACAAACTGAGTGGCTGATGACAAAGTCCAGAAACACAAAAGCTGTCCAAACAGAAATAGAAATCCAACAGTGCAGGGGAAACACAACAAGTAGGCAGACAACAAGGGATCATAACACACATAGAAAGTAATGAACCGACAAAGACAAGACAGAAACACCAGGTATATATACACAGGGACTAACAAGCAGGGCGGGAGCAACACAGGTGACAGAGATCAGGGTTAACGAGGGACAGGCAGGCAGGCAGGCAGAGAGAGAGAAGGGGAAAACAAAGACAGACATGCAGAGGGATCACTGGGGTAACAGACAAGACAAGGTTACTGAATACTAGACAAGCAGACATGGGGCAGAGAGAATAACCAATAAGACAGAAACACACATGTAACAATGAACAAGAACTCAAAAGGAGAACACAGAGCTAAAGTACAAAGGAGACTAAACCCAAAATAATGTAGACAAGGAACCTGAAGTAAATACTAAAACATGAACCAAGGTGCAGGAAGAAGAACGTCTCGGGTTACGTATGTAACCCTTGTTCCCCGAGAAGGGGAACCAGACACTGCGTCGGTGACGACACTATGGGAACGCCCCTGGGTGTGGCAGGGCTGAACTATGAATGAAACTACTCCAATCCTATTGGTGTTACTAGAACGGTAGTGTGTGACGGCGTAACCGGAGGGGGTATATAAGCACGCCGGCACATAAGACACATTAGCCCTTTCTATGAAGCAAGGCACTCCAGGCGGGGTGAGGTGTGGTGGACCGACGCAGTGTCTCGTTCCCCTTATCGGGGAACAAGGGTTACATACATAACCCGAGACGTTCCCCTTCGAGGGAACTCGAACTGCGTCGGTGACGATACTATGGGAACGAGATACCCACTTAGGCCACGCCGAAACCCCGCCTGCCCCCAGCGTGCAGAACCTGATGGCACGACTAGGAGGAGAGCGCACGGGTGCCGGGTGCAGAAGGCAGGTCCAGACTGTAAAACCGGATAAAAGTGTGAGGGGTGGCCCAGCCAGCCGCATCACACAAATCCTGGAGTGACGCCCCATGCCTCGAGTAGAGTGCGCCCTTACGGCTATAGGTGAAGGCAAACTGCGCACCTGATAGGCCAGGGAAATAGTCTGAACGATCCAGTTGCTGATGGTGTGTTTAGAAGCGTGGGAGCCCAGCCTTGGGGGACCCGAAACACACCAGCAACTGGTCTGCTTTCCTCCACCGGGAAGACCTCAGAGTGTAAATACTCAGTGCTCTGACAGGGCAGAGCAGATGAAGTCTCCCGTCCTCCGCCGTCACATGAGGTGGGGGATGAAACGCCTGCAGCACCATGGACCCTGCCAGTCTGGCCGGAACCTTAGGGACATAACCTGGACAAGGGTGCAGGATGGCCCTGACCCTCCCCGGGGCAAACGCCAGGCATCGGGGAGACACCGACAGTGCCTGGAGATCCCCCACCCTCCTCAGAGAGGTGATAGCGAGGAGAAAGGTCATTTTAAGGGTCAAGTGCTTGGCCTCAGCCGACTCCAGGTGTTCGAAGGGGGCCTCAGCCAGCGCTTCGAGAATCACTGCCAGGTCCCAGGTGGGAACCCTGGAATGAGTAATGGGTCTCATCCTCCAGGCTCCACGGAGGAAGCGCACGACCAGCGGAAGTCTCCCGAAGGGCCCATCACTCAGAGGGGCGTGGAATGCTGCAATGGCAGCCACATATACTTTGAGCGTGGACGGGGAGAGGCCAGCGGAGAAACGGTGCTAGAGGAACTCCAGTATCACAATTACCGAGCAGGTAACTGGGTCCACCGCCCGTTCTCTGCACCAGGTGGTGAACACATTCCACTTTAGGCCGTACATCCTTCTCGTGGACGGGGCTCTGGAGCTGAGCAGCGACTGCTCCTGTCGTCAGACCCGCCTCTAAGAACTGCGCCCCCTCAGGGGCCAGACCCACAGCTGCCACAGGGCGGGGTGCGAGTGAAAGATCTGGCCCTCCACCTGGGACAGCAGGTAGGAATAGTGCTATAGTTTTAACACAGCCGTACAGTAACTTTAGTCTTGCTAGTGTTTACAGCTAACAGCTGATGAGAGTTGTTCTGGGTCCGCTCAACTTGACCTGACAGGGTTCTACGGGAAGCCAAATTACCTCGGAGGTCGTCTCCTCTCCAAAACAAACGGACCGGTCATTAAAACATTAAAACACAGCCACATAGCAACGTTAGCGTAACGTTTACTGATTAGAATTGTGCTGCAGTTAGTGATTATTTTCATTATCATTCATTTGTGGTTTAATTTTGAATATTTTGCCTATGAAAGTAAAAAACAAATGCTCATCACAAGTTCTGAAAGCCCTAGGTGACATCTTTAAATTACTTTAAATGAAAAAGAAAAGCCCCTAACCCACACAAATGTTTGATTTTGTGCTTGATTAAACCTCTTAAACTATTAATCTAAAAATTACTATTATTTTGAACATACCCATTTAAGAAATGATCAGTATTGGTTCATAAAAATGTAACAAAAAGTATCATATTGAAGTTTAAAAGTTTGGTATCCCCATCCCTAGTCGGTGCTTTGTGTGTAACAGATGATGGAAAACACCTGTTGTAAAATCAGTGATTGGTGTGGCCAGAAGCGCATCAGCGTTTTCTCTATTTAATGCAGCAGGTATAGTATCCTGGATTTATGCTATGTAATATTATAAATGTCCACTACATTGTTTCTATGAACCTGTGAACTCAGGAGGGCAACTGTAAAATATTTTTTCTCTCCCTCTCTAGAAAATTCTCCTTCTTCCTGGACGCCTCAGTCCCGCTCTGACACAATACTCTCACTTTATTTGATATCTCGCCTGTCATTTAAAATATATTCTTCCAATTGGTCAAAACAATCGTAGGCGGAGTTTGTTTCCAGGAAGTGAGTAACGTGACTACGGGCCTCACATTGTCGCTAACTCAACTTTTCCCTTGTCATTTCACCGCTAGCAGTTTATTCAATCTTTTCATTAATCCACAAGTATGGGTGATGATGAAGAGAAGTATGACGGCATGCTGCTTGTTATGGCGCAACAGCACGAAGGAGGGGTACAAGAGGTAACTCAGTGTGTTGCTAACAAACTACAGCTATCGTGCTAATGTTGAAGCTAACGCAGTTAGCCTGTAAGCTAGTAGGCACATCTCGCCTGGATGGTTTCACATACCGAAAAGGCAAATGTTGTCAGCTGTTGTACAGGTTTTGGCAAATGCTGTTCTCATTATCAATGTGCTTCTTTGCTGGACAGCCTAACCTTTCGTCTTTAATAGGTGTGCTGCTCCTCGAATTCGGCACATGTGACTAACAAAGCAGCACTAAACAGCTGTAGAATAACGTTACAATTTAGTTCTCGTTAAACTCATTTTCTAGAGGTTGTATTTTACTGGAAGAAGATGTTGTGAGTAGTCATTATACAGTTGTAACGTGAGCACTGAGATGCTGGGTCATGTTTGGGTGACGTCAAATGTCACACGTAGTCATGCCAATCAAGTGCAAATGAAAGTCATAACTTGTTGGATGGAATTACTGACAGGCTATTTTTCTCTCCACAGTTGGTAAACACATTTTTCAGCTTCCTCCGCCGCAAAACCGATTTCTTCACCGGTGCCGAGTCAGGTGCTCCAGAGAAGGTGAGCAGTGCTTCTGTATCTGGAGCTTCTGTGACATGCGAGTCTACCTATTGTAGTATGCAGTGAGAGGCACACCCCCACTTATCCCTCATGACTCTCTTTCGCTTTCTTTCAGCTAGTCAAAGATGCTTTTGCCCACCACAATAAGCTAGCGCAGAAGGCCCACAAAGAGAGGCAGATGAAACAGGAGAAGGAAAAGAAAGAGAAAGCCGAACGAGCTGCCAAGCTAGCAGAGGAAGAGAGGAAGAAGAAAAGTGACGACGTCCCCAGAATTCAGGAGCTGACTGACGAAGAAGCAGAGAAACTTCAGTCTGAACTTGACAAGGTAAAATGTTGTTGCTCTGTTATAATAAAAAAACTGCAGTAGTTTTGTTATGAGTAGTGGATGTATTTATTTTGTGTAATCTGTTTTAGAAAAAGAAAGAAGAGGAGAAAATGGTGGATGTAACAACAAATGCAGAAAAGTCATCTGACAAAGCAGAAAAAGAGAAGGGGGTGAGTGCACAACAGTTAGACAGCGTGAAATGATGAAGAGTTCGGTGCTGATGAGCAGCAAAATCTGGTTCTGCCGACGTACTCACACCAATTCCCATTTCCCCAGTCTGACTCAGAAGGAGAGGAGGATGAGAAGGACAAAGACAAACTGAAGCCTAATGCAGGAAACGGAGCTGACCTGCCAAACTACAAGTGGACACAGACCCTGTCTGAAGTTGATGTGAGTGCCTCTATGACTTCAGGATAATGCTTTGATACTTGATCATCTCTGTGGAATTCTTCTGCTTCACCAGTTTGTGTTTACTAAGCCTCTCAGAGAAGGTGACCCTCGAGTCAGCAGCATATCGCGAGATAGACCCTCCCCTCATTTTCTGTAATAACAGGCCTAGATGTTCAGACTTGTATGTAGACCTCTATTGTGACGAGCAAGTGCTTGCCGCCTGCACCACTTGTCTGCCCAGTACTTCCCATATTTAACATGACATGTTTTCATATTTTTATTCAGACTTTTGCCTGATTTTATTTTTATTTTTTTCAAAGATGTTGAAAGATCGCGGTGTTCACTTGAATGTCATCAGTAGTATTTGCACACACCCTTTACTGGGCAGGAAAGGCCTTGTTATGCAGAATGGCTGGTGGAATTCAGAACCCTAGCAATGTTGCCCTATAGCTCGTTCTTCAAAGGGAGGTTATGTGCTTGTTTGTAAAAGCATTTCTCTCTTAAACCGGCAATATCTGAGTTTTTGGTCACTTGGGGGCAACGGAAACAACAAGAAACACCTTTTGCATTGATATGGTGAACTTGTTAGGAAACCGTTGCTTATTTACACATTCAGCATTGGGTGGTGTTTGTGTCCGAATTAATAATGTAAGTCCAATATTCACTCTGAGGGCAATATCTGGCAGCTAAATATTCACCATCTAGTCGCTAGCTTTGTCTGTCTACTTATTGGGGCTAAATGTAATTTTATTTGCTGAAAACAGCTGCCTCCTTCGGCTGAAAACGACGCTATGAGAGCAGTGAGAGTGAACTAAAACAGTAAGGTTGCAGGTGGACAGCTAAACAATGAGCTGATATTCTCTATAAAGCTGCTTAAAGCCGAGGGGAGCTGCAGATTCAGAAGATAAGTCTCTGTTCGTTTATCACTACGAGCGATCCCTTTCACATTTTCACTTCTGTAATCAATGTTTTTTTATTAAAACATCGACTGTAGCTGCCACACACACCAGCAGCGGATGACGTGTGTCAAAACACCATAACCCATTCTTTTGTATGTAAGACCACACTCTTTTTCTTTTGATTGGGGCATGTCCAGTGTGTGCTCAGAGGTCACATCAATCACCATGTGGGCGTTGCACTTTATTTACAGGTTGTACAGAAAATCGGGGCTACAGCTTTTTTTGAATGGTAACACCTTTTTCTCCACAAGACAACATAAATGATCTTTGTTTGACAAACAACATTTTATATCCGTTACTAAAGAGGTTTCACAGAGAAACACTGGTTTTTCTTTGACAAGTGGCTTTATTTGTGGCGCACACAGATTTCTGCAGATGTTTAAATCATTGTGTAATATGTAATTGGCTACGTTTACTAAATGTAGCTGTCACCGTTCATCCATGGGTGACTTGTCGAAGCATGTTTGTACATCCAACCCAACCAACAAATGTGAAACTTCCAGAAGAGCTGTTGGTATGATGGCATCCTTTATCTGCCTAGATCCAGTGCAGCAGCAGGCGAATCTTTTACGTGTGACCGTGAATAAAACTGGATCTAATATCAAATATAAATTTTAATGTCCTCCTTCAGCTGGCTGTGCCTTTCGATGTGAAGTTCCGCATTAAGGGGAGAGATGTAGTGGTGGACATCCAGCGACGCTCCATCAAGGTCGGCCTGAAGGGACACCCTCCTGTTATTGACGGCCAGCTTTACAACGAGGTGAAGGTAGAGGAAAGCTCCTGGCTCATCGACGACGGCAAAGTTGTTACAGTCCACCTGGAAAAGGTAAGAACAGAGTGTGTGCGGGTTTATGTAAACAAATTATGTGTGATGAAGAGAGAGAAATTCCTGCTGAGTTGATGAGCCCGATTCATATTCTGTCATTTCAGATAAATAAAATGGAGTGGTGGAGCAGGATTGTTACCACAGATCCAGAAATTAACACCAAGAAAGTCTGTCCAGAGAACTCCAAGGTAAGGGGTGGAAATTTTTAAGTCTTTAGCTGTGTTCTTCCTCATGTACAAATGCATTACCATATCCTGCCCCACCCTCACTGTGTGTTTTTCCTGCTGAGCAGCTGTCAGACCTGGATGGAGAGACGCGTGGTATGGTGGAGAAGATGATGTATGACCAACGGCAGAAATCAATGGGCCTGCCTACATCTGAAGAGCAGAAGAAACAAGACATTCTTAAAAAGTAAGTCTTTGGTGTTGGCTATAAAAATCTTTTCGTTCGCTGTCAGCTGACATATTTGGTGTTTTATTGGGTATACTGTATCCACAGTCAGTTTGACAGAAGCTTTATGATGTATAAAGATCTGAGTGCATTTGAAAGCTGCCTGTCTAGTTTTGCCCTCTGTGTTGGCTATTTCTGCACAAGGCCAAGCTCACCTGCTGTAACTGTTGGTGATGGCGGATGGTGTGTTGTGTGCAGACGTGACTTTGTTCAAATAGACACATGACCAGTTGTAATCTTTCACTCTCAATCAGTTAGCAACTGGCATATTATCTTTTGTTTAAATTTCCCTCTCTGATGGTGTTACATGGTAACTCAAGTACAATACTAATAGGGAACCTCATTTAGACTACAGGGCTTCCAGATGATCCAAGTGAGTTTTTGAGAGCTTTAAAGGTATTACTGTGGTTTTGCATGTTTTAGCCCATTGACTACAAATTGGGACTACAAATAGCTGATATTTAGAAAGCGGGGCAGCCGATGGCCGTTACATAATTCAGATATCAAATAAAACCTGTTTATTCCATGCAGAGAACAAACTAATATACATAGTTTTCTTGGCCAGTAACGTGTTGTTTTAGATGGAATTTGAAATTGAAAATAAACATTTTTTTTTAGTGACTGTACAGCTCCATGATTCTCTACAAATTAACAATAAGATATTTAACACTAGGCAGTAATGGTTTTAGATTAGATCTGCTGACATTTAGAAAAGAAGGTGACTGGGTGAGGTCCAAACAAACTTTTTCATCACCTTTCCAAAACTCACCAGGGAGAACGCTAACTAATGAGTGCAGGTATCGGCCGAAGCCAGTTATCACAAAATGCCTTGGCAATAGGGCTAAACTAAAAAACACCAGTGTGCTGTTTTAATTTGCATATTAAAGAACTGCTACAACTCCATGCTTAAAATGCAGGGTTGTATTAACCTTGTGAACATATAATGTGACAAGATTGTTCAGAACATGTCAGAGCTGTGGAGGACGCTCTTTTATCCCTGTTTGGTTGTAAATGGCCGGTTCCTCTCAGTTCGGACCTCAGGAAACATGTCTGCTGCTGAGATGGCCACCACTTCCTTCCTTTGAGCTTGTTAAATTGGTGTCTAAAGGTCTTGTATAGTCTTTATGGGTTAAACAGAACTACTGTGGTGACCGTAGTCAAGATCTCTGTGCTCACAGTTGTTTTATTGAAACAAAGTTGACATTGTGTCTGTCCAATCAAATGTGCTGTCTGATGGTGTCATCTCAGAGGTGTCATGAATATTTTCTAAAGCATTTAAAAAGATTAAAGAAACTAATAGACATGTGGAGAAATAGATGAGAAAACAAAAGTGACATCCACCAACACCAGTCTGTCATTTAGAAAAAGTATATCTAAATGCCATGAGGAATTGCTCATATCCTGAAAAAACAATTCATTGTGATATTGAAATGATTCGGTATTAAAGTAGTTGGAAATATGATTTGAATTAAGACTGGCTGCATCTTGCTTTGAGCACGTGTTTTCTTGTTTGTGACTCTGACATCTGTCTCTGCAGGTTCATGGCGCAGCACCCAGAGATGGATTTCTCTAAAGCAAAGTTCAGCTGAGACTGGCTGTTGTCAGGTTCACCTGTAGAATCTGCGTTATGATTCATGTAAATCATATCGGAGGCACCGTCGGGCACCAACCAACATCTGTACTCCTGATACTGGACACGGTTTAGTTGACTAACATGTCTTAAGTGCGTAGGCTCATGCGTTTTGTTTTTGCCATGATAAGGTGGATGACTGCAGTGCCCACAATTCTCCCTTTGCATGTCCTCTCAATATTTAAAGATGTGTCTGGATTTTTTTAAATAAATGAATATAAAATCAAAGTGATTCCCGAGTGGTTATATTGTTAATTGTAATTCTTAGCCTTTTTACTGGCTGTGAATTTGCAAGTTGGTAACCTTGAAGAGTTCATGGCCTAGACCAGTGATTTTTACCAGCCGCCAGGGTTGATGAACTCAGCAGGTGTATTCTGTTTGGATCTCATCCAAAGGCTACTGGCCTACAATGAGAACAAGGTTGTCACCCTGCAGGTTAATTGCATAATACTGGAAGTCCTGTGGAGCCGCTGTGCATGGTTCTGATTCCTTCCATTGAAATCGTCAAAATTTGCTCTTAATTTATATTCTGTACCAATGAAAAACAAGATATAATTCTCTATGCCCAGGTAAAAAATATGTTTAGTTTTCAACCACAAGGGGGCAGTGTTTTCTTGAAAAGTAAATACTGCTTTTGGGAGGTTGAGCGTTATCCTGCATCATTTATATGCAATGAGTTGTAGAAAATGATCTCTGTGAGGAAATGAGTTTATCTCATAGCTTTAAGTGAGTAACTCAGGATATTTTTTGCTTAGTTTTTATCTAATTTGTAAAATTACACTTGAGTGTTCTGAAGAATTGATATAGGAGAACTAAAGTGGAGAATGACTCATACACCAAGGGCCTTATACTTGAAGTGAAGTGATTAACCTTTAAGAGCAGCTCTGAAGTAATTATATATATATATATATATATAGAGAGAGAGAGAGAGAGAGAGAGAAATCACATATGCACAGGGCAGATATATGACCATGGTCCACTCAGTGATGTGTTATTCTGCAGAAATGATTTTTGAATGAAGTTGTTTGTGTGGAATTAGCTTGAATTAGCACTAAAATAACTGCAATGCAATGTGCTGTATAAATTAATGAAACAATGACAATTTAACTGCAAAGGGGGGGGCGGGGTAATTGCTTAGGCAGCAGCTAAAAAGCCAAAACCACCCTAATCTAAGTCAGTGGTTCTTTTTCATGTGAAGGACCCCTAAACTGATACAATTTAGACCATGGACCCCCTTTTGACTTTGTCCCAGGGTCCAGCATCTGATAGGTTTTTTGCTTTTGGATGTTTTATTACATAAAGTCGATGGAACCGTGGCATCCTGTCATTATGTTACACATGGATGCAATCATAGTGCCAAGAAATTATTCCCGTTTTTGCTGGGGACCCTCTGGAACTCCCTCAAATTCCCGAACCCCACTTAGAGAACCACTGTTCTAAGTTCTACGTGAGTTATGCATATGGATTAAGGTTATGGCCAATATTATATTGTACAGTCACTAATCAGCAGCAGTAGGAAAACAGTTAACAGTGATATCAGTGAGACAGGATTTAAAACAGTAATGCTGGATTACATGCATGCATCATGTCCAGTGATTCTCTGGTGCGACCATAGGCAGTTTGAATCCGGTGAATCCGTGATTACAAATAAAAACAAGCCTACTATAAAGAGAGATGATTACTGAATATAAATACATTAAATCTTGCTGGGGGGAAATCTGACCACAAATAATGTCAAAAACACAAAATTTGTTTTAGCATTGAGCTCCTAATAACATTATCAGATGGATGGTTACTCCACTCATTGTTCATTCTTGTCAAAACCTGGCGCCTACCTTACCCACTATGCAACGTGGCTGCCAACAGTTCAGTGGGTGATTTGGGTGCATTCTGCTGATAGCGGCTAATGTAGCCTCAAGCAAAGATGAGGAGCGGGCTACAGAGCTCTGTTAACATAACTTTTATTTCTAATTCAACAACCTCAGTTTTTGGTGTTTTCAAATGACCAACAATACCATCTGATGCTAATCAGATTTCACACAGCTCCCTCTGGAGCCTAGAAAGACTTCATACAACTTTTTTTTTTTCACAAACACACATGTAAACAGACTTTGTGTGTAAAATCAGTGGCGATGTCCTTTATGTTTGCGAGCGGAAGTGAAATGTAAGGATCTTTACTGTTTACTTTCATCAAAATGATGTGAAGTTACTTGTAATTATCATCCTGACACATTCATATACAGTAATTTATCTTTTCAAATGGTACCGTTTGTGACTTGTGTGAATGTGGTGAGTGACATGTCGCCTGAACCCTGAGGATAATCAGCATGTTGCTACCAATGAGTGAAAGACACAGTTTCTCACTCAGACCACACTGGATATCATGCACATCTGCTAAATGTTACTTCAGTGAGGACCAGTTTGCTTACAAGTCTTTTCTGCTTGTGTGACTGTCCACAGCTAACTGGACTGGCCTGTCAGGATGGTGAGAGGCTATCACCATCACTGTGGTGACCGGAGGAAACATACATTAGCTTATGCTGGCTAGCAAGTCCTCCTAATGTGTGAAATTGCTCATGTAGTTCAAAAACACTCCTCGGACATCTGTCTCATTGATACGGGACAATAGTGTTTCTGCAAGACTGAGCTGCTGATTACAGTGTGCAGTTCACCATGTATGTTACCAAACAGGGAATTCATATGTAGAATTCTGTGAGCAATTCACCCAAATAATGATTTTTCTGATACTGCGGCGTTAAAAGAATCCAGTTTTTATTTTTCACAAGGAAAAAAGAAAATGTTGTGTTTCTGGACATCTGACAGTAGTCCAGTATTTCCTTCTATATCTACATAGGGAAATTGAAAAAATACACATTAAAACATAATAAAAGTTACAGTGCAGTGTACAATCAGGGTTAAAAGAGTTAAATGGAAAATAAAAACAGGCTGAGGGGTTGAGCAAATAATTGAGTTACAATATGAATGTTTAAACGTTTGTCAATATGGACATGCTACAAATCGTTAAATCGATTAGATTCTCCACAATTCAGTTGTTCAGTTAATTTTCTGGAAACAATTCAGATTTACCCATATGGTAAACAAGTGAGACAAAAACAGCCAAATTGTTGTACAAGTAATATTCAGAAGGTTGAAGTAAACAATTTGATAGTAGCTTATTTCCCATCTTTGCTGGGCAAGAGTTTTGTGTGAAAGGGGTTAGAGGCCTGTCCTATATACAGTTTCTGCAGGGCGAGGGGCTAGAAGCCAGGGCTACTAATTGAAGTTCTACAGTATGCTAAAATTCTTTCTACAGCTGAGGAGAACTGCAGTATTGGAATTTATTTCAATCTATCACATTACCCAAAGTCATTTCATTTATTGTTCATAGAATAATATTGACTTGAGCAGCTTTAAATATATTCTTTGTTCCAAGCAGCCATTGGTTTCCATTTATTTCTCTGCTCTTTCTATTGTTCAGTTGCATCATTACTGCATCATAATGTAGTTGTAAATGCAGCTTGGTGTGAAACATCTGCACTACATTACCATGCAACAACAGTGTATTTATTGTTTTCTGTTTTCTGTTTCTTCAATGCGACAGTGACAGTTTGGAATTAGGGAGAATATCTAAAACACGGTGGTATCTGCAAGATTTCTGCCGCCAGGTCTGAACCTCAGGGGTCCGAGCAAAGTAGCAGGTTTCAGGTCAGTTTGGGGTCATTTTCTTGTGTAAAGCTTCGGGCTTAGGTTGTGTTGGATAAAATGTATCCCTTCTGCTTTCTGACTGTGCCAATTGTTTGCGTCCATGAGAGTTACGTGAAATTTGCAAAAACCCAGAGGGAAGAGGGAAGGAGACAGATTGAGACAGAGCGTCAAAGCGTTGCATTAGCCTGGAAGCTAATGGTCAATTTATAAGGAAATAGATAAATTCAGGTCAGTTTTGTGTCTCAAATTTGGCAGTATCAGTTGTGTGCAGTCAGCCTGCAAAACTCTGGGTTGAAAAATATCTTCAAATTTGATCTTAATGTGTTCATCATGAAAGTGGAATTCATTGGAATCTTCCAGAAATGTATCTGAGAGAAAAAAAAATACCATTCAAGACCAGAGTTGCCTCTAAGCATCATGGCAACCTGTGACTTATAATCACACTGACAAAAGAGAAGTTGTCAGCCATCAGTTGTTACCACATTTGTTCCCAGAAATGTTATCACCGTGCTTAAAATGCACTGGGAAAAAAAAACAAATAAGATGCAAGTATTCTGGGGATCATTGTAGTAGCCCAACTTCTAGTAGTTGCATTAACTGCAAGGGAGGCGAAGCCAGAGGGCTGATGGGATTGCAGATGGGAAGGGCGGCCGTATGACTGTGCAGGGGTTGAGGGCACAGAGGAGTCTGCTCAGCTGAGAGCAATGTCTCACCAAGGTACCAGAATTTCTTCATTAACGAAGACACACAGACATCAGAGGGACGGGGTTGGGGTTTTGGGGCGGACAAGGAGGCGGTCTGCAAACACATCTCCCTGCCACTGCGCTGACTCGCTGTTCCAGACTTGACGACTTGTTTTTTGGCAGCTGGCCCCTCGTAAATCTCCTGCAAGGCCTCGCACAATGTGACTCGCCGTCATAATCGTGGTGTTTGCAGAGGCCTCAGAGGGCTGCTCGGTGGCTTATTCCTGGAAGTGGAGGGATACGTGAGGGGACAACAGGACAGAGATGAGACAGGAGGCTGGCCTCCTCTTCATATGTCTAACTACAGTCCCTGACTGGATGTCCATTCCTTCCTTCAATAATTGATATACTTTGTTCATACAATTAAAAAAACTCCAATTCTGTTACTAAAACAGAAAGCATACAATACATCTCTTCTACAACTAAAACTAATTAGTCCAGTCACAATGAGGCAACAGTGGCCCAACCTAACATCTGCATCTGTTGTTTAGAGTGCTCCGTTCTCCACACCTGGGTGCTGGGCACACTCTGTAAAGCGTATTTGGAACACACACTTCGAGGGGTGGAGAGGAGGCCAGTGTGCAAAGTCAAACTCCAATTGTCAATTAGTGAAGGCCAACACAGGCTGCAGGCTGGGGTGTACAGAGCAGATCAGCCATCTTGGGAGGACAAAAGCTTCAGTCAGCTCAGGATCCTCAGATCAACACACACACACACACACTCACCATAAGAGAGAGGGCATAGATGGCTCTGTGCCCAGCAGGACCTGTTTATCGCTCCAGACTGAGCAAAGACCATCAGCAAACATCCTCCCCACTAAGTCTGGATAACTGCCCATAAACATACACACACACTGAAGATAAACACAGCGGCACAGTGACTCTTATTTCTGGCTTTTATTGTTTATTGAACATAACGAGTCATTTTCAAACTTTCAAACTCCAATTCTATGAATAATAGCTATAATGAAAAGTACCTCAATGCGATATTCACTGTACTATATCTGGTAGGAATTGTAGACACACGGTGTAACATTTTAGTGATGGTCCAATAGGATCCGCAAATACTGGCTAAAAATAATGTGAATTGTTCATTGGACCAGTGGATCAAATACTGAAGACATGAGAATAGAAACTATATAATATATGAGAAATGCCTAGTAAGACATTGTCAGTGACAGTGTCCAGATATATATATACAGATATTTACAGTACTGTACACATATGGAAAAAAATAACAACTTGTGTGTGTTATTCTTTTAAATATGATGTTATCCTGATATAAATCCATATATATTTTCTTCTCACCACTTTGTTAATTAAGCTTTGACCTACCTGCAACTGGATGATTCTGATGTTGATTATCTCAAAAGGCATCATCTACAGATGGAGGTGGAGTTCCCCTTTAAGAGCAAGACTGAGCATAACACTTTCTATGTTAAGAGTATCTTCATTTACTCATTACTTAGCAGCATCAGGTCTGTGTCTGTTGGTCGTTCAGTCCACCACATCGGTACAGACTAAAATGTCTCAACAACTCTTGGATGGGTTGGAATGAAACTTGGTACAGACCTTTGTAGCTAAGCTAAGCTAAAAACAGACCAAAACAGAACTAAAAGGAGAGTGGATATTGAACTTACTTTCATTTGATGATCAGAATCACGACTCCAAATGAATGCTAATGTCGCTTTGTGTCAGCTGGATATGTTGTTTTGTAGCACGTTCTCCACTTACGGGGATCATTTGCCAGATGTTTAGTTTTCAGCTTTTTTCGATGCCTCCAAAGGGGTAAAAAAATACTGATTGCAGCTTTACAGAAGTAGTATATTGTAGGTACTTTATACTGCTACTTCACAACAATTCAGAGAAAGTTAAAGCTAGGGTTGGCAAATTTTTCAGAAGCACTTATTTTCTTATATTTGTTGAAATTATCTTTACATACTAACAGCATGTGCTCTGTGCTTTATGTAAAATCCAGTATCAGTGGCTGTCACAAGCCGAATGAAATTATTTGCTACCTGCCTACCTGCCCGTTAACTCACTAAAAAACTGTCTCTTGTTAGTTCTCCAACTTTGCCTATCCAAGCTTTAAGTTTGTAGCTAATTAAGATTTTGCAAAACATAATACCTAATACCTAGCACATTCTGTGCTCTGGGCAAGCTTTTTTCATTTTACTTTTTAAAAGTATTAAATTAAAACCTCTTGTGCCCTGACGCCCCCTGTACTGGGGGCAGCATGCGTTTTTTTGCGCAAAATGCAAATGGGAAATTCATGAAATTAATATCTGAAACTACTATTGCATCACACTATCCATGCTACATACCTTTGTGAAGCTAGGAGGCTCAGCTAGAAGCTCAAACCAACCATTTTTTTCCACACCAAAAACACGTCAAACACCAAGCATTTAAATAAGCCTGTATCACAACATCACTGTACATGGCTGCAGTTATAAGCATCTGGTTATCTCTATCAGCTGAATAGCTCACATCACTCAAATCACCAAAATTACAGACTAATTAGCTGGATAAAAGTAACAACAAACGCGCCAATATTCATACTTTGGAGCACACGGCCTTTTTCGTGGTCTGGTAGCCGACCCATAGTAGCTACATAGACATCCAATCAAGGTCTGCTCAATCCGGATCGATTGATGCCCCCCCGTCACTGTGGGATGTTCCGTTCTCATGCTACACGCCTGTAAAGCATGGGTGTGCTTTTGGTCACAGGAATATTGATTAATATTCACTGTTTTTATCAATATTTTGGAAACTTTATGTTATTTGGAACGTGGTTGTATGGACAGAATAGTGTTTGAAAGATAGCTCCAAATAAAAGTCAACATTTAAACAGTAAATGTTGCCAAAACATGGACATTCGCCTGGTATATTTTAAAAAAAAAAGTATGCTAGAAGTTGTATTTTAGTTTATTTTCTTCAAATTTACAGTTACAATTGCATTCCAGGTGTATTATTATTATTATTATAGCATTAAAACATCACTTTTTTTTACCAGGCAAATGAAAATCATGTTTTCTTTACTGCATCTCCAAAATAAAAAATAAAAAAAATAAAAAATATATGTTAATTATAATGGATTTATATTCCTTGGCTTCTGACCTTTCAAAGAAAACCAGAATCATGCATCTAGGCCAAATAGTTGGGGAGATATTACTGATTTATTTTGGGTATGTTATTTTAGGCGTTTTTCCTGGAAAAAGCTGGCGGAAAATGTCAATGTCAAAATTTTAAAAAGCACATTACAATGTCTGGGCATAATTTTTGAATCCTAGGTGGCTGACTCTGTCCCCGATTAACTGCAACATTAAAAACCTGCTTGAACATCAGTGCACCTCTAAAAATAATATTACGAATGCAGAATAATGATATAACACTGTGCTTAATGAATACCTGTACGTTTGCTACTTTAGTATGTTTGTTGTTTATATGTCTTCTAAAAAGACTTGTTGTTCCTATTGGCCTACCGGATCTTGCATTAATAATGTGGGGACTCAAGTGCCTTCTTCTATGGAAAAAAAATAACGCTCAGTGATTTCATCTGAATGAATATTTATATTTAATTTTGCCTGTAGTGAAAGTGGTCTGTCACAGAAGTCCACATCTCATTTGACAGTATAAACAAAGACATCTACTGTAGTTTGTTCAAGCTAATGGCGATACATTCATACGTTTGAGAAGGCAGTAAAGTGGAGGTTTTCAGAGAGGGACCTTTGCTCCGCTGTGATAGGCCCCGCCAGCTGCAGGTCACGTTGCTGCTTCATTACTGTTTGCCTGTGGCCCCGTGACCCTCCAGCCTTCATTTGCACCTCGGTGAGGACCACTCCATCACTGTTCAGGGGCCAAACCTCTGTGGGCCTGACACACACATCACACCACTGACATCATGAGCACATGAGCTGGGGATGGAGCTGAATCAACCATAAAATACTTTTACAGTATATTTGACTGTTTTTACCTTTATTTTGGTTTTTCCTTGTCAAATGACCACAGTAGTGCAAATACTTATCGTTATTTTTATTTAATTTTATGTTTTTTTAGCTTCTTCTGTGAAACCAAATACATTTATATATGACATGGTGTTTAAAATTAGCCATGAAATAATTTTAATTACATTTTATGTGTTCATGCACTCTTACAGTGACGTATGTTATTGTAAATGATTTAGAATACTAGAGATACATTTAATGCATTATACAGTGTTGCATTCACAGCTGTGTAAACTACAGCTTCAAGTGAGTAAAGATCAAAATGTAACCACTTACCATTACAGACAAAAATCCAATCCTTTTTTTTCAGCGTTTTAAAGCCTTTTGAATGACTTTTTCCTTGAAAGATTGTTTCTTCATCTAACTTATACACCATATAACTATATATATCTTGCCATGAACCTTTTTCTCATTATAGAAAGGTGGTTAAATTCATGTTGCGCAAACTGGACATTTGGCAAATTGAGCTTGGTTTGTGTCCACCATGTTCCTGCTAGTAATGCAAAGCTGGCTTTGGAGCAATAGACGTGCTAATATTGTGAATATGTTAGTTCACTGCATTCAATCCCAGGTGTTAGCATTTTGGGTCCGTATTCAGTACCTTTGATTTTCGTCACATGCAGATCTGAATGTGTTAGCCGTACGTCGCACCATAACGCAGATTGTAACAAAAGGGTGCCAGCGGTGGAAATGTACCCCGACAGATTTCTTAAACTGGACACTTCTCCATCTCTTTGTCATTTCAATTACATGTCAGAGAAGCCACATTCACTTAGCGTAGCTGTGCGGAAGCCGTTATTTAAAGAAGGTTCATATCGCGGGGCAGAAAGTTTGGTGAGAGGGGTTTGATGCACGAGGGTAATGTGAGAGTTACACGTCAAGGCAAAACCTTCAGATTCAAAATGAGAATATATGAAATGTTATTTTAAGTTGAATGCTTGAAAGACAGTTTTCTTACTGATTAAACCACAGAGGCCCTTGTTTCCCCTTTGACCTTACAGATCACATGATTTCTTACAGGATTATTGTTAATGTACAAAGTGTTTGATGCTTTTTCTTTTTCTCTGCGTGTTAAAAGCTTTGTTTTGGGGGAGAAAAAAACGAGCTTAAAGCTAAGAAACAATACATTCCTGGAGTTCAGTACATTTTACAAGGTAGAGAGTGCACACCAAAAAGACGAGATGAAACCCATTTTTGAGAAAACAAACAATTTTAATTTATTATTAAATGACATAAATAAAACTCACAGTGAGTTCAAATACAAATAGATAGTTATGTACACGTGTTTGTGCGGGGGGAGGGCTGGGGGTCTTTAGGCCTGACAAAACCCTGCCAGGATGCAGAAGGCACTTGTGTCTCTCCGTCCGATCTTGGGACGTTTATTGCAATCAGAAAAGGCATATTCATTTGGAAAACACTGGACGTTAATTTATTCTATTTACACACATATACACATTTATGTTAGCAGAACCATGTCATCTTATATATTTAAGAATAAAAACAAAAATATCAAGGATTTTTCAGTTGAGTTTGGTTGTTTGGCGCTAAAGGAGATTTAAAAATAGGTGTAGTAAACATGTTATAAATGTGTAATAAGCATGTTGGGAATTACTAAGAGCAAAGAAGGAGTTCTGACCGTGCAGCTATTCTAAGGCTTAATATTCTAAGGTATGATATTGTCCAACATGGAAGGAGATGATTGTCTTTGCACATCAAGTTTGTTCAGAATGACTCCAGCCTAACTTTAGCCTAAGTGTTATTTAAATCAGAGGCCCTGGAATGAATCATCTAAGCTTTTTCACAAACTGGAGACAAAAGGGATCCTTGCAGGACTTGTGATTTCCACATCTTCTCCAGAACCTTTCATGTATGTCTTTAGTCCTGCTCCTTCAGGGACGTTGGAAGTTTAAGCTGCTGCTTAGTAGCTCTGAGCCACCGGCGCCCAGGACGCGGTCAGCCTGGCGATGGAGCTCTCGAACTGGGCTTCCCCGACCCCAACCTCGCTCAGGCTGGGGTCATACATGGAGGAGGGAGAGGAGACGGGCAGCGAGGAGGTCAGGCCCGTGTAGGAGGAGCCCCTCAGGAACTGGGAGGTCAAACCTCCAGGTATGGAGCCTGAGGCCGAGCCTGAAGGGGTGAGGGTGGTGCCGGCTACTGACCACAGGCTGGGGTACTGACTGTGGACAAGAGAGACAAGAGAGACAAGAGGGTTGGTGGATTTTATTATTTTGGTGAGACTTGATAATGTCTACTCCAAAACAGAGGGTTTTATCCAAGCCCTTAACATGTACCCAGTTTTCCTCTGTGCCTATACTGAGAAGAGAAGACGCCTGGGTGCTTAATAGTGTGGGACAGGGGGGTATAGAAAAGGCTCTGACATCGAACCTGGAGGCCAACATCACTGACACTGAATCGCATTAACTAATAAGCACAAACAGCCTCTTACACCCAGATAAAACTAGACAAATCAAAGTTGAGAAGGTTTTTTGAGGCTGATTTAATTCAGCTTAAATGAAACGAGCAAGAACGCCTGCAGACAGTCTACACCTTTATAATTGGAAATGTAAAGTACTGGTTAAACAGTCTTACCTGGAATTAGATGTGGAGTTGGTGGTGTGGGACAGAGTGCCCATGCCTGTGGAGTTGGGGATCTGAAGAGCAGACCAGCTGTCATGGGCAAGAGTCCCTGAAGAGTTGTCCATGTAGTTGTCTAAAAGTGAGGTACAGACCGCATATTAATGCCAATTCCTAACATAATATTAAGAAGAAGAAAAATATATATGTATGGTCTGAGTGGGGTCTTACTTGTGCTGGAGGCACGGTGGGTGTAGTGGCTGGGGTACGGGGCTGCTCTGTGGCTCCTCAGGCTGGAATAGCGCTCGCAGTAGGAGCCGGAGGAGTGACCTCCCGTGCCACTGAACTGAGGAGGGCTGCTGCTGGGGCAGATAGGACTCTGGCCTGGGAGGAACCAACCTCCAACTATAGGATCAAACAAAACAAAAATATAGTCATATAACATATCACAGATCTCTGTGAGAAAAAAATATAAAGCAGTTTCAGGTGCTCTGTCGCTGTAACCATAACATTTTTACTTGAAACACTCTCCTCTTTGTTGAGCAAAAGAGAGATTTCTCTACGAATGCTTCCATGCACAAAACTCCTTCCAGCAGAAGTAATTTGCTGTTTTCTTGTGAACATTATTCAGACTGTTCAGAAATGTAGAAACCAGCGGAACTCACGCTGAGAATAGCCAGACTGTTGGTTGTCCACACTGTGATCAGGGACATCTTTATGGTCGCTCCTGCAATCAAAAACAACAACATCAGATGCTGTGCTGTCAGAACGCTGGCATGTTCATTTGAGGAATGGTTTGAGGTTGAAGCCTATACCTTTCTTTGGCATCCAAGAAGGCTTTAGCAAAGGGATTGTGCTTTATCTTCAGAGCAGTAATCTGTGAGGAGGACAGGACAGCTGTTAGCATTGGAATTAATTTTCAGAACAAGTTAGTGTTAAAAAGGTTTCATGTATATGCACATTCTCCATGCACAACTGACCTCTTCATTCTGGTAAGCAGTGACCGCAATGAACTGTGTTTCGGGGAAAGACTGGCTGCTGATCATCTTCTGGATGCCTCCAACCTTCACAATGTGAATCCTTGGCTCGTATTTGTGCAGAGAATTCAGCATGATCTATGGAAAAATAATCCAAATAGCCTAATATTACTATATATCATTATAATACAGCAGGGCTACTGTTTCACCCACTCAATTAAGTATTTTTCTCAGGACAAGTAAAGATCTAGCAGTAAAGATGTCCTGTGAAAATCACACTATTCCCTTGAATTAAGTGTCTTTCTCTTGATATTAATGATCCACAGTTTCTAAAACTAGTGTATTTTTTCGAAACGAGTATATTTCATATAAGTCTACCAGTGACATATTTAAATGTGAAAGAACATAAAAAATAATAAAAGCTTCTATAAACTATATATCGTCCCGTTATTTTTAGGCCTAATAAAGCTGAAACTTTTTCATATCACCACAATTAATGATAATCTTGGCTGATCATCTCTCACCTGTCCGCCCCCGTTGAGTTTATTGGAGAGTTTCACTTTGCTGAAGGAGACGGGCGCTTTCATCCAGTGCGCTCCGAAGTTGGGGGAGTCCGGGTGGATGTAGACGCAGCTGGGGCTTTGGGGCTCCGGTTTCCCACCGGGGACCCACTCCCCGTTCACGTATTTCCACCGGTTGTTGTCCGCGGCCACAAAATCCAGCAGCACCGAGTACATGGCGTTGGGGTCCAGGCCGCTAACGCTGGCCCTGAGCACCGGAAACATCCTCCTGGAAATCAACAAGGATGGTATTTGTTAGAATGTATTTACTTTGCGAGTGCACTGTTTTATTTCACATAAGCAAATATCCGTTACCTTCTTCACACACCTCCCAAGGCCTCTAAGGCCTCAGGGGCAGCCCTTTTGACAGAACACTTGTGCATGTGTGAGCCTGATTGATATCAAATAAAAACCTGCCGTATACTTTTTAAAATGTAGAACATTTATACACACTAAATTACACTCTTCACATAAAAAAAACACCCGTGCGTAAACAGAGCCTGGTTTGTGCGCAAAAGACCCCACCACCGGCCTCCCCACAGGTTGCTGCTTCATTGAGCCTACCTTCCAGTTTTGGTGACAATCATCTCGTTGGTTAACTCTTTGAACTTGGTCCACAAGTCTGCATCATCCAGCGTCAGCTTAATATCCCTCTCGGACGCGTCTCCCTTCTCGCTGCCCTTCTGGAACTCGCTCTCCACGGCGCTGAGGAGATGCTCCAGGCGCTGGTCAGGGTTGGAAGAAGTCATATTTCCAAGCAGTGTAGATAGACCTAAATCCGAGACGTTAAGGACAGGGGCTCACTGACTCTGAGACAGCCGCTGGCAGAGAGAGAGAAGGCCCGAGTGATACTGCTTTCTAAATCCCGAGGCCGCATCATTTAAGGGCCCTCAGGGACCTCATGGGGAGGTGGGGCGTGGTTTGTGCGCACACAACTAGCCTCTCTGACCGGGTTCAACGTCTCCAGACGCCACCCCCACACCAAGGTGAACCTCTCTCTACAATATAGCAGATATTTATAATTGATTTTAAAAAATCAACCTTTATATTTAGCTTGACGTGCTTTCATAAACCAAACTCTACTCAAAAATCTGCATTTTTAAAAACACTTTTATAGACTTTTGAGGACTTTGCTATTGGAATGCTGTTGGGGTGAAAGTTTGGGATTTATAGTTTGATACCTACAAATCTATCAGTCTGTTGCATTTGATGCCCTACACATTCAAAGCTGTGTGTTCAAACAAAAGAAGGGAAGCGAGGGAAGAGAGCCGTGCCTTTGAACTCAGTTGTATATTTGCAAATAGTGCTAATCTTTTGTTGTCTCAAATCCACATGGGAGAGGGCTTGTGTTTACTGAGTATGGGCCATTAGGGCAGACTCTGTGTTCCTGTTGTGCCAAAGTGTGGACGGCCCACAAGTGATGCCGGGATTTGCATAATGCGCCTGCATGACCCCCTCTGCGCCTCTGATATTAAATATTTCAGCCAGCTGGAGGCAGAGGCTGTTTCTCTTATTTGAACAGAAACATTAATTTACTAATCCAGAAGTTGTGGAGAATTCTGATGTCAGCCAGCAACACTTCCAAATCGGATCATGTTTATAGGCATACATATGAGACAGAGGTCCCTGAACTGTATGTGGCAACACTGGCACTGAATGCTGTGCTTTTATTTCTCAAAAAGGTCGCTGCCCTCTTTTGCTTTGTCTGTGCTCACCAGTGATGCTCCCACTCTTATAGTGGCCATTCTCTCCTTTTTCCCTCTTAAAGTGAACATACATATAACCAGAAGGAGATAAACACATGAAAATAATAGAAATAGCTAAATTTATTTGAGTGTCTGACGTTCTATTCATATAGCACTAAAAGATTCAGGAGATCAGAAATACACATAAAGGAAGACAAGTGAGCAAGTAGCTACTGCAGATTAAGATTTCATGATGTTACGTACTTCCTGTGTGTAAGACGAACCGCCACTCCAAATCTTTTATCCCTTCGGCGAACAAACTTTAGGGTTTTAAATGTGCACATACTGGCTGCTTGTATGTTGTGAATAATGTGTGTGATTTGTGTCAGGTACTGTTGAAAACATGCTGCTCTTAACTAATTGCCCCTTGTGGGATTAATAAAGTTGATTGAATTGAATTGAATTGAACAAAACCTGAGTTTCTCTATTGCTGCAGATTTAACCATACAACAGAGAGTACTTTAACTTTACCTCGACCTGCATCAACATTAGATTGTTACTTACTCATTAATGCATCAGTATAAACATCTAAAGTACAGTATAAGTAATTAAGTTGTTTGTTTTTTACTTTTTATACTTTATGCACATTTATTGCCCATACTTCTATTTTTGTCATTTTTTCTAATGGATTTTTACATAGTTTTGGTTCTAATCTTTGTCCTGTAAAAAGTCAGAAATGACTAACTACGTGTGTGATGTATCTTTGTACTATTTCTTATTGGTGCTACTTTATACTTCAACTCCACTACATTTCAAAAGGAAAGACTCCACTGTTTTAATTGACAGCTACAGAAATAAGCCGGACAATTAGAAAATAGTTTAGAAAATATCAGGCACTGTTATTGCTAAAACTACCCGGCAGTATATAGAGTAGTTAAATTAGCTGCACCTCCATCTGCATCAAAATACTGCTTAAACAATAATGCATTTATATTACCAGAGTGAGAATATAATATACTGCATGTAGTAATATAATCTACTTACCAAATGAGCTACAAAAAAATGGCTCTTTTAGCTTTGTTACGATTCATTTTTTAGTTTTTCTAATGGGTATTTAACTGGTTTAGTTTAAGAAGTAGGATCCTTTTCCCATCCTCAACCCATAATGAAATACATAATCCACCAGAAACATTCAAACTTGAAGACTTTCTCTGACCAGGGATGATGAGTACAGTGTTGTGAATGCATATTTTTATGTAGCGGTGTTGCTTTTGTTTAAGGGAAACATCTGAATACTTCTTCCACCACTGTGAGCCTCTATGTGTTAATATAGAGCTCCCAGCCTCCTGAGCTCCAGGATTCATTCTAATGCTCACATCGGCCCCACTGATCCTGAGAAAGGTTTTAATGTTTCAGGTCTGAGCCCCCTTGTTTTTTTCTCGTCGCCTCTGATTCCACTGTCTGTCTGTACTTGGAATTGAGTGAGGGCTTTGGAGCGCGACTCCACTTTACTACACCACTTCCTCCAGTTCTACAGAGGCCATAAATGTAAAGGGGTTCCCTCACACCTTTCCATCCCGTATCATTCAGCAGCCTCTTCCTTTTCCCCCTGTGTGTGTGTGTGTTTTCTTTTTTCATTTCGGAGGATGAGAGGAAGAGACAGAGAGTGTTAAAAAGCGGCTGCATACAGGACATAACCCCCGCAGACCAGGCCTATAGGCTTCACTAACCCCCAACAGACAAAGTCACACAAACACACACACAGGAAGCTGCCTCATAACTCCAAATTAAGATTCAATTCAGTGATGGGTCCTGTTTGATAAGTCGGAGATGAGTCAGCAACAAAACACTCTCTTGGCTGAACTTCAGCTGTGTGTTGTGGTTGTCAGGTGTTGCCCGGCAAGAATTCTTAAAGCACAAAGCAACACAGAAAACATCCTCACTCTTTGACAGACAGGCCAAGTCCAAACTGGGGTGAAGGAGGAGCATCTCAATCCCACACGGTGAGCGAATGTCTGCTCTGAAATATGAAGTTTACTTGAAAAGGCATGGGAGGTTTCCCACAGGTTTTCTCCTCAAACACACACACAGACAGACACACACAACGCTGCCGCCCGGCGAGCTGAGGGTTAACCGATGCGGGCCCTGCTCTGGCATCGGCACACACTCACCTAGGTGAGAAATATTGCAGAGGTCTGGTGCTTCACAAAGGGGCAGTTATAACGATGCATATTTTCCAGAGGACTTTGCTGAAATAAACACAGGGAGGAGGATGAGTCAGACTTGGGAAGAAGAAACACACACGCGCGCACACACACGTTCAAACACACTCACAAAGTCATTTTTTTATGACATAAGTTAGTTACTAGACAAAACAACACAATAACTCAAGCTCCAATGTTACTGGTAAGGACCCACAATAAGAAAGTCTCTGTGGTATAAGTGATATAATACTTTTAATAATGTGTCTGATATTAAAGAGGGTACAGCTCAGTGATGGGTCAAAGTTACAAAATGTGATATATGGGGAAAGACAGTCTCCTACATGACTGTTATTGGCAACTGTGTTCATAATCTTTTAATAACAGTTTTGTTTCATTCTGATCTTGTGACATATTTTGTGTGAGCTGTACTGAACTTTTGTTGCTGTCAGGGCAATAGCCAGGGCCCCCCCTTAAAACCCCTCACAAAAATGTGACCAGACACCAAAAAGGGATTTTCTTAATCTCTGGAATTTTATCTTTGAATTTTAAATTATTTTGTTAAGTTTTACTTAAATTCTGGTGAAGAAAGGCTAAATTATTTATTTATTTATTGGTCGTCTAAAAGTAATCACATTGAAACATTTTGAGCCTAAAATATTTCCCTCTGAAATGTAATGACCTAGAAGTATGATGTAGAATTAACTGTAAAAGTAAAGTAAAATTAAAGTGCAGAATATTTGTCCTTAAGTACAAATCATAGAGGGTATTATGTTGTGTCTCTGACCTTTGACCTCAGTTATTTTAACTGTAGCATCTGAAGACAGCCACCACTTCTTCACATCCCAAAGTAAGCCTACCAGTAAAGATTTAAAAGTCCCTAACACACACACACACACACACACACACACACACACACACAGCTCCAGCCCTCCCTGATGTGGATTGAGTTCTGAGCTTCGTCTGTCACTTTTGCGTTTCCACTTCAAGTTCAGGAAATCTAAACTTTCCTCTTCTAATCACCCGTCCCTTTGAAAGGGATAAAAAGAATTAGTGGGGACAGTAATTGCCTCCCCCCTCCCCTCCCCTCGGCTCCCACCGGCACTCATCTAGGTGCCCTACAGTAGACCTTGGGACCTTTGCCATGCTAATGATAGGAGGCTGTGCTTTGACACTGAAGGGACTCAGCCAGCTACTTCTGTAGAAGGAGAACTGCTGAGGAGGAGACTACGGGGAGGACAATCTGCTAGCTCTGTATCAAGACGTGTCATTTCATAAAATTGATATGAAAATAAAAATACAGCTCCTATGTGGGAGGCATTTTAATTGTAAATCTGAAGCAAGGCATCGCCGATATGAAGGAATAAAGTTTGAAATATGTCAGGAACTTTGAAATGTCCTCATTAAAACGCCTTCCTTTGGCCATGTGAGGTGTAAAAACAGTCAGACCTGCATCTAAACTTCTATGGCTTTTCATGTTGTTAATCACAACCTCAGTGTGTGACTAAAACCTCTTTATTTCTTCTTCCGAGTACACAAAACAAAGACTTGGCTTGATTTATCTTGGATGAAGTTACATTTAATCAGATTAGAACAGATTAGACGAGAGTTTACTGGTTCCCCATGAAGAGAAATCCTTTGTTTTATAGTGGCAGAGGGAAAAAGTACAGATGAGTTTTGTGATTAAGAATTTAGTATTTGCACCATTTGAGCAAATACTAAGTTTAAAGTTATAATCACAAATTTCATACCTACAGCAGTCGGTGTTGTTATCCTTAAGACTTTAAGTGCACCATAGAAACAATTCAGTGAGAAAGTTCATTGTTTACATAGTAATAGTGGATTTTTTAAAGTTCCTAAAGTAAGTCATAATCCTAGCAGTAAGTAATAATCCTAAACTTATAGTACAAGTAAATACAAGTAAAAGTCGGAACAGTCCTGTTGGGCAGATCTTGTAAAGACAATCCTAGATATGGTTGGGTCCTTAAAACTTTCTTTTCTGAAAACAAGTGAAAGATTCTGGAGCATTTCAACCTGTTTCGAAATCACAAATACCTTTCGAAAAATTTGCTTAAACTGGAAAAAGGAAGATCATCAGAATCCGCTTGTGTGATGACACATACATGGAATTTCAACGACACAGAGGGAAACATGCAGCCAGCTCATCAAGTTAATACAAGTGAACTTAACATATAGACAAAGCGCAAGAGCAAGAAAACAAAGTATGTACAGACTCGTGGTGCACATGCACTGTGTGAACCACGAGTCTGGTACCAAGAGTGTGTGGCAGTTTGTTGCTAATCCATGCTTTTAGTTTTGTATATTATCTCTATGTAGTGTGTCCTGTGCATATTATGACTCTAATTAAACGAGAAATCACAAGAATGGAACGCACCAAGATTGAGATCATGGTAAATTTGCTGATGATCTGTTTGGTGGGGTAGTTGTTTCACACTGAAATCAGGTTCTAAGGAGCAGGAGGCTAGGGTAACAGAATCACTCCTTTATGATTTATTATTAGCCAAAGGTTTTCTGACTCTGGCGATTTTTCGAACATTCAGTGTCCTGTCTGTTCCAGTAATGCAGCGTAAGTGTGCTATTTGTCCTCACAGGTTTTATTATGGACATATCTACGGCAGAACAGCTTAGCATTGCTTAAAGGTTTTGAGTCGTCTTATGATCAGCACTACAGACATACAAACACACAGAAAAACGTTCTCATTGGTTTATGCTTTTCCGCCCCAGCAGATAGTGACGTTGCATTTGTACACACATTTTCTTCCTCGCTGCTTTGTTTTTGCCTGTTTCCTCTTCTTCTTCTTTTTTCTTTCTTTCCACAGTGATCAGTGTTGCCTGATGTAAATATGAGCAGCTGAGGTCAGCAGACACCAGTGTGTGAGAAAACACAGTTAAATCTCCTTGCTGCGGCCCCCAGCTGTGTGCACATGCACCCACACACACACACATATTAACAGTAGACCCTGCGGAGTGAGATCACACTTCATCTCCTTCTGACGTGAAGAGGGATCGACTTTGGCTGTGCTGGGAAGCTGTGAAAGACATTAGCAAATATAAGCAGATATTAATCATGGCTTTGGGGTGGATCATCATAACCGGGCCCCGCTGTCTGCTCGGAAGGACTTTTTATAGCCATCTCAGCCTCTCTGCTCTGACCTGGGTGGGTGAGTTTTTTAGAGGGAGGGTTGAATGGGTGGTGGTGGGGAGGGGGGATCAAAAGGAGCGAGGCCAGTTTCCACTGACAAACAGTAAGTGTTAAAGGATTAATGATAGGTGCAGCCAGGAACATTATTTACCCAGAGTCAGAGGACGTGTGACTTCGGAGCTCATCACCTTCTTCCTCTGGCGGCACTTCCTCTCTCTATAAATGCACAATTAAAATGAGATGTTCACACAACACCGTGTCACCTTCTAATGCATGATCAATGAGCTATCAGCATCTTACTGGCCTGTCCCACAATATAATGATAAAAATAACACAATAAGATGGACCAATAATAGTGGCACTGTATTTACAGCATGTGGGAAACCTGGACATGGAGTTTTTGAGAACTGAGATTCAGTGAGAAATGAAAGTTAAGAACAAAACAACACAGGTGCCACTGTTGGATGTTAGGACATGTGCTTTGTGGTGTCATTGCAGCCCCAATACACAAAGCTTCTAGCTAAATCTGTGGTTGTCAACCTAGGGGTTGGGGCCCCCACAAGAGTCGTAAGTTAAACCCGCTGGGTCATCAGGTGATTAACAGGATAAGAAAACAAAATTGTGTGATTTTTTCAGATGATCTTCTAATTTGTCATTTTTGTGAATTACTGCCCACTACTGCGTCTTCAGACCTCAAAAAAACATTAAATTTAAATAAAACAAGAATAAATAGTCACTGTGTTTTTCCCTGTGCAAGGTCAAAGACATTTTTACTTTATTTCATGCTCAAGCTGAGTTTAAAAACAAAATGGTTTTAAATGAGAAGTTCATTTCAACTGAATTTGAAAGAACCTTTCTAAATAATGTAAAATAAAATCTCTAATTTCTGTTTAAGATATCTCCTCCAGGCTGCTTTTAAAGGTAACTTGAGTCTAAGTTTTTCCACAAAACATCTAACTTAATAGAAATTCTACAACTACATCCACTGCTTCCCCTTGATTGAAAACTCCATATCCATCCATGTAAATATTGTTCGTTTCAAAAGTTGGGTCAATTATTTTTTTAATCACTCATTTTTTGTAGCAGCAAGAAAGGTCAGGTAGTACACTGATGTCCAACAACAACCTTGAACATCTGCGTTGTGGTAAATAATTTCACAAGTTAAAGCAACTGAAAATAACCAGAATTCAATAAAAATGAGTGAGGCTTAGTTGCCTGTGTCATAGAGCCAAAGTAAAAAGACTAAGCAAAGTCAAAGAAAAACAGGACATTTAAAGTAAGTTGGATCCGACAGGCTGATTATTAAAAACACCTCATTACAGTCGAGTAGGGCCGAGGCTTCACTCCCCATTGATACTAAACCTAAAAAGTCTTTAAGCCATCATTCTTGGCTGAAGCAACACGATTTTTTTTGTGGAGGATTTATTTTCAACCTTTTCGCCACACTGTTGGACATTGTGTTATATTTGTGTCCCATGCTCAGTGGTTGTGAACCAAACTAGTTGTGATGTCAAAACAGCTCGGAGGCATTGCAAGGCTACCCAGCCGACCACAATTCTTACAGTCCGCGTCGCCCGGACGTGTAGTTACATTATTGAGGAGGTGCACGTCAGGCTACCGCGTAGGCCACCTCATCAATTCAGTGCAGAAGTATAAATCACACTGTAAGATGATCACAGAGAAACTGTCACTCAGCACATGAATGTGAAAACAAACTGCACACAAATCATTCTGCACAGTTAAGCTCAAACATCCCAAGTGAAGTAACAATAAGCAAAACACTTTTTCTCAGTGGAGGGGAACTTTAACATGTATGGACTGTAAATTGCTGTGAATTTCTGTGTGTGTCTGCACATGTTCATTATTGTGCACAGGTTCCTCTTAAAGAAGAGCTCTTGTAGTAAGAGATTGAATAATTATATGTAATTGCAATTGTTTATTTTAAGATCTCCAAAAGATCAGGATCCACTGATCAAATCCCGTATGGAAAAGAGGCCCTGAAAAAATATTTAGAGCATCATCTGACTTCAAACGTCTCTGTTAAAACCCACATGCGTGGCTTTCTACAGCATTAAAAGCTCTTTAAAGGGCCAGGTCTCCCCAACCACAAAACACATTTCCTTTCTTACGTCTCTCTGCATAGATAGGTTTTAATTGCTGAGGTTTTGAGATATACAATGGAGGTAAGTGGAATTTAGTATCGGTCAAACCTCTGTAAAACGTACATTTGACAAACATGACTCCAATGTGACTTACCACAAACAATGCACCATGCAGTTAATCAGGGTAATCCACAGTTTCCCAATGTTTTTATTAGGACTATTTTTTCAGTAGAAAGAATTCACATAAAAACGGTTTACAGTGAGATCTGTGGATTATTCAAAGTAACTGGGACAATGTCATTATCTGAAAAGGTAAGTGCATTTGGTGCTGTGGCCATAACCAGATACAATGCTGCTGCAAAACTGCTGTCCCTTCTCCTGCTTTACCCACAAATCCCTTCTTTCCTTCTGTATCTGTGTTGATGTCTTGCCGCTCTCTTTCAAACAGCTCAGCCATGTTTACCAGCAGCTGTAAGGTAACACTAATTTCCTGCTCCACTGGAAGGAAGTATCGTTGCCTGTGAGCCCTGACAGTCAGCTATACCTCTACGGGTGTCCAGGGGCCCCAGAGAGGCAGCTAGTCTCTGCCTGTAGAGTCTGGAGGCCAGGCAGGACTATAGGAAAGGGGGGGAGCTCCACCGTAAACTGAAGAGGGGTAAACAAAGGGGGCCGGGCTGCTTTTACTGCCTTCCCACGCCAGGCAGCAGCAGCAGCTGACTGGAAAGTGTTACCTGGAATATGCCTAGTCACCCCCGTCCACCAGCAGACAGCCAATCTGAATGCAGGCGCAGCGACCCAGGTGTACAAACAGCAAACAGTGGGGCCACATCAAAGGGTCTCATTAAAAGACAATAGATGCAGGCCCTCCTCCTCAACACCCCTGCCTCCCCCCAAGTCCTGCCAGGGCTTTTACCACAACACACAGACCTCCCCACTCCACTGCAGCTCCCCTGTGTCCAGCGTGGTGGTGAGAGGGGAGGACTGCAGCGTCGTCCAGGCTCCAGTGCTCCTAACAGGCCAGAACATCAATCAGTCTGTGAAATAAATGTCACTTCATATGTAAAGCGAGCGAGAGCATTTATGTATGAGTCTATTTTTAATTATTGCTAAAGGCTTGGGTCTGTTTAAGTGTGCAGTCTGATGCTTTTAAGGACCATCATCAAGTTCATCTCATCAATAAATCAACATGGATATAACATCCCAATCCAGTTACAATGGGACTGGGTCATTAATTAAAATTCCTTCATTACCAAGAGCACACGTACTGTAGTTTCTTTTGACTCAATCCCACACACACATACACAGATGCACAACTTCCTCCAGTTTGAGTAGAATTTGCTAAAAACCGTAGTGCCCAGTTTGTTTTGGTGAGTTTTATTTTGTTTCTGTCGAGTTTGAATGAAATGTGTTTTACAATGAGTTAACAAGGCAGTTAGTTCAAACTTGAATTCAGAAGATGTACAGTTTTGTGTTTGATAAGGAAAATTGGTGCAAGAATATTTCCTTGCTAGACATTTTGTGAGTTTATTTTGTTAAGTTAGTGTTAATTTTTTGTTAATTTGCTAGCTGGTTAGCATGCTCATTTGAGCAGATGTCTTTCCAGCACAATACATAATGTGTCTGTTAATATTTAAACTAAAAGTCTGGGCATATCTTACTCATTGCACCTTTCAATCAAGCTTACTGCATCACTTTGCAACCCATGCTACAACACTTTAGTACTTTGTACCAATATGAAAATCATTTTGCAGACTCTTGGTATTTGGTGTATAAATTATCACAGTAAATAATCTACACTCATACAGTCCTTCAAATGTGGATCATGGGCAATGGGTGGGTTGTTTATTTTCATTGTGCTTTTATTGTCTTATTTACTCGTAATGTGCTCTGTTTTGTTTGCCTTTTTAATTGTTTGATATAATAACATGACACACTATTGGTTATCACTATGTCACTATTGGTACCAGTTTTTCTTCAATTTGTTTGCCTCCTCCCTTCTTTTAAAGCAATAGTGTCTCCTATTACGTTTAAAACGTTTTAATAATGCATTTTCCTGTTTGTTTCTCAGATGTGCAATGCACCTGTGGTTGTAATTTTTTTCTTCTCTAGTTTGTCTGAAAAATAAATGTTCCTCACTGTGCAGAACCTAACTGGTTAATTATAGAATAAATTTCAATAATAATACACAGACGGTAGAGCTCCAGTCTTTCATTTAATGTCTTATCTTATTTTCACAATATCGACCTCATCATATCGAGTATCACTACCAGCTGTCACTGCAGAGACCTGACAGATGTGCAGTTGACGGTAATAATATATGAAGTGAATGCCTTTGTATTAAAGTCATTGTTATTATTAGAATTTCTCCCTGAGCAGTCAGTGATCATTGTGAGGAAAAACAACTTCAAAGCTAAAACAAAAATCAATTACAGCACTGTGTCTGCCATACGCTTCCCCGTCCTCATGTCAGCTACATCACCGAGCGGCTGCATCTCTGATGTACACTTTGAATTTGAAATTGGGTCCCTAAAGTCACTGAGTGAAATTCTTGGAATTACTTGCACAAGCATTTCTGCATCAGTCAGAAGATGTGAAAGACGTCATCACTCATCCCTGCGAAAGGATAAAAACACACACACACATTTTAAAGCAGCACCCTGAAGGCCTGCGCTGCGCCACCATTAGATGTGAGCTGGCCTGGGAAAAGCCTATCAGGACTCCACAGACAGCAGCAGCCTCCAGCTTTGATGGGGAAGCCTCTTTGTAGTTGGCCTGGAGATGGCTTGTTAGTCAGTAAAAGTGAGGGCTAAATGGCTCCCTAACAGGAAGCAGTTTACACGGTGACGCTCAACCTGCCTGTGGCCCTCTATTGTCCTGAGCCCCATGTCCCACTTCATTACCATTTCCATAAGAAAGGAACAGTAATTGCCCCTTTTCTTCTGCTGCCCCTTCATCTTGGAGTGTCTCTTCTTTTTTTCTTTTTTTTTACCCCCCTGCCTTCTTCTCTTTCTCAATCCCTCTCTATCTATCTGTCCTCCGTCTCTGAGAAATCCACACAAACTGGCTGGAAAGTAGTTCATTTGATACACTTTAGGACTTACATGTATGTAGATTATGTCAGGGTGTGGAAAGCAAACTCTTATTTTCTTTATACACTTTAATTTATTAGAAGAAAAGAGCATAAATGAATCGTACCTACATAAGTTGTAGTCCCATTACTTTCCAAATGCACCCAAAAGGTCCAATGCATCAGAGCAGTGTTTGTACTGGAGGTCCTGAGACTCTCCTGACCTTTGACCTGACCTTAGATGGTGGACATGTCTGTTCGGGCCACTGACTGATCAGTGCAGAGAATAACAGAGGGGTTCCTTAAAAAATCACCACAAGAAGGGAAAATATCAAGTTCAGCAACTGGACATGGGGTATTTAATCAATTGATCCAGTAATAACATACTATATATATTTATATTTCTTTATATTTTAAAAATTTCATGCCGACCCTAGTTAATATTGTTATGTCTTTTTTTATATTTTACACATTCTGCATTCATTGTGTTATTTCTATGATTTGTGGCTGTTGTTTTAGCACACTGTCGTACTGCTAGAATCCACACTTTTGTATTGCACTGCAACTTCCAATTGCTCACCTCGTTCTTCAGATAAAACTGCCATTTATGCATGTTGGAATGAGCCTCTTTTTACATGCGTTATTTATTGCTACTGAATATATTCGGTACTGATGTAAATAATCCCATGTGCTGTATTTGTGAAAACCACGTATCTCCAACACATCAACTTTTCATTAGCTTGGATGAAAAGCCTTGCGTTCAGCTTTGTGACAATGTGTGTATCAGCTAACGCAGCAGGTTTTAAAATGGTTTATTTAGATGAAGAAGTCAGAGAACTTTCTCAAATCATTTAGTTTATCTGAAAATTTTGAAATCACGGTGGATGCATGCTTTTTTTTTGCAGAGTGACAAATAAAAAAGGTATTTACTCTGTGTGTGGTCTATAAACTAAGTAAATGAACAAGTAATTTTATGGGAGTGCTTTTCTGCTTATTTTTGATTTTGAGAATTCAGCATTATCTCACTGCCTGGGGACTTGGCTTGGGAACCAGAGGGTCACCAGTTTAAGTCCAGCATGGACCATTACTAGAGGTGCACCTGAGCAAGGCTCTGAACCACGACCTGCTCCACATGCACTGCACAATGGCTGCCAGCTGCTCCTAATTAGGATGGGGTAAATGCACAGGCAAATTCTGCATGAACTGCACTGAGGAAAATTGTATGTGGCCAAAAAAATTGATTTCATAGTGTAAATACAAAGCAGGACAAATGGGTGCTGAGTGCATTGATTCATTATTATTTTTCTGTAAATCATCCAGTAAAATGTGAGGAAACATTAATGGCTCCTAAGGGGAAACTGGATCACTGAAGCAAATACTTTAGCCAAGAAAAATACACTATGAATAGGAAGAAAACAAATTGGGGATTGAAACAGTTGTGGATGACACCCATAGCATTAATGGATAAAAGCATTTTCTTATTCCTTTTCTTCATTCACATTCACACAAATACACACATCTAGCAAAATAGAGACACGTCAAAGGAGTGACTGGAATCAACACTTGAGAAACAGGGCCAGAGAGGATACACACACTCTCACGCTTTCACACTGCGCCCCATCACAGGCCTTCTCTGCCTCACTTTGAACTTCCAAGGTGACAAGAGGTAAATCTATGCGGAGAGAACGACCAAGCGCCCCTGTGTGTCAGTAATCCTATCAAGAGCAGCGTGGATACATGCAAACAACCAAAGTCAAACATGTTGTTTCACACACTCGCTTGGTAGGATACCTGGTTCCCGCTGATGTCCCCATAGCAGGGGCCGCTCCTGAAAAGCTAGTTCATTTGAAAATTTTGACTTATCAGTGTAGGTTGTGACATGTTACATTGATTTAATTGAATTTATATGTAATTTGTGTGGCTGTCAATAACATCAGATGCTCTTCCACCCGGATAAGAACAAACTTCAGGCAGAAACACTCCTGTCTCCTCAGTTTCCTGAGGCCCTCCGTGGGACGGCTGCAGGTAGTGCTGCTGTCAAGGGAAGGGGTGGGCCACCGGACCCCCTCCGTGAGTTGAACTGTTTTAATCAAGGCCCCATGTGGACCCCGACAAAAGAGCCAGGTCGGAATCACCGTCTGCTCTTTTGTTGCAGGGGGAGCCATCGAGGCTGGGAGTGGGCCACAAGCTCAGTCGCTGCTCCCATCACCACAGCAGGCCCCCTGTTTATTTGCTTTGGAGATTGTTTTATCCCAGGTGACAGTAAAGGTAGCAGGTTCCCAGGATGATATATTGCACTGTGATCGTTTTTACCAGTCGGCCACTGACGGTTGTCAACAGAGCCGCTGTGGGGGAGACACACACAGCTAACATGCTGGTAAAGACCTTCATTCCATTACATGCAACCATTTCTATAACAAAAAGATTATTATTAAGTATATTATAAATTCTTCTTAAGTAATCTATACTGAGCAAGCTATTAGTATCATTTATAATCACTATGTTATTTATAATCACTATTCACATGTAATTCACTTCTCACAGTCTATATTCCAGCTGCATGTGTTGTGATCAGTAACCCCCAGATGTTTATAACAACTTTATCTGTCTATTATTATTATTATTTATTTATTGATATATTGATTCAGTTCACCTCGATTGTTCATAGGTTACTGTTAATAATATCAAACTGACTTGAGTTTAACTTCCACATTGCTGATGACCTTGTAAATATGTAAATATATTGCAAATAAATTAAGCAAATGACATCTTTCCGATGAACCAGCTGATTAATAGCGAGGCCCTGAAGCGAGTCTCTCCAAGCTCTCCTCCTGTCACTGCTCTGTGGCTTTTAAGAGACCCAGCTGCCGACACTCTTTCGACGTTTGGTGACATTTTCATTGATCCTCGCAGTGATCTCTGGCTAAATGCCCCCCTGGTGTTTATTACAGAGGAGAGGAAAACATCTGTACAAATGAAGGGTTTGGATAGGAAAGGTCTGCTCAGAGCAATTTGGTCTACCTATTGAGTTTTTGCTTTCCCATACACATTGGCCAGTCTTTAAATAATGCATGGTCACCCTCTGGTGGCCAAAACAGTTACCACTAGGCCTTGTGTAGTACAAGATGGATTCTCATGCACCAGCCTCCCACATTACTGTGCATTAAGTTGGATACAATAATTTAATCTCCTCTGAATAAGAACCCCAAACAATGTACTATGCCCCCCCCCTCCCCCAACAGCATGCACAAGATTGATGATGAATGAGCCACAAATCATATAGAGAGGCGACACAAAATGCACATGTCTCTACAGTTTCACTTTTCTAGGCCTGCTTTTGTTGCCACAAATATTACACTGAGAATCAAATTACAGGCCCAGGCTTTGTGAATGATTGATATAATGCAACAGCATGCAGTAAAAATTACTAGGGGATGTTTTATTCATGAGGGGTTAGATAAACAATAAAATCTTGGCTGAAACGTGTACACCCACAAAACAATGGATTCATGAGAGGAGCAAACACATTAGACTGTTGTATAATCGTTCATTCGTAGTGTTATCACTTGAAAATGTATATCTTTCCCTGGTCTGAATGTAATTTGAATTCTGACATCAGGAGCATCCGCAGCAGGGAAAATATCTCCTCTCTGCTTTGAAGACTTTGATTTCAGAGAGAAACATTTTTTAACACATCTCATCAGGCTTTATGGAATTTATATAACTGAGTTTGCATTCTTGTCGGACCTCTTTTCCTCTTCCCCGTTCCTTGAATTGGACACTTTCATTTGCACCAGTGTCTTTCACTCTCTCCAAACCATGACAAACAGATACATCAGCTCCCTAATTGCTGAGATTACCAATGAGATGCCTTATGAGTTGCCAGGGTTGCCTCCCAGAAATGAAAGCCCTGGCCAATTTGCATGGGAGGTAATTGAATCGCCTGCAGTGAGGGAGCGAGGCGACGTGCTACGCATTACAGCCCAATTGGCTTCTCTGAGAGCGTGGCATGAAAAGCCATTTTCAAGCACTACATGCCAAGGGCTGGCTCTCTCATTCATGTAAAGTTCCACTTTTTGCAGCCTTTCCCATCTACTCCAGTGTTTCTCAGGGCCGGTTGATGAATGCTGTTGAATTGGGGTTGCGTTCGGGTGCCCTCGCACTTATGGGGAAATGACCAATCACTCCTTCATCTGGAAATCCTGAGAACAGTCACAGAAGGAGGGAGAAATGACAGTCTGTGGGAATGTGGAATAAGATGAACTCTTGCTGTACAATTCTCTAAAGCAGGGTTGAGAAATGCATTGGGACAGCGGTGAGATGTAAATGTCATATGTTATCTACATGTGCAAATTGAATGTACTGATGAGGCGAATACTCGCTGCACATCTACACACACACATCTGCACACCGTGACACTCTATTAATGTGAATTTAACACGCTTTCTATATAGGAATACCTATATGCTGCAAGTAATTTGTTTTCTGAATGCAATTTATTTACATTTACATTTTGATGCACTGAAACACATTTTCTGTGTATTTCTTGCTGCAGTATTTCATATTTCTTGCTTATTTGCATGTTTTGTATCCTTTTGTCTTTCCCTCATATGATAACACTCTCATGATGTTTGTCTCACACCTTTTATTCAACCATTCTATTCAGTTTTTTTGTTGGTGAAATGACAGACATTTGTGTGTTCAATATGGACAAAGGTATGTGGACACACATGCCCTCATGTTTTTAAGCTGAGGCTGGTTTTCATGGTCTGGGCTAGACCCCTTAGGTTTAATTACAAGAAATCTTAAAGCTACAGCAGACAATGACGTTTGAGACAACAGTAACGCGTCTATCTATTAAGTAGTGTCTGTGAAGATTCCCAGTCATCCAGGTCATATCTATTAAACTTCTAACAATTAGACTCTAAAGAGCCAAATTTGGAGGTAACATGTCCAAAAATTAAGACACATTTATTAAGCAATTAAGAGTAAGTGATCACAAGATTAATCACATGTGTGCTACAGCAGGAACAGCCAATCAGAGACAAGGACTTACCCTAGAGCTGCCATTTTTCATGTTTTTAAAAGAAACATTTGCTGTTATTCACTATTTATTTTTATGAGTTGTTATTCTGCAACACATGTCATCAAAAAAATTTAATGTTTACATTATTTTTGTAAAGTTAATACCAATCTAATATATATTTATATGTGATATATTGCTATAAATAGCAACAAAATCATAGGAAATTTCATAGGAAATTTAATGGAAACAAATGAAAATGGGAGCAAGCAGGAAATTATGCTGCTGGCAAAGGAGAAGAGAAATGAAAAGGGGGATTGAAGAGCAGACATTAAAGATGGTATGGAAAGTATGGAAATGTTCAAATCAAATGCAAACGGCATAGGGTAAAACTACCCTGGTCTTAATAACACACATTACTTTAGCTAACATGCTCATAATGAACCATGATACAGCTCCCGAACTTCTTTCAGAAGAAGATCACCTCTGTCTGTGTCCTGCAGCCATCTAGGATCGATTCTTAACCAAAAGAGTTAGGGGTTAAGGAGTTTTTCACGTTTCGCTTTCAGCTGTTTGAACTTTGTATTTCTCTGTTTATTCTTTTTTCAGAATAATTGTAACTCAATTATTTGCTCAACCCCTCAGCCTGTTTTTATTTTCCATTTAACTCTTTTAACCCTGATTGTAACACTGTAACTTTTATTATATTTTATGTTGCTTTTAAACTTTTTTATATTTCCCTGTTGCTTTTATGTTTTATGTAAAGCACTTTGAATTACCTTGTTGTTAAACTGTGCTATACAAATAAACTTGCCTTGCCTTGAGGAATACTGACCCTGACCTCAACCCCATCCAACACCTTGAGATGAGCTGGAACGCCTACTTTGAGCCAGGTCTGCAGCCAGGTTCCAAAGTCTTGTGGCAAGCGTTCCTAGAAGGCTGTTACAGCGGCAGATTAATGCCCATGGTTTTGGAGGTTGTATAATGTTCAAGTGTCCACATATTTTTGGGGATATAATTTAAACCCCATTAGCTGTGTTCTCATTGATACTGTCTCTTCTATTTCCTTAGTGATCATTAAGTGTAATTTTATGGTATGTGTATAATTGGTCATTTACTGCATGTGGCTTGTGTCTATGATGGTGAATGAACAATGCAAAATGAAACAAAAGAAACCTTTTATCTAGATGGCGTCACAGCAATAAAAGCAATGTGACAGTAAAAACAATATTCGTTTCCTGCACTCAATGTATCATCCTGACGTCTGTCAGCATGGATGGACAACAGATGAGAGTCTCTTTCCTTTTCATTTGCTGCCTCTGCGTCTCTTGTCATTAGACTGCAGAAAAGAGAAACATACCCCACATACTTATTTATTTTTAGTGCTGGCCTCAAATGGGGACGAGGCCGATTACACTTCCAAGATTGACAATTTTATGCTGCCAAATTAAAAGAACCCTCTGAATTAGTGAGATAATTGCATGCAATCTCCCTTTAATGGGCCTGTCAGTGATTACTGGCTGCCTCGACCAACCCTATCAGTGGCAGGGGAGGGGAGTGTGCTGAAATGAAATGTCAATCATATTAGCATAAATGAGTAAATTAGTGCGAGTAGCTCATTGTCAGAGCGAATCAGTCCTAACGTGCCACCCTCCTACCCACCGTGGGGACTGACACTGTGAGGAAGACAGGATGAAGAAGAGGTAAACAGAGAGGGGGGCGGCGAGTGGGAGGAGTAAGAAAGACAAAGAAATACATGTGAGCACATGGCGCTGACAGCTTATGAGATGTACAATTATTATCTTCAACCAGTGAAGCACGGTGACAATCATTTCTCTTCATCTGCTCTTGTGTTCATTTAGTTGATGTTGTCTCCTGACGGCTCCAGGCCGGGCTGCAGCAGTCAGGGCCGGATTCACAGCAGGATTACTGGAGAGGAAGAAATTTAAGGAAGTTCTGAAGAAGTGAAGTTCCCCAATATTTGCTTAAGATTAGTTTCTTTCTCTCTCACAGACGTCTCTTTGTCTCACAGAGGAATTTCTCAAACAAGATCTTACCTTACAAAGACAATGCAAACATGAATAAAAGAGGGGCTTTCCTCACTGACTGCAACCCATAGAACTTTCATGTAGGCTAGGAGCAATCATGTATTTATGACTTAAATCTGTTACATTAAGTTGAGAAAAGGTCTCACATATTGATTACCACATTTTAGCTATAAGGTTACTAATAGCATATGTTTTGAGACAAGAGAGTAAAAACAGTAGTTAGAAAGCCATTCTACAGTAACATTATCTGTGCTTATGTGTCGCAAAATGTTGTGGCCAAGCTAAAACTATAACATCTGGGATTTTATGACCTAATGCTGTGTATTGTTCAGACTTTGACTATGAACAGCCTGGTAGGAAAAACCATGCACATCAGCCTCCAAGTTATGATTTCTGAATAAGAGATATCACGGATATCTGGCAAGGATGATATCGCCTACTTGGAGAAAAGAACTACAGGGAGGTCCGCAGACGCCTGGACATCGCTGCAAAGCCGCCATCACTGGCAGTTAATCTAAGTAAGATCTCACATTAACACTGTTAACACACTATACAACCGATTCAGCTCATTTAAATAGGACTATCAGAATCAGAATCAGAATCAGCTTTTATTGCCAAGTTGCCTATGTGTACACATACGAGGAATTTGCTCAGGATTGTACATTGCTCCCGATGTGCTTACTCATACAAAAAAACAATAACACAGTAATAAAATAAAGTCAGACACAGACTTCTGTGTAGACAACACAAATATACACACAACGAACAAAAACAATATAGACATATTGACAAATAGTGCAGTAATCAGAGTGCAAAGGATGCAAGAGTATGTACATGTCGGATGTGCATACATGTACACAGTGCGATGAAGCATACTGCATAGGATGCTGGAATAAATAAGTATAAGTATTTTGTGCAGGAGAAATGACTTGAGGTAGGTGGATTGGTATACAGTATCTACAATATAACAGTATGAAGAGCACTGAATAGAGAATGGTGAATAAATAAATAATAAGTGGTAACCAGTAAACAGGTGAGACAGAGTTACTGGGTTATTACACAGGAATTGTTCCTGACACTGCAAGTCAGAAATCAGCTGTTCATCAGAGTGATGGCTTGTGGGAAGAAACTGTTCCTGAATCTGTTGGTTTTGGCGTACAGTGCTCTGCAGCGCCTACCAGAGGGGAGAAGCGGGAACAGGTTGTCTATACGCTGTGTCAATTATCAGAGAAAGTCAGGTGATGTAGTTTAAAGAGCGTGAAAAAGTCTGTGTAAAGAGGGTGATGGGTTGGGTGAATGTGTCAAGAAAACCCAAGACTTTCCCTTGGTAGACTGAGGTTTGAGTCCAGTGTGGAAGAAAGGCATGTTTTAAGTTAAATGACGTTTTGCAACGTTTACCACGTGTTAAAAGTCACCTGACTTGGGTTACGTAACGCTTGTTGCTGGACTGATACTCACCAACGCTTTTACATGTCATTTTGGGGCATGATCATGCATGTCGTTGTACTTTCCGATGGACATGTACGTTGTTTTGGAAAACATTCTTAAACATTGTTTTGGGACACTTGACTCGACCTATTCTGTCGTTTAGGTATAAGGACGTGTCGTCACGTTACATTCAGTCCTGTGATCCATTGTGAAAATAAAAAGGTTGATTAGTGCAGCTTTAAAGAATAAGTTGAGAGAATCTGGTTAACTCCAAGAAGACACAATCTTCACAAATTTGAGATTACTGATTTTATGAAACGCATTTATTTAACGGGGCACTTTTATGTTTAGGTACTTCCATGATCCCAGTTTGTTGCATATGTTTTCTGTTATAAATCTGCAGTCCCTAACCCCTGATGACATCGTCAGGGGTTATTTTCTCAGACTTGACAAAGACCCTCCACCCTCCAAGACATTTTACAACCATTTTCACAGGCTGAATAGTGATCATCACGACAAGTCAAACTGACCTTTATGTGTAAAGCTGACTCGCTTTCCCTTTAAGACTTTTACATAAGTTTTACAAAAGGAACTCTTAATAATCTAAGAAGTTTGGTATTGTTGGTGTCTGGTGAACAAATGATCTAAGTCCTGTAACTTCTCTCACTCTTATTCCAAGTTTTCCACACTGCATCTCTCTTTCTCACACACATACTTACACACTCAGCTCCTTCCCCTACGATTTCCCACAGGCGCTGGGAACTGAGTGTAAATCAAGGCAAAATTCCTCCAGTTCGACAATTCATTTGTCCACAGGCTTGTTAGGCAGGAAGTAGGAGGAGAGGGAGCGCGTGTCAATAAATCATCTGACGCCTGGCTATATTTATGCCCACGGCAATGAGTTTAACAAGGAGAGCAGTCCTTGAAGCAATATCCTAAGTGGCACTTCATCCCTGTCTCCTTCTTCTACCCCCCTTCCCCCCTCATCTCACCCCCTCCTCCTCATCCCTAAGGAGGTTTCTGATTGTGAAGTGGCAGAAGATGCTTGAGCTATGGCGCACAGACAGAGAGAAGACGGGCCGAGACACCCGCTGCCGTCTCTCAGCTAAAATTATCCCATGAGCCACAGATTTGGAGAACTTCATTTCCTTGTTCATAATTAAACTCCTCAACCTTAATCTGACCCAGTCATTCTCCTGCTGGAGCCGAGCTGGGGCTTCCTGCAGCGCTTATTGAGCCCTACTTATTACAGGGATCAGAATCAGTCCTCCACTTCTGCTGCCAAGTGTGGGTCACCCTATTCAATTATTTTTTGCCATTCATAGTGTAAGGAGATGATAGATCCTGGAGATCCTGTCAGTCGGTGCTTTCACACACCAGAGAAGAGCGAGTCACGGGTTCAGGAAAGGTGGCTGGGATTTCTGTCTCCACCGTGCTCAATATGATTTGACAATCCTACTCAGTGAATTCTTTAACTACAGAAAAAGCCATAAAACAATGCACTGTGCATGTCTTAGCCTGCATTATGCTTGTCACACCACTAGGTGGCAATCCTGAACCAGCCCTCTTAAGTCCTCCCTGCTTCTTTCCCACACTCTTCCACCCACTGCTGGTTTAATTACTGGCATGAAAGAGGGAGCTGTTTGTTCTGTTCGCTCCTCATAGACCATCATCATTCCTCTGATTGAGACAAACACTCTTGTTTTGCTGTCAAAGCAGTTTGCAAATCAAGACTAGCCCAGCTAAATATTTTTTTAAAAAGAGGAGCTTATGACAGTAAATTAACACAATAGCTGCTGCACTTCTCCTCCTGACCCTCTTTGCCAATTATCTTTTCCTTCAAAGTGATCTTATTATAAAGAATGAAAGACAATGAGGAAACCAAACATATCTCTGTGCTGGTTTTCCCATTTTAATACAGCGGCTCTCGATTAGCTCTCAGTTTCCACCCCGAGGGGAGGACAGCACTTAAGTAGTTGTTATTAATTTTTCAGGCAAACCAAAGGTGTCAGGATCCCCACGCAGGTGAGGCCGCTGCTGCCACACCTTTTGACCTGCATGAGCACTAGACAACATCAGAGATGAAAAGGGAGCATGTAGGTTATCAGGCACTTTCACCAGCTGTGACAGAGAGATAGCCTGGCAGTGTGTCTGACACCGTGGCAGTATTAGTGGATTTGTCAGCATCAGCCCCTGCTCCCTTAGCGTTGGTTTAATATCACAGAGAAAGAGAGAGAGAGAGAAAAAAAAGTGTGATCCATCCAAGTTAACCCTACAACTGTGTGGGATGGGAAACAACAGCAGCCGGATGAACAGCTCTGTTTCCATTGTCGTTACACCCTTTATGAAGCTGATTTAGTGTGAGCCCAGAAGTGTGTCTTGTGCTCGGCTACATGATTTGAGCCGGGGTGGAGAATGGGATACAAGCTTGGCTCCATACAAAAGCCCCCGTGCTCTGGTCGCAGTGGTGAGCCTCTGACCTCTCCCTCTCAATGGGCATTGTGTGGCCCCATGGATCGGAGGGTAAAACAATGCATATAGGTTTAACAGGCATGAAGCAGGGCGGATAAAGCTGAGGGACACTGGAAGGAGAGGCTGTCGCCCGAACCAAAGGGCCTTGCCCTCAGTGTGCCGCGGGTCAAGGGCAGCGGGGTAATCTGCGGGGGGAAAGGTCTCTGACATGTAGACAGGAGCTGGCTGAAGCCCATACACCTGAATCAACTTGGAGCTGTTATCATATGTGCAGCTTTTAGCCTAGGCTCTAATTAGTCTTATTCCTTTGAATTTGCTGTCCAACATGTTCTAATCCATCTCAGTTTTATAAAGTCTTCTGGTTAGCCATGTCTATATAAAGGAAAAAATGGCCATCATTCAGTGGGTAACAGTCTAGACAAGGGGATTAGTATGTTATGACCTGCATTACAGTCAGCACAAACAATGGCTTCTCCTTTGTTTTGCACTTGTCATCTCAAAGTTTCCCATCACACCTTCGTCGAAGTGTGTTGGGAAGTGTGTGCATCATGTGAGTACAGTGAAGATGTGACCAAGCAATACTCTCAGTGTGCATTCATATTATGTCTCACCATAGTCACTGTACTCTTTGATGTAACCTAGTTTTGTTTGTTGTTTTTTGCTCGTTATTCTAGTCTAAAAAAATCAATCTACAGCTGAATTTCAGGATTAGGCCCTGTGTCAAATGAATTCAGTTTTACCGGGCTATGGAACAGATGGCTGTTTCATTCAGGACTCAGGGTAGTTTTGTTGCCTGGCAATCTCCAGCCAAACCAAATCAAAGACCATAAACTGTCACTTAGGGGCAGTGGAATCTGGTTTTGCACGCAATCTGACTGCTAAAGCATCAGTCATCATGCAACCACGCTCAGAACCTGGTCAGAAATTAATTGATGGTTAAGATGCAAAGCCGATACAGGGCTGCTTCTATTGGGTAGCTCCCAAAACACCCCACAAAAGTCAGGCTATAAGAAATTCTGGGTCACATCGTAGCACCACTAGCTATAAACCCATTGTTATGGGAATATTTTAGTGACAAGATAGGTGATAAAATATGAGACAAAGCCACTACAGACATAGTGGCACAGATATACTTAGGAATATGATAGGAATATTATGGAGAGTCTTTTTTTATTGGAAAGACTTATTTTGGAGAACCTACTCGCTATATTCAGGGTTTAGTTGCCAAAATTGATCAAACTAATCCATAATGAAATCATTTAACATAAAATAGCTACAGTTTTGGTTTAAATGTCAAATGAAAGACATTTTGACTTTTTAAAAATGAGAATTAAAATGAAAGCTCATTATATTTACTTCCTATTGAAAAGTAACATATCCCTGTTAATACATTGGGGGTTATTTAAAAATACTTCAATATACTCATTAGTTGTCTGTGAGCACTTAAATTAGTGAACAATAAGTACAGAATAATGTCATGTGGGCAGTTTTGTTGAGTATATTGATATTTCCCCACTCTCATATGTGTGAGTCATTATTTTATTATGTGATTACTCTGTTCATTATACCCAGCAAACTTGATGTGTGCTCTATTATGGCATATGAACTCCAATGTGGGTGCTGTGGGACTAATGTTTTGTAGGGCTTTTCCACTCACTTTCTCCGTTCTCTCTCTGTGTCTCTCGGCCTCTCTCACCCATTGAGTCAAGGCGGGAGTTTACAGGAACAGCAGGCAGGCAGGGCCTTGTCACACCGCGGAACAACACAGGAATGTATTGTATGCGTTAGAAAGACAGGACAGCTGGGGCAAAATAGTGCGCCAAGTTCCCTAAACCTGACCTGTGGCTGTTGAAACGCATTATATTTACTATCCCGTGAAAAGACAAGCAAAATGAAGTATTACAGTTGGTTTTACGTGGCGTTAAGTGTGACGTTATGTGTCGTTTTGAGCTGTAAAACAAGAGTCACATACACGCACACACAAGTGAACCGCGGAGGAATCCTTGAGGTTGCCAGTGAGTGCTGCGGCGCTGAAAGCACACACAGTAAATTGAGGCTCCGGCTTGGTGGAAAACACGGACTGGAGTTTGATGTTAATCTGACACAAAATCACATTTTAAAAATGAATAAATAAAAAAAGAAAGTATAACAGTGTTTTACACAGCCTAACCAATATGTTACACTAAAGTGTGACTGTAAAATCCTTTATATTTTAATATATATTACTGTTTTTAGCCTCCATGTGCTAATGAAGTGCCTGTGTATTGGAGGGAGCGGTTGCTGTACTATGACCTCTATCTAGACTTGACTATCTGTGGCTAAACTGTGTGAGCGCCAGACTCTCAGCTACACAGAGAGTGGAACTGGTTATGATGGTCGGTAAACTTTGACATCCTTGTGTCAAGAATGGCCCAAAGGTCAGTTAGCATTCTACAAAATGTCCCCCAGAAATAAAATGGGGAGATTTTTCAGGTCTGTATTAGCTGTTCAGTACACCTCTGAAGCCTCTGCACCAGGGCAGACATGTTGAAATGTGGGAAAGTTAGCATGGCGTTATCCTCCATGCAGTCAGTAAACTTTAAGGCTAGTTTCTTATAAAAAAGATTTTAACCTATGCTTTAAGCACATATGATGAAATTAAGGCATAACAACAGATATCTACAAGCTAGCCTTTTTGAAGACAGTTTTATATATGTATTTCTCTAAATTAATAATGCCTTGTTCATTTTTCCTTTTCCAAACTGCTTGGGAAAAAGCCAGACTTTATAGTGTACAGAACTTTCTTTATAATAAATGGGTGAAAACCTTCTAATCTATTTTTTATTTTACTTGCTTTCACCCTACTTAACACTTGTTATTGTAATGTAAATGTATTTGTGTATGTGTCAATAATATAGCCTTTGCCCTTAATTTGATTATATTGTGTATTTGCTCCGTCATGCTGCTTCTGCAGTCCACGTTCATGTAAAGTATTTTATGGACAAACATGAGTGTTAGTCATAAATTTTGCATGTTATAAACTAGTTTATATGCATGCCAAGCTGCTCAGGCAGGCATATAACAAAACCAGAGCCAGTTTGAAGGCCAGGTCTGTGTGACCACAGACATGTTTAGATCTACTGTATCTAGACGGCGGCCCTCATCCTGTACAATCTCTCCAGTCTGTCTGCCCTGGAATGCCGCCACTGACAGCGATTCTTCTCTGGAACAACAGGGAATTATTTGGAAAGGGTGGTAATATCAACACACCGTCTGTCGATTATCCCCCTGCTATTCTGGGTCCTTTGGCTCTGCTGTGTGTTCAGAGCATCAAAGACCCGTCAGAGATGTCGGCCTAAAGGGAGGCGATGCACAGTTTAATCAAACATTTGGGTGCCTCTGTGTTCAGTGTCATGTGCCATCGTTTCAAAGAAATTACATCTTAAGAAAAACAATGGGAGAGAAATCACCCCCTTTGGAGTGAGGAAGCTTCAACCCTATGCATGTGCCCGTTCCCAGTTTTGTTAAGACACAGGAATCTGCATTGAGGTGCATATATTTGAAATGCAACCAAGAACTTTTTTGGGTGCACTTAAGAGACATTAAATGCTCTCTGTCACCCCTTGGATGAATTGTGATGCCATGCCATTTTGTTTATATTATTTTCTAGATCACATTCACATTACAGGCTACTGATGGCCCAGCGCTTTTTATCAAGTGTCGCACAGATACAGCATTTTACATGACATTTGATAAAGGATCTGAAGGAAATGTTAGTGTCATGGCTGCACTGCTGTTTTGATTTGGACTCCATCACTCAGTGCATTTGTTATTGGGACTGTATGGCTCTGCTTGGTCTGATAATACCCTTTCTCTACCCAGGCCCTTTCTTGACTGTCACGTCTGGTTGACACAAAGTGCTGCCACACGGATGGGGGTTCACCCATCCCTTGAAAGCCCAGCTGTCAGTGGTTACATAATAGCAGGGCCTTGTTGGGCTCGCCGGACGGCTTTGTGCTCCTGTCACTGAATGTGATTGTGGGTAAGATTAAGCGGCGGGTGAGAAGCCACAGTTAAGGGGTTCCTACCTGGTCTCCAGCAGAGACGACAGAACAAACAGAATCAGAGGTTTTGGAGAGCGCTTTAATGTGGCTCAGCAAGACTCGCATCCCTTTTTCACACCGCACATTGTGTTGATGAACAGCGTTTCTTGCTTACATGCTTGGTGTTTTATGTATTGCCTAAGTAAAGACCTGCAGGGGACAAGCACAGCTGCATGGGAGGCCGATGAACTGAGCATCCAGAAGTGATATATTTGAATGAATGGCATTAACCAAATGCTCTTTTCTTATACATGGATTTAAAGCTGTAATACAATTCTTCTGCACAGATTCAAAAACCAAACGCTGTGCTGAATGTCCCAGCCCACAGCTACAATCAATAACCGCTTATGAAATATCATGTAATGTAATGAATTCCCCCAAAAGGTAAAAAAGGCATATTTGAAATCCCATCCCAATAGCTTTACAGCCAAGATAAGGACATGCATGTGATTCCAGTAAACATGATTTAATAATAAATGTGCTATTGAGCTTGAAACCATAAAAATCATGGATAGTGGGTGTGGGTATAAAAAGGGAGGGGGGGGGCAATTTATTGTAGAGAGACCTGATTTCCCCAGGGCTTGTGTTGTTAATTCAGTGTATTATGGAACTGTTTATCCAAAGAAGAGGCAGGAGCTGCTTCAATAGTGGTACCGTCCTCTCTGAGAAGTCACTCCCAGAGGGACAGTCCGGTCGGCCCAGGGCCAGTGATGTCTACTGGGCGGAATCCTTTCAAAAACTCTTCTGAGTGCTCTATCGGCAGGTTAACAGGCATCCCTTAGGCCACTCGATGAGGCTCTGCTTCCCCTTCCTATACTCTCCGTCTCCCTCTGCCTGCCAGTCCAGACCAGCTTTTTCCTCTCTCCTTTGCTTATAACAGAGCCAAGCCTTACATTAAAACTGTGTTTCTGCATAACCGGCCTTGTATGTTTTTTTTTTTCAGTCTGCTGGGCCCTCTTCTGTCTCTCTCCTCTCTCCCTTGCAGTGGATATAGCGCAAGCCAAGCCTCCCAGTGCCTCACGTTCAGCGCTTTCTGCACAACCTGAATTCTTCCAACACAACAGCAAATAAACAGTGTTGCAAAAGGAGGGGGGTATTGTGAATAGCACGACAGTACCATTTAAAGCTGTGGCTATGGAAACCCCTCTGTCTTCCCCCTTAATATGTGTTTACGTTGCTGGGTTTGACTGACAGATAAAGGTACACTGGGGGGAAAGCCTCCTTTAAAATGCATTGTCTTCAGCACCTCCTCCCTCCTTTTTATTTTCTCTTAAAAATAGGCCTCTCCGGCAGGTTAAAATGAGGCAGAATAAATTACTTAAATATATTTTGCCCTTCTTTCCGTATGTTGTCTTTATTTGTACAGTTGCAGGACAGAAATTGCTCTCCTCTGTGCCTGAAATTTAACATTGCTGTTGTCCCTGACTATGTTCCTAGAGTCCTTTTTATTGTGACAGTCTCAGTGAGGATTGCGTATGCGGCGCCTGCTGCTATCAAACGAGGGATATCAAAATCTCTTGGAGAGGCGTTCAGCCAAATCCTTCAGTAAGAAGGTTAATGGTAAAGACACTGTCATGCTGGGATTGTAATTGAGGAGATAGTGTGTATTTAATTTAGTTTTTCACACCTGTTTTTATGTGCAATAGAGTGACAATATACAACAATATCTATGGGCCACATGTTTTTATTTAAATCCATATGATATTACTTTATTATTTGAATTTATGTGAACAGCCAGCTAAGGATAAAGGGGGCTACAACATATATGGAATGTGTGCACCTTTATGTTACACCTTTGCTATATATTTTCAGTTGATCCTCATTCTTGCACCTCTCATCACACGCGGAGACTGAGAGCTTTTTAATGAATCACTTTCCATTTGTAATGCTTCTGTAACCTAATGCTAAGTTGTGTTTGGGCCAGTTGTCTGGAGGAGACAAGCCATACTACAGAGACACATGCCAAACAAAACCCTTGGTTGGCACTATGATGTGGGCATCATGCCTTTGCCAGCCTTCACTCTGTAGGGCCTGTGCCAACCTTTTATAAATGCCCTATTTGGCAAGAGCGGTGCCCAGCAGTGTCTCTTAAGGTTCTGGTTCAAATACCCTCTTCAAATGTGAACTTGATCCAAATCCTAAATTATCCAAATGATGCGTTCCAAATTGTAAGCTCTCATATCATATTCAGAGGAAACCGTGGATTATGTTTTATCAACTCGACTGGCAACAGATGGAGAAAAACTGGAAAGTCGTATGCACAGCCTCGTTTTTCTTTATTGTCGCACATTATGGTAGATTTTGTTCGTTAATCTCAGAATCCTCCTCCCTCTACCGTGCATGGAGAAAAAGGTGGCAGCTGCAGCACATCAGCGTTCACGGTTTGTTTTCTTGGTATTCAGCTTGGAGGTGTGTCACCCAGAATTATAGCAAAAGAGCAATTACAGCTGAATGTCCCCTCTTTCATCAGCATTTCAATGCAAAGATTTGAGATCTGACCGCCAGCCGGTACCACCCCTGTCTTTAACTTTGCCCTGCAGGCCCCAGGCCAATAATCAGCCCTAAAGAATAGTTTCTGACCCCAAAAGCCTTAAGGCCCCCCTATCTTGCAGCCTCCCCACAGAGTCAAGATAAAGTTTTGTTTTCACAGTTGACTGGTGGGTGTTGCTGGACCCTCTTCAAACCACCACCCCACCACCTGATGTCCTAGCAAGGATACAAAAGTTCATTCCTGAAGTGTGCTGTCCCAAATGGAGACAATTCCCATCACAACAGAGGGCCCTTGGATCATCATCATGGCTATTTAGCTGCCTTCCTATAAAACCCATCCCATCCTGGTGTTGTCACCTTGGAAAAATTATGTTTTGAATGCCAAAGTTTGTTCCCCATTTCCCTGGCAGTCCCTGTTAGAATGTATCCCCCTTCAAACAGAACTCACTTGCTGGTTCCACCTCGACTCCACCACCCATCTCATATCAAACTGCTATGCTAATGCATTCTCTTCTCTTTTTTTGCAATTTCGCTTCATCGTTGCCCTTTGTAAGTTAAAGCACTCATGCTTGAAACGGCACAAACATCAGCCCCCATAAGAGGGAAGAGTTCAGGCACAACAAAAGGCGCATCTGTAAACAATAGGCTAAAAGAGTAGGACAAGAAAATTATTCAGCTGGTAACAGCTGAAATGCATCCAATTTCAATATATGAGAAGATTGGTCTCTTGAGCATCTCAGGGGCCCAGGGAGTGAATTACATCTGCCGTTTTTTCAATATAATGCCTTGTATCAACATACTGATATTACAAACAGAAAATGGTTTCTCCATAAAATGCTCCTTTGGTTTCTACATAGACTCTATTTTTCCATGCTGGATAAGTACAGCTGCTTGCAATTCATATTTTTTTTTCACATCCATTCATTCGCGTCCAATTCATCTTCTCAGCCTGCCACAGTTCATATTGATATATGCTCAGGGGCTGTTCTGTAACAGGTAACTTAATCACTCCGTCTTCAACATGTCAATTTCGCCCATCTCTCTGCCTGCCCACTCTGCTGTTCATCATGTCTGCATTACAGTTAGCTATTTCACATCAAAACAAATGCAGGTCTCCTGAGTGCCACCATTGATTGCAAACCTATGGCTTCTGGATCACTAATTCAAACATGCATTTTTGGTTCAATTATAGTTTTAAATATTCATAGCCTGGTGTATCCTTCTATCTTGAATGTACTGCATGAGCAGAATGAAAAGGCCCAGTCCATCATCACACACAAAAGGGCAGCTCCACAAACATCCACATACTGCATTTTCTTTCATTTTCACTTCATCAGTCTGAAAAAATGAAGGTATTCTCTAATGACTAGATTTAGTGTTTATGAACACTAGACAAATAAATAAACAAGACAAAATAAATAATTACTTGAATAAGTAGAGACAAAATATAATCACCACCAACTTTAAAATAATCCTATAAATTTTATGTAATTGCAGTCCATTTTTATAAAAGTATCTGTCTGTCCTTCAAGACAATGACTGACAGAAAAAGACTTTGTAATGAAAAGTGGCATCATTAAATACAAAAAAACAGTTAGATAATTTTACAATATCATGTTCATATTACCTATTTTGTCTCTGTTTATTCTCATTTTCTGCATAATTTATTCATGTAATTTTTAAGAGTTTGGTTCTCCATAAAAGTAATCTTATGCAAAGTGATATTTTTGCAAAGCTCTGAGTGAAGGCTCAATCACATCAGCAAAATAGCAACATTTAGCAGCAAAATCACTTAAATTATGAGAAATGTGATTGTTGGATTCGCCCACAGCTGTGGGGTAAATCAAAGCAAATCTTTCCTGCCAAATTCTACTCTGACAGTGCTAACTTTTGAGGGAACAGAAAGCCCAAAATGAAATGGGCTATTGTAGCTTATTAGCTGTGCGTCACCATCCAGTTTTATTTAGCCCTCCACTGACTGACTGAAAATAAACTGCTCCATAAAATAGGTGTGGATTTAGACAGTTATGTGCTTGATTTCTCATAACTGTCTGGCACAAATACATGCTTTATGATAAGATAGATAGATAAAGATAGATAAACTCTTCATTAGAAACTTGTGCTTACATGTTCCCAGCTTGCCAGTGTGTTAGCTGTTAGCTTGCCAGCTAGCACTGTCTGTTTTGCAAAGACATATGATATCTTTCTGTCTTTTTCTGGTGTGATTGGCCCTAAATACTTCTACGAGAATGATAAGAATATATCTAAAGATTTGTAACTGTAAAACAGTATCTTTATTTTTTGAGGAGTGCTATTATAATTCTCTCCCGTAAGGCCACAGTACGGTCTGTTTCGCCTATTTATTTTGGATCTACCTCACAGCTGAAATGCTGACAAGATGCTCTGTGTGATTTACAGGAATGGGGCTGTTAGTCAGTCAAGGAGACACTCACATACTGGGCTCTGTGACCCACAATGGAGCAGTTCCCAGTGTGCTCGCAGTGATGAGTTCCCTTACCGCAGAGATGATTCCCTGCACGGTTTCTTTTCATCCCCACTGAAAAGAGAGCGAGCACTTCTCTGTCCTTGCAGGGTGGACACCATAATTTTGAGTGCTCTTAACCTTGCCTGGCTTTGGTGAGATCGGGGGTCCTTCCTTCACTTCCCTTGAACGCGCTGCGAGAAAATGGAGTGTTTAGAATTCAGTGCCGGTGACTGCGTGGACTTGAATGAATTCAAAGATTTTTCAAAAATGCTCCCCAGAAAGTTATCACTCCACACAAATAAAAGATAGATAAAAGTGCTTCATTGTAACCTGAATATGTCCTATCAGCTTTTATTTTAAAGCCTGTCGTGGGGGCACTTAGGTCCCCCAGTCTATTTCCACCTAAGGAGCAGAGAGGATTTCACTGCTTGGGAGAGAATAATACAAGGAGAGAGGAGCAACTGATTGAATGTCTGCTAAGCAGTTCAGGGTGAGCTGTGGCTCCTGAAAAGTTTGATCCCATTTGATCAAATCAGGTAAGAACAATGGCTGAAAGATTAATCTGAAATATGACCTCATAAGGCAGCGGAATAATTCCACAAGTGCTTTTTAATATCCTTTCATCTATCGAAGCTGTATGTTTGGATTAAACAAATTCTGAGGGCCTGACCGTGAAGACAGACTTTGTTTTGTCAAAGCCTATATGAAACTGATTGTCCACATTTATTAAGGAACCTCGGAGGAAACCATGCAGGGCTTTTATTGCACATTCCTTGTTCCTGCGCTGTTTACAAAGTGGTGGGTGGGTGTTTGTCAGGTGTAAGTTTAAACGGCAGGTTCCACACACACACAGCATCTGGGAACGAGCCGGATGCCCATTGCACTTCGCAAAGTGGCACTTCCTTCCTCTACACACTCCAGACTATGCGTTGAACTGCTGCCTGGCAACCATCTGGACAGGACCCAACAGTTGTGATTGTGTGTGTTGTTTTAGTGCGTGTGGCCAGGACAACGTCACTGTGGGATTGCCACTAATGTCTGGCACAGGTATGCATTGATGACAGACTCTTGACGGCCATAAATTCTCAGTGTGTACATTATTGTCATATATGAGCTGTGTGAGGCTGTTGCACACGTGGGTGTGTACCGTTCATCTGTGTGTGTGTGTGTGTGTGTGTGTGTCTGAATTCAACTCAACTCTTGTTAGGAAATTCCACGCCACATTATTGGGTTGTCTTGGTGATTGCATGGCTCCATTCCCAGACTGGATCTCAAGGGATTAAAATAAAAGAAAAACTCCTGAATGATCACTCATCAGTTAACACGGTCAACAAGAGCGACGCTTTTACTGTTCAAAGCTGAGATTAATTGAAGAAAGTTACTACATTAAAAATGCATATTTAAGAATATCAAAGGCTCACATAAATTAACAGAAATGGAATATTTTGGCTTAGTTAAGTTAGTAAAATATTTATGGCCCTAGCCTGTCCACTGAAATTTGTGTTTTGCATTTATAACTAGATTTGATGACATGAATAATGAACTCCCCCTAACTCTTTGCATCTTTAAATGCAGCTTTTCACCACGGCGTTTATTGTTACTTTCTTGTCCTTCCTTCAAATCAAGACCTGATATCAATTTGATAATGATTACAAGAGAAAGGGGCAGCTGGATGAAGACCAGGCTGCTGCCTTGGTGACGGCCGGGGAAGCCGCGGCATCGGGCCGAAGGTGATGCATCATGGTCATCCTCGCAGGGAGGCAGTGGCAGGGCACAAGTAAACACTCTTAAATCATCATCCTGGGACAGATGCGGTGGGAGGGTGGGTGGGGGGTGGGGGTGTCACATGACCCCTCCTGCCATCCCCTCTGCCTCTCCCTCAGCACACACCATCAACAGTCAGAGCAGAAAGACAAATGTGACAGAATCCAAACAGCATTTGTGCAACAATCTGAAAATAAGTTCAGATTTTCTTCTTTTGTTTGAATGACTCTCAAAAGACAAAAGACAGACATGGGACACAATACTATGAGATCATGTGGGAAGTCTTATTCCATATGAGCCAGACAGGATTATGACAGAGAATTACAGTGAGTGGTTTTCGTGGTAACACCTTTTCGTCAAGTCATTCTTCGTCTGTGGGTGGTAACAGTTTTAGTACAGTGACTGCATGTGCACAACAATTGTAATATCAACTGTAAACTTCTGTAGGTGGCCTTTTTTCAGATTCAGCTTCAGTATTTCAGAGTAAAAGACTCTTCTTTCCAAGTCATATCAATTTAAACAAACGTTGTGTCCCTGTTAATTCTGTGTAAAGGAGATCCTTTGGCTTGCTGTTGAGCTTGTCTGGACAAGAAGCATGGCATTTTAGCGAACACCATATTCTTGTAAAACAAGATTCACATAAATAAATGCATGGCACTCTTAGCTGCACAGGAGGTCTTTAGCATCATGTTGTTCATAACATATGATCTTAGGGCTTTTAAGTCACTTTGCAGCCACGCAGACAGCTGAACAACAGATAAATATTTTTCAAGGTGAGCGCTGAAAATACAGCACATTTGAAGCCATTTCTAAAATAAGACCAGGGAAACAGAGCATAGAGAGCAGATTGGAGTGCTCTTTTTAAAAATATGAAAGATGGAAGAAGAAAGACTGCACCCCTTGATAATAAACAGCAAGTTTATGCTAAAAAGAAAAAGAAGCTCCCTACCCCCTCCTCTCTTACAGCCTGGTTTCTGCGCTTTCTGCTAACACACGCGCGCACGCGCGCGCGCACACACACACACTCACACACACACACACACACTCCTCCCTTAGCCTATATAAGCAGACAGCAGCTGAGCTGACCCCCTCCACCCTGCATTCTCTGCTTTATTACACATACAAAAGCTGCCTTCGCAGCTTTAAAATACATGTGGATGATTTTGTTGGTTTCTAAGTAAAACTTAAAGTAAAAGAGGATCTATTTTCCACGGACAGAGTGAGCAATGCGAGGAGAAAGCCCCGCATTGTAGAGAGAAAGGGCTGAGCAGAGCAGGGAGCTGCTGCTTCCCATCCCCCACATTCACATAGCAAAGTTCTGCTGCTTTTGCAAGCGGTGATGCTGCCTTCACGTGCTCCACCCGAGGCTCGTGAACGCACAATGTCGCAGCATTCGGGTGCTTTATGGTTGGAAATAATACACTTTATGCTATTACATAAGCAGGAGTTTGTTTTCTCAGCGTGTTGCTTATTTTTGTGTGTGTATCTCAGAGCTGCTTCACGAAATTAAAAGCAGAATATACATCAATGGATTAGGGAATAGAAAAACAAAAGCTTATTGCCTGCAAGCATGTTTTGCATGTCATGCAACTAAAAAGCACACTTTCCATATGAACAAATATAAACTATATTTTATAAATATTTCTATTCCTCTCAGTTGTCAAGAACTGTGTGAGTGTTGATTTATTAACACAGAAGATATTTAATACTTTTGTATATTTTCATTAATTTCATATGATCTTGTGTTGAAGTAGATTCTGATAATGTCTATATAAACCTACATTAACCTAAATGTTACCTTTCAGCCGAAATCACTGTGTCTGATTTATTTGATGTGTTTTGGTGTATATATAAGAGGCCTTTAACACACTGCAATGACTCTAAATTATCACACCGGCAACTATGGTAGGCTGTGGTACAATGTTTCAGACTTTCCTTCAACGTTTAATATGTGTATGTCATTCCTTTCTGACTCAGGGCGTGATTACAGAAATTCCGACAGCGCTTGAAGGCTGCACGAAGGCTGCTGCTGCTAAGAGAGCGCGAGGCAGGCAGGCAGAGAGCACGAAGAAAGGGGGTGGGGAGAGAGAGAGTGGTGGAGAGACATAGGATGTCTATGCCTATTAATTGTAAAGGGCGATTTTATGCCTTCCCCAAATCTCTTCTCGTTCTCGTGTGTGTTGGCGTGAGATTTGGCTTTTAACAGAGAGTGATGTGTTGATTTCCAGTGGCCTATACACTGTCACTTTTCCACCACCACCACTGTTTCTCTTTTTGTATCTTCACTTCCTGCTCTGTGACTGGCTCAGTCCATCCCCCATCCTTCTTCTTTTTCTATCTTCTCTCTCTCTCTCTCTCTTTCACTCACTCACACATACACACTGCACAGGTTGTGATTTCATGCTTTCCTCTACTTTCCTCCATACTCACTCTTCTCATTTGCTGTTGTCGACACATGGAAGCAGTATGGAAGCAGTCACTTCCATCCATTAGCCCACTCTAAAAGAAGAACCCTATTTTGTTCTGCTCCTCTAACGAGGTGCACAAATGAATGTAACAAAGAGGAACACACAGCCCATGCATGAAGCAATTTTTGGAATCAGAATGGTTGAATAGTTATTGTTGACTTCAAGGCAGATTAGTATGGTAAAAAAAAAGGACATTTCACTAGTTTAATAGCATAAAACTGTAGACACAAAGTCTGTGGCATTTTGCAGTGTTGGACAGAAGCCTTCTATATGAAAGCCTGTGACCATTTAAAACATATTTGACCAAAGGGAAATGTATCAGACTCTCTCTGGTCTTTGCTGAGGCCAGGGATGTAAAACATTTAAGTTTAGGTCTTAGAACAGACATAGCTATTTAGCAAGTTTATAGCCATAGAAAACACAATGCAGCATCCAAGCATAAATTATAGACACTAGTTCTGTATAACTGTGTAGATTATCCAAATAACATGAAATAAAGTCACTAATAAAAAGCCCATTTTGTAAAAAAAAAAAAAAAAAAAAGTATAATATTTATAGGATCTTCGAATCTAAATCTCACTGACTTCAGACAGCCTGCTGAGCATTCTCATTAGCATAAGCTTTATAGTCTCTGAATGACCAGTACTTTATGCTAACAGACAGGGCTTTTCGAATACGTCGACGTATTTATGTATGAGCTCAGTTTAAAGCGCATTAGACCTACAATAATGGCTCTACTTGGGTACAAACAATGTTGTTATTAGATGGTCCACACAGTCCGGATCCAGTTTTCACGCAGGACTCCACTCCGGGTTTTTATTTTCTCGCGACAGGTCGGTAAGATGGCTGTGTCTCGCGGAGCCTCGTGCTGGTTTGGTTGATTTCTAGCTCGCGCTCTCGTTCTGTAACAGAAGCCCCCCCCTCCAACACACACACACACGCACACATTCACTTGTGTCGGTGAAATTTATTTCCCTGGCTCTGTATTTATATATTTTTTCTTTCACAAACTTTCCCCTCTCTGTTTTAACTTTAAACGGAGTCGCGGTGGATTACCGGATATCGGTCCGGGCGGAGGGCAAAGGGGGGAATGAACCGGGACGACGGGTACGTTGTTATAAATATAATTGTATTTATATTCAATGGTTATTCGGAGTTTGATTGTGAGTGAGTCGCCGTGCTGAGAGAGAGAGAGGTAGAGAAAGAGTGGGGGAGAGAGAGAGGGATATCATGGCCGCTCAGGTCGCCAGCGTCGCCACTCTCAACACTAGCCCGCCATCCGAACTCAAAAAGCCGGATCGGGACCCACAGGAGGAGTCGGTACCGGGAGAGAAACAGCATGAAAATAAGGAACCGGGACCTGACGGCGGATCTCCTGGCCAGAAGGAGCTGCAGGACGGGGCCGATGCTGGAAATGCTGGGGGAGGAGGGGATCCTGACATGAAGAACGGCAACGGGAATTTGCCCAGGGTAAATAATAGCAGTAATCAGAATGATACAGGCGGGCCCGAAGGGAATAACCATCCCGGCATGGGACACCACCACCCGGGCCCCTTTCCTCCACCTCCTTACGGTTACAACCAGCACTACAGCCGGGCCCCTTTTCATCAACATGGCGGACAACAAAGCCCTGGCATGGCAGCTGCATCGGGGCCGGGCATGATGGACCCTTACCCCCCTAATTCACACGAGCACGGCTACCCCAACCATTATAACAACTACAGCCCGTTCCAGAACAGGACTTCTTATCAGGGCCAAGGATACGGGGCCATGAATTCCCCGCGTAACAACCAGCCTCCGGCGGCTGGGGGGCAGCCAGGCAAGCAACAGCCAGCAGGAGGAACCACAGCTATGGCTGCCTCTTACAATAATCAGAGGTATAACATGGGAACCCAACAACCTACGTCTACGCCAACTTTAAATCAGCTCTTGACATCCCCCAGCTCTGCCAGGAGCTACCCGAATTACCCTCAAGGAGACTATAACAATCAGGAAGGGGCCAATAAGGGACCAGGAGATATGGGCAGCAGTCAGTATGGTGGGGTCCATCCGGGTTGGCAACAAAGGACCCACCATCCGCCTCCCATGAGCCCGGGAAACACTGGACAGCCTCCAAACAGAAATCAGGTAAACTTCACTTACTGCACTGAGACAGCTGACTGAGTTAAAGTCACCCAGTATCTCAGAAAAGCCACTGTAGAGTTGCATATTGCATTGGACCAGCCATTGTCTATGTAGCAAGAGCTCTAAAATGGCTGCCTCTCTCTTTCTCCCAACACCACCCCCTGCAATAGTCTTTAGACAGAGAAAGAAGCCGCATATTCTGTTAGAAACAACTTTCTGGGTTGTGGTTGTTAGTGCGTTTCCCTGCTGGGTACAGGGCAAGAGTTTCACTAAGTAGAGCAAGAGTTTGTCAGGAGAAAGTGTGTGTGTGTGTGTGTGTGTGTGCGTGCGTGCAGAGGGAAATAGGGTGATATTTCTTCGCAGTGCTTCTTCAGCCTCATCGTACATCTAAGTGCTGAAACCACTGTTATTTCTGTGCGAATCGGCGAAATCGCGTCCTTTTTTTTTTTAGTGTTGTGCTCCCAACGGCGCTATCAAAGTTGTGTCAATGGCTGTCAAGGCAATCAACAAGATGCAAATGACAGCGAAAGCCGTTAAACAGCATTTGCATAATCATTAAGAAAAAGACCCCTCTTGTCAGTGAAAAAGCCGCTGCACAGTGAAGTGATGTGTCTCGCAGTCCAGCGAATGGTAACTATTACATCCGCTAAGTGTTTACTCGGATCAAAGTGTGATTGTGACCGCGATTGATTCATCCAGACGGAGGGTTTCATTCATTGTGGCTCGGTTCGAATCCGCTCGCTTCGTCCTGCGCGTCTCCTCCATGTGCCGCCTTTGTAAACACGGCCCCGCTGGTTGGAGTTGGCAAAGTGCAGATTGCCTTTGCTTTGGGATTTGAATTATGGAGGTAAAATCCTGCTGTCAGAGCCAGGAGACAGTTGGTCTTAGGTTGACATGCGAGCCGAGATCTGATTGGCTCCCCATCCCTCTGCTCTCGGCCATTTATAATTGCATCTAATGGAAGGCTGCAGAAAAACAGCCCCCTCTGCCCGGCTATGTGTTCTTCCACCATGTCAAGACAACATAGTCCCGGTGTTTTTTCGCTGTTTTTATTAATTTCGAACTTTATTGTATGCATTTGTGTAGTTTTAAAAATATATTTTATATTTTTGTATATAAATATATCTGACTGTTCTCCCGCATCAGCATACAAATACACTAGAAAAACCAATAATAATTTCAGAATAATAACTTACTCATTGGTTGCATTTACTGAGAGCATTTGGTATAGTTCCTCCGCTGCAGTAATTTGCATGATGACTACTCATGTGGATGTACCACTGTTTTTATTTGTTTCATTAAAGCTTAAGCTGGCTTGTGCTGAGTCACATCTCTTCTGTCATTTTTAGCTGTTGACCTCAGGCATGCGTGTGTGTGTGTGTGTGTGTGTGTGTTTGTATGTGTATATTATTTTTTATTTTTTGCTGATGTGTACACTCTGTGCACTGCTTGTTCAAGTTGGCTGACTCTGGTACAGCAGATAGAGTAGGTGTGGCCATGTAGTCCCATTGTACGACTGTGTTTTCCACTGTTTCCAGATCAGGAGTTGAGGAAACTTGTGTGCCAGAGCGGTGTCATGGCCACGTGAGAGAGTTGGGACCGGCTGCAGTTGTGTTTACAAGCAACCAAGGTGTCAGCCAGGTGTCACAGCGCTTTATTTTTTTTCTCATCAGGTTTACAATAGCCTAATTTACTTCCCACATGCAGAGAGTGTATCCATGTCAACAGTGCCTAACTACATCTCTCTCTCCAGTGACAACAGCCACATGTGTAGTGCTTTTACTCTACAGTTGGAGTATGTAGCTCTACCTTTTAGAGTAAAGAAATATTTGTATCATTTAAACACGTGTGAAGGATCTCTCAATTGTATACCTGTCAGAAATTGGGCATGTGGTCTAATTTTTTTGGTCTAAGGGGGAGTCACTTTGACTCCTCCGAATGACAGTATTTTATATGCATTCTCTCCAAATATTCAAATAATAAGCTTTCCCCTTTATCAGGAGATGTTGCATCAGTATTCTGACCAAAGGTGTGCTGTATGTGTGTTGGTATATTGGTTTATTTCAACAAGAAGGTAGGCGTACTGTGTTTTACTCCTTTTATTTCCAGCAAAGAGGTGATCATTAAGCACAGACTGTTCATCTGGAAGTGATGGCACCACTTGTTGCCTGAAACTTTAAAGGTGCAAGCTTTTCACACACATTTGTTGACGCTTCTCTGCATCAAAACAAGCCAAACTGTGGGCACTTACAGCTGCACTTCGCACAGTCATAACTCTGTCTGAATGTCAGCAAAAAGGGTTGGGGTCAAAATGTTTAACCCAAATGTCCAGATATTCTGCGACCTGACATCAGCGGATGTAGACGGCATGGTCATATTGACTAACCGGGTTGATCTGTGATTCTTAACAAAACTGTACTAAAGGTACTAGTCAGTCCTTATTTTTTCCTGTAGTGCAGCTTGCTGCTGTTTAGAAGAGAGTTTGGATTTCCCTTTATTTATTTAATTTTGGTACTTGTGTGCAGAGAGGGGTCCATACCTAAAGGCCAGCTTAAAATTTTGCCAGACAAGGTGAATGGACAGCACCCTAGTTAGTGTGGATGTGGTGCTTTTCTCAGTTGAAGCTCCTTTTTGAACACCAAGACGAGCACATCTTTACAGTCAAGTGTGCATTCAAACTTAAAACATGTATTTTCATGCTCTGGTTGGGCTGGTTCTTTTGTTGTTCTTTTCAGTTAAGTCAATATTAAAAATCTTGCACTTATTTGCGGCCATGTCTTTAGTGAGACTACTGAGGTGACCATGTGGGTTATGGTCTTTTTATTGACTTTGCATTTAGTGAATAGCATGATATGTAATTTAGGGATGCACCAAATGTTTGGCCACTGAATTTAATCGGCCGAAAATGGCAAAAAAAAGAAGCACTTTCGGTGTTTGGCCTAATACGTCTAAAGACCGAATAAATTTCACCGAACAATTACGTTGACATTTCGAGAGTGTGGAAGCATTTCTGTGTCTGAGAAAGACGCAAAAATCAGCGTTCGCAGACACTGGTCTTTTGAATTGTCTCCTAGCACATTCACTCTGTCCGTGGCTGACTTCTTAGAAAAGGCAACAAACGTTCTGAATGCTTTGAGTGTTTCTGTCACTCGTCTGTGAGAAGGCAATTAAGCTAGCCGCACCTAAAGTTGGAGTGCACAAGTATTAAAGCCTTTTTGGTAAATCCACTGAAACGGACCAGTGCGAGCTGACAGGCAGGTTAGAGACTTTATCCTGTCAGTTTCTCTCTTTACAAAGACAAGTGTTGCAGAGAGTCCTACCTGAAGAGAGGCTGTGAAGTCTTGATGTTACGCCGTACGAGAACCACATACAACATTATTTATCAAACTGGGTTGGACTTGATGAATTTAGCGCGAGGATACACATGTGACAACGTCCGGTTTTCAAAATAAGGTGTCTATATAGTATGGAAATAAGATTAATTAAAGGAAATTCACAGAAAGTATAAACACATGTAATTTACTTCACCGGACCCTCTCGGGCCTTGGACCCACCCCCCATAGTCTCTCCAAATCCTTTGGGAAACACTGAGTAAAAAGCACATTTTGACTATTTAATTTATGCAATGGTAAAAAAAGAAAAGGCAAAATAAATGGAAAAAATGTGAAAAACTTTGTTCGGTATTCAGGAAAGTTTTTCACTATATTATCTAAATGTCTCAGAGAGCAGCGTGCAAAGAAACCTGCCGCCACTTTTCTTGAATTAATGGGTGTAGTCGTGCTCCTTGTAGGTGACAGATTGTGTTAGTGACAGCACTGAATTGCAATTAAAGGTGAAAACGGGGTTGTGATTAGAATAGTTTTCTAGTAAGATTTATTTGTGTTCATATCAACTATATTGTCATCCCAGCGCTCTGAACCCGTCTTGATTGCTAGATAGCCGTCCATGCAGGTTTTTTATGTGGGCTTAAGTGCTGTCAGAGCAGTTCTTTGCTAAGGAAGCTCAGCCTCACTCTTATTGTGCGAGTGGAAGAAGAGTGTCTGGGAAGGTAATTGAACATTTTGGTTGTTAAGCATACTTAAAGGTAGCAGAAGCTGTATTTTTGCAGAATGCAAACGGGTTGTGGCCAACTCTCATTAGGAAGAAGTAGAATCACTTTAACTTTTGCAGGAGTTTTATTTTGTCTAGGTGTCAGTGGTGCAGGTTTAGAGAGCGCACACCTTTTTTAATGGATCTAATCCCTGGAGGCGAGACTGCTCAGATGGGCAAATGGACAGAAAGAAGAAGTGAATAGTTTCCATTTTTGGAGCATAAACTGTTGTTAAATCATGGTGTGGATATGTCGCATGAGGCCATGTGCGAGCACATTATGTCCAGTCAGAGAACTTATGTGTTTGATGTTTGACTGCAGAGATGGATGCGGTAGCCAGTATACTTAAGTTCAGGTGGAGAGTTTTTTTCCCTGCTGAAGAGCTGGCCATGATAAGTTCTGTTGGCTGTATTTTAGCAATTTATGAAATACTTAAGCTCTCCATTCATTAACAGAGGCAAGATTGGCCTTTTAATTTGCTGATATATCGCCGGTAGTGATTGGATGGATGATTTTAAAAATTTTTTATGGGGCCACTCACCTGCCTTGGGCCACTGCTGAAGATGAATTAATGTGTTAACGGAGTGGTGTTAACTGAGTGGTAAGTTAGATGGCTAATAATATGTGGTTTTTTATAATGCCTTCCACATAAAACAAATGAAGTGGGTTGTAGTGTGGTTGTTTTGGATGCTGTAACACCAGGTGTTTCCCTCTGCCTAGCACATGGGAGAGAGCCGTCGGGGATGCCCCCTCAGCTCTGCAAGACTGACTTCCCAAATTGAGTTTGAATTAAACCATAATCGAAGACACTTTGTAAATATTTCTGTGAGAAAGTCCCACAGTTGAAAACATAATGAAAAATGCCAAACCAAGGGTGTTAAATTGACTGCCGCTAATAGACGAACAGCTCTGCTGCTGATGTACAAGGGAAGCCCCACTGCAAATTGGAAAATAGCATACAAATAAACAGTTTCATGGCAGCTTTACTGTGTCAAAAACTCTCACAAGAAGTAAAGATGTAATGTATTTAATATTTAACAGAGCACATGGCTTGCCTCTGTATTGCTATTCAAAAGTAAAACTGATAAAGATATTACACCAGAAGTCAAAGTCAAATCTCAAGACTCCTGCATAGCTATACCTATTGAATTCAAAGCATGATTATTATCAGCATTGATTAGTTGTTCGGTATGTGATTGTTTTACTTGGGCTATTGCAATGCAATATGAAAAAAAACAGACAATGAAATCATTCATTAATAACTTTATAGTTATTTAGTATTGGATAAAAAATAGTTATAGACTAACGTTACTTAAGTTAACAGGAAAATATTGCTTACATTATTAGGCATGCAATAATAGCTGTAACTTATTTTTCAGTAACCTCTCAAATCCAGTGTAATGGTAACGGAATAATGTTACGTGGCAAACAATAAACCTGTAACCTGCCTAGAGCTGCCGTTTAATATCAAACGTGGCAGTGGAACGTGGATGATTACGTTACCCGACCATTTTTATAGTCATGGCAAAGCCAGCATGCCAACAAGTCTGGCAGTTAGCAAACAAACACTCGCTCATCTTTTCAAAATATTCTGCCACAGCCAATCTAATCAAGTTATCCTCCCTTAGCTACAAAGCTATTAGCAAGCTAGAGTTAAATAGCTGATGCTGAGCTAGTTTAAACAAGTTTGCTAATCGTTCAGGTGACTCACCTATCCTACCTACCACCTAAAGTCTGATGTGATGTGGTCGAGCTGTACAGTCATCTGTCACCACGCACCACATTCATTCCATTTGAAATGATACAACATTTAGAATTCAGAGCTGAATCTATTAGTTAATTATTCAATGAGTCGATTGACAGAAAATTAACTGGCAGCTATTTTAATTATCGTTTCAGTTATTTTTCAAGCATAAATGTCAAACTTACGCTGGCTTTAGCTTCTTAAATATGCAGATTTGATGCTTGTCCTTCTCACATGTGATACTAAACTCAACTCAATGTCTGTAGGTTTTGAACTGTTGGTTGGACCATACAAAGACATAAGCTGTCACTTTTGAGTCTGGGAACTTGGAATGGGATGTAATGTTTTTGCTATTTGCTGAAATTCTGTGGACCAGACAATGAGCAAAAATGGAGCTGTAGATTAATTATCAAAATAATCATTATTTGCGGCACTAGTTTAAGATGAAATTAGTAATATAAGTTCAGAGCTAAAATGATTAGCTGATTAGTTGCTTGACAGAAAATGAATCAACAACTATTTCGATAATCAAACAATTGTTCTGACTTTAGTTATAAATTGTATACCACTGAGAATCTTTATCAGACATATCGAGCAATTCGAAGACATCACCTGAGAAATTGTTAACATGCACATTTCATTATTTTATCTTGATTGGCCAAACAGTTAATTGTATCACTTCAGTCAGTAGTTAAAATGATTGTTAGTTGCAACTCTAACTGGCACTTTTTGTATTTGAAATGATATACAATCCCTAGAAAGTCATGTACTGTTCTTTGACATCTGGCCCTACACCTTCTGAACTGCTCCTATTCAGTAAACACAACACACGTTCAGAAGGCGTACGGAGCAACTTCCAGCTACTGTTTAGACGCTGTGTTGTGGGGGTTGGTGCCGCGGAGAAGAGGAAGCCCGAGCATTCAAAAAGGAAGTTCACTCTCTGCTTTTTAGTCTGCACTGCTGAGTAATGATTCTCCACAGGCCACATGGACAGCATGCTGCCTCCCGGCAACTGTGTGTGTGTGCGTGTGTGACTGGATGGGATGGTGTGTGCATATAAGGGAGAAACGTGTCAGTGATACCCAGGGGAGGGGTGGGGGGGTTTTGTGAATGATCTCCGTCTGCCCCTGACAGCTGTGTGTATTTGTGTATAAAGTGCGGCAGTTACTTGGTGTGTGTGTGTGTGTGTGTGTGTGTGCGTGCGCGCGCGCTTGCGTGCATGTGTGTGAGTGTTTGCCGCTGCCTCAGGATCCTCTCTGGCCAGCTCTTACTCCACGTGTCACTAGCCATCCGTAGTTCTTCAGATTTTTTCATCCCTCTGACAGCCACAGCCAGTGTTGCATTTTTCCTTCCAGTCTTTTTCTAGAGTGAACTGTTGTTTTTAGGGCTGCAACAAATTATTTTCATTGCTGATTAAGCTGTTGAACATTATCTCGATGAAACGATTAGTAGTTTGGTGAAAAATGGCAATCAGTGTGTCCTAAAGCCCGAGATGATGTCTTCAAATGTCTTGTTTTGTCCACAACCCAAAGATATTCAGTTTACCGACACGGGTGCAAAGAAAATACTCACATTTAAGCTGGAATGAGATAATTTTGACTTTCTTTCCTTTTAAAAATTGCTCTAATCGATTAATTATTGCAGCAATATGTGTTTGTTCCTCGGTAGCATCATCCATAATAATAATTATCCCTGTGAAGTTTTGATACAGGGCACAAGAAGGTATGAAGCCAGCTACTATGCATATGCTTATAGACTTGACTTCCAGGTTTATTGACTTCCACAAGCTATAGAAAGTTATCTTGCCAATATTTGGTGATACCGTTGAAGCCTTCAGTTTAATGACTCAAAAAGTGAAATTACGCTGCTGATATTGAAATTGATTCGTTTGAATAATTGTGTGCGCATTGAAAATGCACTAAGAAAAAAAGTTCCTCCATGGACAAATGTCAAAGTTGGGCTGTTGCACCGGGGCACGCTGGAATGTAAAGGTAATTCATTTCTTTTGACATTTACCTTCTAAAATGCTCCGGATTAGCATAGTAATATCCTTCTCCGAGCCTGTGTGAGACTACAGACTTCATTTAAATGACGTATGGTGTGTGTTTTTATGGAATAAAGTGGTTAACCTTTTAAATTGGTGCAGTTGATGATGCTAGAAGGTAGAGAATGATGCTTTCTCCCAGCTCTCACACAGCACTCACCTTTGCTCTCTGCAGGGGAAAAAAAGCGCCCGGCTCATATATGAAGCAGCACAACGGAACATAAGCCTATGTGCCTATTTTGGATTGTGCCCGCCAGTCATAGCGTTACTTTCTGTGTGCACCGTTTCAGCCTTTTTGAGGCTAATAAAGCTGTGCAGTGCACTAAGGGCAAGCTAGACCTGGTAAATACCTGATGCAGACTGAACTTATCTTGAGCTTGAATGGTGGATCAATACCCAAATCTTGAATCCAGTGCAAGCCTCGTGTTCTAGATCTTCATACCATTAGAATAGGAAAGCAGTAACTGACTAGCCAATTCACTCTTTGCTAAGCTACGCCCCGAATAAGCAGCTGGCCAATCACAGCGCAGTATAGGTCCGAAACTTTCATGGCTGCGCTCCATTGACTCGTATGCAAAAGCTTTTTTTTGCTGTATTTTTCCAAGATGTGGTCAAACGCTGTTCCTGGGGCATTTGTAATAATTATAGTCTCTACCCAGAAAGGCTGAAATGTTAGTTAGCGCTAGCTAACTTACTACTGAATGTAGCGTTATAAAGCCCTGCCGTTCTGCTTTTTAATGATTGTAATCGTGAATATAGACCTGCCCAGCTGTGCAGGAACAGTATTGATCATTAATATCATTGTCTTCTGTCTCAATAGTCAAGTAATACGGTGGTTCACTTTTACTCTGTGATTGGTAGGCTTTCCTGTCTTTTTTATTTTTTTCACGTCAGTTTGACAGCCTGAATACAACCTTCATATGTACAATGCAACTGCAAAACTGTCTGCTTCTTTCTGGGATCGCTTTTTCCAGAAATTAGACAATATTTCTCCAGGGAACGCAGTAATAAACAGTGGCAGCGCCGTGCTAAAAGTCAGACAGATAAGTCAACAGTAACTAAGGGGGGCGTGGCTTAGCAAAGGTTCAATTAGGCGACTAGTTGATTGATAGAAAATAAATCTGTAACATTGTTGATAATTGTTAAAAGTTTTGTGTAGCTTTGCTGAAATGTGCAACAATTCACAGTTTTTATGTCATTGCAAAGTGAATCACAGCTGAAACGATTTGACTAATTGAGTGACAGAAAAGTAATTGGCTTAATTATTTTGATTATTGCTCAATTGATGACATTTTTTTCAACAACAATGCCCAAATTCCTTGGCTCCAGCTTCTTAAATGTGAAAATTTTCAGGTCGTCTTAGCAGTCAATGATATAAACTAAATATATCATTGTTTTGGATTATGTTCTTTGAAAAAAATATTTTATGATACTGTGTAGACCAATCTATGAATTGAGAAAATAACTGAGTAAGCTTTAATGCAAAAATTCATTCCATATTTCTTTTTTGTAGCTGATTCTGTGATATTAATTGAATTTTTTAGGTTTTTGACTGTTAGTGAGACAAGACATTTTGGGACGTTGGGATGGACATTTTTCATTCATTTTTGTAGAATTTGTAGAACTTTATAGAATAAACCTAATCAGGTTTAGAGTATAATTCACAATAAATGTAATGATTAGTTGTAGCCCTATCAATTACTTAACACTGTGCTCTCCAACACAAAGCTATAAGAGATGTAATTCTGACAAATGCTTATAGGCAGACTGAAATGTACAGTCCAAAATGCTCTTTAAAAAAAAACGTTTTTATTTTTAAAATAATTAATGTACACTTTTCACAGAAATAGGCCAGTGTTTACACAAGTTTAAAAGCCACCTCTTTCTGTACAGCACTGTACCAGGCGGCCAGTTAGAATCCTGTTTGATACGGAGCCATTGTTTTGTTTTGATTCGATCGGGCTCATGGTTTAAAAAAAAAAAAAAAAAAAAAAATAGCAGCTAGTGGTCAGCAGGGATGAAGATACACTGACAAAAGCAACAGCAAAAAGGCCATTTAGTGTGATTGTCTCTGACTTGTGTGGCAGGTGACTGTGGATTATGCACCAGAGACACATCTGAACGCACGCTGTTGTGATATTTGAAAGTGTGGTGGTGTGGATGTAGAAAAAATGTGTTAACCGTTGTTGGCACCTTCCCCTCTCGACCTGAAGATTTGCATGGCCGTGCCCGAGTGCATCTGTTTTGTCAACGAGAGAGTGCAAATGAATAATCCCAACGGTCTCCCCAGTCCACTTCAGTCTGCCCTGAAACATGTTGGAAACGGTCCTCCACTGCGACCTAAAAACTATTTCCCTCCGTGCTGTGGTTGGTAGTAAACGTGGACAGCTCTGCTACAATGCACAAACTCAATTTTCCATTTAAATTACGCGTCTGTTGTTAAGATTATGACCAGGCATGTTTTCCTCTGGCTGTGTGTGTGTGTGTGTGTGTGCACGCACGCAGAGCAGTGTGTCTGACGTCAGTGTCAGAGTTGTGACTCTAACCATGAGGCAGGCAGTGACCCAGCCAGGTCCTTAAGTAGCTTCGTCTCATTCAGTAGCCAGGGTATTTTTGGCATAGTAGTGAGTGACACACTTATCGTAATGGGTCGTCCAGGGTGCCAATGGTCGGCCTTCCTTCTCGGCAGCGCGAGCCCAGCCTCGGCGACATGATGTAACTGATCACTGTCTTGCCTCCGATGCTGACTGAGGAGTCGCTGCCCGCTAACACATCAAGTGGCTTATCTGTGAGCAGGAGTGGAGAGCAGAGGCCGCTGTGATAAAGCAATCATGCCATTCTTGCACTGAACTCGCGTTGTGGCCTCAAATAAGCCAAAAAAACATTAGTTCAGAAATCTAAACAAGTTTTTACACAGACCCCTTTTTTTTATTTAATAAAAATCCAAAGCACCCACATGTTAAGAGTTTTCTAAATGCAAAGACAGGAACAAGAACTTTGGCTTGCCTAAAATTGGTTCATCAAGTTAATGAGTATTAACTTCACCACACATTCGATACCAGCTTTCAGTTCGTGACATTTTTCAGCACTCTGTGCCATTGACACACTTCAGTCGCTCCCAAACCTAGTCATTACCTTGGCTACACTAAAAAAGAGAGAATCTTTTTATCTTCAACGAAAGGTCTTCCACCCTTTAAAAATGTGATTATTGTTTGCTAGATTTTGAGCCGTTTCTGTTTCTGTTGTGTCTGCCAGGTGCGGGATACATCACTGGGAGTAGTACCATTATTTCCACGTTAAACAATTTGCCATCTACCATTTCTCACCACAACGTGCACCATACCCGCTGGCCCCGCTGGCCCCGCTGGCTCCCTTGTGAGCGCTCTCAGTCCAAACGCCCCTCGCCTCGTCTCACTCCCGGCAATCAGCCACCGTCACCTGGAAATATAAGTTTGGCCTGACAGGTTGACAGCCGGCAGTCAGGGCAAATGTTCACTCTCTTGTACCTCCAACCTCAACATCACACTGACAGGCCAGGCAGCAGCAAGCAGCCCTGCTATGTTTTTTTATTTTTTTTTTATCAGACAATAACTGGACGGTCTCTGATCTACCTAACTGGAGATTCTTTTCACAGAGCTCACTGGGCCTGTCAGGATAGAGATGGAAACCAGTTAACACCTAGCAGAGATGTTGCTATCCATCAGTAAACATTGAGTAGTACATTTTTTATCTATCAAACCTAAATTGGAACAGACCTGGGAATCTCTCTAATGTATGTGACCATTTCAGCTGTGGTGTTTTCCACCTGTAAATCATGCCGGTTCAGAGTCGTGTTTGTTGTTGTTGATTCTGTTGTTCTTATCAACCTCAAATAACCCTGGGAAGGCTTTGTTTTTCCCTCATCTCTCAGAGATGTGAAAGCAGATTTTGTCGTTGAGTGTACGCGTTCCCTTCTTCCACTCGTCCCCAAACATCTTATGAGTTCCTTGGAACAGCTGGGTGAACATCTGGGTGAGTAATGTGCTGTTGCCTCTGCTCGGCGTGGATGATAACACCAGCAGGCGTATGCTGCCGCCCCCTCTACCCAGCCCAGGACCTCCTTGCTTTTATCCAGAGTCATGCTGCAGTCAGCTCCAAGTTGGAGCTTCTCAGGTTGATGCAGTGGGAAGGCAGGCCAATTGCTAAATTGAGATGGCCTTTCTGATGTTTTGAAGCTTGCGTTCCAGCGATGGCCGGGCATATTACATTTTCAGGTCTGTCATATTTTTGTAAATGCGATATCTGAGGAAGGAATTTCTTCAAATTTGGCACAAACTTCCACATGGTTTGGTTGTCAAAGGTCACTGTGACCTCACTGTGGCCATAACTTAAGAACTGATCATATTTCACAGTTGGTGGGACAATGAATGACCTCAAATTAGGGTTTTAGCCATGACTTGAGAATGAATTTGGTGATTCCAGATTTCACAAACATATTGACAAGTAGTCTAGATTGTTTAAAAGCTTTCTGGCTACAGTTAGAGTACCTCGCTGCTGTTGCTGCTGGGAAACAGCTGTGGGTATTATTTATGAAAAAGGGAGATACTCACACAGTGTGTAACCCCTTATGATATGAATTGTGGATTTTTAATGAAGGTGCACAGTTTCAAATAATAATATGAAATAATATGAATGTTCCATTTTAAATGTATAGAGCTCTAGTGTACCTCTATGCAAGAACTTTGAAATCTATCTGATATAAGAGAATGTATAACCCCCAAAACCTGAAAATATTAGTATTAGAGCAGTCGATCAACAGAAAATTGATTTTGATAATTGAATAATCATTTGTCAATTTTCAAGCAAACATTTCAAACGTTTGATGGGTCCAGCTCCTCAGCTGTGGGAATTTAATAAGCCTTGTGTTAAAGTGTCGTGAACTGAATATTTTAGTTTTGTGCTGTTGGTTGGTCCAAACATAATTTGTGTGTCGCTTTTGACTCTTTAAAGAGGTGGTATTATGCCTTTTGGCTTTTCCCCTCTCCTTTATTGATATATCTTTTTGTGCATGTAATAGGTTTGCAAAGTGAAAAAGCCCAAAGGGAGTTCCCATCTCCCACAGAAAACTCTGCACATGGCCTCAAGCTCACAGATTGTTTGTAGTCCAGCCTTTTCTTCCGCTTTCTGGTGAAGTCACAAGAAAAGATGCATCACAATACTTGCCTGGCGGCTAGTCCGACACGCCCTCAAAAACACCGGTGGAAAAACAATGAGCTGCAGCACACAGTGACAAGACGTCCGCCTGCTGCCTTTCCTCTCCTCTGAGACAGAGCTCAGTTAGAACTTTATGGATGAAAGATACTTTTGTTACAGATTAATAACTCACCACTCTGAAACTCTTGCTCCAGTCCATGTTGCTAAGCTGGTCGGCAACATGTACAGCTGAACTGAAGCCGTGTTTCCCAGCTTCTCAGAGCCTGCCCTACTCTGCTTCTGATTGGCTAGTAGTCCTTAACTAAGAACTGCGCATGTGCAACTCCCAACAAAGATCATGTAGAGGCAAGATGTATCACTCCATTGTTAAAAGGAAGCCTTCAACACACAGGGTGAAAAGAGGAGCTGCAGCAAGTTAGAAAAAAAAATATGCTGTTTTTTGAAACCATGTAAACCTGTTCTGGTACAACCCCTAAATAAAATGATGAACCTGAAAATGAGCATAATACCACCTCTCTAAGAAATTGTGATTGGCATTTTTTTGTGTATATATATTTCATATTTCTGACATTTATTGTAAGAACAATTGATTGATTAATCACGACAATACTTGGAAAGATTTCAAGTCTCACCAGACACTGAGGTTTACTACCCGTACTCAGCATGACTCCTCAGTGTCAGTGTAGAAAGTGGATGGGGATCACAGTCGCTTTTCCTGGAGCGAAGTACTTAACCCATCACTTCTGCAGTGGAAGTGTTCAGTGCGTAAACTGTGAAAGACTGGTCATATTGGGCAGCTCCCACTGTGAATGTGGATATCCGTATTAACGTGAAAGAAGCTCCTTAAAGCAAGCAAGTGCACAGATACACTTCAAAGAGCTCACCCCTGAAGTTGACACTGGTTGTAAAGGGTAGGATATTCTGTCCTCCCTTGATGTGATGTGTGCGACTCCACCACCGTATGGCGGTCTTAGCCGGCGTGTGTTAGCGCTGGTGTGTTGCGTGTTGAAGGGCTTTAACACAGAACAATGGTGTGTGTGCCGAGGCCATGTGGCTGTGTGGCGGATTAAATTAGCAGCAGTTGTTTATTGTCTGCCCCCACCCCCTCTGGTCCATCTGCTCTGCTTGGCCCCGTGGACTCCATCTCTGCTCTCAGGCACTGCTCCAGACCCCCCCCCCCCCCCCCCCTTACAAATCCCTATCCCAATGTCACACACACACACAGTTTTGAATAGTTGCAATATCCACCAGCAGCCCAGTCATGACACAATATACTCAGTGCAACCTCTTCTGCCAAGAGTGCTCTGGCTTTCCTCTATGCAGATTAGCCACGTGCTAATTGTGGTTATTTATTTATTTTTTTTATGGAAGAGAGAGGGAAAAAAAGGGAGGGGAAGAGTTTCCTCCAGAAATTGATTAGATGACTGAGCAGAAAAAAAGAGACAGTGCAGTGGTGTTAGCTGAGTTGCCATCCAGTGGGCATGTTTGAGACTTTGTTGCTGTATGGGTGAAGTTCGTTCTAAGTCTGTGTGGTATATCATTAAAAAATGACATTTTTATTCACTATTTGCTTAATTGTTCCTGTGAGGCCAAAATAATAAGGCAAATATTTACACACAGTACGGTATTGGTTATCTTTGTTTTGTAACCTGAATGAACTATCAGAATGTCCCATTGACCTTTTGGAGTTCAGCTGAAACAGTTTCAGAAACAGATGAGTGGGTTTCTGCAAAGCTAGCACCTACCCTTTGATCCACGTGTCAGGGAATCTCCCTACATGTCATAACAGACTTGTTTTATTTTTAGAAACAGTAGGTGCAGCAAAGGATGAAATGAAATTACCTGTTTGCTTTTGAAAAAATAAAAATAAAACTGCCAAATAAAAGATGTAGCTATTTTCTGATATTTGTTAGCTTGTTTTTTTTTTTTTAGCTAACCAGGTGAAGCTGTAGAAACAAAAGCCCTGGGATTATTAGTTTGAGCAAGAGTACATTTTATTGCTTCTTTTTTTATTTCCGTTTCTTTTTTCAGAGGTTACATAGCAAAGCTTTTAATGTTGGATGAAAATTCAGCTACTTGTTACCTTGTTTTTTTGTGTTTTAGCATGTTAAACTGATCAGTTGCTCCTCTAGGAAAGATTGCGATTTCAAGGCAGTGCAATCACCAGTGCCTAAAACATCAGTGAAACAGTAAACTGCTTGTATTATTTATCAGAAAACTTTCTCCAAAATTTGTCATTGTCATGTCATCAAATTTTGCTAGTTATTAGCAGTTAACATAATGTACCATGGTGGGCCTACTTGGTGTAATACATTGTGTCCTTTGAACTGTGACTATACGTTCACATGTTTTGATGCTGATTGATAGAACATTGTTGGATATTCAGAAAGAGTGACATGATGAGTCATAAGAAAAATTTTTGACTACTATCGTTTAAGATTTTACTTTTAATTAACATGAACTTGAAAAGTGAAAATCCAAAGCTAAATTTGACCAGCATGTGGCGGTTGGAAAGGTCATCTTGTTAGACCTTGATGCTAGTCATTTGTGTTTCAAAGCGGAAAGCTGTACTGGTACATGCCTTATCGTCTTTCCGCTGTCTATCACTCACCACCTCCATCCCCTGACATTTTCCTCTGATACATCAGAAACAAATCACGTTCTGTGACCCTGAACAATGAACAACCATACTGATTTCCAAGCCAACAAATAAGTCTGACCATTTTATTGATCATTTTACTGATGTGGGGAAACTTACTGAATCTTTAATGATTAATGTTAAACATTTACTTGCATGTTATTTAACCTTAAATTGTGTTTTCCATTTAAATAGACCAAAAAGGTGCAATGCCTTCTTTTGGCAAATTTCTTCTCATACATCCATCTCAATATTTAAAGTAATAGTAATTTTAATCATAGTTTTGTTAGTTATGATTAAACTCAACTCGACTCTCAAACGTGGGAAGTAAATTCAGATGCTTGTGGTCTCAACAGCAGCAGCGCTCCAGCCTTGGTGTTGTCCTTCTGAAGGGCCACTCATTCTGCAACTAAGAGAAAGAGGAAGAGAGCCTTCAATGGCAGCCCCTGACCTCTATACACAAGATACAGTAGAGTTTTTTTTTGTTTGTTTGTTTGTTTTTTGTGTGTGGTTAAAGCGCACATGCACACCCACAAAGGCCTCAGCCAAAGCTCTCTGGGATCTTGGAGGAGGTATAATGGGGTGTCAGATGTGAACAACTTAAGCAATGCGAGAAAAATGCTGGTAAACAGATCAATGAAGGCCTGAGCAGTAGACTGGCCACAGCTATCTCCCTGCGTGCAGTGCACAGATGTGTTAACATGATCGAATGAGGTCGAGCAGTAGAAAAACAAAACCTCTTGAGCAGGTTCAACATCCTGGACTCATACTGGGACCACATACTTCTAAAGCAATCCTTAAAGGTTACGAACATCATTACATAGAATTGGGCGTGGTTTAGGATCCCTGTTAACTGGGTACAGCTCCCTCCGTCGCTCGCTATAGTACATTAAAGAATAGCTGAAGAAAGAGAGACCAGAGATGTTATATAGTCTTGTAAGTTTTCCATTTTGTTTCTCTGAACTCAAACATTTCAAGCCTCAGCAATGTGACTTATTGGAATGAACACTTTTGTTCCTGGAAATAGCCTGGTCCCAAATAGCTTGCAGCCATCTGATTGTCTCATGGTTGAACGCTGTTGTCGAGTGTGAAGTTGTTCGGATGAGCGGTTCATGAAAAAGCTGCTAAGCAGCAATACCGGAGGCTGAGCAAACTGCCCTTTGCGATCAAGCAAGTGTGTGAACGGGCACTGCACTAGTTTTAATAATTATAGGATGTATTCTAGTTATGTTGTGGGGATTTAAGTTTCATTGATGAAGTTTGCATTGACCATGCCTTTTTAAAGGATAATTCCTCTTTAATTCAACGATTTACCAATGGCTTAGGTGAGTACCTTTTTCTTTCTTATACTGATGGGATTGGTATGATGGCCAATACTATGAAAACAGTGCTGACTTTTCTAAAAACCCACAGTGATGTGCTCTATTTATCCAACCAACACCCCAAAACCTGAAAATATTCCATTTACAATTGGATTGAGCAAAGAAAACCTGCACATCCTCACAATTGAGAATGGAAATGTTTGTTTGAAAAATGAATTGATTTATCTAAATCGTTGTCGATTTGACTTTCTGTCTGTTGGCTAATTGTTGCTGCTCCATATGAAAATGTGACCCAAGTTTTCATAAACTGGAATTATCCTTTACGGATCTGTAAACAAACTTAATGATTTTCAATTCTAGTGTCTAAATTGAATTATTACAATTAGCTTCGATGTTCTTGCAAGAAAATTGCAAAAGCTACAAAATACTATAGACTATCTGAGTATTTAGTAAATATTTGTAGAAAGGATTGCCAGCTGCTTTCTTTAAAATATTAAAATAATGTACATGTTGGTGTAATGCTTGTGAGCACGTTGTACACTTATCTCTGCTATCTGATCACCTCCTGGTCAAATGACCACTATCTCCTTCTTCAGTGGTTGTTAAATGAGACATGAGAGAGAGAGAGAGAGAGAGAGAGAGAGAGAGAGACCAGTGGTTTGTTTTGGGAACGTCGGCACTGATTCTCCACGTGGCTCGGGGAGCTGGAAACCCTGATTGTAGTCGAGCTGTACTTTCCAATTCTCTCCCTGCAGAGCTGTCAGGCTTCTTAATGGAAAAGTGGGTACACAAGCTGGTGTAGAAATATTCCCACCGCCGGCAAAATATCGACTAAAATTGGGGAGGAAAAAGCTTGATTGTTTTATGGCCCCGGTCATTGCTGGGAGATTTTGTCTAAATGAGAAATAGATTTTACCTTTAGTGTTGCTGCTCTGTAGTTTGTTAGCATACTAGTCATTTTTCATGTGGATTGGAGGACGTTAGCGGGGTGATTCAGGCCTCGGTGGCACACTTTACGGATGACACAGGAGGCTGTGTGTAACTGCTTAAGCAGCTCATTAGGAAAGAGCAGGAGCATATTTCTATCCCATGAAAGAAGTCGCTCCAGCTTTGTTTGTGGGAAGCTTTTGTTTCTTGTTGCTTGCCATAATTGGACAAATACACCTGTCTGAAACGTCAGCTTCATCAGCTCCCCCATCTTTAGGCGTGCAGACTCATCATGCCATGAAGTCAGGTGGGGGGAGGGAGGGATGGTACACTTCCTTTGCAGACTGAGGTTAAAAGTGCATTAGAGGTCAGAGGAGAGTGCCTACCAAGGCCTGTTACCTCTTCCCCCCACGGTGCGGTCGGTAATGACTCTGAGGAGCGTAGTAACACCCCTCCCACCACCCCTTCCGCCACACACAACATAACAGGCATACTCTCCTGAATCTGGAGGAGCTCAGGAGTGTGTGGCCTGGGGGAGGCTAGAAGGAAAACCTGGAGCGGAATATGTTATCTTGGATAATGTTGGTTGACTGTCCTGACAGCCTGTTGAGCCCCCCCCCCAACACCTACAGTCTTCCCCAACACACACACAAACATATATATTTTCACACACACACACCAGTCTCCTGCTGAGCCACCCCCCACCCGACCTCCACTCTCTCATTGCAGCACTGTCATTCATAGAGTGCCAAAGCCTGCTGCTTTATTAAAGCCCAGGAAGAGCAAGGCCTGGCCCAGGTTCAAACAGCAGTGCAGCTGGGACCTGTTACATTTTCGGCAGACTGCCCTCTCCGTCTCGCTGGCTATAAATAGCCCCGGTGGTTGTCTCCCTTAACCAAGGAAAAGAGGTTTTTGGGGGAGGAAGAACACACACACACACACACACACACACATTAATAACCGTGGGAAGCAATGAAAGCTTTGTGTCTGCTGCCCGAGGTCAGCGGGCCAGGAGGTGTTGCGACTTCAAAGCCCCCATTGTGGCTCTTACTTTCAGACGCCGCTGCGGTGGGTTTGCTGGGAACACACAGGGGCTGCCAGCGGTGTTGATGGCATCAGATTGCGCCAACCAGGCAGATACCCGCAGAGCCCTGGTGTGAATGTAGTTTTCTATTTATTTTTTTATTTTTTAGATTCCCAGGGCCAGTTCATTATAGTTATTTATTTTTTGTTAAACTGGTGGAGTGTTGTGTTTGGGGGGGATTCCACCAGGCTCATCTCTTATGTACACACACACAGCATCAGACGTTTTATGACCTTGGCTCCAGCTGCTGACATGCGAGGCTACCTCATTACAAACCCCCCCCCCCCTTCTCTTCCTCCTTTGCTCTCCGTTTCCCTCACCGTCTCTCCAGCCAGAAAGGCCGTCTGGCCCAGTAACATTGCCTGCCCGGACCATGTGGATGTCCCAGAGTCCAAGCCGGCCGAGGTCAGCCCCCACCACTACGCCGGCCTCCATCCTGACGTGGCTCCAGCTGAGGGGTGGGCCCAAATCCAGCTACCGCAGACACTTCCACTTCCTTAAGCTTATTTTCATAGAAACCCTCCCCAACATCTCCGCCGTAACAGTATCCACTCACTGGCACAATGATCTCCTGGGCAGGGAAACGCTCCTGGCGGATATAGTGGGCTCACTCATTCATTCATGGCCAATTTTTTCCCTTTCTAGTAGGGAAGTAAATCCACTACTGCTTTTCACTCCCCCTTATGCTTTTTGTTCTATATTTACTTGATTATACTGTGACTGGTTTATGGGATGATGCTTGCACGACACATTGCAGCGGTCGAGTTATTGTTTGTGTTATTGCTGAGTAAAGCTGTTTCAAGAAAACCCACTAAAAAGGCTCCAATATAACTCGTAATATTTGAACTGGACTACATTTTCTCATCTTTTCCTGTCCTGTCGCTGGATCCTGAGCAATGTTCAGTGTCACTTGCATCATTACAGAGCTTGTTCTAGCTTGTTAGGTTGTGTGACTGTACAGTCAAACATGGGCAGTAGACGCACCATGACCATCAACCCCAAAAGCATGACTGAATGACAGACAATTATCTTTAAAGTGAAACCTTTTTCCATACAGTTTTGATGCCAGAATTGCCCGTTTATCCATCCACTGTTTCAGCTCATTTAAAACATTACACATTCTCTCGATGTGTCCTCCAGCCTCCAAGCCCAATGGACCAGGTAGGGAAGATGCGTGGCCAGCCATATGGAGGACCCAGCCCTTACTCCCAGCAGCAAGGGCCTCCCGCCACAGGGCCTGGACCTCAGCAGGGAGGCTCTTACCCAGGGCAGGGCTATGGCCCTCCAGGCCCTCAGAGGTATCCTATGGCTGTGCAGAGCCGAACACCTGGCGCTATGGGCAGTATGCAGTATGGACAACAGGTCAGTAAAATGATCCTCTATCGTTTATTTCGCTGTGTCGCAATTTCCACACTTTGAGGGGACGACACTTTGCACCACGGTGAAGTTAGTTTTACGTTGAATATTCGAAACTTCACCGCGGTCCGTTCTTCCACACTTGCCGTTGTTGCAGGGACGAAATTTGCATTAGGAATAAACAAACGTGGAGGAGAGTGAAGTTCACTCGTAACTGGATAATACTGAATAGGAGGAATCAGACCATGCAAGCTAAAACGAGGAGTTCATACCACCGCTTTGTTCTCTCATGTTTACTTTGCAGCAGCAAATAGCCTCAGCTTGCTAACCTACAACCTAGCTAATGTTAGTTAACTGTTGTTGTGCGCTCTATATCACGCTATTTGTCCTGGTGTTAGATTTCTCCTTACTTACACCACCTTTATGACGCAGAGAAAAATCATGAGTTCATAATATTTCATTTAATTTACAAAAAAGTGTTCTATATTGGGATATGAAATGACCAATATTGGGAGATACATTTTTTTGTCGTGTCGCACAACCCTACTACCACGTTGTTGCATGAGAAGTTCTTGTAGGTTTACTTCTGGGACATTTCTTAAAAACATTGGCTGCCAATATAACAGGAGCACCGTCTGTTAATTTCCTTATATTCAGTAGAATCAAGATTTAAGACAATGCATTTATAATGAGCAAGTACAAAGTGCATCATATGCCCAGGGTTTTGTCTGGGACCTGAGACATGTTGCCCATGGTTAGAAGATTGTGTCATGTTCAACTAGTCAATGTCAAACCCATCTGAACAATCCTCAACATGAGTGGAGAAATCACTGTCTCTTGTAATGTGCATTGAACTGATTAGAGACTACTGTTAAGGTTGGGAGGGCAGCATATTAAAAAACAGTGATCTGTATGTGTCCTGTCCACTTCAATGAGGAATATTGTCCAACATTGAGAGGGTGGCACTCCTTTTTAAAAAGAAGTTACAAAGCACCAGTAAATGATGGGCAGGGGCTTGCATCACCAGACATAAGCCACATCTCTGTTGAATTAAAGACCCCCTGCCTTAGGAGTGCACGTTTAACATGGCCAATTTGAGTATCTGTGGTACGGACCACAAGTTAATAAATTTGTTTTTTTTTACTTTCTTGCTAGTTGAGGCAGAAGAGAGTTTATTTGGTCTGTGACTTACTGTTACACGGCAGACAAAGTGACGTTATGGGGGGCAGACGCATCTGACGTCACACGTGGGGAAGTCTGCAGGAGTTCAAAACCAGTTATTTGTTGGTAGTGAGTAGTCATGATGCAGGTATGTTAGGGTATTATCAGCCCTGACAAAGGGGTGGGGTCAATACTTTAAAGAGGTGAAACTGAGGCACGTTATCCTTTTTAGCCTAGAGGTGGAGCTGATGGATGTAGCTGTACTTCAAGCAATAGTTGACATTTTGGGAAATACACTTATTCCTTTCTTGCCAAGAGTCAGATGAGAATAATGATACTACAGAAGCTGGAGCTAGGAGACAGTTACCTTTAGCGTAGCATTAAGACTGGAAACAGAGGGTACAGCTAACCTGGCTCTCTCCAAAGGTAGTGTTCCTGGCCAAGAAATAATTCCGCATATAACCTTCTATAAAACCCCACATTGTCGTTTTTACACAAGATATATTTTGTGACCTTTAGACCGTGCCAGGCTAACTTCTTCCTAGTTTTTGTGCTTAGCAAAGCTAACCAGCTGCTTTATGTAGTTTCAGATAGATATGAAAGAGAAGTATTGACCTTCCCATCTACATCTTGGCAAGAAAGCAAATAAATGTATTTCCAAATTGTCTAACTATTCATTAAGGTGTCTGTAGCAGAGAGACAGGAGAAGCACCACAGACACAGTGTTTATTGAAGTCCAGTAGCAAAAGGTCTGACAGATCCTGTAACGTGCTTCCAAATTAATGCAGGTAACTGACAGTTATCTTTCATGTTGCAAGTCAGAAAATGGTGCACGCCTTTCTATTTATGCTTTCGGGAATGATACCAAAGATTCTCACCCCTACCGGTCATAGATGATCTGACCAACAGAAGTTATCGGCGAGCACAACAAAACCAAAGTTCAGCCCCAAAATCTCCTAGAGGAACAGACCCAAAGAGAGGAATCCATCCACTTTCTGCTTTATTTTCATACTCAAATCAAAAGTTGGTGAAAATTCAAGTTTTGTGTATGGGGCACAGCGGGGAGCACTTTCTGACAGCGCTGTCCAATTGAAAACAGCAAACCTCCAGTTTGCCGTAGCTACTTACTCATAGCTAGGAAAAAGGCCCTTCGTGAACTCTCTCAGCCAGGCAGTGCGTCTTAACAGAGAAATGCATGCAGGGAATCCCGTAGAGTGAAGCCTTTTCTTCCACGTCTGCTGTCTGTGGTCTTCTGCCCATTGTGCGGTGTGATTATCTCATACAGGCCTGCCTGGTGCCTGACCATGGACTCGATAAGTGCCCTGCAGAGAAGAAAACGACTTCCCTCCCTTTGTCAAAGACGTCCAATACAGTCACTTCATGTTGTTTTAAATGTGTGGCAATTCTTTACTATCTCTTATTTTCTTTGAATTCTGGAGTAGCTGAAAACCCTCCCTAAACAACACGTGGCTTTCTTCTCTTCTTTTTTATTACTGTGTTCCCTCACAAGGTCAGGGTTGTCTCCTTCCTTGCTCCTTGAGGGTAATGAAACGAAAACGCTGTATTAAAAGGCTTTCCGTGCATGGGATCGGGTGGAATATGAAAAGCCTCATTTTGAGGTTCAAGGAGATGAAGTCAAAACTCAATTTTTATTTTCACGGCTGTAATTTAAAGCGATACACTGCTAAATTCCTACACTCAGATGTTTTTCCTTATGCGCTTTGACTGATCAGTTTATAGCGCGGAACACACTCCTCTCTCTTATAGTGAGAGAACAGTTGTCTTTCACTTTTAATCTGTGAGTAAGATGAAGAGATGCTCTGATTGCTCCGCTGAGAACGAATTGTAAAAAAATCAGAGGTGACTGTGGATATTTGGTTATTTTTATATATTTTTACAGCTTTAGAAAGGATCCTGTCAGCGCACAGACTGTATTCAGGTAGTGATTGATAATCCACAGAGGGACTCAGGATAGTAAACCTGCAGTAAAATCTTGGTTCAACTGAAGAAAGGTGTTTATGTTCAGAGGCAATTCAACTGTGCTGGGTGTTCTTCCCCTTTTAAAGGTGAATTATTGTTGATCCCGACCAATTTTTCTGTTTTCATGTCTAGATGTCTGCCTATGGGCAACAGGGGCCGGGTGGCTACGGCCAGCAGAGCCAGGGCTACTATGGTCAGCACGGCCCCGCCCCTCACCCTGGCCAACAGCAGCCTCCATATCCTGGCCAACCCCAGGGCAGTTCTGGGACTCCCTACCCCCAGCAGGGTCACCCTTCACAGCCTCCTGGCCAACACGGGCAGCCAGGACCCCCCTACCAACAAACCCAAGGTCCCCACGGCCCCTCTCCAGGTCAGCCTCCCTATAGCCAGCCCCCACAGTCTCAGCCTGGACAGCCATCCTACGTCCCTCCCCAGCAGCAACAGCAGCCTCAACAGCCGCAGGGACCAGGCCCCCAAAGTCAGCAGGGCCCTCAGGGCCAGCCTGGGTATCCACAACCCTCCGGACCTGGGCAGCCACCACAGCAGCAAACCCCGCCGCAGCAACCGCCGCAGCAGCAAGGACCCCCACAACAACAGCAGCAGCAACAACCAGGAGGTCCACCTCCTCAAGCCCAGCAACCTCCAAGTCATGGTCAGCAGGGTCAACCATCCCCTTACTCCCAGACACCCCCACTGCAACAGCAGCAACAGCAGCAACAGCAGCAGCAGCAGCAGCAGCAGCAACAGCAGCAGCAGCAGCAGCAGCAACAACAACAGCAACAGCAACAGCAACAACAACAACAACAACAGTCACCATATCAGAGGTTCCCACCTCCTCCACAGGTAGTAACGCCACACTTAACTCTGTTAGCACACTTTAGCTAAATGTGATGTGCCGTGTCGGACCCATCTGTGTTTCCATTACTGTTGCAGCAGGAGTTTCCCGAGCTGACGCAGGCTCTTTACGTTTGCTGTGCTATATCAGTGCTGTACAGATGCGGTCCATGCCTCCCTTACATTGTTAATGCCCTCCAAAACTCTCTTTAGCTGCTTCACAGTAAACACCTTCCAGTCCTTCCTTGTTTCATGTCCCTTCAGTCATATTTACCTTTGTCGTGTAATAGATAGTTAAAATGAAAAGCGTGTACTTAGTTTTCATAACGTAACTGTTACTCTAAACGGCTTAAACTGTGAAGCAGCTAAAGCAGGTTTTGAATAAACCTTTGACGTAAGCCGTCAAGGGTTAACTTGTTGCTTTAATAATCTATAATTATTTAAAGAGGCTCCTGTTTCTGAAATCAATAGTAAGAACAATAGGATTTTGGAACACACATCACAGAAACTCCTACATTACATGGGAGATGAAATGAAGATGAAGCCTCAAGTGAGCCACTCAGGCAAAGAGTTGTAAAGTAAGCGATGACTTTTCCTATCCTGTGGCGACATAGTCATGCCATACAGTACGTATTCACCACACAGTTGCTCATGGCAGGGCACGCTACATTTATCCAGCTCAGTGGGGGTGACTTATTTGTATTCATGTGTCAGTGGATGCATTACTGTGTATTACGTAGATCCAATAAGCAGTAACGAGATGCTTGATTTGGGAATTTGTTTTTACATGTGTGAAATCCATTGCATTATCTCCTTCTTGTCCCCATAATCAGGAACTGTCCCAGGATTCCTTTAGCTCCCAGTCCAGTGCTCCGCCTTCCAATCAGCCCATGGCTTCCAACAAGAGCAGTCAAGAAGACAGCATGCAGGGCCGGCCATCCAGTCTGCCGGTGAGCCCTCCGTCTCATCTTTTAATTTCTGACATTTACTAGTTGAAGCTGGGTTTCATTCACTGGCCTCCATGGGCACCAAGCACCTCCATAGTTTGCCCGTTTAATGTATATTTTATAACCCTTAGACACGAAAGGCCCCTATGAAAGCAGACACATTTACAGCTAGAAATTTCAGTTTTTAATCTTATGACCAGAGTCAGTCCAGTAGTATATAGTAATGTGGCACTGCAAGTAGCTTTAGAGCCATTTATTTGTCAAAATGATGATGCATGTGATAATATTACTGCTAACCTTTTTCTCAAGGAGTACATGTGCTCTTAAATGTTTTTGTTTAGAGCAAAACATGTTCAAGTAACACATACCTTTTTAAGGGCATATGCGAGTGAAATACTCACACTGTAGAGCCCTGTCTTTGACTGGAACTGATTTTGGACCAGATCTCATTCGGGTGTTTTCCTGATCTGCACCTAACTGGTGTGTGAAAGTCAAAATTCAACTACTGTGAAGGACCACTAAAGACGTAGTTAATAGTAATTGGGAATCTTTGGGAAACTCACAGTTTGATTAGATTCTCAAAACCAATTCCCAATTAAATAAATATACAGGTGTGCACTATTTTTAGGATTTTACTCCACTGAAATGTTAAATGAAGCATAACTGGCAGTGAAGCTAAATGGTCTCGATGACTAACAGAAAAAGTGGGTCAAAGTACTCCGTTTTTTAAATTTTTATTTAAAACACTTGAACGCGTTATTTACTGTCCAACATCACTGGCTAAACAATTAATTTCCCTCACCCCAAACAGTTAACATCGGCTGCTGTTAACTCTTTTATCCGTCCCCCTATTAAACACAGCTGGATTTAAAGCTCAGGAAAAAAGAAGAAATTTACCAGTTAATTTTCCAAAACTGTTGCCCTGTGACCAGCATCACCTGGCACCTGGTTCTATAATGCAGCAAACATCAGCCTACAGCAGTAAGAGATACCCCATAGATGTAGGCACGTAAACCAAAGTTTTCCAGTGTGACAGGAGCCCTCGGAGGGAGGAAGATCCAGCATCTCACAATAGTGAGATAGACATTAATGGCTGTGTAATGTGTAAGGCCACCAAAGAAAATTTACACTGCTATACAAGCTGTACACTCACTACTTTACACTGTGGCAAAGTGTCATTTCTTTAGTGTTGTCACCTGAAAAGATATAATCAAATATCTACAAAAAAGTGAGGGGTGCACTCACTTTTGTGAGATGCTGTACATAGAAATGTGTCGGATTTTTTGTTCCCACTGGGCAATCGATTGAATACCAAACACTTGAATTCAGCTGCGGCGACCTTTTCAGAGCCATGTGGTGGACATTGTCCGCTTTTTCAGAGAGAACTACTGTGGGTATTGCATGCTTTACTAGATTAGGGTCAATATTCAGTACTTTGGACTACTTATGCTGGTGGATTCCCAGATATTCCTCAGGTTTACTGCTTTCTGTTGCCATGCCTGCTGAATTACTGACATGTTAAGAGATGCTGCATAAAATTCCAACAAAACTTTCCCCAGCTGGCACATAGTGTTTGACCACTCCAAATATTAATGGCACGAATGACTGAAATTTGTGGATTATCTCATCTTTTAAATTTTAAATTTTAGGCCCCTTCACCAGTTCACCATTCTTACAGTACACAACAACAAGCTGATGCCAAGAGTGAGTAAAGGGCGTTCAAGTATTGCAGGTTTCTACTGACTGGTTAGGGGAAAAAAATTGTGGGAGAAAAAAAAAAAGACAATTTCCACCACAAAAAGGGTTGTTCAAAGTGAAGCAAATCTGGCGTCTGATATCCCTCTGGCTAAGATAAAGGTGAGAGGAACCCGCTTGCCCCCCCCCTGTTAAAGAGGTGTCTCGCTGTAACACGTTGCAGTTTCCATGGCAGTGTTTATAGGTCAGACTGCGGAGCTAACCTCATTCTGGGCCTCAGGGAAGGAGAGTGAGAAATGAGATCATTAATGAGAGAGAATGAAAGTGAGAGAGCGGAGTTGGCGGCGGCGAGGGGGGGGGGGGGGATTCGGGGAGTGCAAGCAAATAACTTCAAATAGTGTGAGTGATAGGTTGGAGTGGGAGATGCTGGGAGGGAGGGATGAGAGGCAGCGCTGTCTATGCCGGTAGGGGATGCCCTCAGGATGTGTTTCCCTCCTCTTTTATTTATTTCTCTTATTTATTTATACATCTCTCTGTGGGCTCAGCCATTGGCCAAGCAGGCCAGACTAGGGCTATTTTTATTTATTTCCCTCTGACTTCTCGGGGATTCCCTATCAGTGCTTTGTGATTGGCTGTGATAGCCATTAATCTGGTTGAACTGATGAACTGATTCGCTCCCTTCTTCTTTTCCTCTTCTTGCCTCTGCACCCCTGTGGAGAGCACATGACACTGTGTGCAGATTAGACCATGAGAGTCTAACCCTGACAGCCTGTGTCAAAACGGCTGAATTGACTTTTACAGGTGTTTTTTTTTTTGTTTGTTTTTTAGATAACCACACATTTTTCAACAATGGAATTTTGGAAAGGTTGTGTCTTTCTGGAACTGCCTGTGATGGCTGGTCTTTCTCCCTGTTCAGAAGAGCTATAGACACTTTTACATCAGACATGTCATAGTCAAGTTAATTTCTAGCATAACCCGCCCTTATGTGCCCGTAGTGAATCTGGAGGGCTTGGTTATAGATAACTTCACAACATAGACAGCAGCTTCACCAAGCTGTCCAAAATATAGACTGGGAGAGGAAAGAAACGGGTGTAGTGCCTAAATTTGTTTGGTGTGTCTTAGAGTCAGTGTGGACTGTTATTTGTTAAGATGACAGCAGGTCTGAGCCGTCATGGATTCCAAAAACTCTTGAAATGCTTTAAAAGATGTGTCCCCTTACTCTTGTTTACTTATTTTTGAGCATAAATCGATCCAAAGCTCTTGTATGGATTTTTTTTTTTTTTTGCTGGACAACAAAACACTATGGCATTTGTGAGGTTAGAAAAGGGGATTTTTTATTGAAAAAAATGTTATGCAATTCAAAGTAGAGTATAAAAAAAACACATTGCTACTAGTACTGAAACTCTGATATCATATATGCAGTGGGATTGAAGCATTTCATATGATTAGCAGTTTTTTAGCTCACTACAAAGCTCTTTGTTTCATGAGCAAACAAGTGCAACACAAAAAAACCTATTGTCTGTCCTCCTGTTAGGTATCATATTTTCCATATTACTTTATTTTTCTTTAATTGGCAGATTGATAAATACAACAGATGCAGGTTATTCCTGTGATTGATTCCGAATAAGAGATCAGTACTCATACGTATTTGTGCACCTTTACTTATAAAGGAAGTGTTGCATAGTTTAATCTTAAATGAACTGACTTGCATCATGTTAAGCAAATAGTGTGTTTTCCAAATTAAAATACACCTGACAGAATGTTGGGTAAAGATAACAGATCGGCAGGTTTCATTTGCTGGGGGAAAAATGTGTTTATTTTGTAAGAACCTGCGGTGATTTGTTTTAATCTGCCTCAGAACGTGTTTGAATCCATCGGTGGCTGAGGAGTAAGATCCTTTTAGCTACTTTAGTAGCTTTCGCAGAGAGTCAGGCAGACATCACCTCATCCAGAGCACAGATGGGTCTGTTTGAGCCAGGTGCTAAAAACCCAGCGTCTGTTAGGCCGCCGTTGAGGTGGGAATAAAGGAGTACAGGAGGCTCAGCGCCTGCTGGAAGGCGCAGGTAGGAAAGCAACAGTCAGCCTGTGAAAAGAGCTGTGGGTAAGAGGAGGAGGAGGGAGGGGAAAAACATGCAGCCAGAGTGGAACTAGCTTAGCAGGTCGAGCTGGTTCCTGGCTCCACACACATGCACAGTTTAACTGTTGAGTATTTACCACACTGTCAGTTCCCCGTAACTGTTGTCTTCATGGAAATGGCTTTACACTTTCACAGTGTAGTCAGGTAGCTGATAAAAAACTAAAGCAACTTATAGAGAGTACAGTACAATAAGCAGTGCAACTATTAGTCTGTCTGGTCTTAATGCTCCTGTGACGTAATAACAGTAATGTTATTTCTAGGAAAGCAAAAAGATAAGAGGAGGGAGAGAAAGAGGTACTTTTTTGTAATTTTCTGTATAAAACATGACCTATTATTGACTTAGTCTTTAATGAATAACCATAGTTGCTGATTAAAGGGGCAACTCCACCAGGTTTCCACATGAATCAGTTTACTCTTCATGCTGTGTACTGCACAGCTTGTGAAAGCAGTTCTGGAGGGAGTTTCAAAATGTTGAAAAGCTAAATCTGATGTCATAGTGTTGTCATCAGGATAATCTCAGTATGGGCTTGAGACATGAAATGTTGAGTGCAAAGTCTGTGTTAAAAAATGGGAGGTGTGGAGTTTAGTTTAAGATGTGTGCTTTTAGGACGGAGGGAAGGTCTAATGAAATTTGCTATATAGTTAGATTATGGGAAATGTCGGATCCCGTGTAGGTGGAGCTTGACTCATGGGTCATGTTTTGAAGAAATATTCTTCAAGGGAACTGGCCTCTTTATTTATGAAAGTGAATTATGTCTCTTGTGAAAGCTCCTTGCAGGAGCTAATACAAAAGCTCACCTCCTCCATCGTGTCTACAGCTGAAGTAAAGCAGGCCAGAGTCTTTGCTGTCACTGTCCGGCTTTCATACTCCCTGGAAGTGACACTTCCTCTCTATGTCAGCCCATGGGAATGGGAACAACTACCAGGACCACCACCTACATCCCTCCCTTCCTCCCTCCCACCATGCTCCCTTTTTTCCAAAACCACCTCCTTGTCCCCCTCCCAGGTCTTTTGTACACCCTTTCTCCACTGTGGGACTAATCCCACTCAGGGCCGCCCACTGGTTGTGATGCTCCTCTTTTCTGATGTGTCTGAATGTGCTCCAGACTTGAGAGGAAGGTCACATGTTGGTCACACACTCTCGCGCTTGAGTTTGTTTTTTTTTCTGTCCTCCATCCTCCTGGTCCTCATGCCTTTGCAAATAAGAGGCTTCATCTGGAGTGGTTTTATCTCAAAGGAAGGGCCTAGGGTTTACATTGTGTACTTTATTTGGGTCGGTGATAGTTGCTTGTTCATAATGGTTTAACAGAGTAGCTTCAGGTCCTTTTTTATTTAGCCCTAATTCACAACTTAAGTAAAATATGTGGTAAATAAGAGGCCCCTAACTGGAGTATTTCTAATGAGTAATGGTGAAAGGCATACATTCTTGCTTTTGTTTTGCTAATTCTTAACTGGAGGTCCTAGTTTGGTCCTCCTTCTACCAGTCTATCACTACATCACTGCATGAATTTCAGTCTCATCCAGTACATTTGCAAAGCCCAGGGACCACCCACATCATAACACGCCCCCCCCCCCCCCCCCCCCCCCCCCCCCCCCCTTAATGACCTTTAATGTTATGTGCCAAGCCTCCTGATCTGGAACTGAGGGATCTTCCAGTCTTGGTGCTGATCGACACTGAGCCCCCCCCCCCCCCTTTTCAATCCTCATTCCCTGCTCAGCCCAGCCCAGCTCTACTTTCCTCCTGCAGCTAAGCTTGTTTTTGCGACATAGCTCTGGAGCAATCAGCCTGACAAGGCCGGCCCACTTTTTTCCTCTCCTGCCCAGCCCAACCCCCTCCGTGCCTTTTTCAATATTACACTCTGTTTTTTGCTGCATTTTTCTCTTTCTTTCTGTTTTTATATATTTATATTTCACTCTCTCTGCCTCTCTCTCTCTCTCGTTCCTCTTTCTGTCTAAATTCTCGTTTTCTCTTTCCCTCGCCTGCGCTCTCCTCCTCCTCGCCTTCCTCGTTCTCTCTCTCTCTCCCCCCTCTCTCAGTAAATCAGCTTTCATAACGCTGTGCAGCGCAGCCTTGTTTTGCGAGGCTCTGACGCTGACAGTATTCAGAGTCCGGGGCCAGTTTCCTGTTGCTATTCTGGGGGCCTTGCTTCCTGTGTGGACATGTCTTATTCAGATTCCAGGGTGCCTCTCACTCACCCTCCCTCTCCGCTCGTCTGTTTCTCTCCTTGCTCCCCCTCTGTCTCACCCCTTTCTTTCCTCTATGTGATTTTTAATTAATGTACTTGAGAAAATTCAATCTGCTGACAAAGTGTGTTGTTTTGCATTTGCTTCAGTGAATTGTTTCTCAGCCTGCTAAAACCCAAGCCCTATTTTGCTCTTGTGAGCTTACACACACACACACACACACACCACACACACACACACACACACACACACAGAACACTCTCCCTTTTGCTCTCTCCGCTCACTCACACACACTCTCCCATGCCCCTCCCCTCTGCCTCCATTTCTGCTGGGCTGAGCTAGTTTTGCAGCACAAAGACTGTGGCTGACTGCAGCACTGTCTGTGCTCTGCTTTCTACTGCTCTCGCTGGAACAAGCTGCTGAGCGTGGATGGATGAAAACGGCCTCACAATGAAATTAACTCTCACTCTATGAAATAACCTCTATATTATTTTTTTCCCTGTCTCCCCAGTTAATTCACTGGTAGTGTCATTGCTTTGGTAGCGCCCTCTAGACACGCTGTATGTGTGTTTGTGTGTGTGACAGTAGAAGGGGAGGGGCGTTGCTGCTCTGGAGAGCAGGCAGACTGGCTGTAGGGGTCTGGAGCCTCCCCATCCACAGACCCCCCCCCACAACCTCAGCCCCTTCGCCCTCTGTATCTCAGCACCCCTTACCTCGGGCTGGGCAGCTGCCTGCCTCACTTGGGCATCTGTGTGCTGCCTAGGACTCCCTGCAACTATTGTGATCTCTACAAAAGGCCCCCCATGCACACACCATCTCCCCATTATTCACGGCAATCAGACCGCACCCCCCCACTCCCCATCTACTCGGTGTTAGCTACACACAGACTGCTGTGGTGTTTGTGTGCCTTGCACACCCCCTTTTTTGTTACCCCCACAGAGAAGCTCAATTAGGCAAATGTGAAGCATTAAAAAAAACAACTCACTACTTATTGATTAAGATTCATAGTTGGCCTTTATTTTCTTTTTTGAGTGCAAGTCAGCGTCACACAGGAATGTTGAAGCAGAACCGTATTGATCAATTCTTTTTATGCCTTAGCAGACTGTTTTTCTGAACAATGCTGGTGCGCTCTTTCATCTTGTACTTTTTTGTCCGTGTTGTTATTATCCTTCCCACGTGGCTGCTGGTGATAAAGTATCAGTGTAATGGAGATCTCTGGGGAGCTGGAGGTAGCTCATCTGTGGCGCTAGTAGACATTGTGTCTGTGGCACTGATACTCCAGACAAGATATCCAACCCCAGTAGGGTGCTCCCAGTATCTGAGCATTGTGTCACTGGCGTGTTCGCTGGCCACGCATGTCGTTTGCCTACATCTTGAAAAAATTAGATAACAGGACTCACACACGTTCATTTCATCTACTGAGCGTTTTTGAGCCATCTGCTCAACGGCTCATTTCTATATCACGGGATGCAATGGGAAATAGCAACTTGGTGCACCTATAGGTAGCTCTAACTGTATATAGAGAGTTTCTCTTCAGCCTGTGCTGTATGTGAAACCCTGTAATGGCTGCTGCTGCTGTATGAGGCAGGGGCCTGCCTTGCTTCTCCTCCTTTCTCCAGTTCTTCCCTCATAGTGGGATGGGAGTGCCCCCTTATGGTTGAGCTCAGCCCTGCAAACCTCCAGCTGGGGCTAGAGCTTCCTCTCTCCAAGCCTTTGGTGGACTTCCCGGAAGCTCCTCGTGGCTCTGCACGGCCCCTGGATGCAGTTGGAACCCTCTGGGCAGGTGGCTGAGGCGTCGGGAGCACCCGTCTGCCCGTCTTGTTCAGCGCCTGAACATTTTCTGCTGTCCTCCCACGGTACTGAAGCATGGAGTCACTACAGGTGGTTTCAAAAGAGTAGAAGCCTAAATTTTGTTTTGTCGGAGAGCCTACGGTCTATCTGTCATCTGTGCGTGCAGATAGAAGCGCTGTGACTGAGGTCTGGAGATAATATGCTACTGGGCTCAGTGAAGTCAAGTCGGCACGTTCAGAGGCTGAGCTGGGAGAAGGAGAAGAGAAACCCCTTCAGGAGATGTGCAGAGAAAATTTCATTTGATCTTAACGCTTAAAAGGGAAGAGATGACTTTTCCCATGACCCCGTTTGGATCTTAAAAGCCCACTTCGCCATGAATAAGCGGTAAATGCGCAGCGCTGGAGTATTCTCACTGACGAGGTCGTCAGCATGTAAACATAAACATCAGGGAAAGACGTTCAAGGTTTTGCTGTTCTGTGTTTGTCCACTTCGTGTGGGTGTGTGTGTGTGTGTGTCTCCCAGGCCGCCTCGACCCGGAGGCTGAGTGTGTAATTAAAGCGGGGGTGGGGGTGGGGTGGGGGAGCGCACAGCTTTGGTGCGTCTGCGTTTCCTGTAACAATGACGGGCTGCTTCTTTTGTAGTAGCTGACTGCACTGTGACCCTGCCAGGCACGCAGGGAGGCCGCAGAGAGAGAGAGAGAGAGAGACAGGGGGATGGCGGCAACATGGGGGAGGGACTGTGTCGGCTCTAATGTGTCAACCACGTGGATCGCAGTAACCATGGCAGCCCTTGAGATGCAGCCATTTTTCCCCTCCCTCTTTTATCTCCCCAACCTCCCTCCCCTCCTTACTCTCTCTTCCTCAGCTATCACCTCTCCACAGAGGGGTATGTGAGCGTGTGTGCGAGCTAATCTGGAGAGAGTGAGATTTTTTTCTCCCCCACCACCCTCCACCCTTATACGTTGCGTTTAGCATCTGGAGGCCTGAGAACAAGGACGCCTGCCAGCCCAGGCGGTTGAGAAATCCTGAGGTCTGAGAATGACGGAGAAGAGTGGGTCAGGGAGAGTGTGTGACTGAGGGATGAACTCTGCCCCCCCACACCACACCACATCTCCCTCCTTACCCCCACCACTAGATCTAGTTACACTGGCCAGGGTGACACAATCCAGATACGTTTCATTATCTCAGGGCAGCCACGCTACCCTTCTTATCCCACATTCTGTTTTCCACAACCTACAAAAAAAAGAAGAAGAAAGAAATGGGCTGGTTTGGCAGACTAATGGCTCAGGTCGGGCTTGATTGATTCAGTGAAGTAATCTGCAAATGGAATACATTAGGACGGCGGAGAGGAGAGCAGAGCAGATGACTCAGACAGCACAGGCACACTCAGAAGAGCAGTGGAGAATATGGGAATAATGGGAATACTAAAGACTTTCTGCCATTTTCCACATTCATGAACAATAATTGCATTATGAGAAAATGTTTTTCAGGAATATTTATTGGATTTTTAACACAACACTGTTTTAAATCTGTCTCTCTTGCCTCCCTTCAACCCTCAGACATCATGAGCACTGTTCTGCAGTTCTCAGCTCTGAAGTTCCATGTTAGGCAGTGCTGGGAAAAAACACAAAATGGCTGCCATAGAAAGGAGCTTGGAGCTCCACAGAAAGAGCTGCAGCTCTCTCGTTCTCTCCACAACACAGCTCACACATCGTCCCCTCTTCCTGTTGTCGCGTTGGAAAACGGTTGTGCCCTTGTATATCCTCATGTTATCTCCTGCTATAATTGTCATATAGATAAATGCCGCTGTAACCTTCCTCCGAGCTCATAAACCCCCACATTCAAACTTAGCCGCCCCACTCCTCCTCATGCCTGATCCACGTCCTCTTCATCATTTGCCTTCTAATGATGAGCGTGCTGAATAGCCGAGCCAAAGCAGCATCAGTATCACCAACCTCCCCACCCCCTCCCCCACCCCTTCCTCTTCTCTCCTCTCGCTGTCCGGCTTGTGCAGTCAGCAGAACAGGCTGGTGCTGTGCAGTATTGAGCCTGGAAAATCAATGACTGCAGAGTGGGAGTAGGTAGGAGCTTGTGTGTGTGTGTGTGTGTGTGTGTGTGCCATGCTTCTGCCCATCCAGGCTGAGGGACCAGAGCTGTCAGTTGTCAGATATTTACAGGATGTTAAAGAGCTCGCCCTCTATGCTGCGTACACGCTGGTATGGCAGGTGGACTGTATATGAGAATGTTTTTGGAGATTTGCATTAGATTTTTATTTTTGTTGATTTGATTTTGTCATAAGTTCTTGTTGTACAACTGTCTACACTTTGTCGTGCCAATGACGCCAGTGTTTTTCTGATACCAAATCCTATTAACTGTCCATTTAACAAAATAATGTTAAACAGTAACTTAAGACTAAATCTACTTTTTTTTAGTTAATAATATACTATTTTACTATGTCAGTATTTTATCTTGTCAATTGATTTTGGTTCCCGTGGGTGGCGTTCACACCAATAGCTCTTTTTGCAGAGAAATTCTGTCTTTCACACCAAAGAAAATCCAAGCAAGATTGTCACAGACTCCAATCAGGGGGCAAACCCCCCTGTCAGACCTATAGTAACCAGGACTGAGGCTCAATTGCATTTTATTGAATCTGAATCCACTTGTCTAATCTAAATCATTTTAACCCTCTATTGAATCATTTCAGGTAGTTTGTTTGTTGGGGTATGCTGATAGATCTGTTTTTATTTCACTCAGTATAATACCTCAGCCACCAAACCCAAGATGTAGGGCTTTCACCACATTTTTGTCACTGCTCTGTGACATTCATTAACCCTGTCTTGACTCATTCTTTCCTTTTGCTAGGACAACGCTATTTGCTTCTCACTGGGGGGCTGTGCTGCGGCTGCAGAGGTAAAAACAACACAGTGGAAATGATAATAATTCTACTCCATCATTCAACGGTTGCCAAAATTCAGATGTTTAAGTCAGAAACTGTCTCGTCAAAGGATAACAAATGTGAGGAAGTATTCAATGGCAGTTTTTGGCACTTGATGGGTTTTGATACTTGACAGCTGACCTTAGTGCCAAAAACGTAAAGAGGTTTAATACTCAGTCATATTCAACAATGTATTAGGTAATGGTGGCAAGACTGAAGACTTCCACTTCTCCAATGTTGCTCATTTTTGTTAGATTTTTACTCAACTGATCCTCATTCTGCTTAAACGACCCCAGGAGTAGGCTAACCCGAATCCCTCTTTTAAAGGCCATTGTTTTTTTAACAGGATAGATCTGGCCTTGGTAATACTTTTTCAGTCCCTCTTTCTGTCTTTTCACTGAAGTGTGTATGTCAGCCGTCCACAGTGACCTCCTGCCGAGACGTGACTCCCCAGGAATCGACCCCTTGACCTTTTTGCCCCGTGGTCTGGGTCACGAAGGAGTTGGTGTGGGAGGGTTTTCGTGGCCGGGAAACGGCTCTGTGTGGGGATCTCTGAAGCTTTGAGCGTGGCAGCTGCTGAGGTGGTCATCGTGGTGGCTGGCCCAGGGCCTTCAGACCGAGCCCAGTGTCAGATGACCGGTCTTGTGATATCTGAGTGGAGGTGGGGTGGTGCAGGCTGGGAAGAGGGGGAATGTAGGTCAGCTGACGATGCTGGCTGCTGGAAAAAGGATCTCACCATGGTTGTTTAAGCAAGGAATGTCATGCTGTTTGATTTGTGCTCTCTGCTCTAGAGCATTAAGATCTCCCTGCTCCACGCAGTGTGGCTGTGCCTTGTTCTGACCTGCTTTTACGTTTGTGAACGTTAATTGGTTGTCGGCCAGTGTGAAACACTTTGGAGTGTGGTTTTCATACATAAAGCCCTCCTGCTGCTTTTTGCATGGTTGTGTAGCTGCCATGTCTCCTGTGCAGGTCGGAAAGGCCTGGGTTTGTGCAGTCGCCGAAGTGAGAAAAAGAGAGGAAGAGATGGAGGGAGGGCAGAGGGAACAGGGTGGGGGTAGACTGGAGGGGGGAGGGAGGGAGGGTGGATTCTGAATCAGCGTTCTCCTCCTGTCACTCCCTCTGGGGTTCCTCCATCAGGTCACATCCCAAAAATAGCAACGGGCGCTGTTTCAAGTGCAAAACCGCCGGCTTCGGGGCTGCAGCCAGCCTGCGAGTGTGAGATTTCTATGGGAATAGTTGGCCACCTTCCAATGAGTGCTTTTTTTCCCTCCTCCTCCTCCCTCCCATTTTTTCCCTCCTCCGATGTGACTGGCAGATGAGCTTGCATTTCTGAGCAAGCACATGGGCTCCACGTGAGTGGCCAGTGTGTAAACATTCACCTTCCCACAAACATAATCACCGCCGGCTGCCTTCCTACCTTCTTGCCTGCCTGGCTGTCTTTGTGTCACAGCCAGCGAGGCTCAATAACAACACCACATGGCACCAGAGCCCGTGCCCAGCACCAATTATTTCAGCTGTTTCCCGGGATGACTTGCTTAAAATGCCCCCCACACACATAGACACACACACACACATATACATACATACATACATACATACACACAAGCTTTATCTTTGCAAGCCACACAGAGTTTTCCTTGCCAAGATGGATCATTATCAACATTATAGGAGTGATGATGTTCAAGAAGTCATTGTGATTGCATGTGTGCTTGCGCCATAATAGGGCCGGCAGTCTCATGAGAGAATAACAGACACAACCCTGGTGAAGGCAAAGATTGCGGTAACGCAACAGTGGCCATTTGGATTTCCATTCACTTGATTTGGTTTCATTTGACTTTGACATGACTGAAATAAAATGCTCTCACCCTTCTCATTCAAGAATGTGCAGGACAAAACCTGGATATGAATCACATTTTTCAGTTCTTTTCTCCAGCCTTTTTATATTTTAAAACCAAACTGGGCTTTATTTACATCCCTGCTTACACACACAGACTGATTTGCCTTGATATCATTTATCGTTTTTTGTTTGATGGTTTTTGTCTTGGAAATTTTGATTCTTACAAACCAATCCCATCCAAACCGTCTCATTTCAAAGTCTCCAGGTGTGATTCCCAGGCCCTTTGCATGTCCTCCCCCCTCTCCTTTCCAGTTATTGCTATGTTAAGAAAGCAGAAATGCCCAAAAAATCAACTTAAAAAGAAATGGTGCATAGAATAAAATTTGCCGTGTTTGAAGAGAATGAATTAGGTGTTAAAAAGGTACTTGGTAATATTGACAGCTTCCAGCTCCGTCTTTACAGTTACAGGCAGTTGTCTAATCTGTTCTTCTGAATGAACAATAGATTGGACATTGGAACTTGAACTAAGTCTGTGTCTGTGTGTGTTTTGCAAAGTATGTTGCTGTTTTATCATGCATTTTAACGGTCAAAGTAAATTTTATTTTATTTCATTCCACCTTAAAAAAAATCTTATCAAATAACGTCACTTCCATTTCCACTGAGAGAAACCCAAAGCATGTTAAAAGGTGAGACTAACTTAATTTCCCTGTATAATCCCATCATTAACCTATGTTGCTCCTCTTGTTTCAGGATCTGTCGGGCTCCATCGACGACCTGCCCACCGGTGCAGAGGGGGCCCTGAGCCCCGGCGTCAGTACCTCAGGGGTGTCCAGCAGTCAGGGTGAGCAGAGCAATCCTGCCCAGTCACCCTTCTCTCCGCACACTTCGCCCCACCTGCCAGGGATACGTGGGCCCTCGCCATCACCTGTGGGTTCCCCCGCAAGCGTCACCCCCTCCCGCACAGGTCCTCTGTCCCCTGCTGCTGTGCCAGGTAAAGACAGAATACTAAGAAGACTTAGATAAGATATCTACATTTTTAAATGACGGTCTTGTTTTTGCTCAGGATTTCACAGCAGCATCAGAATTACAGTATGGAACACTTCTGGACTTATTTGGTTATTTATAGTATTATAACTTTTTTTTGTATGTATAGTACTGGAGATTTTGGCATCTTCAATGTCAGCTTCATTTCAATATTTATTTATTTTTGAAATGGAAGGCCTTAAATTTAAGTTATTAATTTTAACAGGGACCGACCCAGTTTGCATAGATAAACTGAAAGCAGCAATCCAGTGTGTGTATCATTGTGTTTTTAGCCGTTACTAATTCGCAACACCCTTCCCTAGAAGGGCTTTTAAAGAAATAAAATAGTAAAATAGTGAGAGAAAAAAGACAATGGGAGAGAAAAAGAAGATAAAAGGAAGTAAAATGAGTATATCAACATACAATAAAACACATGTAACAGAGACTACAGGAGACTAGACGTGAGTACAAGTGTGTTGCTAAACCAACCAGGACTTGACATTTCTCTTAAAGGTGTGCAGTTTGTAGCAAGTTCCAAGACTTTGCTCCTTTCACAGAAAACGTGCATTGAAGCGGTCTTTGAAATCTCAAACCATGCTTTCGGAATGAAATATAACTCACATGGACAGTCTTATATCCATGTAGCAGGCACCCAGAAGGCTGATGCATTGTTACTGGAAAAACAACCAAGATCAAACACAAATGTATTACTGAAATTATTCAGTGTAATGAGATGAAACATAGCCTTAAAAGAAAAATTAAATGACCAAGAATATAGCAAAGGGCCTCTGAAAGAGAACAAATGCAGATTTATTTACAGGACTGTCCCAAACATAAGCGACGTGCAGTATGAAACTGAATGCAGTGATAATAGTTTACCTGCCAAAGGCTGAACATAAAAAGGATCCCTGCTAAAAATACCTAACCAGGAAAAATAATTTGAATACATTTTTCATAGACTGAGCTGGATGCTGTGTGAGACATCCAGCAAACAAGCAGGAGTCTGATTTAGAGTTTTTATTCAGCACTTGCTCGCTCACAAATGCAACAGATCACATTTGTGACAAGTGACATGCCAGATGGGAACATTTTCTCCTAACGTGATGCTAGTAAACCATCCAGACACCAGAGAAACAGAAGTTACGATGCCGCCGACAACTTATTGTGTGGAGAGCAGTTTAATAGGCAGATACCAGGATAGTCTTTCTTTGTTTTTATTTAATTTTTTTGTTTTGGATTTGATTGGTTTATGTTAATTTTATGGATAATATTTCATCGTTTGGATGGACTGTAGGTAACCACAGCAGTCAGATTTCTTAAGTCCTTTTCGAGTTCCTGAGCCCTTGTGTTGTTGCTGCCCTTCAGGTAATCAGATGCCTCCCCGGCCGCCCAGCGTCCAGTCGGACAGCATCATGCACTCTTCCATGAACCAGTCAGCCATGGGCCAGGACAGGGGTGAGTGTTGAGACATGCCTCAAGTGGCTTTTGGTTCAAATTGTGAGGTGTATTTAAAATAAAAGCCCCATACTCCTCCTCAGCTCAGCAGCCAAAAGTGAATGTGAGTCTGGACCTCAGCAGCTTTTAGGTGTGATTGTTTGCATTTGTATGCCTTCCTTCCTCCTGAACACTCCTCCAGGCTGTGTCTTTTAAATAAGTATGTGCTTGTAGTCTACTTGCCTGGTCAAATGAGGGTAACAGCAGCCAGACACATTGTACTACTACTGTGTGTCTGTGAGGAGGTAAAGAGCTAGGTTCTTCACACAGGGCCATAACGTGTTATGTAACCATGTGTTGAAGCACATGCAGAGTTTTTATGAATGAAGAATCGCGCGTCTGATGATGTTCCCTCCCAATCCTCTCCAGTGTACATGCGTAACCCTCAGATGCCTCCATACGGGTCCCCTGGACAACCTGGCTCCGCCTTATCTCCACGCCAGTCTTCGGGAGGCCAGATGCATAGTGGAATGGGACCTTATCCCCAGAACAACTCCATGGGAAACTACGGGCCTCAGGGGACCCAGTATGGTCCACAAGGTGAGGCCTCAGGGTAGAAGTGTAGGCGGTGTTGCTTTAACAGGCCCTCTACACTGTTTAACGAAATAGTAGAGGAGAGAAGAGGAAGCTCCGTCATATCACGCAGGTGTTTTTTTTCATACCCCAAAAATAATGTGAATGAGTTTACATTTGTCGTCCTGCAACCACCACAGTTTTGTAGATAGCCCTGATTTTCACAAACGCTTTGAAGTTTCTTCTTACTTCATATATCATATATGAAATTATATCACTTCACTTTGAAGTCTCAGATGGTTTCTGTGGGCTTTGAAGAAGTTCGCTGCTATGAGTCATAGCAGCGAACAGCAGCGGCCAGATAAAGCCCGCTTCATCAGGCTGCTTGTCAGAACAAGCAGCATAGAGGTAAATTAAGAACCGCGGCTGCTGAAACTCTTTATCTCGTCAGGGAGAGATGAGAATAAGTCCTGCCACACATTTCCCTGTTTTAGACCAAAACATGGTTTATAAACAGATGATTGCTGGTACTAGGCAAAAAAACAACATTTCTGTCCGTCTGTGACATCTCCAGGTTACCCCAGGCAGCCCGGCTATACAGGGATGCCAAATGCCAACTACCCCAGTGGCCCCGGCATGGGCGGCTCCATGAACCCCATGCCTGGTCAGGGCACCGGGGCTCAGTATGGAAGCATCCCACCTGGCAGAATAGGCCCGGGGCAGATGGGTGCTCGACCCTATGGTCCTGGGATGGGCTCAAACATGGCCGGCATGCCTCCTCAGGTGGCGTCCGGGATGTGCCCCCCTCCAGGCATGAACAGGAAGGATGGCGGCCCCTCCATGCACCACGGACCAACAAACTCAATACACAACAGGTGGGTGCTTACAGCTACTGGCTACATCAGTGTGTCAGGGAGCAGTTGCCTGTCCAGGGTCAGTATGACGCACTCTATTCAGACTCTCCAGCCTGAATGTTTAGCTGTGTGTGTGTGTGTGTGTGTGTGTGTGTGTGTGTGTGTGTGTCCTTGATTATATGTGCTGGTTTTGTGACCATGAAAAATGATTGGCTCTTCCCACGTGCAAGCCGGTCTGTTGTGTGTTTTGGTGCCTGAGTGTGCTGCAGAGTAGATGGCAGCAGACCAAACACTTGACTGTGAGAGAAAAGGAAAAAGTGGAGCGAATGAGAGAGCAGGAGATGGTCTCTGACATCGGTGAATCACATCTCTCCCCAGCGAGCGTGCCAGCTCAGCCTACAGAGAGGCCCTCGTGGGCTTGGCAATTGCTAGAATCATATGACGTAAATTGATATTTCCTACAGAATAAGCTGAAGCCAGTAAACACAAGACAAGGAATAGCATAGATGTTACAGAATGAAACAGAAAGTCATGGAAAGCATGCCAGACCCTCAGATACTTATTTCTGGGTGTTTCATTGTGACAATAATGCACTTTTATCAGCTTGTTGTGTCTCATTTTTCCCAAGTGTCTAAACAAGCGTTCTCTACTCTAGGCCACCTGGGTACCCGAACATGTCCCAGGGCATGATGGGAGCAGGCCCTCCATATGGCCCAGGCATGAATAGCATGCACGGTATGATGAACCAGGGAGGGCCAGGGCCAGGGCCATATCCAATGGGAGCAAATATGCCCAACAACACCCCGGGTGAGTAACTGCAGCCCATGTTCAAGTGGTTGTTGTACCAATGTGGGCGATAAGACTGGTAACCTTTTATATTTCACCCTCCTCTTATTACCGTTCAACACAGGAATGGCTCCAAGTTCGGAGTTTGGCATGGACAAAATGACCCCTGCCCCGAAAATGAACAACAAAGTGGAAGGGACTCCCAAGCCAGAATCCAAAAAGGTAGAAGTTCAAAATCCACATGCTGAAATTCTCATTGCACATTAGAGCCTTTTTGTTTTCTCATCCCATGATTTCCTCCCATCGTCTATCCTGTAGAAGTCGAGCTCTTCCACCATCACCAACGAGAAGATCACTCGTCTGTACGAGCTTGGCCCAGAGCCAGAGAGGAAGATGTGGGTGGATCGATTCCTAGCCTTTGCCGAGGAGAAGGCCATGGGCATGAACAACCTGCCGGCAGTGGGACGCAAGCCTCTCGATCTCTTCAGACTCTATGTGTCCGTCAAAGAGATCGGCGGCCTCACCCAGGTACGCCTGGATTCCACCTTTTGATCACAGATGAAAACATCACAGTAATTCTTATGAGGCTGTTGTGTGCAGCTTTCTGAGCCGCCTCCTTCCTTTGTCGCCCACCAGGTGAACAAGAACAAGAAGTGGAGGGAGCTGGCCACCAACCTGAACGTGGGCACGTCGAGCAGCGCGGCCAGTTCGCTCAAGAAACAGTACATCCAGTGTCTGTACGCCTTTGAGTGCAAGATTGAGCGCGGCGAGGACCCGCCCCCGGACTTCTTCAACACAGACACCAAAAAGAACCAGCCCAAGATCCAGCCTCCCAGCCCAGGTGAGCGCCGTCATCCTCCTCCACCTCATCACCATTTCCCTGTCTGCATTAAATCACAATCGTGTCCAGTGAATGAAAGCCTATTTCCTTTTTCCCTTTCTCCCTCGGGTGCAGTGTGGTTTCCATGCAATTCATCACATCCTCCTTGCCCTATTTGCCTCACATCATCTGCCCTATAAACTAGTGTATTTTATTGTATCCTATTAATTGCAGTGTTAAAAGCCAATCTCAGAACATCGTTTGTCATCTCCTGTATGCGGCTGCCATCCTCCATAAATCACCGCTATTTTGGCAGATATTGGAGGAGTTGTAAATGGCGGCGGTGTAGCTGTAAGTCATAGAAGTGCACCACATCCTCTGGACAGTTCCACGAACACATCTCTTGGGGGAATACTCCCTGGCATTTGCACAGGACATGACGAAAGACTTGTCCTTTCAGAATCCACCCGTTGGTTTTTGTGCGAACAGACACAGCATGCCAAATCTTTCAATGAACTCTGAATGTTGGGTAAAAGTCAGCGTGTAAACTGGCAGTCAATCAGAGGTTAAGGGGGGCGGTATGAGGGGGGGGTGGGGGGCGGTCCTTGGGACCATGTGTCGCCTGGAAGCTGTTTGTTTTGGAGGGACTCAGGTTTTAACTGCCAGGAGCAACCACACCAGGAGCGACCACGTGTTGCTTCAGTCTGGCGGAGACCCAGGCTGTCAGACACGGGGCACTGAGTCAGCGCCGGGGTGTTGTTACAGGAGGCATCAGGGTGCTTGTCAGCTGGCATCAGCCCTCTAGTTAGTACGGAGGAAGAGCTGGGACGGGGGGGTGGCTGCGTGGGGCAGGAGGTGATTTGGTGATAGCAATGTCACGTCAGTGGCGTGTCCTCGCTGCCTGGTGCCTGGCCCAGGGCTACAGAGGCGCAAGGCAACACTCCCTGGAGATTAGTACTGAGCCAGAAATGATGAATGGGGAGAAGCGGCTTGGATGTGTGTGTATGTGTGTGCGTAAAAGTCACGCTATTCTCTCTCTCTCTCTCACTCTCTGACACACTGTTTTTGCCATTCTATTTTTTTTCCATCCTCATGAGATCCCCCCCCCCCCTTTCCTCCCTTCATCTTTAGTAGAGGGAAATCCCTGCCCAGAGGGGGGAGGGGGAGGGGGAGCCTGTTAATGTGTGTGTGTGTGTGTGTGTGTGTGTGTGTGTGTGAGCGCTAGAGAGGCGATAGGATGATGTGAGAAAATGTGAATAAATGTGACCTGCAAGTGACCCCGGTGTTCTGTGTGTGTGTGTGCCAGTTTAATGAATGGGAACCTGTGAGTCATCAGACTGCCGTGCTAATAGTGAGAAGTCCTGAGCTGAAGTTAAGGATGAACGCTACTATGTCTCTCACACACACACAACACGAACAGTCATGCACACAATCACACAACGTGCCGTCCCCTGTCTCTACAGGTCAGGCAGTAATCTGTCAAGAGTCCGGGTTTAGATCATTGTTTCCTGGTGACTCCAAGAGCCCCGGTGGTGGCTGAGGAAGGGGGTGGGGGGGTGGGGGGGGGTTGGCATGCTGTGATGAGCTGGAAGATTTTTCGCTGGCTGCGCACTCAAAAGCCAGTCAGCTTGACACAAACTGGTGTTCCTCTGTGCGGTGCTCTGGAATTTCTTAATGGGATTTAGGATTGCCAAAAGCCAGCGTGTGTTCCCCAGCAGTGCTCAGCCTATCCACAAGACTATCCCGCCTCACTATCAGCTATCAGCTCTGGCTTTCCTTACTGGATTGAAGAGAGGAGGGAGGAGAGGGGATGTGCTTTGAATTCTCTAGGATCGTTCAATTTTACTAACCGGAGGACTTTATCGTCTTTGCCCAGTACTCAGCATGTATACGCTTGTTTTGCAGCTGGCTCCGGATCCCTGCAAGGACCCCAGACCCCTCAGTCCACCAGTAGTTCGATGGCAGAGGGGGGAGACCCGAAGCCCCCGACCCCAGCCTCCACCCCGCACACGCAAATGCCTCCGATGCCTGGCGTCAGGTATGAGCTAGAAGCCTCAACATCTTGTTTCTGTGACGTCAACAATATCAGGAGGCATCACAATAAAATGAAACGGATCCCTGTTAAAATAAATGAATACAAATTGCATCATTGCAGCCCGAAATAGAAAACACCAAGCGGAAAAATATGCTGTAAGTTATGTAATGGTAGGTCATGTTAGGATATACACACAACCAGCTTGTTAATAAGTGTTAAAGAGAAACAATTGTTAAAAATGTGATTTGGAAAATTGTATAAAAACGTATAGTTAAATAAACACCTAAGAATAAATGCAGTAGCAGCAGGCGCAGCACATGGTCCACACACTGCTTAATGTCTTAAAAGCTACAGATGGAAAACACAATTTCTATGATTATCTCATTTCTTGAACTTGCACTTGCAACTTCTTCTTGGGTGCCAAGCAATAGTTAGTAGGGGCAAGACTCTAAAACCTTCAAAACAAGAAATTAACAAGAATTTTGAAACAAAGCATGAATGATCCCCCTGTATTTCACTAACAAGCCTCCTGCCCTCCTACAGGAGTAGCGTTAATCTCCAGGACCCGTTTGCTGACGGCGGAGACCCGGCGTTTTCCAGAAGGAATGCCATGACTCCCAACTCACAGGGCTACCAGCCTGGGATGGGGGGCCCAGAGATGATGGGTCGAATGGGGCCCTACGAGTCTAACAAGGACCCCTTTGGTGGCATGAGGAAAGGTGAGAGACGGCCGAACCAGCGGATCAGAATGCCGTAGGAGTTCCGTTAGAGCTGAAACCAACAATAATCTGTCTTTTTCTTTTTAAGCTGGAGAGCAGTTCATGCAACCAGGTCCCAACAGTGGGATGGGAGAACAGTATAACAGGGGCCCACCAGGCCCTATGGGCAACATGCAGATGGGCCAGAGGCAACAGTACCCTTACGGATATGACCGAAGGTAAACATACTGCATTGTTCTCCAAGCGGTCAGCATGGTTGTATAATTATAATGACTGTATATCTGTAGAACATAAATAAAAGGGTTGCAGAGTGCTTGACAAGATTGGCCTGTTGCCGCGCTCATGACGTCAAACAGCATCACCTGGTGGAGCCACACAGTGTAGACCAGAGGGCCAAACATATCAGTGATTTTGAAGTTTTTTGATGTGCTATACTAGGGAAAAAAACATTTGAAGGGCTCCAACTGTTCTGTTTTTGTTGTGTTAACCATCGTGAGGTCAGTCAGATTTGGTTAGGTCAGAGCAATGGAATATGAAATCATCCATCTCTGCTCACTACTCACTCAGGTGTGCATAAACTACTGGTTATGAACTAACTTACTAAAATACTAAAATCCGAAATTATCAGTTATCTTATCAGTATTGGCCATGAGAAGCAGGTAATCATCATTTATCATATCGGCTTTTAAAAAAAATCCATATTGTTCATACCTAATATGAAGTTAAGTCAGATCAGCTGCTGAGTGATGTTTGTTGGGTTTACAGACAGGAGCCAGGCATGGGTCCTGACGGCAGTATGGGACCAGGGGCTCCTCAGCCCAACATGATGCCTTCTGGAGCCGACACAGGGATGTACTCGCCCAGCCGCCCTCCTCCACAGCAACGGTTAGTACCATGCACTGCTAACACTGGTCTTCATTAAAGGACAAAGATGGTGATTTCAAGGCAGTTTGCCAGTGTACTCTTTTGAAAAGAATGCATCCGCGTTGGAGTTTCATACTACAACTGGCACTTACTGTAAAGACGAAATGTGAAATTTAATGGTGTGAACTTTTGTTATTGTTTTCAGGCATGACTCCTACACCAATCAGTTCCCTGGCCAAGGAGCTCCCCCTGGTGGCCCGTACCCAAATCAGCAGCCGGGAATGTATCCACAGCAGCAACCGGTAAGAACATTTTGTTCAGCATTTGCAGTGCTGTTATTGCAACTTGATTCCTCTTTTTTAAACATTTCCCTAATTAAAAATATTTTTTTACCATACATGTATTAAAGGTAAATGTTCCTATAACCTATTGAACAGATCTAAGCATTAATTCTTGTTAATATTGTTGCATAAAGATACTAAGTGTAATGCTGAATGTTGTCCTCTGACAGAACTATAAGCGTCCTGTAGAGGGAGGGTATGGGCCTCCAGCCAAGCGCCATGAGGGAGAAATGTACAACGTCCCCTACAGTGGTCAGCAGCAGCCAGGACCCCAGTCCTCGGGGCCCCAAGGGCAACAGGACATGTATAACCAGTATAATGCATACCCTGGAGGGGATCGCAGACCACCAGGCCCACAGAACCAGTTCCCCTTCCCTTTCGGCCGGGAGCGAGGACCGGCATCTGCAGGCCCCAACTCCCAGTCTCCAATGCCTCCCCAGATGATGGCAACCCCCATGCCTTCAGGTCCCGATGGCCCCCAGGGTCCAATGTGGCAGGGCCGCAATGAGATGGGCTACCCCAACTATCCCAACCGACAGGGACCTCCTGTACCAGGCCAGGGCCCCGGCTACCACGGCATGAACCGCTCCGAGGAGATGATGCCGTCAGACCAACGCATGAACCACGAGGGTCAGTGGCCCGGCCACGTCAACCAGCGGCAGCCGCCGTTTGGCCCCGGTGGTTCTGGACCCCCCATGACCAGACCCCTGCCATCCACCTACCAGACTTCCCAGAACCACATTCCTCAGGTGTCGAGCCCAGCACCCATGCCCCGGCCAATGGAAAGCAGGACGTCACCCAGCAAGTCCCCCTACATTCATCCGGGCATTAAGGTGCAGAAAGCCGGACCCCCAGTACCCGCCTCCCATATTGGCCAGGCCCCTGTGCAGCAACCCATGATCAGGAGAGATGTGGCCTTCCCTCCTGGTTCTGTGGAGTCCTCCCAACCCCACCTAAAGCCCCGCAGGCGGCTCACCATGAAAGACATTGGTACAGAAGTTTTATTTCACACCTCACTCAGTATTGAAACGCACTGAACAAATTACAATTAATGACTCGAAGGTGTAGTTTTACAGAAGTCATAAAATGTTACTGACTTAAAAGCTGCATAGTAAGAGCAGTGTTGGACCATTTCTTTAAATGAATGGACCCAGTACTAATCACCACCAAATGTCTGATGAATGCCCACCTGCCTGCCAATTTGAAATAGTTTAACAGATAAACGCTGCTTATTTTGAACACCTGTGATTGCTGATCATGACCGAGTTGGCTCGTATTCACTCTGTTTTGGTCTTTTTACAGGCACTCCTGAGGCTTGGAGAGTGATGATGTCACTAAAGTCAGGCTTACTAGCTGAAAGCACTTGGGCCCTGGACACCATAAACATTTTACTTTATGATGACAATAGCATTTCTACTTTTAACTTGTGCCAGGTAAGTTTCACAAGCCCGCGTCTTTTATCTTGTCACACCGTGTGTAGAGGATTGTTTTGGTGACTTTGTTCTCTGGTCTCTCAGCTGCCTGGATTCCTGGAGCTGGTGGTGGAGTACTTCAGACGCTGCCTCATCGAGATCTTTGGCATCTTAAAGGAGTATGAAGTCGGAGACCCCGGCCAGCGCACACTCATAGACCCCAACGCAGCTGAGGACTCAGATGACGAAATTCCCATGCCTGAGGGCGAGGACATGGACATCGAAGAAGAGGACGAAGAGGACGAGGAGGTAGAGGAAACGAAGGCCAACACCGACATCTCCTCACTGGTCCAGGTGAAGCAGGAGGAGGAGAGCTCACAGAAACACAAGTCTTCAGAGGACGAGGACGAGGAGAAGGAAAGGGAGTCTTCTATCAAGGAACCCAATACCTCTACCTCAGGGTCCTCCCAGGACCCCAACCTCCACTCGGAAAAGCCCAAGCAGGCTAGCAAGTTTGATAAACTCCCCATCAAGGTGGTGCGGAAGAAGAATCCCTTCCTGGTGAACAACTCGTCCAAGCTCGGGCAGCGGCAGAGCTTCGATAGCGGCTTAATACACTGGAGCATTGGTGGTGGTGACACCACCGAACACATCCAGACCCACTTTGAGAGCCAGATGGACCTTCTCAAGCAGAGGAAACGCACACCAACAGCCACTGAGAGCCGCAAGAAGGTCCAGGTGACCGAGGTGGTGACGGAAAACCCTGAGAAATCCAAGTCCAACGGGGAAGACAAGCCTCGGCCGCAGCAACCCCAGTCTTCTGAACCTCAGAAGTCTCCTCTTCTTCCCATTGGTGCACCAGTCACTGCCACCATCGATGATGTACTATCTGCCCGCCCGGGGTCGGTCACAGAGGAAGTGGTTCGTGGAGGCGCCGAAGAGCAGAAGGAGAACGGCAAGTACCTGTTCAGCATCAACCCTGACCTCCAGAGCCGACGCAACATCAAAATCCTGGAGGACGAGCCTCACAGCAAGGACGAAACGCCGCTCAGCACGCTGTCAGACTGGCAGGACTCACTAGCCCGGCGTTGCATCTGCATTTCCAACATAGTGCGCAGCCTCTCCTTCGTTCCGGGGAACGACCTGGAGATGTCGAAACACCCAGGCCTCCTGCTGCTGTTGGGCCGCCTGGTGCTGCTCCACCACAGGCACCCCGAGCGTAAACAGGCACCGGTCACCTACGAGAAGGAGGAGGAGGAGGATGAAGGCGTGAGCTGCGAGAGAGATGAGTGGTGGTGGGACTGCCTCGAGGTGTTAAGGGAAAACTGCCTGGTCACTCTGGCGAACATCTCAGGCCAGCTGGACCTTTCTATCTACCCAGAGAGTATATGCCTGCCTCTGCTGGATGGCCTGCTCCACTGGGCTGTCTGCCCCTCAGCGGAGGCCCTGGACCCCTTCCCTACACTGGGGCCCCACGGCTCACTTTCCCCCCAGAGACTGGTCCTCGAGACCCTCAGCAAGCTCAGCATCCAGGACAACAACGTCGACCTCATCCTGGCAACGCCGCCGTTCAGCCGCTTAGAGAAGCTGTACGGCTCCCTGGTGCGCCTGGTCGGTGAACGCAAGGTGGCCGTTTGCCGGGAAATGGCGGTCGTCCTGTTGGCTAACTTGGCCCAGGGTGACAGCCTAGCGGCGCGGGCTATTGCTGTGCAGAAAGGCAGCGTGGGTAACCTGCTGGGCTTCCTGGAGGACAGCCTAGCTGCCACACAGTACCAGCAGAGCCAGAGCTCTCTGCTACAAATGCAGGGTGCACCTCAGTTTGAGCCCACCAGCGTGGACATGATGCGGCGGGCAGCCCGAGCCCTGCACGCCCTGGCGAAGGTGGAGGAAAACCACTCGGAGTTCACGTTGTACGAGTCGCGGCTACTTGACATCTCAGTGTCCCCACTTATGAACTCTCTGGTGTCCCAGGTGATCTGTGACGTACTGTTTCTGATTGGCCAGTCATGACAGCCGTGGGGAGGTTTCAGCTCTGCCTCTTTCCGTTCCCAGTCACCCCCCCCTCCTCCCCTTTTTTTGTATGTGCGTGTGTCTGTTGCGTGTGAGTGAAAAGAGCAAAACTGACTGTCCTATTTTGTTTTTTTTTTATTTATGCAAAATCACCTCGGATTCCACTGTCTTTCTCCCCCTGCTTCTCACTAAAGGAAGGAATATCATGAAGTAGCTGTGGATTTTAAGCGTCTGAAATGGAAAGATACTGACAACGAAGAGCAGATTGGGACCCCGGCATAGGACAGAGTGCGCTGCCCTGCGGAAAAGGACTTGTTTTTTAATGAAAAGAAAAATCTCCAGAAAAAAAAAGAAGAAACTGTAACCAAAGTTGCTGTCTCGTTTACAGTGAGTTTGGGGGATACATGTGCTCGCTTCCTCCCTCGAGGGGTCGGCAGGGGGAAGAGGGCACGGACTAAACAATATTATGGTTCATGTTTGGAGGCTACATAGACTCACGGACTGTGGTGTGGTATAATTGCTGTAACTTTGGATGCTATATACTCAGCCCCACAGGAACCACATTATTGGCTGTGAACAGACATCTGTCATGGGAGGCCTGTGCAGTAGATTGTAGGACTTTTTTCTGTACTGTACACCTTAAAAACTGTAAACATACTGTAATAATACTGTTTCACACTGAGATACGCTGGCTTGGCAGCAAACTGTAGTTTTTAAAAACAGTTTTAGTTAATGTCGAGAGAGAAAACGGCTTTCCCCCCAAAGTATGGTGAACCTACAACACCCCGACCTCTTCTCTTTGTCCCTTGATTGTATGACTTGACCCTTATATTAAAAAGTCACCTCTTTAGGACTGGTCCTCAACTCTAGATGCAGTCCGAGCTGCAGTGTATATATGATGTTGTACATTACACTTCTCTCTCTTTCTCAACTTCTGTTGCTCTTCACCATTTTTAATCTTTGACGCCAAGTCCCCCCCCCCTCCCCCTCCTGCATCAAGTAAGCAATGTGATTACTTGACACCCACCCTCTCCGTTACTTAGGCGCCTCAACCCTGCTCGTATCGCGCTCCTGGGGGTGTTTAGCTGCTGTCCAACGCCACCCCCAACAAACACAACTTCAAGTTTCAGTTTGTCTCCGGTCCGGGTGTAGAGAATATAACATAAATCATGTCTGCGGTTCCATTTGAGCTCCTCCATAAATGACAAACTAGACCTTGATGAAGAAACCATTTTAATTATTTTTTTTCCAGTGATGCGGATTCTGCATATTTGTATTTCAGATGATGTAGCTAAAAACTTGATGTAAATTCCTCTTTTTTCCTTTTTTTGGCTTAATGAATATCATTTATTCAGTATGAAATCTTTATACTATATGTTCCACGTGTTAAGAATAAATGTACATTAAATCTTCGTAAGACGTTTGCAGTGGATTTATTACTCCTTCCTCGATATGTCTGAAGTAGTATACAGTGTGTTTGGCTGATGGTTTTGATATTTACACATGGATGCAGAGACGCAACACACAGCCATGTGGGGGATCCTGCCTATCCAATGCACAGCCATGTTTTCTATCCGTGCATTGATTGACATCTTACCCTGCTGTTGCATGGCTGTCCTTGCTGATATATATATATTTGATTCATACAGATATCCTAGTAGTTCTCATTTACTAAGGGCGAACACTCCACCCCTACAATATTGTCTCTGAATATCATTTGTGATATTTTGACAGAAGCTGCATTCAAAGCAGCCAGTGGAAAAAAACCTGATGTGCTTATAATGAGCCCAGGTTAATTTGGGAGGCACAAAATTACAACTCACTCCAGTAGATGACATAATACTGTTTTGAAATATTTCCATTTTAGTCCTCAGTGGTGAGACAAAATAGCATCTGTAAAAACAAGACACAGTCTGCATGGGCTAAATCTGGCACCAACTAAATTATTTTAAAAAGACTACAACCACTTCTTGATGTGGTTTTACTTAGTTAGGCTTTTTTTTATTCAGGAAGTCTCACTGAGATCAAGATCTCTTTTGCAAAAGAGACATGAAAACGAAGTAAAGGCTTCACTTCCATTTTCACAACATTTTCACCTTGACGTGGTTAAATGCACAAAGGCAGGTGGATCTCCTGAAATAAACCAGAGGTGCACTGAGAAGATTCTCAGTCTGTTCTTGAACTCTGATAATATCCAAATTAGAAATATACATTTATAGAGCACATTTTTCACAAGGAAAATGCAGTTTTAAGAGCTTTACATTAAGAGAAGGCTGAAAATTAGACGAGCAGAAATTGGAAATAAAATAATAAAAAAACCTACTATTTCACATATCTAGTCCAACAAGACCAATGCTAACATAATATACATACATAATAGCAGGGGCGGGGCAAGTTTAGCAGGGCCAGCTGTGGCTCTAGAGTTAGAGCGGGTTGTCCACTAATCAGAAGGTTGGCGGTCTAACCCTCCAGTCTGCTTGTCAAAGTGTCTTTGGGCAAGATACTGAACCCCAAATTGCTCCCGATATCTGTGTGTGTGAATTTATTAGTTTCTGCTTCTGATGAGCAGTTGAGGCACCTTGCACACTAGCCCCTGCCATCAGTGTGTGAATGGGCTGAATGTAACATGTGGTGTAAAGTACAGTCTGTTTACCATAATGTTAACCATTTTTCGAAGAAGAAGTTTTATTTATATAGCGCCTTACCAGAGCTCAAGGTCGCTTTACATGGTACATTTACACACTAACACACAACTTACAATCACATAGGATACATATAGTCACATTTAAACGAAATACATGTTAAATAGATGTGCTTTTAACTGTGTCTTGAATGTAGCCACAGATGAAATATTTCGAAGTGAAAGGGGCAGTGAATTCCATAATTTTGGAGCCTTAACACTAAATGACCTTCCACCCACTGTAGACAACTGGAAACGAGGGATGGACAATAAACCAAGTTCAGTTGATCTGAGAGGCCGTGCAGGGCGGTAGGTGGTAGAAAAAATCAGACAAATATCGGGGTGCAAGACCATTTAATGCCTTTAAATGTTAGAAGCAATACCTTAAAGTGGATTTGTGATGCCACGGGTAGCCAGCGAAGGTCATGAAGCACCGGAGTAATGTGAGCAGAACGCCTGGTGGAGGTGAGAACTCTTGCTGCTGAGTTTTGAACGTACTGTAATCTTGCAATAAGTTTTTTGGGAAGACCAAGAAATAATGCATTGCAATAATCCAGACGTGATGTGATTAATGTATGGATTAAGATTTCAGCGTCAGCTAAAGTGAGAGAAGATCTTAGACGAGCAATATTCCGAAGATGAAAGAAAGAGTTTTTGACATGAGAAGAAATATGAGAGCCAAAAGATAGAGTTGAGTCGAATAAGACACCGAGGTTACGAGTCCGTGATGAAGGCTTAATATTGGAAACCATCAATATAGAAGAACTGGTCCATCCTTTTGACTGAGGCAGCAGAGCCGATTACTAATATCTCAGTTTTATTATCATTTAATTTGAGGAAGTTAAGGGACATCCAATGCTTGATGTCCCTGATACATGCAGTGAGTGAGTCAGGCAGGGATGGCCTGTCGGAGCTGGTGATGAAATAAATTTGGATGTCATCAGCATAGCAATGGAATTGAAATCCATGCCTGCGTATGATGTTACCAAGTGGGTGTATATAGATGATGAACAATAGTGGACCAAGAACTGAACCTTGAGGAACACCCTGTGTAAGTGAAATAGTGGCAGAATTATGACCTTGTATGCTGATATACTTTCTGTCGCTGATATAGGATATAAGCCAGGAAAGAGCGGAACCAGTGATGCCGATATCAGAAAGCCGAGAAATAAGTAGTTCATGGCAGACTGTGTCAAAAGCAACGCTTAGATCAAGGAGCATCAAGATGTTTATTATTTAACCCTGAATCCATGGACAAAAGAATGTCGTTAACCACACGCAGAAGAGCAGTTTCAGTGCTACGAAAACCTGACTGAAAAGGTTCAAAAAGACCATTTATATCCAAATAAGATCGCAATTGCGAAGCAACAGCCTTTTCAAGGATTTTGCTTAAAAATGTTAAATTGGATATTGGTCTGTAATTGTCCATGTTTAGATGATCAAGGCCAGGTTTTTTAAGAATGGGGGTCACCGCAGCTGTTTTTGATTCTGCTGGGACAATGGCAGAAGCTAAACTACAGTTTATCATATGCATTATGAATGGTGCAACCTCGAGGACACACATCTTAAGCAAAATAGTAGGTGTAGGATCGAGCCGGCAGGATGTAGAATTTGACTTCACAATTAGATCACTTATAGCAACAGGAGTAGTCAGAGTAAAAGTAGAGAGAGAGTTTGATGAGTGAGCTGGACCAGATAACATTAAGTTTGAGTCACTTGTATGAGTGTTTTTGGTGATGGAATAAGTGATTCACATCAATTTGTCTGAAAATAATTTAGAGAAGCTATTTACAAGCTCCTCAGAGCCTGACATAACATGTTGTGGTGGATTTGTGAGTTTGTTAACCATAGCAAAGGGCTGTACGGTAGTTGAGCAGATGTTCTTTAAGAGCCAAAGAGTGCACAATGAGTCCAGTTTGCCTGTATAGTCTTTCTAGGCGGCGACCCTCAGTTTTCATCATTCGAAGTTCAGGAGTGAACCAGGGTGAGGTACGTGTAGATGGAACCAGTCTAGTTTTAACAGGAGCATGCATCTCAAGTGTTTGAGACAGAGCATTATTGTAGATACAGCAGATTTCTGATGGACAGTTAGACAGTAGACATTCTGATAAAGTAGAAGCCCTTATCGAAGCAGAGAAAGAAGTTGAATTAACAGAATTGATTTTACGATCAGCAAGTCAGCATTTTCTTCTGAGGAGATATAGATATTGGAAAACTACAGCTGAAGTTTATGAGTTTGTGATCTGAAAATGTAAAAATCAGAGCCATTAACGGCCCGTTTTTACCATCTGAGTTTAGTGTGTCAGCATGTGTTTGCTAATTAGCACTAAACACAAAGTACAGCTAAGCCTCTGACCTGACCTGGCACACGTTGGGGTTTTTACAATTCAGCCTAAGGGGGACATGGATGTCTTTACTAAATTTCATGGAAAATCCATCCAGACATGTCAGACTGGACCAAAGTGGGGAACAACCGGCTGACGTGGTTATTCTCACTACAGGCACTCAAAAGACACATTCTTAGCCATTTGTAATTGGCCTCTGATAGGCACAAATTTTTATTGGATATTGTTTCTGTACAAGGGTCGAAGTAGTCAGAACAAGAGAGTGACTAACTAGACCAAAAAGGTAGAGAAACAAATGTAAGAGGCGACAAAGATATATGGACTTGGCTCTGAAAATTCTTAATCTGTAGTGTCTCCATCTTGCAGCTGCTACCTGCCACATCTGTCCGGCACTCCGGCTCCATACTAAGCTACAGGTGCCAGGAAAACAACCTCGAGGTTCTGTGCATTATATTTAAGTCATGCTAGCGCCTTAAGCTCGCTGAGGCCTGAAGACATCTGTCATGGATATTTAGAAGAGCCATGACAAACAATTATAGCCGCCAGTGGTAAACGCACACTGCCAGAGATTCTCCACGTCTCTAAAGAGATTCCTGAGCTGTTATAATTGCATCAACAAAAAGCGCCTAACAAATCTTTCAGAGCCACCCCGCCACCATCCCTCCATCCCCTCTCATGTAGATTTGCTCCCAACATACTGAAGTGCTGACAGCACTGATTACAGAGCATGTAAGGGATTCAGTGGAACATCAATATCCATATCCTCAAATATTGATTTCAGCATAAGATGCAGTCAGTGATTGCTAAGATTTGCCTTGATAGGTAGTAAAATGAGTCTTGCATCACAGAGCATTGTATTTAAAGCAGGAAAGGGCCATAGCTCTATATAGAATAGACTATTACATCACACTTATGAGGATTTGAACTTAACCTATGCACTGTTATTATGATTTGTTATTAACATACATTTAGTCTTTAATGTGTGGCCAACATACAATCTGTGTTCATCTTGTTCTTCAGCTGGCTCCTCTTTCTTCTCTGAAGGCAGGGCACCCTCATCTGGTCAGAACGGCAAAGTACAGCGTGTCCCTGCATCAGAACAATATCAATTAACTGATTGTATGTGCGGTGGTTAGCACTGTCGCCTCACAGCAAGAAGGTCGTGGGTTCAAATCCCGGTTGCCCTGGCCTTTCTGTGTGGAGTTTGCATGTTCTCTCCGGGTGCTCCGGCTTCCTCCCACAGTCCAAAGAGGTTAATTGGTGACTCTAAATTGTCCTTAGGTGTGAGCGTGAGTGGTTGTTTGTCTATGTGTGGCCCTGTGATGGACTGGCGACCTGTCCAGGGTGTACCCCGCCTTTCAGCCCCCCCGCGACCCTGTATCACTGTGTGCCAAGAGGTCTGATGAATCTGCTTCCTTTGACTCAGTGTTTCACATCAGGTAGTGTATCTACAGTATTATGTGTTCACTTTGGTTGCAGGTATTTTTTCATTTTTATGTCGCAGCTGTAAATATTTTGAATGTGAGCTAGTGAGGTATAAGTACATGTGGCAAGAGCTGCCGCCATATCACATGGGCTCAACTTAATTTTAAAAAGATTATTCCAGTGATTATTATTGCATTTCCATGAAGTTTTATTAGAACACTTCCTGGCTGGTTAAACGCCCAGTGAAAGTGGTGAAACGCGGGCTCTGTGCGAAAAAAATCTAGGCTGCAGTCAGATAGTCAAAAAAATGATGTCTTTTCCTAACACGTTTCCTTGAACTCTATGGAAAACATCATGAGGTCAAGGAAAGATGTGAAGGAATATTCATAAGGACTTAGGAAAAGAGAATCGGACTGCAGTTACTCTAGGCTTTACAATGTCTATAACACATGAAAGATAAGTACATCGACAAACTCAGTGTTTTTAAAAAGTAAGGTTTCCTGTCCAACACAGAATCACACCTCTTAAGAAACAATGTTATATAGGTTACATTTAATCATCAGTTACATATAATGTGGAACACATATGTAACTGTCAAACGTTTGGGGAAAAAAAGATGGCGACTGGGCCATTTCTCACAAAATTAGGAGCAGAAGGCGCAGGTGTAAACAAACCAGGGTCTTTTCCCCTTTGTGGACAGCTGAGTTTGCTCGTTTTAAATGTATTGACAGCTGTTGTCTGAGCGCCGTGTCCTTTTAAGTTAAACGTTCATCACATTTGTGAACTCATTATCAGATACTATTCATTAAAACGCATGTTGTTATGAGCCGGAGTGAAGGAGGAGCTAAATGGACCAGCAGTTGTCTGACTTTTCGTTGGATAAAGAACTAGAATTGTTGAAGTGAAATGTCTTTCGAATGAAAAGTGGTGCTTTAGGTGTTCGTCGTGCAACTGTGTGTGTGACCGCATGAACGGCGTGCGTAATTACGCATGCGGTTTTGCGCACATCAAACTTGTTGGCTATGTCAATACTTTACACAGCCTATTGTCAACTATTGGGGTGATGGTGAGACATCATCTTGCAAACACACAGTTCACACAGAATAATCTCTTCTAAACCACCCAAGGTCCTCAGAAGAGTCTGTTCACACTTTCTATCATCTCCTTCCAGTCATTGTAATATGATGTGATGTGACAGAATTGATTTGGCAAAATTTGACTGTGGTGAATTCAGCTAAAACAGATATCTTTTTAGATGTGGAACTTAGTAGAGACCTCTTTTTCTATTCATTTCTGTCCTCCTCATATAGCCTACAGTATAATTGTATGATATCAGTATATTTACACCCCACACAAAACAGATGACATATGATCTACCTGTTTATTCATTGCATGTCACTTATTAATAAGATTACTCACTCTTTATTTACTGAGGTGAAAGTCACTTCATGAGACACAGGTACAAAAATCATTAACAACAGTCTCATAAGTAATTGTGTGATTCCTTCTTTCTTTGTTTGATTCCATTACTCAGAAGGCTGTAACTAGCAGAGGTATGCTCATAATTAATAACACCATTAACAAAACTGTCTTATTTAATCTTTCAAAGAAGATTTATTCCTTATTCTGTTGTACTTTGATGCTTCTTCACAGAGGTGGAGGAGGCTGCAGCAGATACGGTATGGATATAGCTCATGACAACATTAACACACGTCTCCTGCAAATCTCATTTTCACTTTTAGTTAATCATTCACTCTGGTGTATTTTTATGTTCCCCCAGCTTTTGCCACTGGCTGACTCCAAATACCTTGAGAGGTGAAAGAGGAGCTGAGTGTCTTCCCGCCAGTCCACGATCGCTCCACCACCAACACCCCTGCAGTGCCTCCCTGTGGTAATACGTGGTAACTGTTGGGGATCTTGGAGCAGCCCACTGGAGAGAAGAGACTGCACGTTTCCACAGTACATCCTGGGTTTCCATGACGACGAAGAAGAAACGCTCACACCCGACCAGATGAGAAGGTCGACAAAAGAAAGGATACGATGGAGAGCATGTGGCATTCCACGAGACAAGTAAGCAAGCCTTTTATTAAGACTGCAAACGTAGTCAGTGACAAGTCTGTGGTAAGTTAACGTTACATACTGAATGTTGATATTTGATAACATCATGTTCATGAGTTGGTTGTTTTATGTCAGGGCAGAACTCCTGCATCTCCTGAGGCACCCGGAGGTGGATGTCAACCACCAGACTGAAGGAATTCGATCCCCAAAACCCTCCACCCCCACCTCACCTCCCCCAGCAGTCAAGAGTACGAGGAGGGCAACCTATAGAGCAGAGCTGCTTCAGCCGACTAAGTAAGTTTGACCAGTTATTCTCACATTAGGGTTCAGGGACCCCCAGGGGTCCTTGAGAGGGTTCCAGGGGATCCCCAGCAAAACGGGAAATAATATATTTTCACTATAATTCCATCCATGAGTAACACAATGACAGAATGTCGGACTATTTTGGTCGTGGGTTTCATACACATTCTGTAATTTAATAAAAATCTAAAAGCCTAAATCGTATCAGATTGGTGATCCTGGAACAAAGTCTTGTCAAATGGGGGTCCATGAGTTTGTTAGAAGTCACCAAATAGAAAGTTGTGATAAACCAGTTAACATTACATACTGTACATAGATGATATTTATGAAATCATAAACATCTTATTAGTTCTATATCATACATATTAAGTTCTTGTTTTTAGTTTCAGTGCAGGACTCTTCCTGAGGGAATGACAGTCGAGAAGAAGCTCCAGCACCACAGCAGTATACTGAACACACTGACCAAACCATCAGCAGAAGTTTCCACGCTGTGATTTGAATTATTTGGTAAACATACATTAAACAAGTAACCTAGTAATGTCAAGATAATGCTGTATTACTGATCGTATTTACTTTGTCCATTTCATCCATCCAGTACCATTTTTATCCAAGTATTTAAGCTACAGTTGTGTCCATGTACTTTGGGGCTGTGCAGTACCTTCCTATTTATTTACAACTTTGATTCAATAAAACAGACTATGTAGCATGATCCAGTATTCTCCGAGATCCCTTACCCTCAGATTTTGGTCCCCCCCCCATCAGTCCCATGTTGGAGCAGCTCCTACATGTTTAACAGCTCTGAAATCAAATCAGGGGTTTAACAAAATTTCAGTGTGAAGACTCGAAGTGCCACAGGACAGGTCGCACTGAGGGCTTTGTTCAGTGAAACGCGTCACTTTCCCCTCAACACAGCCCAGATCACTTGTGTTTGAGGCACATCTTCCAAGTAAAATGCCTTTTGAGGGATAGTCCGAGCAAAGTTGAAATATTCTTCTGGTGCAAGAGATTACTTTGACCACAAATGAGAAGTCAATCATTTGTTTCTACCTCCTACATGGAGGTGTATTCTGTTGCTCATGTGCTTTCAGAGAGATAAATATGTACCTTGGCACATCCTTTTCATTTTAAATGTGGACAAAGTAACTAGAGTAATCATGGTAGCAAGCGCTTCTGATGGGAACTGATTTAATCTGAACACATCAGTTGACAGGTGGTTTTCTTCCAAGAAAAAAAAAAAGCTGGTTTTAAGACAGCATCCTTTGCCTGTCCCCCCCTCCTAGAGGCTTACATTCAGTGAACTGTTTAAGTTGTTAAATGTTGAGTTCTCATTTTAATTTCAATGCATCCAGTGAAATCACCTTTGATAGTCCGATTTCCCAGAAGATTCTGTTCCAGAGCGGCAAGTTGTTAAGTCCTTGCATTTGCAAAGGATTACATTGACAGGGCATTTTGACACAGTCTGGTTTGCAAGAACCATTTTTTGCAATGCGTCTTTTACACACTAGATGGCACCAAGACTACACAAATGTGCACACATGCTTTGGCACTAGTACTGCACTACTAGTGAGGTGAATTCAAGACACAAACCAAGATTTAAATTAATAACTTTATTTCAAAACATTAATAGGTTGGCCAAGGACCTGCTGCACCTATTGGAAGAACAAGACATATTATAGAAAAAGTGTATACAGACACACACACACACCAGGCTTAAGCAAATGGACCAGAAAGTATTAGATACTCACCGGCTAGAGTCCAAGATGGCCTTATCCTCAGCAATTTGCTTGGGACATGTGGCTCGGGAGACGCCGGCCGCCATGACCGAGCTGTGTAGGTCTGCTGTGGCTTCTGGACACCCTCTTCCTCCTGGTCAGGTTTCTTCAGCCGCCTGATTGCGTAGCCCCCGAAGCACTGAGGGATGTTGAGGGTTTTGGTTGGGACAAACCGCTGAAAGGCAGGGAGGTTACGAGCTCCCTGGGCAGAGTTCCTGCTGTTCCAAGAGGCTTGGAGAGAGCCTGTACTGCTGGTAATCTGCTCACTGGAGGCGTAGCTGGGTTTGTAGCTCAACCTTTGACTTGTGGGCATCTCTAGACTGCCTGGTCGGACGCTGCCTATGCTAGACACTGGAAAGAGCTGGCTATAGGCCATGTTGGACGTAGAAGTAGACTTGGAGCTTCCTTGGGCGTGTCCCCTATTCACAGTAAACAGTCTGCTCTGGTATGGTTTTGCAGCTTCAGTCTGGCTTGGGTCACTTCTAGTTCTCTCATTTTGAGAAGGTGAGAAACAGGAGGGTTTAGATAAATCAGGGCGACGACGTGAAGAGACTCTTCTAGCAGGGGCACTGCCTGATGTCGGCAGCCGTACAGAATGCGTCTGTGGAGCAAGAGCACCTGCGCTAAATAGGCTAGAAGACCCTGTCGCAATATTGTACACTGGTGATTTAGCTGAAGCACTGCGAGCTTTCTGTGCTGCAGACTGGTGGGAGGCCATTGTGAAAGGGTAGCTTTTGCTAGACCTCTGAGCAGATGCAGAGCTACGGTGCTGTTTGCTAGCACGAGGTGTACCATGCTGAACTGGCCAAGTTCTCTTCTTGCTGTTATCAAGAACGTTATCCTGGTTCCGATTGTACTGACTTACAAAACCCCCACTAGCAACAGGAGTGGCGAGGCCAGGTAACTGCCATGTTGGCACTTTCACCCGATTCAGCTTTCTCGTTCGCCAGTTAGGTTTTGACCCTGCTCTGCGCTCCGGAACAACTGACGCATAGCCACCTTGAGCTGACTGTGAGAGAGCTTGAGGGTAGCCACTACTAAAGAGTCCCCGGCTATAACCCCTGCTAACGGCAGTGTTTGTGTTGAGGCTACTGCTCTGGGCTGAGCCTTGAGAAACATAGGCCTGTCTGAGTTGATTCTGGGGATAATTGCCACCAGGTCTTCCTGGTCCAACATCCTGTTGTGAGATGCCAACATATCTGTTGCCGTTTTGACTCTGGGAGCTCTGAGCTGTAAGAGAAACAGTAGGCTATAAAACCACAGCAAGTAAATCACAGCACTAGATTACAGGGATGCATGGGTTTTGCTCACCTTCTGTAGCCCATAAACAGCAAACATGATCTATGAAGCAAATCAGCAAGATCCTGCACAGAAAACACCACAGCAGGGTCAGAAAACATGGGACAGCTAACAGAAACTCAAAATATAGAAAAGCTGCAACAAAAAGGAAAAACATACCCCAAATGAACTCCACAAGCCATTTCTGTTTGCCAGAGGATCAGTAGCCCTGAAACTATGTGTGTGCAGTAGAGAGGTCGCATTTATTGCAACCTGCATCCAATCACTGCCTAATGAACTAATTGTCTACAGGTGCTTGCAGTTGTGGTTTCCGGGTGATTTGGCCATGTTCAGGCTGCCAGCCCAAATCCGTTTCTTTGGCATGATTGATTTTAGGAAGTCTGGACAGCGAAAACACACACACAAATTCAAATTAGCTTTATTGGCATGAATGTATAGCAACAATATTGTCAAAGAAATTAGAAATAGAAAATAATATATTAAATTAAAATACATAAATAAAACAGTAAGCACACACACACATTTGGAGGTGGTTTGATTTCAATCGCAATTTTTTTACAAATGGGTCTCAGTGCCGCCCCTACTAAGTGTCTTTTGCATCACTTTAAAAATGACGGAAGTGCATCAGAGCGGCTGAGCGGGATCCTGCTGCGACCACGGGTGTGTGTGGAGATGACAGATCTCCATTTCTCACGCTTCCTTCCGCGTTTGGAAAGCCTGTGTCGTTACCATACCAACCCATGCAGGTGGGCTGGTAATGTCTGGACTCACAACTCCGATCTGATACACACAACAGTGTGTAAAGTCTGTCTCAAAGATCTGGTTTGATCTGATCACACACCAGATTTTCCTGCAGTCTGAGCAAAGCCTTTGGGAGAAGAGTCTTGTTTTGTTGACTTTTTTTCTGCCACCTTTCTCTGCTCTGGGTTTATATGCAAAGAACTGTAGAGGAAAAGCTTTATTTTGCTAGAAATAGACCAATATATATTTTTTTACCCACACACACAACAGTTACCAGCTCTTGCCGGCATTGCTATGCTGAAATTACTCCAATGTGCATCTCAGCCTGACCTTGAGACAGATCATGTTAGTCTCAAGGCCTTGTTAACATTATTAATGATTCTTCCTGCACCCCCTGACGCTGAATGCACCCAGACGGCATGCTGCAGTAACAATGCAGTCCAGCCGAACTGTGACAAACCTCAAGATCAGCACACCTTCACCTTCTGTTCGCAGAAAATAAATCACATACTGTAGGCCTAATACCAATAGCACAATCTCTGCATCAGAAATCTCCATCTAGCCTACGTTTGAATTCAGATGCAACTGTTAGAAATGATATGCATAATGCATGATGTCATACTTGCGTGTGAGTGTAGTATCATCAGCTTCCTGCGTCTATTTGACAGATCTGTGACCATGTGGGATGCTCCACATGAAAACGACCCCATACACTGTCAGTGTAGGTGACACACATACAAACCCACACACGCACATACACTAATGACACTTTCCCTGGTAGTCTGGCAGGTGTGAATCTTCACCCCCTGACTGTGCTTGGTCAATAGTGTTCATTAGTGACACTCCCTTGCTGCCAGAAGAAGCATGATGCAAGTGGACGACAAATGAATCCGTCACTCTGTCCTACTTTCCCCAGTGCTGTATGCCTTCATCGGGCGCACTTCTTAAGCCCATTAAAATCTTATTTTTCATCTTTTAGGTGCTGGAGCCAACGTATGAGCCAGAGCTGCGGGTGCAAATTTCCTCGCTCCTCCGCCGCAGGAAGGAGTGACACCTCGCATGCGATGACCAGATGAGTGTGGTGGCTTAGATCAAAGACACAATTTCCTGTCAAAGGAAAGGCAGAGGAATTTCTTTTTTTCAGGAGCAGTTTCCTCCTTTCTGAATTCGTGCCATTACGCTTTGTCAACACTCGCATGAGCAAGTGGAAATTCCTTCTTTGTAATCAGCAAAAACATTCCTGATGACACAGGATGGGTCAAATAAACGGTTAATGAGATATCAGAATCAGAAATCAGAAATACTTTATTGATCCCCTAAAGAAAAAAGAAACTACATGTGTGTATGTTCATATTAATGAAGGAACATGTCACGCAGTGCGGCCACAGTGGAACTCAATGGAAGTGGTTCTCAAACTTTTTTCCCCTAAACAGACACAAATTAGACCACAGCTTTGCTTTTAGATGTTTTATTACGTAAAGTGTAGCCTATCATACATTCAAGTCACACATTCAGTCATTGTGTTTCCTGGATGGAATTAGATTAAAAATAAAGTATTTTGCTGGGTACCCCCTGGAGCCCCCTCCAGGACCCCACTGAGAACCATTACTCTATGGCACAGAGGAATAAGATCAGGCTTTGGCTTGCCAGTATGATGAATTCTTGTTGGTTTTAAGTTTGGATAAACTGACTGACTCACTCTTTCATCCAGCCAGAGACGGGGACTTGAGTTTGAGACTCGGACACGAGTCCGATTTAAGTCGCACACACTCGACTTGAGACTCGTCCTCAAAAGACTTAAGACTCGACTCGGACTCGAGGTGCGGGACTCGCGATCAATGTTTATTTTTTAGGAAACGTCTGATGAGCTTGCTGTTATTTCCCTCCCTCCGTTACCTATAACCTGCCTACGTAACACGTAGCACCTGCCGCGCGCAGCCGCACGTGAGAGAGGACAACAAACACCGGCAGCCGCTCCGCCATTCATCATAAACTTTGGCTTTAAAAGTTCATAAAACAAGACCCAAACCAAGAACGCAAATAGGTTAGTAACCTGTGGTGAGTGAACATGTTTAGCTCAGCATTGGCCATCTAACGTTAGCTTGCTTCCTGCTTCAGCTACGACCTACGAGAGGTTTACTCCAACTGTCGTTCGTTATGAAAAGATGAACGAGCGTTTGTTTACTTGCCAAACTTGTGGTGGTTGATTAAGGTAATTATTTACGTCCCGCTGGCTGCCATCACCTTAATTATTGCCGTTGGCTGGAAAGAGGTTACAGGTTTATTGTTGATCATCTAACCTTACAGATTTATTTAGTTTTAACTTACACTGGTTTGAGAGTCTGCAGGATGTGTTGACTTACAGTAGTTTAAGCTGTCAGTGATTGCATTGCACATTGTGCTCTGTAAGTTAAAAACAGGTTACAGCTTTATTGTTGACTATGTAACTTTACAGTTTAGTTTACATTTAGTTATAACTTACACTGGGTTTGAGAGTCAACAGGGTTTGTTGACTTACAGTAGTTTCTAAGTTGCCAATAATTGTAGACACACATAAATTAGGCTACATGGTTGTGCTCTGTAAGTTAAAAACAGGTTACAGCTTTATTGTTGACTATGTAACTTTACAGTTTTATTTAGTTATAACTAACACTGCGTTTAAGAGTCTGGGGAGTGTGTTGACTTACAGTATTTAATAAGCTGTCAATAATTGCATTGTACATTACATGGTTGTGCTCTGTAAATGAAAAGCAGGTTACAGTTACAGAAGTCCTTATAGCTATGCAATTTTATTAGCAACCTGGATTGAACGCAGCAGGTCATACAGCATTTGTAATAACCACGAGAGACTTGAGACTTGACTTGGACTCCAGCTCAAAGACTTGTGAGCATCTCTGCATCCAGCGCATACAGAGCAACATTACCATTCATTTGGACCTGGTGAGAAGTCCAGTATTCATTCACTTCTTAGCTCTGTTTTGCTGTCCACCAGCTCCTGGGGAAAATGTCTCTATCTTCAGCTGCTAAATGCTCACTGGCTAGTTGCTAACTTTGTCTGATACATTTTTCTAGGTCTAGCAGTCCTCAAAGGAAGGACAACCTACTGTACCTTGCCTGTTCAGGATTATGAGGCCATGGGTTTCATAAATACTTTATATGAAAACAATTTATTTACAACTAAAATAACATTTCAGGTTTCACTGACTGGCATTATATAATTTGTTGGGAGGGAGCCACATGATATCCGACATCTGAAGCTGATACTACAGCAAGAGATGTATTATTTTTTTATCATGCACGAGGTAACAAACTGTGCTGGTGGAGTTTTGTAACCTCATCCAAAGCGAGCAGCATCTTCTCCTCAAAGTCCTTAATGTAGCAAGATGATGTAAAGTCAGAGAGAGACCGTCAGCAGATGGTGTCTCCTCTCCGGAACAATCTACCCTTTGGCTTCGGGAACCGTTCTTCTCCTTCTGACCAATCGAGTGCCTCAGGTCTCTGTTGGGTGCACTGGGCCCCCTCACGCTCCGGCATCTGGTCCAGCATTTGCAGTAATGAAGGTAATAATAATGAGCTTAAGTCTCTTCCCACCAGGAAGGCGAGAGGTCAAACTACCTATGGAGAGTTCACACCCGACACATTCCACGAGCAGCTCGAGGATTCATCACCAGAGAGGCTGCACATTTTACAACAAACATCGTTCTGAAGCTAACGTTAAAGGCTCACTGAAGTTGTTTGCAACTTTGGTCTTATTATGGTAGTTTTGGTCATCATTTCTATTGGTTTTGATAACATGCAGTACTTTGCAAAAGTTTTAGGCAGGTGAGGAAAAATGCTGTGAAGTAAGAATGCTTTGACAGATATGTTAATAGATTATCTTTATCAAGCTAATCATTTTGGCTAGCATTTATAGCTGTTTGAACATCCAGAGACAACAGAGCGACATTAGCACTTATTTGTTATCATGTTTCGATCCCCCTGAAATTTGTCAGTCCAATACATTCAAAAGCTAGTCGCCAGCTGACTATCTGCAATTTGGCGTACAGTGAATTTATTTTGCTGAAAACAGATTTAACAGAGTTAATGAGAGTGACGAGTCTATACCAAAGTAGTCTATTTGCAGGCCAGAAAACAATTAGCTGAAAGATGTTAAAATACTCTGTGTTACTAAGGGGCAACTGCAGAGTTGGTCGATAGTTCTTCGTGGGTTCATTACTGCGGGCAACAATTTTCACATTCAGGTAGTTTATCATTATACACTACAAGGTGGTACAGCAAAATGAAAGTTTGTAGTCCCTTCATGCTACACAAATAGAACTTAACAGATAATTAAATGCATATTAGAATACGGTAAATATATAAAATAAATAAAACTATATACAGTCATTTATATTCATATATACATACATGCATACACCCAGGAAAACTTCTGCAGTGCATTGAATTTGTGTCTTGGAGAAAGCAACAAGACAGTGATGATAATTTGATTTTCATCTTCACATTAAAAGTAAGACATTTGGAAAATAGTGTCCATTCACTTTGACACGCATTCGATCAATTGTACATACAAAAATACTGATTACTGCAGCTTTATTCTCATAAAATGTCTACTACTGTAACTGGAAAGTGGGGGGGGGGGACATAGCAATACATTAAGTCATTGTGGATGAATTCTTTTGAGTCTACCGAAGGCGCATTTGATCCCAAGTGCCAGACTATTGTATCAGCTTAATTCCAACCCAACTCATAGACGCATGAAGCAGATGATGAAGTAGTGCAGGAGTTGTGAGTGTCTTGTCCTTTCTTTTAAACGGGTCACGGCCCTTTGTAATCAGCCAGCAACACCAGCCTTATTCCTTTTTATCTGAGCGGACCAGAGAGACTCTTTAATGAGTCATATTGAATCATTCATCTTCATACTGTGTTGTGTTACCGAGTGCGTGAAGTCAGCATCAGCTTTGGGGTCTCAGTCAGAGTTTGAGAGAATGAGGCAGGATGGGACACTTGGAAATGTGTCTTTATAATTGAAAACTCCCTAACCTCATCCTCCTATAAACAACCACAGCAACAACAAACTTCTGACAAGCCGCATGGATCGAGAGACTGATTCGTGGCCAGCTGGAGGACAGCGGAGCCCACAACAAGGATTTAGGACACTCTCAGCTCTGAGGCCCAGAGTAGGGGAAATCAGGGGGGAGGGGCTATAAAGCCTGACACAGCCGTGCTGTTGCTCCGTTTACAGTTGTAGTCAATTCAGAGATCAATGGAGACAGTCATGAAGACTTCAGAGGGAAGCTGCATTGTTGCGGTGGAGTGTTTTACATGAGCCTTTCTTTCATACTAGAGAGGACTTTGTTGAGAGCATTTGTTTCTCATTTTCCACGGGTCTGGGGATCCATTGCGGTCATGCACCAAGAGGTTTTTGTTTAAATTTCAAGAGCATAAAGAATCCAAATATGACATGTGAACACACACATGTTGTACAAACTCAAACCCAAGTGGGACTGAAAGATTATACAATTACAGGCAAATCAAATCCATTTGTATCTTGAGTTTTATTAAACTTCTCCACACTTTTTGTCAGATGAAATTTAAACTGTAATGACACATTTCAGGATCTGTTGTTGAGATTATACTACACAAGATGTAAATAGCTTCTTAAAAATACAATTGTGATCATTTTCAACACTGGATTTTGTTGAGACTTGCAGATATGTGGCCCGTGACCGTGTAATCAGCGTAGCGTTTACTTCGTCTAAAGTCTAAAGAACAATTTAAAGCAAATCAATTAACCTCAATTTAGATTTTTTTTAGATTTCAGTGATTGGTTCTTGTTGAGGTTACAGCCAAACGGCATTAACTGTAATTGACTTTAGACAGCTGACAATGAAAATACAAACTCCATTTTCTCCCACAGATGTGACATGATACTATTGTCAACATAAAAACTGAGCCACCCTTTATAGTTAACTTTTCAATACCTGAAACATTTATTACACTCATTTCTTTTCCTTCCAGCGTCACAGTCTGGTGGGGTGCCCAGAGAGCTACAGAAACCTTGGGAAGCAACCTCAGTGTGCCGGATATCTGTTTGGCTGGGATGGACTGCGTTGGAAAAACATTTTCCCCTTCTTGTCCCACCCCCTGTAAGGAAGAGCAGCACCAGATGTCCTCATCGTCCACTGTGGTGGATGACAGAAGCATCAAGCTGGTCAACATGATGAAGGTGGACCTGCACCAGCTTCCTCCAGCTCCCTAGGGGAAATTATATGTTTGTAAGTACAGTAGCTAATTGCCTTAAGGACCACATACAAATGCAGTGAACTGCTTGGCAGTGTCACAGATTTTGAATTTGGCCTTTAGGACCCAATTTGTTATGCCTAAACATAAGCCCTGGCAGTCACGGTGAATGTAAAAATAACATCTGTTGCTATACACCGTTACCACCTCTGCTCCTCCTCATCCCTACACTCCCACCCTCCAACCCATCCCTGCTCCGCATTGCAAAGTTTAACCAGTCTGACAAAAAGTTTTACTGCCACTGTTACTTTTTAAAGTAAAAAATATCTAACATTACATCGCGATGCAGAGTTGCAGTGAAAAAAGAAGATGCATGCTGTGTTTGAGCGCAGTGAGTGGGTAAGTGGAGAGCGATTGATTTAAAAGCTGTCACTTTCATGTCGTTGAGTGAAACCCCGTAGCGGTGACTTCGGGCATGTTCACTGGTGTAACACGGACTCTGCGCTGATTGTCATCATAGAAACAGATCATATTTTGATCTTTATTGCACCTTCAGTAATATTGGCTGGGTTGCAGCAACCCGGTCAATATGTAGAAGTGAAATGTTTGGGGGCCGCTGCTGTAGAGCACGGGGCCAAGGCGATCCACATCTGGTTGGATACTGCAATCAGCTCCTCTGGCACCTCAAAGCAAAGACACAAGCAGAGTAAGCAGGGGCCGTCACACGTTCCACATGAGAGAAAGATGAAAATACATGCAGCCAGAAAAGCGCCGCTCCCCACAGAACAGCACACTCACCTTAACTCTCTCCCTTTCAACACTTTTCTCCTGTCCTGCTCAGTTACAACTGAAGCTGGCTAATCAGCTTGTAACCGAGCTAAGCAAACAAGCCATGTACGGTGAGGGCAGACACTGATACCTGCTAATTATTGAATATAGAATTTCGTTAGAGTTAGTACAATTAACCACACAGCAAGCCATATTATTCATCCGATATTTGCATTAACAAATCTCCAAAAGGCACAAGCGAGGCTGCGAGGTCAAGTTCAGTGACTTAAATTAGCTGACGTGACGGCTGGCAGACAGCAGACAGCTCACTTCTGGAGCCAGCCTGACGTGGCCATTCGAGAAAATGCAGTTTTTGGCACTTCCAGATTGGCTTTAGTTTTCAGCCCTGGACAAGCGGGAAGCTTCCGGTCAGCGATCTGATGCGAACGCAGAAGTCCCTGAAACCTGCATTCTATTTAACGGCCAGCAGCGGGCAGCTCTTCTGGTTGCAAAAAGAAGTCTGGCCCCATTAGAAATAATGGTAAAATGACCCTACTTCTCAGCTGAATAATTACCTCAGTAAACACTTTCATAATGAGTTCATGGTCTCAATCGCTAGTTTCAAGTCTTCTTCAATACAACATGATGTTCACTCAGTAAATTATGGTCCCATTTAGAGGAAAATAGACCATAAAGCAGAGTATGCTTCAGGGCGGGATTATCTATGATTGACAAGTCCTTACCATGGCGACCTGTCAATCAGGCTAGAGTGACTCCTAACCACGGCACTGTGTAAATTTAACCAGCGCCGTTGAAAAAGCTTATTAGGAGTTGGCTGTTCACTTTCTCTGGTGAGTACATTTAGTTTTAAGCCTGGTGTTCGCTGGACAAAGTTGTCAGCCCTGTTAAAATGACAGTTAACGTGAATTACAGATGCACCTAGCTAAAGTGCAATTTATACTTCGGCGTCAAATCGACGGCGAAAAATCAACATGGCGGCGCCCGGCGCCCCATCAGCCAGACTCGTCCTTCAAAATCGCAGTCCACAAACCAGCGGGTGACGTCACTATAACTACGTCCATTTCTTATGTCTATGGCCCTGAAGCTAGCCACTTGCCCAGGACACATTCTATAGGCTACACACTGCTGAAAGAATGTGGCAATAGACCATGGTCTGAGCAATCAGATTTCAATGTGTCTCGAGTATTTGGATTAAACATATCAGGTGAGATACATTTGTATTAACATGTTGGTGATGTATATTTGGCCAGAGGAGAGACAAAGTTCGCTGAGCGGTTTTGCATAATAAAAAAATAAATATTACTGAAAAACAGCATAGTGTAATTCAGGGTACAGTTCAAACGAGATTTTTAAAAAGTAAGTAGTCTCTAGCCGTTGACTAGGCTACCATACTTTTTTGGAAATAAGGTCCCATGGGATTATTTTTGGGTAATTACAATTTTGACCTAATAAGTATACTGATTTCAGGTGGATATTTAGATATATAGAAGAGAGACTATCTGAATACAGTTTTAAAAAAATTATACAATTTAGGTGTGTGTGCATGTACTGTATGCTATATGTGTGTTTAACTGCTTGTCAGCTCCAGCCTTTATGAAAGTGATAAATGGGGGAGCCAGTTAGCTTTAATGGGTAGCTGGGCCAGCTGCACCAATTCCTCTTTGCTTGCATCCTCTGGCAAACACAATCAATTCAATATCAAGTGAGCAGCAGAACAATGGGCAAAACCCCTCTGGAACCACCTCTGTGTTTTAGTCTCCATCTTCACTGACCAGACTTGTTGGAAATGATGGATAGGCGACACACAGGAAGCTGGGCGAATGAATTCATTGATCTCACATCACAAAGATGTTCTTTAAAAATTAAAAAAAGAAAAAGGAAGAGAAGGGACACTAGACTTTGTTTCACTGTCCCGTGCATGGTTTGGTTGTGTAAGTGGGAAACCAAATGTGAAGCAGAACATATCAGATGACTGTGCAAGTATTTGGTGATGGCAAATGTAAACGCTGACATGTGTCAAACCATGCCAGTGGAGGGGGGTAGATGCCACTTTGTCTCTGTCGTCATGCTGCTGACTGTTGTGGTCTCTTTTCAACATGTTCAATTCCTCACAGATGTGGTCTTCACTTTTAAGGCATATTCCCTATCATGACCATTAAGCCCATGTAATGGTGCCAAGATGTTCTCGGAGACAGGAGGCGTATAAAATAAAAGGCCTGCTGTGCTCCAGAGAAACATTCTTGAAACAGAAAGAAATACTTTAAATGTGTATTTAGCCTTTTGCAATAGCAAGAACCATATGCTGCATACACAGCAACATAAAGCTGTTAAAGTTTTTTTAAACTGCTTCCTCAAAAGAAACCACAGTGGTGTAACAGACGGCTTGTGGAAATACAAGACAAGGCAAGCAAAGTGGAAATAAAGATGTGATCTTTTAATCAGATATATGCAACATACAGTCTGAAAGAACTCTGTAATTGGAGCAATGTTTCTGCTTTTAACAAGCCTCTCTTTTGCACTGTGAGTAATGGAGAATGTCTCTTTTCAATGCATTCCTGCTGAGACAATCTTGCATAGCCTATCGCAAACAGACCTTTTTTTTTAAACAACCAGACTCATAAAAAGACAAAAAAGAAAAGGCATGGCTCCTAATCCGCACTTTAATGAGTGAAAACGGAAGTCATGACGCGCAGGGAGTAATCTTTCTCTTTCTGCCCCGCCAAGTGACACCAATGACCTGTGGCCAGCTTAATGCCCCGGTTGTGACACTTGGTGTAATAGCAAATGAAAGCTCCCGGGTTTTTCTCCCACAGGCCAATTATTAAGAATGATGACACTTCAACAATAGCTGGATCAGAGTGCTCAACTTTGTCATCATGACCGAATCCTATTACGCGGCAGCATAATGGCCGTCTGTGAAAACAGAAAGAGAATGAGTATCACAAGGCATCTTTTTCCGCTGGAAAACAAAGCTTGTTTCAGGCGTCTCGCCATCCGAGTCACCCTTTGTGTCAGCGCACAGCCTCAATTGTTTTCTCCTCAGCGAGTAAATGCAGCGCAGAGAGATGATACCAAGAGTTTAGCCCAAAGATTATGAACACATTCATTTCTGCTGAAGATTAGATTAACACTTAATGAGTACACAGAGATTGTGACATTCTAAAGCTTTATTTAGCCATTTCACATGCAGTAAATGACTCCATGTTATAAACATTTCTGGATCGCTAGCAGAGGGGTTTGGAGAACATCTTGATAGGATGAAGATGCTGCTTTGGCTTCTAACAATGGGAGGCTGTTTGAGCTAACTCCAGGCATTCTAATACCTTGATAGCTAGCAATTAGAGCAATAAACACTTTGAATAATAGCAGCTTGCCACCCCCTTTTTCTGTCTGTGTTTGTCTCACTTTGTGGCATCGAAAGGCCACAGAGAAAAACACTTTTGAGGAACATGACATTTGAGAAGACTAACATGTTGTCTTTGGGATACATGCGCAGTAAGGTACTTTGATTCAATTTAAACATGCATGTAAAATCTAAGGCTTGGGATTTGACTGAGAAATAAATGTTCTGACATACACCACTTGATTTCAGTATTATTTATGGAATTGCTCTCAGAAAACAAGTTCCACTAAAAGGAAACTTTTCTTATCTTGACACATATTGTAACACCAAAGGGTTAAGTACATCCTCTTCTTTCTTTGCTCACTCCTTAACTGGTCAGTGCAAACTGCTAAATGAAACAATGTAGCTGGTGTTTCAGAATCATCTGTATGTTATCATTGGAAAAAATCCCCTAAACAGAAAAACGTGGCGAGCCAATCTCTTCCTTCAAAGAGCCTTCAGAGCGGCTGTTGTCTTTAAGTAGGGAGGGAGATTGCTTTCAGCAGCCTCAGCTCGGGACTGGTTCTCATCATTTTGACAATAAAACTCAAGGAGTTGAAACAAAGCAGCGTTTCATGAAAAAAAAAAATGAGGGGGCTAGGAGATTTCCGCTAGTCTGCACTGAATTGTCCCCCCTCCCCTCCCCTCCCCTCCCCTCCCCCTTCCAATCCAACAGCCAAAGAGGAGCAGAGTGGTGACTCTAGGAGAGCTTTGGAGGCTTAATTCCTCTCTGGCACCCTGGGGCTGAAGGACAGAGAGACCAAAGGGCTTGAAATGGTTCAAAGATGAATTTGCAGTTGTGCTTTAAAGTCCCAGAGGTTTGTTTTTGTAGTTTCTGTTGCTTTATCACAAGCTAAACATGAAGACAAGATCTGATGCAGAATCATTAATGAAATGTGCCATGCAGAGGGTGAGTTCAGTTCAGATCACTATTGATTTGAAAACAATACATAGCTGACTTCAGGCACTTGCTGTTGCTTTTAGCCGCTTTTTGACCAGAAGGACTTTTAAGTCCCCAGATCTCTTTTCAAGGAACTAAAAGGTTCCTTCAGCCCACTGTTTTTGTGTGGAGCATGCAAGGACATAAGAAATGCCAATCACTGAACTCCCTATACAACATTCATGTTCAGTTGACTCAACAAAGTTCACAACGAATCTAAGATACGCTTAAAAGAGAGTACTGGTGGTGTAATGAGGAAAGATAGGCAGTGCATGCTTTCATCAACAAGGCATTATTAGCACTATTATATGTATATATTTACAGACAAATCTGTACAGTTTTTACATTTCGCTACTGATAAATGCATTAGAAAAGAGTGTGCTTCATTAGAAAATACACCAGGGGTGATTGTCCTCTCACATGTCAGCGCTCGTGGAGACCTGTGATAACCTGGGACCAGAGTCGATCTCGAAGCGATAGTGGTAGCCCTCCCACACCTCCCTGCAGGCGTCACGCATGTCATAGACCCGCTTCTTGATCCCCCTGCGGTTGAGATAAAGTACAAAAAGGAAGATGAGGCCTACGAAGCCAAGGACTATACCCAAGAAGACGTAAGAGGTCTGCAGAGCAAGGTCAGCCCCTGCATTCCTCTGGTGGCACCCCAGCGTCAACGTGCCCACAGCAAGCAGGGATGTGTTTCTCATCCTGGCTGGGAAGGAGCACACAAGGCCCTCAGCGTCTCTAATGCGTCCCTGTGATCTGTTGAGCCACAGGGCAAAAGGTTCGATTCCACACTTGCATGTGAACGGGTTTTCCCCCAGCAGAAGAGAAGCGCTGGGCAGGGAGTCCAGCTCTCGCAGGCCCTCCTCTGGGACCGTCTTGAAGGCGTTGAGGGTCAGGTCAAGCTCCTCCAGGTGCTCCAAACCCGAGAAGGTAGAATTGTGGATGGCCACCAGGGAGTTGTTGGAAAGATGGAGCCGCCGCAGGCTGGTTAGGTGGGAGAAGATCCGCGAGGGCAAAAAGATCAGGCTGTTGTCAGAAAGGTCCAGTCCCTTCAGGGTCCCCAGGGAGCTCCAGCGGAGAGAGGTGGCCAAGTCCATCACTGACGAGTGGTTGTAGAGGGCTCGGCTCAGGTTGAGTTCCCGCAGAGACTGGTTCTGCACTGTGAAGGCCTCGGGGTGAATGACCGCCAGCTGGTTGTTGCTCAGATCCAGAGAGCGAAGGCTGCGGAGTCCGGCAAAGGTATGGGATTCCACCTCGTAAATTCTGGATTTGAGGAGATCCATCAGATATCATTCTCACTTTCAAATCACAAACAAGAGTAAGGAAGTGAAAAAAGAGTGCATGCTTCTGATTTATTTTGGATCTAAACTAAACTAAAATAGAATATGGTTGTCAATTGAATACACCTTGAAAGCCTACACCCCCCCCCCCCCCCCTCTCAGTGTCATACAACCAAATTCATCAAATCTGCTTAGCTTAGCTATATTTCAAGAGCAATGAGGACCAACTGATGACTAAAAAAACAGTGTTCTGCTATTGAGAGGAACTACTTTGGTTACATTACAATAATTACAAAAAGGCACAGAAGTCACCGGGGGAGTCTTACCTGTTATTGCTCAGAGACAGGTTGGTCACATTATCCAGTCCTTTAAAGCACTCCGGACCGATACGACCGATTTGATTCCCAGTTATGAACAGGTTCCTGGTGTATCCGGGGATCCCAGTCGGGATACTCCGCAGATCTCTGGAGACGCACTTCACGGTGTGAGCCGCCTCTGAGCACTCGCAGTGCTGAGGGCACGACGCGTAAACGGAGCCGAGCAGCGCGCAGAAAACAATGCGCCGTGCCAAATCCAGCATGTTGGGAGGGAAGTGTGAAGTCCGAGAGTGGCGAGCAACAACGGAAAAGAAACGTACAGAAAACGGATACCGAAACGATCAGCTCCGAGACATCATTATCATCTGCTGCCCCGGCTGGGAATGCGATTCAGCTTCGCATCTCTGCAGAAAGTGTGGCCGGGAGGCAGGGTCTGATTTCCATGAGAACAAAACCGGGGGTCGTGCTGATCAGAAGAGGGTGTTTGATCCTTAGCCGTTGCAAAGCGGGGCGTCGCTTCTTCTGCAACAATGAAGTTAAAAGGACCATCATCTGGTAGGTTGATCTGCGGGGAGGGGCTTCTCTCCTGCCCTCACCCCCGTCCGGATCCACGAGATCTTCCTGTCTGCCTCCAGTAGACACCACTGGCAGGAGAGATGGATGAGGAGGAGAACGTGTTTGGGCTTTCAGTTCTCCTTCTCTTCATGTTTACCGTAATAAAAGTCCCACTGGAGCATGTTTTCTTTCTGTATAACAGCATCTTGTCAGGAATCAGTCACTGCCTTCTTTTATTACTGTAATTTGAGTTTATAGAGGATGTTTATTTTACGAGAATTGCTGTTAAATGCAATGACTTTGCCATGTTCTTACTATTTAGTTGGTCAATTTGATGTCCCGGGTCATTCCCACCTACCCAGGTGGTATGGTAAAACTGGGGGAGGGGTGTTTGGGGGCCAAACTTCCAAGCCTTTGATTCCCTTTACTGGCTCTGCAGGATAACTGCCACTGAGTGGGACTTTTAGCCACTTGATAGTAGACTATCAAAGCTGTGATGGCTTCCCTTGCTTAATGTTTATTCTGACAGCTTATAATGATTTTTACAGGAATCACTGTGGTGATTTTCCCTTTCATGGTTCAGAGAGCCATCCCTGCTGCTGACAGCCTTGAAACACAGTTGTCATGATTAAATAATTAGTAGTAATAAGTTTAAAAAAAAAAAAAAACACTCCCACAAATTTCTACAATAATAGACATCTTTATTTGTATTATACCTGTAAGTCATAAACACATTCAGAGTTGACACAGTCACTTACAGGAGTCTTACATTTCCCCATCGGCTATATGATCTGCAGCAGAAAAGATCTTTTGGGAGAAACAAAAGGGGGGTTGAAATTGCAGACTGGTATAAGTATATATGGATAGTGGCACTAATAATAGCATCCCAACTGTCTTTTGTCAATGGACTGAATCGCTAGGACCACAGGTCTCCACATTCCTGGACCTGGCTCTTGGATACAGCAAGGCACTGCAGCAGGCCACATCTAAAACCATTCAAATGATTTCCACTCAATATTGCATTCTTGCACATGCACTCTAATATGGGAGTGGTGTATTATCTCTCTCTTCCTAAAACATACATATATATTTATGTGTAAAAGCAGTAATAATGACAATGTTGGGCCATTCACTCATTACCTTTCACAGCTCGAAATGTAATGAATGAGCTGTTTCGCTAAAGACAACAAGTTACATATCCACGGATGCAGTTTCTCTACCATTTTCTATCATTTAGCACAATTCCAGAGAACCAGAGATTTTCAGATGTAAAATGTTATTCTAATCTGATAATGAGCATTATTTCCAGATTTCTTTTTTGAAACACCTTACACTTTTAGTCACACCCCTTGGAACGCAGGGCTATCAGTCTGATAACTTCCACCCAAAGTCCTAAATCTTTATTTCCTGATAATAAAAATATAAAAATTTGAGTATTCGGGGAATAAAGTTGTATTTACAATAAAAGGCGATTATACCGCTTCACATTAATTACTAGTGACATGTCTTTAAAAAAAAAAAAGTCACAGTAAAAAGGTTGTTTTTATGTCGACACCATCAACTGTTCAGATTGAGGGCAGATTCTCCATTTCTTTCCGTTTCCTCATTTTAATAAGTTCAGAATGTGACTCTGAATCTCTAATCTACAGAATCTGCAGCTACACACGGCACAGTGCAGGCTATTCCATCAAAACAACATTAACTGAAGCAGGCCTGTTAGAGTATAATTTATTCTTGCTAAGGTTTACCAGCAATCACATAAAATTTTTGAAAGAGATTAAGAGAAAGATATGGAGCAATAAATATAGAAAATCAATCACCAAGCAGTTGGCTGCAATGAAATGCAGCCGATTATTAATCGAGAAGCCACAGTAAGAGTCAAATATGAACTTCTTTCTAAAACACTTGCATTCTTGCAAGCATGCAATACACACAAGTTGGCGTGCAGGATCACACACACACATTCAGGCACAAACCTGCTTCATAGCTGAGCAGAGATGATATGCAGAAGAGGAGGAGAGAACAAAAAGATACATTACTGAAAGGATAAATCTGTAGAATGAGTGATCAAGTTTGCAAAGTCCATAAAGAGCACCTGGTGTACAGTATAATGTGTGATCATATATTTACAGGCAACATGGGTGAAATACACTCAAGAGGCCACAGAATATCTGCTCTTAACAGAAGCCCACTGAGGAGAGCCAAGTCTAGAAAAGTGGCACAGTGGTAGCCCTAGTGTTAAACCCTTCACACAGAAAATCTAATTGAGTTTAATTTACAAGCTCACACTGAAATGACATCTACTTTGGATTACTGCAGGATGTTGGCCTGCATATATCAAAGCTTTTGTGAAACAGCGCTGACATTTCACAATGACCTTCGAATCTGATCTGCAGAGGTGGTAACCAGCAGGAGTGACGCTGGGTGAAAGTGGGGATATTCAGTAGGGGTTGGTGAGTGTGAAAAACCTGAGGATCCTGGCTACCTGCTGCTTCTGGCAGCACCGCAGACAAAGAGAGGGCTCAACGCTTTTTTTCCCCCTCCTCCTGTTTGATTACAAACAATGAGGGGATTTGAATCTACTCACGACAGCCATGGCAACGGATTTTGAGTGCCAACCATCATGTGGAATGCAAGTTTTTTTTTGTTTTTTAAAGGCGGCAAAAGTAACGCTAAAAATGAAAATATAAAACATAAGGGATCTAAGAGGTATATATTTTTTAGGCACTGACTAACTTCTTCCCGTCAAGTCAAACGTCTCTCAGATTAAAACAAAAAAGATCAGACCAGGTTTCATAACTCATGACATCAACAGGCTTTCGTCACCAATGAGCGAGCTGTTAGATATTTAAGGACACAGTTTGACTTGGTCTCCCTTTCCCTTACATTTGGCAGAAGTATAGAAAACCAAAAAGAGCTTTACTATACTGTTGGCTTCTCTAGGTATTTTACACAGACACATTCGTTGAGGTTGCTACAATCATTGCACTGATGATCTGTAGTTACAAAGGTATGAAAACATTTATCGTAAAACCTACGAAATTAGTACCATGAGGTGATGCATGTAATGCACGTACAACGTATCTCTAAGAAAATATTTTCTTTTTAGAAGATGCAGGCTTTTTGATATGCTATGGAGTTAGACTGAATACAAGTAAGAAAATGCACAGAAATACAACCCGCTCTGCCATATTTAGGTTTTAAGTTGCAGTGCTGTAGAAGAGCTACATTAGATCAAGCATGAAGCAATAAATTCCCTAGAAAGGCGTCTAATTGATTTAACATGTTTGTGCTCCCTAGTATAAAAATGGCATTGTGGAAGCATTGAATCATGGGAATACACTCCCAGTGCATTACAAAGTATGTACCTCTACTCAACTATTATAGCTACTAATATAGCTACATACACAACTTCTACACTTTTGCAGGTGCCGATGGCTTAAACCTGCTGTTAGGCTTTCAATAATCTTAATCCAGTAAGTGTTTGTGCGGTTCTGGTAGTTTTTGGTGGTGGTGGGGTGTCCAATCACTTCTTTAAAAATAAATGACTGAATATAAATTAATTTCCATCATTAGGGCATTCCAGCTCCACCACTGGGGCAAAGCCAGTAACAGGCTTCCTGCTTTACACAAACCAAGCATGTGTTGGCGTACATGCGGTGGACATTCCTGTTCAACGATCTTCTCTTGCAGGCGAGCCGTCTTTGTCTCCTCCGTTACTTTTCGCTCGACACCGTGTGATGCCCCCCGCTTGTTGTCTAAAAAGGTCAACCCCACATCCGACCCTGCAGGGGTTCCACTGTGTCCTTAACCGGCCCCCCAGGTCACCGCAGGTTGAGGGCCAGGGCCACTGTAAGGATGATGCCCATCAGCATCAGGAAAGGCAGCCAGGTCTTCAGAAAGCCCACACAGCTGGATCAGGCAGAGAACACCCACAGACAGTAGAAGAGAGAAAGAAAAGTGAAAAATGAAGGTGAGGAGAAGAGCATGGACGTGGTGAGGTGTGTGTGTGGGGGGGGGTAATCGAATTTATGTATGATTTCCTTCCCACCCACAGTCCTGATAATGTTCTGCTGAAGACAAGGCATGAATCATCAGTAACCCTGCACTTGCGGTAACCAGTTTCCTTTTTTATTGCAACCCCATTTAGCCCTGCGAAACAAGTAGCTGTTGTGAAGGATTCAGAGTGAACAATGATTTTATCAATGTACCAGACAGTGTGTGGACGTTGAAATGCGACTAGAAAGTGAGGTTCCTAGTGCAAAAATGTGGGTCGACATGCTTGCCTGATTTGTTAGTGTTAGACAGACCTTTGAAAGTATCTCTTCATGTCGCCTCTTCTCTTTAGTCCCGGGCAGTCTGTAGAAGACTTGAGCTTGAACTCTACTGATACAGTGGCCCCTGTACACAAGTGGCTAGAGTGGGAAGTGACTGTAGTGGTTTAAATTCTCTCGTCTAATCAACTCCTTACTTTCCAAATATCAACAGAGTCTCACTGGAATGTGCAGTCTATCCCAGTAACATCCCGAGTATCTTCAACCTAGTCCAGCTGCCCTTGATTATAACCTTCCTTAGATAGCATTCAAACGGCTTCTGGAGGAATGTCCTATATGCACTCTTAATACTCACCCAAGAATCAGGCCTCTCTCGCTCTCTCTTGTCCTGAGACACAACAGGTTTCAAGGCAGTGAAATCATGCCTGAGCCCCTGGGATCCCAGTGAGGAACCTCATTCACAAGCTTCAGCCCTACTTCTTATGGTGGCTTTGAACAAAGCAGCTATAGATTATAAGTTAGACACTAGTTTGGGCCTTTAAGGGGAAAAAAAATGCTGAGATTTCTGGTCAGAAGATACAAATTGCCTATTTTCTGTGCCAAAGCCAAAATATTACATGACATGCTGTCCAGGATAACTGTGCTGCACTGTGTGTACCAGCGTGCTTATCCTCATTATTTCAAGACTGTTATATATACAGTTTATGCTACATGAGAAAATTACTTCACAGTGTAGCCAGATGGTATTTTTCATGTTTGTGTTGCGCAATAGATTTGAAATCAAACAATGACTACAAGTTTGAAGTGCTGACTCTGACGTTTTTCCATTACCAGTACCAGCTCAACTCACTTCGACTCTACGCGACTCAGTTTGGCCGTGCTCCGTTTTCCATTGCAGATAGTTCCCAGAGGTAGTACCCCTCAATGTAGCTGGTTGTCATTGCGACGCCGCAACTGCCGCAACGTAATATTCAATGCGACACACGCACCAGGGACCAACATGCAGCTGTCTCTTGATTTAAGTTAAAACGTTTCAACATTCCTCAGAAAAGACAGATAAGCGGTATGAAAACCTTCCAGCTGCGTTTTCCTCTGCTGTTGTTGCTGCAGCGGTCTGTGTGAGCGGACGGCTGGCCCGGCCTTGTGAGCAGGCTTCCCCCTGCCGCCAGTTGCGGGGCTCCTCAACTCCGAAAACTTTCAAGCACATTTTTGTTCTACCATCACTTTTCGTAAAACTGTCAATATTTGAAATCTACACAGTTGATTTCTCACCTCAAAACTTCTCAGAAGTAGATTTAGTGATGAAAACTGTAATATATAAAACTTTCTGCTGCTGGCCTCGGTCTGGCACGCGCAATGATGATGCAGTGAATAGTGACGATTCTCTCTGACCAATCAGCAGTCTGCTGTGTTTTCACGTCACATTTTAGTATCGCCTCAGCTTGCTTGGAATCTCAGGTACAACTTTTCCACAATGGAAAACCAAAAAAAGGCGAGTCGAGCTGATACGGGGTTTCAGCCTCCTTTGACGGTGTTTTCTGTGTGAAAGTCCACAACACAGAGACATGAGCAGGTACTTTTCCTAACAATGCTCTGCCAGGCCCGTGCAGCAGCCATTTTTCTCTTCTTGCTTGTGTCAGGTGCTTCAGCAGGTGGACCACCTGTTCAGTTGGACTAAGATCAGGTAACCAATTCAACCAGCCAAGAACATTTCCGGCTGCATTGTCCAAAAATTGGGGAGACAGTTACCACACTGTTTACCTTCTATGGACATGAACATCCTCAAACATCCTTTAGCACGTGAACCTTGTGGTTATCAGTAACCATTTCATTTCAAATCCACTGGGCTAGATTAGATCCACAACAATGAAAAATATAGTGTCCTAGTTCTGTCTGCCTGGACTGTAGACTCCGGCAGGCTACGCAGCATTCAGACTTACATGTTTCTCCATGAAAAATATAATTATTTTAAGTTATTCCTTTTTTACAGGAACCACTTGCAGAATTAAAGCTGTCATCTGTCATGTTTTGAAATTAATGTTAATGTAATTTTTAACTAGGTGTATGGGGTCATGCCTGTTTTGGTTGACAATGAGATCAACAGTATAATTCCAGTGGGATCCCTTCTCGCTACCTGTAAACATTTTTAAGATTGATGTTTAGAGTCTGATTCACACGACCTTGCACCACTACTCAACCATCTCTGCTGCAGTTGGAACGTTATTGTTGTTCTCTGTAATACATATCACAGTCTAACCCCAGCGAGCAGTCTTTCCAAAGACTGGACATGTGACCTATTTTACCTGACATGTTTTCCATGAATCAGTGCGAGGAGGCAGAGTTTGACCATGTTCCACGAGGTGCTGTTTTCATATCGCATCAGATTCAGAGCCATGGCAACATGTGAGTGACAGTTGTCGCAGCAAAGGTTGTGCTTGGGAGAAAACAAGAGCACAAATCATTAGTGGGGTTTTCACTTTTATAAATGAAATAAAATACATACTTATTATTTTATTTACCATCCTGTGCTTATACTCTTCTGAAGCATCGTGCACCGCTGTGTCCCAGGCATTGGAGCCACTAGCGTAGACTTTGCTAACGTCAAGCATCCAGTACCTACAGTAAGAGAGAAAAACAAACCGGATTGTTGTATAGGACAGTAGGGAAAAACATTTGGTTCTCACCATTTCTCTGCAGCAAAATGTTCACTGAACAATCTCTGTGTAATCTTCCCTAACATTGTCATTCACTTACTTTGTTGGTCTTCCAAAAGCCATGTTGTCTTCCTGAAAATAAAATAAAATGTTTATTGCTATTTATAATTTCAAAACAGATTAAGTGATCATTTGTATTCATGTTTCTTTACCTGCCCCCCCTTTTTTTCTAACCACAACATATAGATTTTCTAACTCAATTGACAGAATTTGAGCCACCCTATGCCCCTCTACAAAATGTATGCATCTTCATCAGAAGCGGTGTCCAGACTAAAAAAATTATGATAATCTGATATGTTTGAAAGACTTGACTTTGGCATCTTCACAACATTGTGTGTAAAATTACCCTTAACTTCTTTGAGTGTACAATTTAAGCAATTGTTAAGTAGTTTTGTCTTTGGAAGGCTGGCCTGAAAGTGGCTCTGTAAAGCACATCTAAACGTGGTCTATCACACATTTGGTTCTCATACATCAAGCATTTAGGGATCATGCTTCACTCTGTGGGTTGTGCTGTTGCTGATAGACCTCAATGTTCTGGATAACAGTTGCGTTCTTTGCAGAAGAAACCACGCTGGACTTCTGGTATGTTTTTTTCCCCCAGCAAAAGGAGCAATGTTGACATCTTTTACCAGACAATTTGAGTAAAACTGTATTACTCTTTCCAGGCCAAAAGGCTCATGAAATTTACTTTAGTTGTACAGTAGGGTTTTGTGAACCATTTCTACATTATAATCAGCTGAAAAGTGTAAGAACCTGTTAGGCAGTGGCCAGACAGACAACAGCACTGTGTGAAAAAAATGCATCCCCCTCACTCATGTTAATGGGATCCCTGCTTTGATACAGCAGGGGTGCCAATGGAGAGGGCCCCGCCATGGGAATCGGGCTTAATTTGTGGTACAACACTGCAATACATCATCTGCTGCGTTCCCCGATCGCATGCAAGCGCACCTTCCTAGTAAATTAAACAGTAACGTGAACACAGCTGTGCAGAGTTTTGGTGTCTGTTAAGCTTTCAGTCTCATGGATCTATGAGTCAAACTGGACTTCCAGGATCATGTGTCATTATCCCACTTGTACCTGAAGCAACACCTCTTGTAATTATTTTAAAGTTACCGTACCTCCATCTACGCGTACTGTGCAGTTTGTGTCCATTATTTATGAAACGCCTGACGCAACTGCATTCAGTGACGCTGGTTCCAATTGAGAAACAAACAAAACTAAAGTTGTTTATTTAGCCATATTCTGGCAAAAAAAATGTAGTGTTTGAAACATACTGAAAATACAAACGGAGAGAAAAGAAGTGGATGATTCAGTGGCTTGACAAGTTTGTTTTGGAAACTCTCATTTTGCAGTAATACTGCAAAACAGTTTTCCAGCAAAACAATGGCAGTTACACTGCAAGACACTGTAAGTGCCATCCTTTGTGAAAGAGCAAGTTACCAACTTTTCAAAAAGTATACTTTCAAGCTGAAGGGGTGACATATGTTTTCTGTTGACAGCTCCAAAAAAACACTTGAAGCTCACACTGCTAGTGTAGAGCCACTGTACTGTACTTAATATCACATCCAGGCTAAAACATTCTCTCAAACACAGACTTATGTTACAAGACTACAGTCATTACTCACGGAGACAAAGTAAGGTCCTGCAAAGTCCCGGATGACACCAGTGGAAGTGCAGATTCCCATGTGGCCAATGAATGGAAACAGCCATCTGAACAAAACATGCAAAGTTAACATTAGAAACTCAGAAACACTGACACATACCCAAATATCAGTGGACATAACCTCTTCTTTGGCCAGGTCCACTCAGGACAGTCAAGGCCTGTGTGAGATGTGCTACTATACAGCACTCACTAGACTTACTGTAGTTGGAGGAAGTAATGGAGGTGACAGACAATAAAAAGCGAAAGTAGTAATTTCAAAAGAAATTGTCTGGCTGCCGGCCCCATCAACACACACACACACACACACACACACACACACACACACACGCTCACTTTAGGAGAACCATTGTTATAGGAATATCACTAAAAGTAACTATATGATCTCGATACTTAGCAAGTTGAAAATTGTTTTGAAATAATATGTAAAAGGTATCTTTGACAAATTGTGTCATTACTAAAAAAAAATTAAGATTTGTGCACTTTACTGCAGGGTAACTTAACAGTTAAAGCACATAGATCTTTAGCCTTCAACTTTTCAGTATGTTAAACACTTTTTGTGTTGTAAGACATTTTTGTTTACTTGGTGTTCATAATAGGTTTACTAATTTTTGCCTGATTAACGTTATATATGCACCGAAATCTATTTCTATTTTAAATTATAACGTTACACATAACATTTTAATATTCTGAATACATATCCTTACTGTGTCTTACTAACCCCAAAGCCACGCTAGTAATAGCAGATTTTAGAAAAGGAAATCAGCAACAGGATGGTATTGTACGTTTGCTAGCTAGCTAAGCTAATAAAGCTGTCACTTCGTCTCTTGTCCCGAGGTCTGTCAAAAGCCGACTGGCACAGTGGACGGCGATAACTCACGACAACACGGGGATAGGTGTCCACACAATACAGTACGGATAGCGACTGGTCGCTGGGTTAATTTTCTCAGACGCTGTGTGGTAATTCTTCATGGTGTCTTTATCAACAACAACATCCGCCATCGCCAGCTGTGGAAAATGAACTTCATTTGTCCCATTTACAGCCGCGTCAAGTAAGCCGAAATACACGGCTCAAGCCCGGAAATGTAATCACTTTAGCTTAAAAATAAAATTTAGTACTTGCTCGTTTTGGTCATAAATATGGCTAAGTAGAGGGTTACGCGCTGTAATTCAAATGAAATATTCTGTATTACCTTAACACCTGGGGCAAACCATAGCAGAAAAATCGAGCGTTGTATAATTAGCAACACATGTGGTAGTTCAATGTAGGTTTTACTTTGAAAGGTAGAGTCTAAAGTTTATTCTTGTCGTCTGTCTTGACAGCAGCAGCACCTTCCGGTATCAATGCGAGCGAGGAAGATGAATAGATCAGTGTAGTAAACTTTAGTCTGACAAGACAGTTATTTTAACTCTTAACCCTAAGAGCAAAAATATCTTTTACACTTCAAGTAGTTCACTTGACACCGGATGTAACCACCTTTCTCCAAAGTAACTAAGCTATAGTTGGATAATATGGTATTCAAAAACAATGAAATGTTGAAACTGATGGCTGCAAATATGAATATATTGCATGTTTCAAGAATAACCTGGGCTAATCAACAATGAAGAAAAATGTTTGCCTAATAAACTCCAGTAGCAAAATGCATTTAGGCATGTAGATGTGGTCAAGACAACTTGCTGAGATTCAAACCGAGCAGCAGAATGGGGAACAAAGGGTATTTAACCCAGAGGAAAAATATTTTGCTCAGAGAAGACTTTTCTTTTTTTTTTTAACTCTGGAGAAAGCTCAAAGATCTCAATTGTATATCTTTTTGAGATCATTCCAACCTAAATTGTTGCTCCTAAAACCCACCTAGGAGCATGAAGAGAGATTGACTTTTTGAGACTCAGGTAAGACAAATGGATATTGAATTGAGATTACAAATGGAAGTAACAGATGAGATCTCATCATTGTATCTTTTTGAGTTTGTTAATGTCTTGCTTATATTGCTCCTAAAAAGCAGTTAGGAGCACTGGGGAGATGTTTGTGAGTATGATTGTATTGCATTAGAGTACCTTGCTGGAGGCTTGCCCTGAGCTGGATTTTAACCCCGGTCCTGCTGTTCAAAGGGCAACAACACTGCTCAAAGGACTGATTGTCTTTAAATATAGTACAATTTCCCTTTACTCAAAAGAAGAGAAATACCACAATTAAAGTCCTCAAAATTCGACTCAAGAAAAAGGTATGAAAGTATTCCATAATGAATGTACTTAATTATCAAAAGTAAAAGTGCTCATTCTGTAAACATACAGAATACATGTTGTATCTCAGTTCTTGCGTGCATTCGGTCCTTAATGAATTAATCTCTAAACATCATGTTAAAGTATTGGTGTTCCAGTTATGCTGGCTGTGACTACCTTAACAAACTGGAAAACATTACATTTGGAAGTGCATTATTTTCAATGTCAAAATGTATTTTATTTTTCTCAGTAACTTCTAATAGATAATTAACAATAAATACAATAAGGATTTGAAATTAAGGGGAGTGAAAGTACAAACCCCCATAAAAAGAAAATACTCAACCTCAACATTTGATGAAAGTAAAATAAGCCCTAAGTGGGGTCACTAAGACAAAACTGAGAAATATCTTGGAGCTTTTTTTCTGATGCACATTCTGGACTGAAATGACACTTATTTAAGATACTGTAGAGAGCTCATCTTTTGATCAGAGTAAGACAGAGATGAGTTCCTGAGGCCAATATGAGAAAACTGAGACATATTTGAGAAGAATCATGAGATCCCAGGAGTCATAGCTGAGTTTTCTTTGAGCTCTTTCTCTGATCTCATGGTCCAATGTTCAGGAGACTTCAATTAGACTTATTTAAGATCAGTTAGAGATCTCTTGTTTTGATCAGAGTCAGACATAAATGAGATTTTATATGGTTGTTTCTCCTGAGATGAATTTGAGGAGTAGGAGAAAAGGCCTTTGGTCTCACTTTGGTATTAAAAGCAGCTCATTTGTGTCTAGGAGAAAAGAAGGAAACAACTATGAGATCTCATCTTGGATTTTGCTTTCCTATGGGAAGTGACTTTGAATGTGGCATGGTTGATGGTTTTGGTGTTTCAGAAGACTGCTGATCTACTGGGATTTTCCCGCACAACCATCTCTAGGGTTTACAGAGAAAAAAAGAGAAAATATCCAGGGAGCGGCAGTTGGTTGAAAATGGGCAGAGATGACAGAAAGGCAACAGTAACTCAAAAAACCACTCGTTGCAACCAAGGTATGCAGAATACCATGTCTGAATGCGCAACACGTTGAACTTTGTCAGATATCAATCCAATAATAGAGCACCTTTGGGATGTGGTGGAATGAAAGATTCGTATCATGGATGTGCAGCTGACAAATATGTCAATATGTACCAAAGTCTCTGAGGAATTTTTCCAACACCTTGTTGAAAGTATGCCACAAAGAATTAAGGCAGTTCTGTCGGCAAGAGGTGGTCCAACCCTATATATATATATATATATATATATATATATATATATATATATATATATATATATATATATATATATATATATATATACTGACATTGATAGGAGCACAAAACAATCCAATACATTTGAGAATGATAATATGATAGTATCATGTTAAATAGTAAAATAATACTAAACTAACATACCAACTAGGCTACATATACCAATAGTAATAAAACAATCCCATTGCAGAGGATAATGTCAATACTTTTCCACCCAACAATTGAACAATTTCCCCAGTCCCGGGGCCAAATCATTTCATGTCCACTTGTGACAGAAAGTTATTTGTTTGAGCATAGCACACCACCTGTGGTTGTACTATTATGTCCATTAAGCACCTTTGGGGAACACTCAACCAAATACTTATAGTTGAAGTCTTTAATAATTTGTCAACCATAAATGCCTATTGTTATTATTCAAATTCAATCATAAGTGTTTTATTGTGACTTCCATCCATTGTACTGCAAAAAGCCTGATTTTGTGGCAGCACAGCGAGAGCTCTCCAGCACAGCAGAGGTGGAGGGCTGCAGCTATTGAAGGAGTTATCTATGGCAATGGTGGAAATGGAAACAAAGATGAACCCAAGGGATCTGCTGGGGCCCTGTGTACTCCATACTGGGTCCCATTAGATGTGACAGGTGATATATTGTGCGAAGGCCAAAAACAAACTACTCAGCAAAAGCAGGCAGACATTGATAAACGAAGGCACACTGGGCTCATCATCGGGGAGCTGAGGGAATTCTCAGGCAAAATGCCACCACAATATCTGGCTGAGGCATCCAACCCAATTAGGCCAGAAGATGTGCTGCTTTAGGGACCGTAACTCGATGACTATGTTATCCTTTTCAGCCAAAGGTTTGAAAGTAAAATGTCAGATGTCTGCTAGTATCCAGTTCCGCTCTCTGGACTGTGAGTACCCAACTAACTAAGAAAAAAAAAAGTCCAATTCTATACTTTTAGAAACCCATTTGAGAATGGGAATTTATCGGAAAGGTTGTATGAAAGAGTAATGAAGGTAAAATGTAGCAATTTGTCTGGTAAAAAAAGGCCCCCAATTAAAGACACAAAAAAATTCTCTCTCAGCAGTAGTTTTAAGCTACACACCACTTCCCTACATAAAACTATGTCACTTTAAAAGCTCCTAAGACATCAGGCGCTTTTCAATAAATGCGAATAAAAACCTTGCGAAATGTCATGTAAGTAAAAAGCGCAGCCAAATACAACTCTCAAAACTAATCAATCCATTTATTCAGTGTCATTTGTTATCGATTTTCTGTTCAGCAGTACTCTAAACTTCAAATATAACATCCCTGCGGAGAAGAGGGGGGTCTTTACAGCATAAACCAGAGTTAATGTTGTGCAAGGCATGATTCCCAACTGGACAAAGCAGCGTGGTGTTCGGCCTTTCCATGTGGAGTTTGCTGTGTCTGCGTGGGTTTCCTCCGGGTGGTCCGGTTTCATCAAAGACATGTTAGGTTGTCCAGCCAGTGCAACTGATCTGAGACACTGGCACAGATCAGGAGTTGGTCCCTGGGCACGGCACAGTGGCTGCCCACTGCTCCCTTGAGGGATAGTTTTAAATGTAACAATGACAATGAAATACCCTTAACCCTTACAAAGGGGGAAACTGTCCTAGGGCCCTTGACCTTCAGAGGACCCAAGGGTCCTGGGAACACTGTGTGGCAATTAGTTAAACATTATTATTTCAGTTAATATTGTGACAAATGTTTGCACATTCCAAAATAAATGTATGTTCAATCAATTTACCACTAAGTTAAACACACAGCTCCCAACCGGGGCCAGTATATTATTATATAACAATGGTTGGTGTCTGGGGCTCTGGGCAAAATATAGGTGGGTACATAGACCATGCACAGAGAGTGGGAGGAATATGGGTGCAGTGGGGGGCCCACATTTGCCTTAGCTTTGGTGTACTTTAATGCTTTCTATCAGGGTGTGCCATATGTTTAAGACTCATCATCTATAAACAGGGAAAAAACACAGTAAATTAGTGTGAAATGTGTTTACAAATAACATTTCTCTGAAAGAAGTGCTATCTGCTATGACCAGCATGGTAACAAAGGGAAACACTGCCCCTCTGTGGATATTATGGAGAGTTACTGAACATGGATTACGGGAATCCTGCTGAAAAGTGCAGTGGCCTTACTGCAAAAGAGAACAAGGTAAAGTGATCTAGGCTCGATTTACAGGAGCAACAGTTGAAAAAAAATCAAACACCTGTACTGAACTGATCCACCCAAAGACATGGCTGAATTGCCATGTTAGGAGCTCCAGGGAAAAATGGACACCGGCCCCCTCCCTCCCCCTGTGTTGTAACTATTTTGTCTCAGTACGCGTAATAATTTTTTTTATGTAGGTGTACATTCTGTTTAGTACATTCTGTTTTTCATCGCTCCTTTTGTGTGAACAGTAGATGTTTATAAGGTATACAGCATTCTAGTTTTTTATTTTTATGTATCTGTTCTCGTGCTTCTAATTCTGTGACACCTGAATTTCCATGAGTGGGATCAGTGAAGTTTATCATATCTTATGAATGGATGTGTCCCCTGTAAGCACAATATAAACAAAAACAACACAGGTGTTAAAACTAGATTTTGACAAAGGGGCCTTCTACATTAAAGCAGATCTTGTATTTCAGTTTTGTGCAAATTCCAACAATTTATGAGTTTCTCAAAAAATCAAAGACCAATTAAAACACAGCAACAGTGGTAAGTCTTTTCGTCAGTTTGCTTTTAATCCAATTCTATTTAGTGATATGCTCATGATTTCATTTTAAACAAAACAACAAATTGGACACATCATGTCATGACAGGTTGAGTCAATGATGTTGAGATTTGCAACTGTAGATTCAGTGACCAGAAAGACAAAAAAAGTGATAAATGTAGAAAATGATATGTCGAGAAGAGAGCAACATGGCAAAACAGGCCTGAGGAAGGAAATGAAATTATTGAGCAAATGAGTGTGCACAGCAACAGGAAGTGTGTAAATATTTGTGAGAGCGATAAATGAGAGGGGGAGTGGCAGAGTGAAAACGTTTGTGCTCAGTATCTATGTGTGTTTATCAGGGGCCATTTGTCTATATTTAAAACTATGAAGAGAAATTGAGTTACTGGGGTTGTGAATGTAACACTTTTAGAGATCCTCCCAATGCAGAACCACTGAGAGTCAAAAATAAATTCTGCTAAATGGGGAATTTAGATTTGTAGACAATTTCCTGCTCAAAATGCCTAACAACTGAGCCAGATTTCACAGATTACACTTGTTCAAGACATAGCTATTTGCACAGCAGTAATTCATTTCACACAAATATGTCACTGATCCAAATTACCCACTGAGACCTTTAAATGAGTGTCATCTATTTGTTTAGATGCAACTGTAGCTTTAATTTGCCCAGTGTGGAAATTAGTGTGTCTTGCTAATTTAACATTATGCAGTTGCTACCATCAGCACTTTATATATTTGAAGGGGGCCAGTTTTCCAGATATCATGTAAATGTAACCCTGTAAGATTCATCTGATGAAACCCTGACTTCTAAATAAAACGAGTAGAGCCAAATTTAGTGTCATTGTAAGTGGACCACAGTTTCTGGTGTCTAGTACACTGTGAACTCATTTCATCCAGGACACAAGAACTTTGATTATTATAAAAAAGCTGGAAAGCAGCTGTAAGTGTTTTTTAAAACCCTGTTCTCTGGTTAAGATGGGACATTTATTCAGTTAAATGTGCAGTCAGAGTGGGAAGATCTTTCACATCTGCACTGTTGCTTCACCCCTCCTCCTCTTATCATCCTTTAGTATAAACACGCTCACAAAAATGCAAACAAATGAGTACATTCTGTTTCTCTTCCACAAACTACTTCTATACTTGTTAGGACATTCTTCCACATATTGCACCTTCTAACCTGAACTTGAACCATCACAACTGCATACCTCAACCCTTAGAATTATGTTAACCTTTCTAATCATCCTCACCTTCCAAAAATGTCTTCTCTGGGTCTGAGCCAGCAGAACAGCAGAAATTCTGGAGAAACTTGCTTTATGTTGTATTGCCTCCCAAAGAATTAGATTCCATTACATTGTTTAACTCCTGTGGTGGTGAGATACTTGGAAAATACTATGCTGTGTCTTTGAAGGCCTTGGTACTAGGCAAGTTTAAAATAAAGCAGACACTGAAAACATCTAATCCTGTACTGTCAGGGACTGTAACATGCTCTCATACTCCAAAGGTACAAATGAGTCTTGGGAAATATGTAGGCACACTGGAAGGTTTACATTCTGCAGAGCTCAAACCCCAGGGTCAGTTCTATTGCTTCAGGCTGAATGATTATGTAACAGTTAGCTCTGCTGTCTGTGGATCCAAACAACAAATGAAATCTTTGTTGTAAACTGGACTTGATACGTCACAATACAGAAAGCTTTGCCAAAGTCTTTTTTAACTGACTACACAGGCTGGATTTGATTCAAAACAATTTCCTGAAATATCACAACACTGCAAACCAGACTATTTCTTGGTATCTTTGGACATAGCCAGGCTAGCTGTTTCCTCCTGTTTATGCTAAGCAAAGCTAACTGCAGGATGTAGTCTTACACTGCATTTACAAGATTGATATGACAGCTAATTTCCCAAAATGTATATACTATTATTATTATACTATTACCTATTATTTTATTTTATCTTTATAAATGTCCCTGTAATATCCCATACCTCCCCTTTGGTTGTAAATTAATAGTCAGTCCAGTCAAGGCGGCATTAGTTAGCCTGGACTTTCCAAATTCAGTTACATTTAGATAGTTAATGTATCCACATTTTACATTATCTTAAATATGAGAATAAGGGTTGTATTGTCACCAGAATTTGCCAATCCCAAAGTATTTTCATAAAAGCCCACATGACTTCTGGGTTTACACTGCAACACACCTGAATGAATAGGCCTATGTAAAGTTTGTTATTTCTAACTGTTTGGACTCATTCAAATCCTGTTTATTAAGAAGCGTGGACACTTGCTGCTGCTGCTGCCTGTATTGTAGCCAGTGTTTATCATGTCTGTGTCAACTATGTAAAAACTGCTGCGCAGAAAGAATGTTCCAGGAGTTCACACCTTTTTCTACCTTTCTCTCTCTTATGTTCCGATTTAAGTGCTACTGAGGGCTAACGTTTCTTCTGCTGCTTTGCTCCCCCGAGCGATTAAACTGAACAACAACTTCCTTTACTCTTTAAGCCTGGACATCTATCTTACTGACGTCTAACCTGGTTAAGGCACCTCACGTCTGAGGTTTTCGTCTTTCCTTTCAGAAATCTTTCTTCCTCCTGAGATCCACAGGGCAGCGAGTTACAAGTACGGCACACTTTCCGGTGTCACTTTTCAAAATAAAAGACTTCCTGACGTTTAATAACCAGGCATCCTCCACAACAGTAATCGTGTATGATTTTTGCCACCAAAGCAATAGGCTACATTTCAGTTCTGAGCAGTGACTAATGACTGGTTAGCAAACTGTTCAGTCTGATGAGAGGTTCACAACAAACACAAACGTTATGTGCCAGGCCAATTTGTATGCCTGCTAATGCAAAGAGTAGGCCTATATGTAAAGTAGATTTCCAATATAGACACTTGATCATAGGCTTTATATATATATAATGGATATATGGATTGTATATATAATGGGTATATATATATAATGGATATATGGATTGTATATATAATGGGTATATATATATATATATTATAGATGACTCCTAATTAGTGCTATTTACACTGTTTGTTTTATTCTTTGATAAATCTGACATGTTTAATGGTAAGATCTAATTTTAAAATCTGAATCAATACATTTTTAGAATTTTCTGCTATAGCCTATATTGTTTGGTCAAAGAATGGCGCTTTTATTTTCCTGGCAAAAATCACCACACTTCCGTCTGTAGTTTAAGGACGGTCAGTAACTTGATGTTGGTTTCTTACTTCAGAACGATTCAATCTGTTGAATCTTTCTCGGGCGGAGGAGGAAGAAGAAGAACAGGTCATTTGAGCTGCGGGCACTAAAAGAAAGAAGCTATCACTACAAGGTGAGACATCGCTAAGGTATCACGTTATCTGCATAGAATCAGGAAATAAAGCTAACCTGCTAAAGTGATGCGCACAAGGGATAATAAGTAATGTCTTGTTTACGGCTGTGGCAGAACTTTAACGAACAGCCTCGGGTTTGGTCCAAGACCTTTTCAGTAGCCCAGACAGGATTGAGGTCATCGACATGACTCGGTTTAGTGAACCCAGATGAAGTCCGTTTAATGGGGATATTTCACACACAGCAGTTCTCGCCAGGGGCGGGTATAGGAAAAAATACAGTTTTTTCTTTCTTCTTAGAGGATGAAGGGATCATTAAATTAAATAGGGGGAAACTGGTTCATCATGTCAAGCACTAGAATTTAACCCACTCCTGTTTTACTGGCCTTACTATAGTTACTACTGCTAATAAAAATGTAAATGAAAATAATAATTATCAGTGAATTCCAACAACAATTAATTGCTTTCTTTTAGAGCATTTTGTGCATGTTTGATTTGTTTCCATCTCAAACTTGAGGGTCTGCTGTTCCCTGGTCTTCTCTCTTTGTAATTAGGAAGCCACCCTCATAGCTCTATTTCAGCCACAGCAGGGCATTGAGATGAGGCTAAACATTCCTGGCCCCACTTTTGTGTCAACTTAAAACAGCGCCACTTTCAAACAGCACTAGCAACGCATGACCACGGGCCTCTAAGCAAACTTTGGGATTTATAAAAAACAAACTTGAGCGTCCCTCCACGGTAACTCTGACCCATGCTTACGCACATAAACTGAGAAATGAGAAACTGCATCTACATGGCCTCTGGAGGTTTGAGACGCAGTTGGTGCAGCTGGGTGCAGAATCACCGACCCTGCTGGAACATGTAGCCAATAAAAACAATTGAAAATGTCTCATTTGTTTTTGTAAAATAATGTTTAAATGGGCTATAACTATAGTGTAGTTTTTTAATGAAATTTCTCACTTTTTTATTGCCTATTTGTGAACGGGTTGTAAGTTCACATAAAAATGAATGGATGCCTCTTCCTATGTGAAGAAATTGGGTTGGATTTTCCACAAAATCCACCAGTTTATGTGGGCTGTGACGTTCAAGCGCGCTCCCGAGCCTCCTGCCTACTGATTCCTACCTCTGAGCTGTGACATCACTGCAGCTAATGAAATGAAAGTCCCCTGACACTAAAAAATGACTGGCTCCCAGCATAATAATAATAATAATAATAATAATCTTTATTTGTAGAGCACTTTTCAAAAACAAGTTACAAAGTGATTTAACAAGTGTAAAGACAATAATACCCAAGAGACAATAATACAAAAACAATATAATAAAATACAAATAATAATAGAGACCCCAACATAAACTCCACGTAAAAATAAAATAATAATAAATAATAAAATAACAGCTAAAAAGATTTATCTTCTGAAGCCCGTCAGGCCAAACGAGAATCAGATTAACGTTGGGCAAAATCATCAGAAAGGTGTGGAGAGACCCTGGATGGATTCTCATTCCTGCAGGTTGCTCATCAAGGAGGTCGAGCTCTGGCTTCCAATTTCGTCTGGGACACACTCTGTGTTTGCACCTTTTCTCCACCAAACAGTTTGTTCTTGATTGCTTCAACCTCCTCAACAATAATTTCAGTGTCTTTTTTTTTACATTTTCTTCAGTCAGTGTGTACCTAGTTCGGTCATAACTACACCACCTTACATCTTGCTCAGCTCTTTGAGTGTCCCTTAATTCACTTGTTCTCTGTTATCTTTTGACCATAGGAGAGTTTGGAGGCTAAATGGATATCGCTTTAGATTTATTCACATCGTTATAGCTATTGTGTAATTTGTATCTTTCTAATAATTTTAATACTAATTTCTGACTGGTGACACATATGCTTTATGTTAGTTCAAGGTGCTCATCAGCCAGAGCAGTCTTTGTGGTCCTCTGTTTGGATGATTGGATGACTGAGGCAGCTCTAATGTGTAAATATGTGGAAGTGCTGTGATGATGCTCAATCTATAAAAATGTATTATATTTACAGGTATAATACACATACTTCAAAATAGTGCTTAAAGGTTCAGTGTGGAATATTTAGGAGGATCTATTGACAGAAAAGCAAAATAATATCCATTACTATGTTTACGACTTTAAATAATGAATTGTTATGTTTTTATTACTTTAGAATGAGCCATTTCTATCTGCATACACCTAGGATCCTCTGTTAGATGGATGTTGCCACGTTGCTCCGCCCTGTTTCTGCAGTAGCCCAAATGGGCAAAAGTCTCTAGAGAGCTTGTTTCATCACTACGTTGAATATTCACAAAAAAGTAGGTCGACTGGTTTATAAGTAGTAAGAAGAGAAGTGAAATTTGGACTAATGGAGTATCTGTTATTTAGAAGAAGAGCCGACAGAGTGTGTCGACCACCGTAGCTTCTCCTGCGTGCTTGGAAAGGGAGGGGTGAGTGGTGCATTCATGTGGTGTTCGAAACATCACAATATTTTTCTCCTCCTTAAATCTTTATTGTATACAGAACTTTGATTCGTGCAAAATCACGTACTGCACGTAAATATTTTGCAAACATGTAATATGGTTATAACGGTTAGTTTGCTGTCCATGTAGAGTGAACTCTATGTCTGTGTGTTGTTTATATGCTCTGATAATGCTACACATTCCGACTTTAGAACACACAATTACACTGAATTTGAAACGACGACTTCACAACTTGGGAAATGAGCCCATCCGAGGAGCATGTGAATGCATTGTGAGCCGCTGGTTGCAATTTGCAACCCTCACCACTAGATGCCACTAAAACTTACACACTGAACCTTCAAGTAAATGTATTTAGTTATGTTTCATCACTTTCATCTTTTACTCATTTGAAGAAAGCTTTCAAGTCTGAGCAAGAAAAAGCAGTAAATATTCTGTGATAAGTTTATGGTTGCGTTTAATCTCACATTGCCAATTTGATCTAAAATGCAGATAATTATTTTTTTAGTCTCATGTATTGTATATGGGTTTTGGATATCATACCTGCTTTTTTCCAGACACAAAGAATAAGTCATATCAAATCAGCCTATTTACCAGCCCAGTAGATTTAATTAGATAACGTGAAATATGCAAGAATCACAGCTCAAGGTAACTTCTGTTATTCTTTAAATTTTTATGTGATAGTAGGCAACAAAACAAGCTTTCACCACTAAGTCATCACTTAGTGGTGAAAGGGGTTTGTTCAGGATTGTAAGAAGCAAGGTTGGAAGTTATGCAACATCTGACATTCACTGTAGTTGTTTCAAAGAAAGATTTGATGTTTTGGTTAATTTCATGTTTTTAACAAATGCATGTCATTTCTTTTTCATCAAAGACATGACACAGTAGAAAAAGCTCAGTTGCAAATAAATGAAAGATGGCTGAATACCATCTCAGATTCTGTCACAGATTTGTGGGGTTGAGCAGGTTGGAGGACCCAAACGCAGGACACTGAGCAGGTCAAGTTCAGAAAAGGTTTATTTGACCAACAAAAGGTGAGCACACTTCAGAGTGGCTGAATCCAAAATAAATTATCCACAGAAAATACAAAATCCACAAAACACAGGGAAACAGGAAGACCAAGAGACAGAGCTAGGCAGGCTACACAATACAAAACACTGCAATGACCGGACAGAGACGGAACAGAAACGGCAAACATTTTACATCAGGGACTAACGAGCAGGCAGGAGAAACACAGGTGAGAGGAATCAGGACCAACGGACCAACTATAACATAGGGATCATAACAGACAAAACCTAAACGAAAACACAGAACTAGATCACAGAATACAGAGCAGATGAAACTAAAATAATGCAGACAAAGAACTAGAAGTAAATACTAAGACATGAACTAAGGCACAGGACTAGGTTACAAAGACACAGGCTAAATAACAGATACTGAACTGACCAAACAATAAACTCAGAGAAACTCAGGACAGAATCGTAACAGTTTCAGGGTCCTGTTATTGTGCATACTGGCTACTAGGACGCTTGAATAGAGCGGAGCAATTGTTAATGTTATTAGTAACACCTGTGCTTTTCCTACAATGGCATGTCAAAGTATCTGCTGTGAAAAAGGCTATGCGACTGAGTATTATGATACTTTACAAGATTAGTATTTAGTGTTTATAATTAATTATACAGTACTACAAGCAGTATAAGTAATACATTTATCTAGAAAATGCAGAAAACATAACAGTCTCTTCAAATTCTTAAACCCTCGAGGATGTACAAAGGTGAGCTGATCTCAGAAATGATTAACCATTATGAACTATTTTGTTTTTGTTGTGAGTCAGGACAGAACAGACCCAAACACAACGCTCAGGATTAAACAGGTTTTTATTAAGGGACAAGGGGCTGAGGGAGTGGAGGTGAAGGAGAGGTGGACGCCAGGGAATGCAGGCACGGAGGACCAAGGAGGAGGTGGGGCAGAGGAGGGTGAGGCGAGGGAGCCGAGGGGAACAGGGGACAGAGTAGGAGATGAGTCCCAGGAGAACTGACCGGAGGAGTGAGGGGGTAGCCGAGAGGACACCGTGGAAGACGCCCGAGGGGTGAGGGTAGGTAGGCGAGCCCAGCTGACACGACAGTGGACGGAGGTGAGTGAACCAGGTCAGGAGCAATGACGATCAAGCGGAGATTGTGTGGCGAACCGGGGTTGAAATACTGGCAGAGATGGAGTTGATTGCTGGCAGGTGTGGTAGGCAGAGGAGGTGGCTGATGAGGTGCAATTGTGGATCGTCAGCTGGGCTCAGGAGCAGGGAGAGCACACGCAGGGGGAGAGGAGGAGACACAACAAGGCAGGCCAAAACACAAGGGAAAACAGAAGGGTAGGGGAAAAAAGGAGAAATAAACAGGACACTTACCGTCAGCCGGGCTGCCATCACAACAGTTTTTGTCTATTGACAGAACTTCACAAGCCCTGGAAGCATGTGATCCTTGTCGAAAGACGCCAAGATTTGCAACTCAGGCTGCCAGAAGTCATTAAGAGATATGGGTATGATTTCACGCTGCATAGGTGTACAGATGGCAAGGCAGCAGGTAGCACAAAGATGTGACGCTACCCTTGTACTTGGTGCCAGTAATGGTGTTCCTCCTTCAGGCTGTTGGCGCCACCTGATGATTGTTATGACATCTCCTGCACTACTTCCTCACCGGGCTGGGCACTTCAGCTCAATGTCTGTCTCTCCCACCAGACCATCGTGGGAGGCACCCAGGATCCCAGAGTCAGCCAGCCACAAACCAGACCCTCTGATGCCTTCATGCCCGTGGTTTCTTTAAATGCCTTGATTCCTTCCTGCTCATTAGCTATACCCTGCTGTACTCCATGGAGGTCCTGATTCCCACAGAGCTTGGAAATGAGGGAAGGAATGACATGCTTTTCCATCAGCACACTTATGCCAGAGGTGATCCTTCTGCCCAACTGTCGCTGTCTGGATGGTCATTACTGTAGCTGCTTCTTTGACATTTTTTATAGCTTAGGCGTTTGTGGCTGGTTATGATGCTGTCAGTGGAGATGTGAAGCAAAGGTTCCTGCAGGGTTTCAGGCTCAGGAGTAAGTAGCCAGGAAATCCGGCCAGTAAACCGGCCCTAGAACCGACTGAGCAGCCACTTATGGTCACCCGGGGTTACTTGAAGAGTCAATAGCTTGTACTCCCACGCTGGAAAAAGCTACTCCATTGCCTTGACCTTCTACAATGGCCCATTGGGCTTTTTCTGTTGACACTCAACATCTGTGGAGCTGAGATTGTCGCTTGCCCAGATCATCAAAGCAGCACTTTAATGGTGCTTTGACTTGATCATCAAAGCACCATTAAAGAGGAAGACAAATACTTTTTAAAAAATCCCACACACAGCCTATTTAACACAGTGAATACCATGTAATTGGAATCAAAAAAGAATACAATACATAATCAATCCATTTTATATATCTAAAGTTGCCTCTTGATTGAAAGGACAATGTAACCAAAGTATTCTTATTTGTGTATAGTATGAACATGAATATTGGGAAAGGGCGTGCCATTCTGCGCAATTACTTCTCTCATTGTTTATATTATACCATGATATACTATAATAGTTTTCATATAATTAATACTTTTATTCTTTAGTCACTTTTAAACACCTTAATTAGCTAACGTTAGCTATCTTCTCCTATGCCAATTAATCTTTTTCACCATTTACAGCTCATTTCATCTGCAACTCGCTAAACTTAGTTACAGTTCTCAAACTTTCCACAAGTCTTATTAACTAATGTAATTTGATGTTATATAATTGTATTTTTTTAATATTCATTGTGGCATGGCTAGTGCGACTCAGGTAGTTTCATGTGGAGTCATGTTAGCTAATGTTAGCTACCTAACTAGCCACCCTGCAAAACTCCCAGCCCTGAATGTCTTTGTCTTTCACACTGGCCCTTACAGAACCCACAGGCTGGCTGATTCTTTAAAAGCTTGTCAGAAAAGGACATTATGGTTGCTCTGTGGTAAACATGACTTTAACAATTGAAGAGTTCAGTGGTAGCGCTAACTCCCTAGCTGTTTGCGTGTTTGTTGGTGCCATAACCATTTTCATGGTAACAGCGAGCTCCACCAATCAGATGTCACTGTTGTTTAGATTGTGGGTAGTGTACTTCTCCATGACATCACAAATAAAACGTGTTTTTCTTAAAATAAGGTTGATATCATACGCACTTGTGAATCCTATGGGAACATATCCCATTGTTTCACAATCTCATAGCTTGTGGCAAGTCTGTCTTGGATGGTTGCGACATTATGGCTTATAATCAAAATCCAATAATCCAATAATCAATTCAAAATGTGAATGGGATATTCACTTCACTGTTCTCTGCTCTATAGAAAGAGGAGTGCCTGCATTTTTCATGGTATTTACAGTCATACTGTAGAGGAATTTCTAAATAAAATACACTGGTACACTGTAATACCTTGATAACTATAACAATTTCTTTAGTAGAAGTCAAGATCCAGTATGTCACTCTTGACCGAAGTGTTGGACCGAGCAACAGACATACCTTAGGCCTGCCTCTAGCCGGAAAGAAAACAGTTATGCTATAATTACCAGGACTAAATCAAGGAAACTGTTTTGATTGTCATGAAGTCAGCGGCTGTCCAGAATTGGCTGATCCACAGATTTCAGGCGGTTGGCTAGATTTTACTTGGAATTTAGTTTGAAGCAGCGGCCATAGCCAATGGCTTGACGTGCCCAATGCTGTGGTGATGACTGACTGTATCTTCTTTCCTGTTTCTGTGTAAAGCACCTAAGATAATAACATTAGCCACAACAAAGCCAGACACTCCCGGCAGGATTTTAGCCTGGTTCTTTTATCAGATATGACTGATTGTGTTATCAATACACCACAAGAGTGCAAAAGCTCCAACACAATGAATATCCAATTTGAATATATTAAAAATGTTTTAATATATGTATGTTTTATGTATGTAATGTATGTATTTATTTAGCCTTCACTAGTAATTTTAACATCAGCTGCAAAGATTCATTTTCAGGCTCCATTTCAGCACAAAAATATGAGTGCGGTTATCACTTTCAACCTACAGTCAAAACAGTCAAACCTACCTAACATTAAGTACAGAAAATGAACATAGAGTAAACATAAAATACTTTAGGTTGATGTGATCTTGTAATATTATTAGCAATAAGTATTTTAATCCCACTTAAAAGTGTTGGAAATATAACCAAAATAAAAAACAAAACAGTACATTTTTATGGATTTTAACTCCATATACAGTATGTGTATATGTATGTGTGTATATGTGCATATGTGCTTTGTTGTGTTAATGAAATATTGGATGTATATTTGGGTGTAAAATATAACAGTTATGATCCACACAAAAGGTTCTCTGTTGTGGATTTTAACTCTTTAAATCTTCTCTGCAGGAGCCACCCAGCGTGCACCACTCAGCTACTGACAGTTATGGCGACGATTGTGATGGAGAGAATTGGGCGAGTGTTCATCAGCCTGCAGCAGATCAGGGAGGTTCCCCGGATGCTGACTGAGGCAGCCCCCTCCATGCCAGGCACAGTAAGAGACGTTGAGGTTCCCCATTACTTCAGGGAGCGCTACGTCTGCACCGGCTACCGACCACTCAACCAAAACTGGCGTTACTACTTCCTGTCTTTATTCCAGCGCCACAATGAGACCATCAACATCTGGACTCACCTGCTGGCGTTTTTAGTTTTCCTGGTTAAATTGAGCCAACTCGCTGAGACTGTGGACTTTGCTGGCGATCCTCATTCGTGGCCCCTGTTGGTCCTGTTCCTGTCCTCCCTGACCTACTCGGCATTCAGTGTGGCAGCTCACCTACTGGGTGGCAAGTCTGAGCTGTGTCACTATACCTTCTTCTTTCTGGACTATGTTGGGGTAGCACAGTATCAGTATGGCAGTGCTATAGTTCACTTTTACTATGCTGTGGATGAGAGCTTGCACAGACATGTGCATGGGATCTTCATGCCCGCTGCCACTGTTCTCAGCTGTCTGTCATGCCTGGGTTGCTGCTATGGCAAATACTGCAACCACAGCCTACCGACCTGGGTGCGTAAGGTGTGCCAGGTGGTGCCCTCAGCACTCGCCTATGTCTGGGACAGCAGTCCTGTGGCTAAAAGACTCATGTCATGGTCTACAGCCAGCAATGACCCAGCCATTGTCTATCACTTTGGCCAGGTGGCTTTCTTTCTTAGTTGCGCCTTCTTCTTCACCTACCCCCTGCTAGAGCGCTGCTTCCCTGGGAGGTGTGACTTTCTGGGACAGAGTCATCAGATCTTCCATGTTTTTCTATCTTGCTGCTCTCTGTGTCAGATTCATGCGTCCTACCTCGACTACGTGGGCCGCAGGGAGCTGTACTCACGCCTGCATAGGAATGGGGAGGCTGCTCTCTTTGTGGGACTGTACGTGGTCACTTTGGTCGCATGTGCGCTAATTGTTGCCTTCATGCTGAGGAAAGTCAAACAAGTGGTTGACTTTCAAACCAAGTCCATATAACATATTAGATGTTGTAGGAACTATGTGCAAAAGCATTTATGTGCCTTTCCTTCCAGACTTAATGCTTTGACAGAAAGGGAATTTGTCATATTTGCTGTGGGCTTGTATTATGTAAGTGGATTTTGACATTTCAACAACAGTAAGCGTAAGATTACAAGAGGGATACGTAATGATATTAGGAGTTAGTGTTTGAGCACTGATTTGTATTAGAATTTTTATAATAATTCACAGTATCAGTATTTTTCATGCATCAGCAAAGGCCCGTGCTTTTTGAAAAAGGGAACATAAAAAAAATCTGATTCTCAAAACTTAAAATCATTAGCATTATAAATTCACTACTGTTGCTGATAAAATTAGATTGTATTGTGTATATGTGGATATGAGCAATCACTTGATTGTGTCTTATTGGAACTCTTTCATGCGTGGGAGTTAAAAGGGAAAAGTGAGTGTGGGTGTTACAGGAGAGTACTGATTAAAGATGAAATTACCATGTTAATATATGTCTTTGGGAAATAATAATGCCTGCTACTGACCAAGATGTATAGACAGTACGAGTTAAAAAACATCTTTTGGTGACAGGGCTGGTCTGGAGGCAGAAATAACCTTTTTGAACAATTGTCTCATAAGCTTTGAATTTCATGTGTGCAACATTGACTAATGATGTGATCTCTTACTCTTGCCATGTTGCTGTGCACTGCGTCAAATTCCCCTGTTACTACTCTCTGAAAATTACTGCGGTTCCATATGGATGGGGAGAATTGGATAATATTTATCAGGAGCGTGTTACATTATATTACATTAATTTAGCTGATGCTTGTTAGGGAAAGGGACTTAAAATTGCTATATTTGCCAGAGGTTGCATGTCTTGCAAGCAATTAGGGGTTATGTGTGTTGCTAAGGGGTGTGATACAGTGTGATTTAAACCCCAGTCTCCCATACCAAAGGCAAGTGTTTTGTGCACTGTGCAAGGAACAAGCTTCCAAAACTTTATCTTGATTGTTATCTTTAAAATACAGTATAATATGCATCTAGCCTACCACCTGGCCAAGATATATCTGTAAGATACCAAACTGTATTTTCAATGACAAAACATAACTAGTTAAACCTCACTTGTCTGATCCAATTACGCTCTGCCTCTTATTAATGTTTGGATTAACTGAAACTCCAATTGGGAACCGAGTTCTACCTTATTGTGCCTGTTGATATACTGTGTTGTTAATTGTTTATTTTCTTGACATTATGCAAAAACTGTAGGATTTTGTCAATCAATCTATTGGCAAATGAAATGCATTTTAAACAATGGCCTCCTGCTTGTGATATTCCCAATCCACCTGCTGTACAAAATAGATCTTTTATGTTTTTCTATTTTTTCTTGCCAGCAAAGCAACAGCAGCTCCTGTTTACTAGACTGGTTATTTATGGCTGGACCCAAGACCAAGAGCTAAAGAAGGAGATGAAATGATAGTGCTTGGTATGGTTAATAGCATAAAAATGTATTGTTATTATATCATTTCGGAACCACTGTAATTTAAGTGTTAAAAAAAGGAAAACCTCTTATAATATGACATTTTAAAAATGGAATGTATGCTGTTTTGGATATACTGTGCATTAATGCAGGTACTGTAGCCTTTTTTTTATGGGAGAAGGGTTGAAAAAAATACTATACTGTACCATGAAAATCGTTATACCATGCCAAATCTGATGGCTGTTTCTTAATGGATGTCTCCATAGCAACCTGTTAAACAGTGTTCCTCCTGGCAGGACCTCAGCTGTTGTTTACATACTCTGAGGATTCACCTGACACTGCAATGCTGAGCATGAGTGTTGGTAATTTGTAAGATCAGGCTAAGGACTAGCACATTGTGAATCTGTGCCTTATTGTACTGAATCAACATATCATGGACATGTAGGCCAAGACACAGAGTAGGACCGTATGCAAGGGCAGCATGTCCTCTGTAATGGGAGAAAAGAACAAACTGGGGTGAGTTAATTAAAATGTTCCTTTCATTCAACATCTTACCAATTAGGTGGCATGTCACCGTTAAAATTCTCTATCACTTATCTGTGCTAAGGGTCCTTAAAACAGGACCACTAATAGAAAGAGATGCCAGTTTGGCAGCTGCTACCTCAGTCAATGTAGGAAACATGGGTTCTATTTTTTCCCTCCCTGACTGCCACTGACATGTCACATGTGTGATGTGTAGGCCTGGCTGGCAACCCACTTGGAGTTAGTTGCGTTTATGGAAGTCACAGGGCTACATGCGGTGTGAACTCTTTACTCGCACATGCCCCCTAAAAATAGATAGGCCTACGTGCAAACCGGAAAAAAATGATTTACCATGATTTTACAGTGTGCAAGTAAAGACTACAACCAACCGTAACTTTTCTCTATCCACCACCTCCGCTGCTGATCATTCAAAACTGTGGTAATGGCCATCGGGAGCAGCGGGAGAAGTCCCGGTGGGGCGGTCTCTCTGTGGGCCGCTGGAGCAGCCCGTTATACAAAAACAGTGACAGAGATGCGTTGTCTGCAGCTGAACCGGTAAGAGAGAAGACAATAGGAATCATATAAGCATGGTTTGGCTGTTCAGCTGTATCGGCGCTTTATGGTAAAACATGTTTAACTTTTCATGAAGTTTATGTGCTCGATCGTCAGTGTCACTTTTTGTGGCGGGACATAAAAGAAGTTTGACGTGCTACAGCAAACTTTGGAAATGTTGAACTATGTAAATGCATGAATGGTTATGATTATTTACAAGTCAGTACTTAGCTTTAACAAATGAGAGAATAACCATCAGTGTAGACCCTTTTCTTGCACAATGATTAAAAGAATGAAAACCCACAAAATGAAACTGCTGTCCAACTGGAGTTAATATTATAGCTACTAGTGGTAAACTGTATGGGATAAGCTACTATTATTTGAAATTATAATGAATAAAGTAACATGATATAATTAATACAGTATACTAACAGTATATCAAATAAATCAACATTGTACTAAGACACAACATTATACTAGTTACTCCTCCAGGTTGTGGATGGTCCCTCTGCAGTGGACAGATATAGATTTAGCCAGAGCCAGGATACAAGCGTGCCAACATGTGCTCCTTCTAGCAACCTCCTCCTGAGAGAAACACGTTCCCCTTGTTCTATTTTACATCTGTTTTACTAAAGTTATTGATATCTATATTGTTCCGTAATCTTGTTTACATAAAGTGTGGCATGGGTGGTGCTGGTATATCCTGTATTGATCCCTGGTTCAAAAAGTCCCACAGCGCACACACATGCAGTATACATGTATGTATGTAATAAGATGTTAATAAACTCTGTGTTAATTGAACATTTTTCGCTGGGTTCCTAAATTTCTTTGTGTACTCCTAAATGTTTTCATTTAAGAGCACATGTACTCCTTGGGGAAGAAGGTTAGCGTACAGCCCTGTCTGATACATGTCCTGTGGCCCTTTCACTGTTCAAGGTCTGAATTGACAGTGATTGCCAGGTTGTGCTGTCTGTAGAGCTCAATGTAAGATTGTAGGACTAGGGCTGCACCTAACAATTATTTTTAAAAAGCTTGAATTAATCTAACGAATATTTTTTTTTCTACTAGTCGATTAATCTAACAACTAATTTATCCAAAATAAATATCAAAAACTTGTCTCAATAATTCAATATTTTTATTCAGTCATCTTGAGAAAGAGACACATAACACACATTAGAATAATGATATTATTTTTAAGATGCTTGATCACAAAAATATTGGATCACTGCATGTCAACCATTCCCTGAACTGGAGAATGAAAGCACTGAGTGGGTAAGTAGAAATGTTTATTTGCACAACCAGATTAAATCTACAGGTTACCTGAAGTGAGGTAGCAGTCCAGAAACAGAACACAATAATCAAAGTCCAGAGCTGAGAACAAAATCCAAACTCCATCGAAGACTACGATGAGCTGTACACCAACTGTCTGGATATGGGTCATCTTAGCATCAACTGCAGGATCCCTCTACTCTCGGTGAGGCAACAAAGCGAGCTCATTGATTTGCCTGCAGAAATGTCTGGATTGTGCAGAGGATTTGGAATCGTTATGGGGAAGGCCAAGTGGAGCTTTTGGCCTCAGACTGCTCAGCCCACTGCCCTCTGTGGTTTTCTCCAGTGGGGACAGTGCCCTACTTGGGATGGAGAAAGTCTCCAACATCTGGCTGAGAGGTCTTCTTTATGCACCCCTCCAGTACCCCTGGTAGCTTCCACACTTCATAGGGTGAGATTCTCTCATCTCAGAGTCCTTCACTGTTTCTTTACAGTTACAGTACAGAATGGACCTCCTCTCCCAGCTGGACGGGAGGGTTTGGCAGTTATTAGATGGATCTAGCTCAAATGAAATACAGAATACCTGCTGCCCCCAAGTGGTCATGGATGTGGCATAGTTAGCATTAAACAAGACAACAAGGAGCCTGCAGACACTATTGGTCAAATAGCTGTCTGTTTACACGTATAAGTTTTTCATTCTTTATCTCAAGTGTAAAAATCCAAGCCATACTGCTTACAGTGTTTGACAGCTTATTGTACATTTAAGCTTATTTAGTCATTTTTACTTTCTTATGAAGTAAGTAGGCCCTTTTTTACAGTGTTTTTCAATTCTGTTGACCCCTTTTTATGTCCATTTATTTTCATGCGGGGGTCTCTTGTTTACTTTAAAAACATATTTTTACCCTATGTATGTGTATGTGCATGTATATATATATATATTACTTGTGTTAGTAAAGTGGTGGATGTATATTTGGGTGTAAAATATAACAATTATGAAACACACAAAAGGTTCTCTGTTGTGGATTTTAACTCTTTAAATCTTCTCTGCAGGAGCCACCCAGCGTGCACCACTCAGCTACTGACAGTTATGGCGACGATTGTGATGGAGAGAATTGGGCGAGTGTTCATCAGCCTGCAGCAGATCAGGGAGGTTCCCCGGATGCTGACTGAGGCAGCCCCCTCCATGCCAGGCACTGTAAAAGACGCTGAGGTTCCCCATTACTTCAGGGAGCGCTTCGTCTGCACCGGCTACCGACCACTCAACCAAAACTGGCGTTACTACTTCCTGTCTTTATTCCAGCGCCACAATGAGACCATCAACATCTGGACTCACCTGCTGGCGTTTTTAGTTTTCCTGGTTAAATTGAGCCAACTCGCTGAGACTGTGGACTTTGCTGGCGATCCTCATTCGTGGCCCCTGTTGGTCCTGTTCCTGTCCTCCCTGACCTACTCGGCATTCAGTGTGGCAGCTCACCTACTGGGTGGCAAGTCTGAGCTGTGTCACTATACCTTCTTCTTTCTGGACTATGTTGGGGTAGCACAGTATCAGTATGGCAGTGCTATAGTTCACTTTTACTATGCTGTGGATGAGAGCTTGCACAGACATGTGCATGGGATCTTCATGCCCGCTGCCACTGTTCTCAGCTGTCTGTCATGCCTGGGTTGCTGCTATGGCAAATACTGCAACCACAGCCTACCGACCTGGGTGTTGAAGGTGTGCCAGGTGGTGCCCTCAGCACTCGCCTATGTCTGGGACAGCAGTCCTGTGGCTAAAAGACTCATGTCATGGTCTACAGCCAGCAATGACCCAGCCATTGTCTATCACTTTGGCCAGGTGGCTTTCTTTCTTAGTTGCGCCTTCTTCTTCACCTACCCCCTGCTAGAGCGCTGCTTCCCTGGGAGGTGTGACTTTCTGGGACAGAGTCATCAGATCTTCCATGTTTTTCTATCTTGCTGCTCTCTGTGTCAGATCCATGTGTACCACCTCGACTATGTGGGCCGCAGGGAGCTGTACTCACGCCTGCATAGGAATGGGGAGGCTGCTCTCTTTGTGGGACTGTACGTGGTCACTTTAGCTGCATGTGCGCTAATTGCTTTATTCATTCTGATGAAAGTCAAACAAGTGCTTGACTTCAAAACCAAGTCCAAATAATAGATTGGCATAAATTAGTCTGACTCTGTCTAAAGTTACAAATATCCACCTACCAGTCCCTTTAAAATTCACTAATTAGCATGTTGGTATCTATAACAAATTGCAGGTTTGGGGGGTTACATACTTGTTGGGTACAGTGACTTCTGGAATTCTCTGCTGGTTGGCTGGCATCCTCAGGGTGATGACAAGGCATGACCAAGAAATACAGCATAAAACCTCTCTTTAAACCTGGCATTCACACCAGAAGGTGACGTCCACTCACCCACGCAAAATAAGTACTTGCTGGTTTGCGTGTCAAAATTGACCCCAGTTGAAAATGGATTAATTTTGGTTGCTTGAATTCGCATGAATCCAGGTCTTTAGGATTTGGCTTTAGTACAGATTAAAAAAAACAAGATATAATGTGTTAATAAACTAACACTGAGGTTCTGTTAGGCACATTTTCTACCTTTGGTCAGTGCCAGCCTCTGCTCCCTGTCTTCAGGCTAAACTACTCTAACAGTCTAACGTTTGTCTGTTTTTCTCATTATAGCCAAATTAAGCTTTGGCAACCATTGCCTTCAGTTCCCCAAGTTTAGCTCTTAACCATATACTGTCGATAAAACAACTGCAATCCCTGTTTGTAAGAGGAAAGGGTACAGGGTACACTAAACCTCTGTTTCTGAATCTGTGCCTTATTGCACTGGGTCAGGTAGTTAACATCTGAGATATCAGTTATGTATTATGTTATTTTTATTTTTAAAAATGACATCAATTGCATTGTATTTCATAGTTTGTGTATTTTTATAAAATGATTTTTATGCGTTAACATTAAATTGCTCCCTTTTCAGCTGTTTTCACCTTTTATTTTTAATTATTCCCATTACCAATTTGACTCTTTGTTATATTGTGTAAGCATTTGCTGTTTTTATGAGGGCGTCATAGAAGTATGATGGTTCTTTACAATGACTTCACTATTCCATTGTTGATCAAATCACCTTATTCTGACTTTGCTTTTTCTTTGAATATCTCCTTTATCAGAATTAGGATGTTGCTTGCTCTCAGAAGGATCTAGAGAAGGTGAAAATACCTTTCTGCTGCCCCCAAATGTTGATGATGTAAAGTTCTATTTGAGGCACACACATTAGCAGAACGGCCTGATTTATTTATTCATGTCAGCAGCAGAATTGGTTTTCTACTTTCTCTGGTGAAAACCTCAGAGATGATATTGTTCATCTCACTTGCAGATGTCAGATAAAGTGACCCTGCTGTCTGGCTCTGCAGTGTGGCTCCAGTCTTACTGTGTATTGGTGTGTACTGGTCCATACTGCACGGCTCAGTTACTCACTAAAACCCTGAATCAGCTGAATTATGGCGCTTCTGGACTCTGTCCCACATTCCCCCTGCCTGACTCACAATAGAAGGGGCCAGCCTGCTTCCCTTGTGATAAGTTGCAAATTAAATTTCATCACTGCTCATTACACTTAATGGGGCTCAAAAGACTGAGCATTATAGCCAGAACAATACACAGAAAATTTTCAGTGTTTGAGTATCAGTCATTCCCATTTACCGGCTGGATCATAGGGCAGCAACAACGTCCCTCCACTTTAGTCTGTCTCTGCCTCCTTCTCAGTTCCCGATAGCTTTAATGGTTGTGTTGTAGCTTTCTCTCAATGTACCTGCAGCATGGTTTTTTGGGCCTCCCTCTCTTTCGTTAACAACCAGGGGTCCAATGTAGTTTAACTACGGGAAGTGCTCCATTCTGAGCACATGTCCAATCCAGGTCAACTGGTGTTTTTGCCTTGCTGAGTGAACCTGAGAAGGTTGTTGTTGGGGTTGGGGTTGGGGTTTGGCCGGAAGATATGCATGCTTTTTTGTAAGCATGATGTATGGAAGGTAGATCATTTATGGGTGTCCTGTTCTGTTGTTTTCCAGCAACCTGCTCCGTAGAGTAGTGTTGATAATACACAGCTTTGGTATATTTGGATTGGTTTTGGAGCTGTATTGGTTAGATTTCAAGATTTTGTTTTGTGAATATTGCCTGTGCTTTATTTGCCTTGCTGTGAATGTCTTGGATGTTACCCCCATCATGGTAAATTGCTGATTCCTAGGTATGTGAAGTTAGGATAGGGGTTTTCAATCATCCGTTGGTGTACTGACGTGGATTGGCATGACTTTTTGTTGTTGTTTTGTTGCCGCTGATCACCAGTCCAATTTGTTGCCCATAGGATTGGAGTGTCACTGTTTATTCCCCTGTAAATGTGAAAGGAGGGCAAGATCATAAGCAAAGTCAATGTCTTCAAGGGTGGAATAGAGAGTGCATCAGATCCCTCTTGCCAGATATTCTGTTGTCCTCTGCATGACCCAGTCTAGGGTGAGGTTGAATAATACTGCGGACGTTACACATCCTTGGCAGACTCTAGATTCTACTACAAAGCTGGTTTTGTTTTGACCTCCAGTCCCGGAAAAGCCATTGGAGATTCACAGTATGAGAGAATCCTCTTAGAATTTTCCAGGGGTTATCACGGTGGATGTGAAGTTTATGCAGACCTGGTCTCTGCACCATCTGCCTTTCCTGAATCCTGCTTGTCCATGTCTGAGTATATCACCTATGGCAGATGTCATTCGGTGTGTGATAATGGTGCAGAATATCTGTCTGGGAACTGACAGAAGTGTAATGCCCCTCCAGTTGTTACAGTCCGATAGTGCACCTTTCTGTGGGACTTTATCACCCTTTTTGTCCAGTGATGGTGTCTTCCTTGGAAGAAGGATGTTGGCAGCCAATACTGGATCAGCTTTGAAGAGTTCTGTGTTTAATTTGTCAGCACTTTCATTTTTTTAATGATTTGATGGCTTTAGCGATTTTCCTTTTTGTTGGTGGGTGGATGTTAATGTCCAGGTCTTCTTCTGAGGCTTCCTGCATTGGTTGTAGAGGGGGGTCTCTGTTGAGAACCTCCTTTTTAAGGTGGCTTATTAAATTGGTGGTATTGAAGGCAGGTCTTTTAATGCCAGTAACGTTAAACACAGCCCACAAATATTCGCCTTTAATCAGGTTTACTACATTGGTATGAACCCAAAGTAAAAATTTGCTTTGGTTAAATTGCAATAAATGGATCAAAATGATGCTGAACTAACTACATAACTGTGCTGATTTTTTTAAAAATTTTTTTTCTAAAAGGCATTCAGACTGGTCACGGCTCTGCTGTGCTAACCAAGGACAACGGTAGCTGGAGTCAAATGACAGACACATATTTTCAGAACTTACAGGGTAGTTCAACTTCCTCGCTTACATTTCTCTCCTGTTTTGTCCTGTTTCTGTGTAAATATGAAGTAGTATCACAAAGCAACTCAGTGGCTAGCTGCAGCAGACAGATTGAGAAGGGCGAGTGAAGTTAAATACACTTTTAAATCCTCAACATTAAAGTTAAAAAGTTAATTTAAAAAAAAATAAATTCTGAGCTCCTCCTGCTGGTAAACTGCATGGCGACTGCAGGTGTTTATTGGTCCTAAAGCACCGCCCCCCGCTTCTCTCTCCTCTAGAGCTCCCTGTCACTCAGTAGCTGTAGTTGGCGAGCAGAGGCTCTGTCCCTCCGCTCTGCCCATAGGTGTCATTTACACTGGGGACGCTGGGGACATGTCCCCATCACTTTTTGAAAGTATTTATTAAAATGGTTCTGATAAATTGCTTGCAACGAGCAATGTTAAATAATAAATTAAAATGCTTTGAGAAAGGTTTATTTGCACAATAAGAAACATTCAATGCAATGTCTAAGAAACAAATCTAACAAACCTAAGAAACAAATGTGCATTGTCCAAGAATGTAACTTAAATTAAAAAACAAGTTGCTGATTACTACATTACATTATATTTTTATATTTTGTATCGTCACCTTACACCTGAATTTTGTGTTTCCCTTTATATACATAAAAGACATTTCAACCATAAATTGGTCCAGAAAACGTCTCCAGAATGCAGGAAATTAATTTGTTTAATGCTCAAATTTTTCTGGGGGAGGACCACCAGACCCCCCAAATCATATATCACAGTAGTGAATATTTATTCTAATATCTTCTTGCTTTACTCACGTCTCAGGAGCTAATCTGAGCCTTTGAATGTCCCAACTACTTTTCGACACAAAGTGACGCCCTTGGCTCTGCCTGTCTTTTTACACTAACATACCTCATATTTTACTACCGCCTCACGAAATGCTCACATTGCAAACATTACAAGTGACACAAAGCAATCCCAGTCCCGGCTGTTCTCATCTGTGACACCACGATGGTGGAACGAGCTACCACACGCCATCAGAGCAGGGGCGTCCCTCTCTAACTTCAAGAAGCTCTTGAAAACTCATCTCTTCTGAGAACACTTCCTCTTATAACACCTCTAACTCCTAACCTCTAACATGCACTTCCTGTGCTCTTCTTCTTCTGTCCCCTTACAATTACCTTGTATTGATTGCACTTTTTGTTAACTCTAACTTTTTTCCCTATGTATTTACCCCATTGATGCGATATGTGCCATTAACGCTTACCAGCATGTATTGCTGCTTTTAGTAATGTGTATTGTCAGTTGTAGATCTTGTTCCCCAAATGTAAGTCGCTTTGGATAAAAGCGTCTGCCAAATGAGTAAATGTAATGTTCGACTGCTTTCTGTGCATTTCAACACTTCAGACATTTTAGCCATGTCCTGCCACAAACTGCTCTCTGTTTCTGACCCTTATGCGACAACTAAAGAAAAACAAAGGATCGGGCTTAGTTTCATGCTTAATAAAACCCATACCGATGAATTAAAAATTGCCTTGATTGGGACGGATCCCGATCATTAATAGCGGATGGGGACATCCCTAGCATAAAGGTTTGGTATTTTGTAGACTTGTCAGTCGCTGCTTTTTCGGCTGCGTTGTCCAGCTCCTCCAGGTACGTCTCTCTCATGTTTCTTGACTAGCCATTTTACCTGTGCGTTGGTCTTTCTATACTGAGCTTCTAGTTTCTTTTTTAGCAACGGTGATTTTGTGCAATTTACTCTCCTCAGTGAATTTTTCCACTTTAACAGACTAGAGTAGATCGTGGGCAGGTGTACTTTCCACTTTGTACTGGAGGATGTTATAGGTCTTTGTCTTCTCCTTTGACATTATTATTTGGCACGCAGCATTGGATAACTGTGTTGTTCATTGAATCTGGCTTTTATCAACCTGGTTTTACATTCTATTATTGTCTTTTCTACACCCTTGTCAAGAATAATGGCAACCCTCTCGTTGTGTTGACCATCATCCTGCAAAGAGTATCGGGCAGTTTCTCCTCTGTTTGCTTTGGTTGATCCTGATTCAGTCCCATTGCTTATCTGAAGTGTGTTAAGATTGGAACATCTCATTTCACTGGTTATCTGAGTTGGTCATTGGTGACCTTCCCATCTGCATCCAGATGTGTTGTTTTCTTTTGTTGCCATTTCCGAAGCATCAATGTTTTTTTTTATGGAATAGGGTTGCTGGTCCCATGTCCAACCATTGGGGTTGCAGTGTGTGGAGTTGAGTTGTTAGTCCTCTCCCTTAAACTAAAGACTCACACCATATGAGACCAGACAGGATTCAGGTTGTGTACTAGTTGCTCCGGCACCTCAAGCTCAATCAAATACTGTTACTATGTATGTCGTATTTGCTACTGAGGACTAGTTTTGGTAAATATTTTCACTACTGGTGTTGCTGTGTGGTCTAGTGGTTAGACGGAATGTGTCAGAGCTGGACTATACCAGTTTGAATCCCCTTGGCAACCATGTGTCACACTGATGTTTCCTTGATCGCCTACCTCCTTATTTATTGTGTGTCCCTCACAGTAAATGGTTCCTTGTACGGACAGGTAGCTAACAACATTTTTTTCCCCCATGAATTTCAGAGGAGCTTCTGGTAAAGGGGAGACATTTTGTAAATGTCATCAAAGACTAAATGTTTTAGCAATACTATAGCCATACATAATGGAATGGCATTTTGATACAGTCCAGACCTGCATGGATTACAATAAAATTTTGCAAAGACAGACTTGGTCCCCAGAGGATAAGGACCACTGACTTTGATGATCTCCTGACAGTTCCTATGGTGCCACCATGAGGTTGACATTTCTGATTATTAGTAACATCTCTTGACGACAACTGGATGGATTCCCACAGAAATTAATAGACATCCAGTGCCACCATCAAGTTACAATTTGAATTTGTCTAATTATTTGGTTTATGACCATCTACCTGCTAAAGGCATTACATCAGCCTCGATCAGCTGTGCTTTGTGTTTGGTACAATTAGCACATGTTAGCATGCTAACATTGCAAACTAAGATGGTGAGCACCCACTTATTAGAATTGTCATTGTAAACCTGTTCAAAGCACCGCTGGGCCTAACTACAGCCTCACAGAGCTGCTAGCATGACTGTAGTGTTGTTGTCGTCACTCACCTTGGAATGAGACAGAATGAGCAGGAGGCTGTAAAGAAATAATCAAGAGAATATGTCAAGAGACAGAATTGGAGCTATTCAGAACTATTCTGTTACATCTTTGGACTTTTGGGTGTGTAGTGTTGAAAACTGTTCCTTCACTGGCCACACACACTGCAAGGCTCCCTGTGTGTGCTGCTGCTGAGTGATGTGGTTGCTGGCCTGGAACACTAAATCTTGTAGGATGAATGAAAGCTTCCTGTGCTCCAGTGGATGCATTCTCCAGAGGCATTGGTCTGCAGACAGCACAGCTCAGGGTAGAATCCTATGGTAAGAAAAGTCACGGTTAGCTGAAAATAAATAAGCTCCACTGTACTGCAGTACCCTTGTTCTGATCTACACAGCTGCTATGCAAAATATCTTTGACTTTTGGATTTCATAATCAACCCATATTGGGAGGAATGTTCTGTATGCCAGAAAGGTATGTCAAAACCAGGAGCACGTACATGCCAGATTTAGACTACTAATGAAGGACCGTAGTCTTCATTAGTGGCCAGGAGAGGGGGAACACATGTACAGCAGCATGGTTACTATGGTTGCTGTGTCAGAAATGAAATGCACTTTCCAGCACCTGTACCACTTCCAGCTGTTATGCCTACCATGTCTTGTGTAGAACCACCATGATTTTACATTTACTGATGATACATCTTAAAAATAAGACAGAGCACACATAGGCCTACTGACCTATACAGATTTGTATCATCAATGATAAGCCAGCCAGCTGGATAGAGAGGAGACAGGAATTCATAATGATGCATAGACCTAATATAAATGCCTTGTAATCAGGGCTATAAAACACGTTTAGAAAGCAGGCTAAACAAGAAGTTCATTCCAGCCTGGAACTGTGAGTACGACTTCCAGTGTTGTGTTCACTGTGACACTAAACATGCTTTGAATGGGGAGGACAGATAGACACTGGCTGGCTTAGAAACATTTACTTTGAGAACATACCGCTTCCTACTGTCAACAAAGCAACAGTTAAACAAGTAAATAATCTGTTTTTAACATAAATGAAGATGTTTATCTTTACAATTTGAGTTAACCATCCAAAATAACTGGAATAAATCACAAATCAACCATTTCATTGACCTAGAAATGTTTGAACACCATTCAGTCAACAAACCCAATAACATGTACATGTAGTCTTAGCAAATTCTACAGTATTTTACTGGCAGATTTTATATAGGCTGCTTTATATAGCTTTACCATGTATTATAATGAAAAGGCTTTATGCTGAGATGTGTTAACCCCATAGACAAATGTGATGACCCCGTTTCCCGAGTTGGGAAGTTGTTTTCCGACTTTAGTATGTTTATGAGCTTTAAGGCGCAATGTGGAAACAACATGGAAGTTTTTGCATAGTCAGGAACTACTTTTTCTGATTATTCCCACACTCCCACAATAAATGCCTAAAATAAATTAGATCAAACTTTTTAAAGACAGAGATAAATGTGTGTACCAGTCTGTCTCTGTATGTATCTGCGTGTGTGTGTGTATGTATCTTCCCTGAAAGATGGATGAAGCTTAACAGACAAAATGAGGTAGGGAAGGTAAAACGGGGCTAGGGTCTAAGGAGGAGAAAATGAAGAAAGAAAAGAAGAGAAAATATACGTGGAAAGAGGAAGGGATGATTCGCCAAAGATCTAAAAAGTGTAAGACAAAAGGAAAGAAAGTAGGTTCCTTAATCAATATAAAAATATTACATTTTGGTCTAGGGTTAAATGGAATATTTAAAAAGCACAAAAGGGAAATATGAATAAAGTTCTTTTCTCTCTTGAAACAGTGCAGCCAGTAGAGGTCCTCAGTATGGAGGAAGAGTAGTGTCAAGTTTATCAGAATAAAACAAATAATTTCCGCTAGTAAATAACAATGTCAACTGACACGATGGGGGCCTTCTGCTTCATTAACTGATTTTGCAGCCCTGTCCTGGAGAGGGATCCTGTGACAAAATCAATAGCCTGTAAGACTTTTATTCTTTGTACACAATGTACAGACAGAGGGAAGAATCGGGGAGTTAAGGATAGGTTTATGTTTCATGTGTTAATACATACATTAAAAGAGTTATTGTTCACTGGAATCCTTACTACATGTGAAAAGATCCCTTCATAACTGGACTCTGACATCCCTGTCCTTTGCAAAAATGCATTTTATATTAAGACTGTAACTTTGAAAGATTATACCCACTTGAGTTGACTCGTTTAGAATCAGCCTCACAAGCTTTGGCCAAACGTTTTAATGTATCATTTTTAAACAGAACAAGGACTGCAGTAGCCTAAAGGTGAAGGAATGATTACAACGACCAATAACAACTATGTACACCTCTACTATTTCAATAGGCCTACATATGTCTATGAGACTATTGTATTTAGACACACTTGACAACGTGGGAACCTATCCTTTATTGGAGCACATCAACTCATTTTTGCTGGAGGCCCTTAAAACCAAGTTAATTTCTGAAACTGTTTGTGCCACACCGCAATCTTTCTTAACACAATCATGTCACAACGTCCATGTTTGCCGCTTCCTGTTTTTCCTAGGGGTTTGACTTTTCCAAAAAGCATTGAGACCATATAGGCTCAATAACTTTAACATTTTTAGTCACATCCGACGTTATGCGGTATTTTTTTTCCCACTGATGTAAAAAAAATAAAAAGTGTGTATGTATTTTATTGTGAAAGTAATGTGGCCGAACTTCCTTAGCTTTTAATCGATAACGGTCCAGCTTGACGCGAGCGAGAGAAAGCTACTCGCAAGCAGATACACAAAAGGAGTGGAAGGACCCGCAGCAATGGGAATCAAACTGTACTACACCACCGTTACTGCCTCGCGGACGGTGAGTTAAGTGGCTGTAATTTAATGAATTTACGTTATGTTTGTGTTGTCCGCTCCGGTGGAAACAGCTAACAATGCTCAGCCCGACAGACACACCCAGCGCCCTATCAGTAATAGCTTCCCCCTGACTAACAGTGCTGTGGGCCTATGCTACTCAGCGCCCGTTTATATCATTAATGTAACGTAACGCCAGCATTTCACCAGGTTGTAAGCGTAAAGAAGATGAAAGTTATCAGTCGTAAATGCAACAAAACATAGAGGACACATAACGTAAAAGACAAGCCATGATGCATGACTACACATAATTGCCTTTATCTTGGTAACGTTAGTTAACGTTAGGATGTTTGGCTAACGTTAGCTATTTTATTTGCAGAAATTGCTCTTGAAATGTATCGTGTTACTTATCCAAAACAGTGACATTATGCGAGTGTGATGTTAGTGCAGCGGCTGGCTAGAATAGCTAAGTGTAGCGACCGTATGTAGCCGTTTCCTGTATCTACAACTGTAAACCAAACTTCATATAAAAATATGGCAATTTAAGTTTGCCTAGTTTAGAGCTAATAAGTAGTATTGTTACGCCCTCGCCCGAGCAATATAAATTCTGCATTCAGTATATGCACTAAACAACACTTGTTTTTAGCGGAATTGCATCTTTTGTAAGTGCCACACCTTAATATTACTTTTAAGATAGGTAGGTGGTAAGAAATCATAGGAACCAGTAATACAATCTGAAAAGTGACTTTAAGTAAGAGCTGTTTGTAGTTTATATGTGAGCCGATACAAGCAGAATACTTAAATATTTGACTTTGTAATGAAGTTTTGCAACATATTTCCATAGAATATTATATTCGAATGAATCGAGCAGAACAGGTTGACATCCGTACTGTCTGCAGTATTCAGTGAAGTGACGTGATAAACCACAACATGTTTTTGTAGGAAGGGTCAAACATGTGGTACTTATTAGGTTTGTGGAATTCATGTAGTGAAAAGGTTTTAGTGACGTTAGCTTTTAACCCTCTAGATAATGTGCTAATTTCTGGTGTGCTGTAGAAGCATTTAGAGGATTTTGATTACTTATTTCTTACATGACACAGAAACCCAGTCTTTCTGTATATTTTAGTTTAAATAGACTAATGCGAGATAGGTTCTTCCGTTCCAGAAGCATACCCAAGAAACAAAGGCTTGTTTAAAAATAAGTCCCACTAAAGTATAAATCCATTGATGTTACCCACATTACAGTGTTTTTTATGTTGAAGTTAACTTAATTGTGCTTACTGCACAACAGCAACATTTATAGAAGGTTTTCCTCTCTACCACTTTCTCTCTATTGGCTCAGACCTAAATATCTTACCTGAAAGTCATGTTTCAAATTGAATTGTGTCCATTAAAAACATTGCGTTCAGTTTCAGTTACTTTGTCAATGGCTATGACTTTGTTCTTCACACGTTTCAGAGAAGCTTTTAACTGCCGACTCCACTTTCACAATTATGTGAACCAAGTAAAAGCAGTTCCCTTTTTCAGTTTAAGGATGTGACACTGACCTTAAAACAACTGTGTGTGGCCAACTAAATGCCAGCTTGTGTGCTTCCAGTTAGTGCTGTGCTTAGGTGCGGTCGCTTTTACAAACACCCCCTCCCAACTTCCTCAGTTGTCCACAGAGATAGCAGAGCATTCATCAGGTCTATTAATCATCATCCAGGCACAGCCTCAGAAAGTACTTAAGTCATTAGTTTAAAAGAAAAAATGTCTGTATAGATGTACAAATATTACAAGGTTTATTTGAACAGTCCATCAAAGTTGTTTGAGGGCCTTCGTCTGCTTTTAATTCATCACACTGACTAAAACTTGGAATGGCATGAAGGCTATCAGTCTAATGCTCCACTTCGTTGTTAGAAATGTAGCCATTAAAAGGAGGACGGCAAATGATACTCTATGCAGACAACATGCTCAGGGTTTAATGAACCGGCTGGTCCATGTGCTTATGCTGGGGTTGAGTACATTCCTGATTGGTGCTGTCGTTTTTCAGGTGAAGTCTCAGCAGGCAGAAGTGATACGGATCCTTGAAAGTAAAAGCATCCAATACGAGCTCATCGACATCTCTGTGGGCGGGGAACTTCGTGACGAAATGAGAAGCAAAGCAGGGAACCCCACTGCAGTTCCCCCCCAGCTTTTCAACGAGGACCAATACTGCGGGGTGAGTTGCACCCCCATGTGAAATGTGCAACATGTTAAGTGCAGTTTGGTTAGCTTTAGGCACCAAAATTACTTGGTTAGGTTTAGGGAAAGATCATGGTTTGGTTGAAATAACTATGTTGCATACGCCAGTTAACTTACTTAAGTTCATAAAACATTTATAAAAATAAACGTAAATAAAACCATTCACCATTTGTGTTTACTTTTTCTTTCACACGGGAAACAACACAGGTCTCCTGGTTAAAAGTCCGGTTTCTGGACCTCCCTCCACCTCCAACCGCCTCCTTACTCTGTAAATATCGTATACCTACCTCCAGCTTTAAAAACTGACTCTACAGGGCTTTCCCCAGTGCGTTCAACTATGCCGCTATAGGGATCCCCAGTGTGTTACAAACTGACGCCAATGGGTCTTGAGCATGCGTCCATATGTGACCGGTTGAGAGTGAGAACTGGTTGTTAAAATATCTGTCATTGTCCCCTGAAATGTGATCAATATTGTAAGTTGATTTGATAGTGATATTACATACAGGAAGGTAAACTCTCAGTTTACCATAAACTACAGGCAACTCAGTATTAGGAGCACATTCTGTAGGTCATGATCCTTAATTTTTGCCAGTTCTGAGGCAATACAGCTATCATATTGGAATTATTGTGTTTTGACTGACACTCTGTCTCTCCACAGAACTATGAAATGTTTTCTGAGGCGGTGGAAGCTGATACGGTGGATCAATTTCTGAAACTGGTGTGAGGAGGGCGGAGTGTAATTCTCCATCTTAACCCCAGTCCCCCAGTCACCTACGCCCTACGCCCTGTGCCCTAATGGAGAGCCTTTATCCAGTCTCTCTCTACACCACTGGCAGTGTCCACTCACTTTCAATGCCATAATGAAGAATGCCAAATATCTTATATCCAACTAATCAGAAGACACACATTCCCCCTACTGCACCATTAGACTCTAAATCAGTCTTAATCTGTTTGATTTTTATGTGTTTTTTTCCTGTTCTTTCCTTTTGGTTTCTTTTAGACCATCTCCCTGTCTGACAGACTAGTGTTACTAAGTGCTCCTTGTCCACTAGGAATCAATGAGGTGTCTAAATGTGCGGTAATTAGGTCCACTAATCTTGGCTGTGGCCACATGATCGCTGGAGATTAAACTAATCCACTGGATGACTGCATTCAACCCAGAATCCTTCTGATCCGCTGCAGACCAAATGCACCATCATCACTCAGTCTTAACTACTTTTGTCGTCTTTTTCTGTAGCCTTCAAGTTCCCATGTTGTACATGACTGCACACTATTTGTACTGCACATGGATGCAAATGCACACCGAAGTAGCAAGGATTATTATGTCCTTAAACCCAATTAATAAACAACTATAGTGGCTAAAGGACGCCTTTTGTGGCGTGGACAGCCTTTTGTAATATTGGTCCATTGGTCACCTTATGCAATGTATGACAAGGTTTGGTTGTGAAATGGGAACCCGTTCTAGCCCTCTGATGTCCTGTGCTGACCTGACCTGCTTCTAAGGGCGATAATGCCACCAGAACCCAAAAAAGTGTATTTGATTGACAAATATTTAAAATACAAATTACTTCAGCTAGATGCTAGTACTTGTCTGTGCATTAACATTAAATGTGTACCCTGTGGCACTAAAGCTATTTTTACATTCAATGTTTCTCAACAAAACGCATTGTCCTTGAGCTCTACCAAACATGTTGAGTGCATGTCCTTCCCTTCCTTACATTTGCAATGACGATTTTAAAAATAACTTTTAAATTGTGCAATGTTTACATCCATGTTTGCTAGCTTTGCAGTCATCTTCCTCTCTGTCTTTTTTGAAGGGCCCATGTGTAAAAACGTTTCTCTATAGCGCTACTAGTGGTTAGAAACTCCACAGGGTACCTTTAAGCTGAATTGGGTGAAATCTATTGATATTCAAAATAGCCACATAATTGCACACAAAGAATATTTAGTTTTGTCAACAGTATATTGTGTATTTTTATTATGGAAACTAGGTTAACACCAAAAGGTCTCAGTAGACATTGCCATCAGCCTCAGTGTCTTGTTTTTTTTTTGATTCTACCACTGGGGACACCCAAGAAATTAGTCAGAATTTAGAAATTTTCAAATTGTGTACATTGGGGCTTTAAGTATTCCTTGGTGACAAGGGCCATAGCTACAATTTAGTACAAAGAGGTCATGCCCCATGTATTTTGTCCCCCGATTAGGGACCTGTGGGGGGGAATTAACATGCTGGAATTGAACGTTATAGGCTGATCCAGTGATCTATGTATTTACATTTTATGTTTTATTTGGGAACCAAACACTCTCATTAGACATATTATAATGGTCACCAATGGGTCAAACATATTAAGAAAGTTGGTATAATCAGTGGTAGAGCACTTCAGTAGTTAGCTGCTTAATTTTAGCATCCAGTCGAGCAGGATAAACACATTTCTTAATTCACATTTGGTGCCAATATATATCTGTAATGCGCTTTTGCAGGTGGATATTCACTGTAGTATTAGCACTTTCCTGCCATCTTCTACATTTACCATAATCTGTTCAACTTGAAAGCTTGGTTCTTGGCGCAGATAGGTGCTCTGTATTGTTGGCTAACAGGGTAGGAAGGGAGCATTTAATGTGGATTGTAGATGATTAGACTGAAAAGATGTGAATCTTCTGGCTTTCAACCATGTAGCTTTCCATTCCTCTGTTTATTTTACGTTACAGTTTCACTGATTGTTCTGGGCATGAAGATGCAGTAATGTGACTATGCACTGAAACCCTGCCTCATTCTGAACACAGACAAAAAGGTCAAAGCTGGTGTGTTTAGGCTGACCTGACTTCTTACTAGCCTTAGGGAACACTCAACACATGGGGAAAATGAAGGCTTCACTTCTTTGTGCTTTTATGTATGCGCACTCATTCAATTGATTGATCTCAGTTGAAATGTAATGTTCATGGATTGGGTCCCTTGTGAGGTTTTTAAAATTGCAAGCAACATGGTTTCCCTCTCTTCCTCATATATGTCAAACCCCACTGTTTTCAAAATTGTGTTTGGGATCCCTAGTCATGACGGCCTTCACACACGATGTTTGTGCGCTGTTTTGTAAGTCGATGGTTGTTAGATGTTTGCCTAATATTGATGTATCTTCACTATCAATCATGTTTTAGACATTCCATGTCTCTCTCTGAGATCCTGCTTTGCTTTTGGACCAATTCCCCTTGGCCAAAAAAAGAAGAAAACAGGGAATCAAATGCTGTGTGTCTTCCAAGAAGATTGTGAAAAGTGATTTATGGGTTAAAAAAATAAAATGGAGTTGAATCTACCTGTCTGGATTATTAAAAAATTCAACTGTGGGACCTACTTAAAAGTATGCCTAAATCAGCTCTGACATCTTGAAAACTTGAAAACTTCATCAGTGTGTCATTTTCTATTCATAGTTATCGTTTTAATGAGGAATTTTGCAGGACAGTGTGGGGGCATTTGTTCACCCACAAGAGGGTCATTTTCAATTTGCATGTCAGTGGAATATTGTAATTGCCAGTACATTTGCATGGATGACACCTTCCACACACTGGATCTGCACTGTCAGTAAATTCATTGCATTGTCGCATGTGAGGTACAAATTTTACATTTACATTTTATACCAACTTTATCATCAGTATGTGTGGTTTACACAGAGACCTAGTTTGTTGGTCTAAATGTAAATGCATTAATACTATTTAATGAAGTTTTTTAAATAAACATTCATCAGTAATTAGGAAAACATAGTACATTTTCTAATGATGAACAGCGCAATATGAAAAATATATGAACACTAAAATGCACAATTTATGGATTTGTTAAAATCATCCTTACATGCAAACAGTGGTGGACTCAGGCTATTTGAGGGGCAGGGGTGAAAAAACAAAAAGGGCACCAGCTTCACGTGGTGGGGCAACAGGGCTCCCCCAAGGTTTTAATGTCATGTGACATGATGACGTTTTGCAGCGCCGACGAAAGTTGGACACAATTTCTAACCAGCATGCATTATATCAGAGACAATTTAGAGGAGTCTCGTCTTGTTAGTCAGAAATAGCTGCCCGGAAGCGTTGCCAAGATGGCGGCCCAGTGGCAGGACTTGCCTAAAAGGACTTAGCTCATATTAAGTCCAGTGTGCATCAAATTACGTTAAGTCAGCCGCATGAAGTCAAATGCACGTACTTTCTCACACGATAGGGCACTCTAGAGGGCACTGCAACAAGTTTTCTTGCACACTGCACCACCATAGAGGGCACAAGATCTTGTTTTATTTACAAAAGGGGCATTCAAGAGTGCACTTTTGCTGTGTTTTTTTTTTTCTAACATGGGGGAGAGCAACGCTGCCTCCCGACTGCAATCAATAAACTAAATGCTCTCCCACAATATATATACAACCGGTATCTGTGGCTGTGGCAGGACTGTAATAACCATGGCCAGTTATTTCATTTGGTCCCCTGCCTGTCTACCATCCCACCTGTTCGCACTCTGTCCATGCACTTGTCAATCATAGATAATTCCGCCCTGAAGCATACTACATTTACATTATTCATTTTTACATTTATCCAATGTGACTAACATTTGCCATGTCAGAGGTCTCTGCTTTCTGTTCTATTGTCCTCTAAATGTAAACCATAATTTACTAAATGAACATCATGTTGTACTGAAGAAGACTTGAAACTAGCGACTGAGACCATAAACTCATTAGGAAAGTGTTTACTGAGGCAATAAATCAGGTGAGAAGTAGCAACATTTTACCATTGTTCCTAATGGAACCGGACTTCCAGACCAGAAGAGTCGCCCCCTGCTGGCCGTTCGATAGGATGCAGGTTTAAGGGACTTCCGCGTTCGACAGCTCTCTGACCGGAAGCTTGCCTATATAAAGTTCTCCTCAGTTGCAGAACATCATGTGTTATTTAGGCAGAGCTGATGTAGCATATCAGACTTCTAATTTTACCGACGAAGAAAAGGAAGACGACAACGAAGAAAAAAGTAATCAATCTAACGTATGGACCGGAGGACGCAGGAAACAAGGATTCGTAATTCAATGTAAAAGCACTCGTGGCACGTTTAGCAATGTAGCATATTCTCATCATCAAACTCTACTAATGTCAACGACTACACAGTATTTTCCTATATCCGTCCTCTACGCTCGTCTAATATGCTTATTCCACAGAGAATTAGTTAAGATTAGGAATTAGATTGGGTTGATGCAGGAAACTGGAAAAGTATAATGTTCACAAGATGACAACGCAGGTAGAGATATTAATTGATCAGTTCACATATTACATTAAAATAAGCTCATATCTTTGAGCTGTATTTACTAGTCTTGATACGGTTTTATTGTGAAAATGGTCACCGGAAGTTTCGCTGTTTTTGATTGAGTGTCACACAACACGGGTCCAAAGAAGGAAGCTGTAAAACTTGACAGGCTACTGCTAAGGTAACGTGAGTTAACATTATATAGCAAAGGCATTGTTGTGAAAGATTAAAACGCTTACTGAGCTGATATTGTCATTCATGGCCTGGTTGTTTCAGTCAGCGTTGTTACTGTGTGACAATTCGTATGTTAGCTAGCTAGGCTAAGCTAGCTGACCCAAGTGTTTTGAGACCACAATATAGCTTAACGTAAGCTATTTTTCTTCATATTAAATGAACGAAATACAAGTTAATGACAGGAGGGCTTCTGTTTTATTAACATGTCCCGTGGTCGTCACATTTGGCCACTGTAATAATCCTGTCAGCTGCCTCTGAGTGGTGTTTATGTTAGCCAAAACACCAGCAGGTGTTGCTTTGCTTTTTGCCAAAGGTACGTTAACGTTTCATTTAATTAGAAACACGTATTTTTGGACTATTTATGTTTCGCTGGGATGTAGTTTTCTACCCTGTATACTCCAGTTACTCCAAACAGCACTTTTTCATTCAAACCTTCAGGGGCTGTGTTGGAGTAACACGTCACTCTGAACACAAACACAGATAATGGTTGTTAGCCTAACAGAGAATATTCATAAAATAAAACATCTAAATAACCTAGTCACAAATATATTGTCCCGTCTATATAAATGATACTTGTTGTTGATGACACAAAAAACCTTTCTTATTTAGGCCATGCACCTTTTGGTTTGTCACTTGATGTATTAAATTAGTACATTTCTGATGTTTCGTGATATCGTCGTTACAGATTCGTGCACTCACGTAAATAATCTTCTCACCTAGTCCAAGTATCTATCCATCAGATAGTTTGTGTTTAGGTTTTAACCCTACAATGGTGATGAATGAAATTTCATTGGAGGTCTTGCTTACTCTGGATAATTGTGTGTTGTCATAAGAAGTAAGTTAACTGGTGAAACAAAAAAAGTGGAAATATGTTCAACTCTATTAAATATTTTTGTTTCTCTGGCCCATGAAGTTGCATGTGAAGATGAGCGTCCCAGACTACATGCAATGTGCAGAGGACCACCAGACAGTGCTAGTGGTGGTCCAGCCGGTCGGCATCGTAGCTGAGGACCAGTTCTTCAAGATCTACAAACGCATTGCCAGCGTGAGCCAGGTGAGCATCAGGGACTCACAGCGCCTCCTCTACATCCGCTACCGCCACCACTACCTGCCTGAAAACAATGAGTGGGGAGACTTCCAGACACACCGCAAGGTGGTGGGCCTCATCGCCATCACAACCTGTGGCTCGACCAAGGAGTGGCCCCAGACTGCAGAGCGCTTCCATGGCCAGAAGGAGGTGTACAGTTCCACGCTGTATGATTCGCGGTTGCTGGTGTTTGGGCTGCAGGGAGATATTGCAGAGCAACAGCGCACAGACATGGCCTTCTACCCCAGCTTTGAAGACTGCTCTGATGTGGAGAAGAGAGTGGAGGACTTTGTGGAGTCGATATTTATTGTTCTGGAGTCCAAGCGACTTGACCGGGCCACGGACAAATCAGGTGACAAGATACCACTGCTCTGTGTGCCCTTTGAGAAGAAGGACTTCGTGGGTTTGGACACGGATAGCAGGTGAGTTGTTGTCTTTAGAGGCTGGTGAAGGAGTGCTTGAGCTTTCAGTGCAGTCAGTAAATGTGATATATGTCATTATTTACAAGTTGTGAGTGTGTGTCTGTGTCAAATTGCTTGTTACAAGTCAGCCGTGCCTGCTCTAAAATTCTCTCAAAAATCTGTCCTTCGATTTTTGCCGTGTTCATTTTTGTTTGTTTACCTTGGTTTATTTGTCTTTCTTCTATTTTTTTTCTTTCATACTGTCCTGTGAGTTTATTGTTGGGTGTGAAAAGGTGAGATGTTAGACTCGTAAGTGTAGTCCCCTCATACCAATCCCATCAGCTTTAGCTCTGCCCTGAAAGAAACACCCAGACCTCTGTGCTGCTCTGTGCTGACTCCAAGCCAAACTCATTGCTCCTCCTCAGGTTTCAGTTTATAAACAAACTGATTAAAAAAAGCGTGATTGACGTTACAGGCCACAAATATTCCCTTTACCGTTAAAAACAGTGAACAGTATGAATAAAGACGCAGCAAAATAGTCCATTCCACAGCAGTAACCCCAGCTACTAAAATGAAAAGCAAGGGATATTTTTTTAGCCATGTACATGAGGCCTGTTTTGCACTACTACATTAAAGTTCATTGCACTAATTGCACACAAAGGAAATCTTGCCAATCTTTCTCCCCTCCCAGCAGCCTCTGGTTTCAGTCGCTATCAGGTTAAGTTAATTGATACAGCTAGATATGAATTAAAACAATATATTTTTTATAAAAAACACCGGTAAGAAAAGCTCTAATTAAAATCTACAAATTTTATATATTTTTAAATTTGTATGTATGTGTAATTGTATGCTTATCAGTAGACAAACTTTAGCATCTTTTGAGCTGCTTTGCACTAACTAAAATATTCTTTAGATTACACTAGCAGTTAATTGAAATTAGTTAATTGGAAATGTACAAATTCTATGCTGTCTCTTTGTTCTGTATAATTATAACCAAATTACATAGGTTATTCCAGGAATATCATAGGCAATGATTGAGAAATTTTAGAGTTAAATAGTGTTGTTATTAAAAACAGACATACAGACTAAAATAGCTGATAAGCCTATTAATATATCTTGAGAAAAAGCAGCAAAATAGCTCTGTTGGCTGCAGGAGTTAGGAGTCATGCTGGTCACATATCTGTAATCACATTTCAATCAGGCAACATCATTCACTATGATCTTATACTTATTTTTATTTGAAATCCTGGGTAGGGTGAAAATAATGCGTCACACCCACAAATCTCCCCCCGGTTAAGGAAGTGAAACAGGAGGAGGGGTGTTAGCTGACCCATTAGCTGAAAAATGGCTTGAAACTTGATCTGGCCGGCTGGCAGCCACAGAGCCTCTCTGGCTGGGAGCTGCAGTTCTAGATGGCTGGCAGTTTTTCTTAATGTCATTTACAGTGAAAGCCCTCAAAATTTGGATAGTGATGTATAGACAAAGTGACTCATGTCAAGCATGCCTTCAGTAAGGGTCTGAAATTAAGTTTTTTCCTCACCTGCCACTGTGGCAGGTTACTAACCATTTCTACCATTTCTTCAGAAATCTATGTAAAACACTGAGACAGTGGTACCTGACAGTTGGTAAATGGATTTGATAATGTAACCTTAATCCCTGGCTAGATACTATTAAGAATTTATTTTAAAAATAATATTTATTAACAGCAAACATTTATGCTGTATTTGCTAATTTCCTTCCCTGCATGCAGTCTCTGCAATTCGATTTTTATACATTACAAAATGAACTGAAACCAGTGGTCACTCACACACTCACACACTCACATGCCTTGGGAAATGCTCAACCTGAATGTTAAACACTGTATTTTGTAAGATAGATACAATTTAATGTAAACAATATGTATATATAATATTTGTGTTCTGAAACATTCAAAACACTGGTGTAGAGCTGCAACGATTAGTTGATTAATCTATTAGTTGTGAACTATTTAATTAATCATAAATTCTTTTTTAAGAAAACTTTTCCAAATTCTCTGATTCCAGCTTCTCAAATGTGAATATTTTTGTTTACATCTCTGACAGGAGATCTTTGGGTAGTGGGCAAATCGTTATTGAGGACATCATCTTGGGCTTTGGGAAACACTGACAATTTATGGACCAAACATCTAATCGATTAATCATGGCAAAGATTGACAGATTCATTAATAATGAAAGTAATCGTTAGTTGCAGCCCTACAGGTATGGTCCTTTTTTTAAAAGGAGGAGCTGATAGTTTGGACCCACTGAACACAGTTTGGCACAGTACATGCTACTGAGGTTTGTCCCAGCTTCAGGAGGACATTTGGACTGGGAAGGTGCAGTTGGGGGATTTTGTCTGTTTGGCTGTAGAAGCTGAAGCGACACTCTGGCTGCATGGATCTCATATCTTTTAGTCATGAGAGAATACGTTACCATCCAGCTTTGCGTAGCACAGCTGCTACTCACAAAAACATGAATTTGATTATGGCACCCAATGCGTAAAGATCCCCTTTGATTGCTGTGGTTAATTTTTCATGTCTCCCTTAAGAGCAGCCAGTCATTTTAGTATTACTCTGCCAGTTTCACTGTTTCTCATGAATAGCCTACTGACTATTAGTATGAATAATTGATGGATGATGTATGAGATCAGCTTTTTCCCAGAATAGTTTAATACCTCTGCTTCTGTACAGCTAAGATGTTTTTATCCACGGCTCCGTTTCACCTTGAGTGCTTGATCACCTGTTGAGTCACGTTATTGTCTTTACATGACCTTCCCAGTCCTTCAGAATGCTCAAATGTCTTGCACACTGGGGGTTCGTAACTTTCCTCAAAACAGTCAAATTCCCCCTGTATCCTAGTGAAGCTGCTCCTTCCTGACTCCCTGTGTTATTGTGTAAGACTACAGGGTCGTACTGTAGTTCAGGTCATGCGCTGTCGTTGTTTTTTTGCTCTCCTTTGCTTGTGCTTTCCCACCCCATACATCCCGTCTGTAGCTGACTGATAAGATTCCCTTTAGTGTCCTCTTCTGGGGCCCTGCTGACATAAGAAATGACAATAGCAGAAAGGCAGAGCGTTTTTTTGATTAGTTTTTTTTTTTAATAAAAAGGCCACTGTATGAATCAACCAAAATCTATTTCAAAGCCAAAAACATATATTCTATTTAAGAATTCGAGCCTCTTTGTTCATCCTGCTGTTGTCTGAAAACGTTTTTCCCTCTTGACCCGCTGCTTTTTCTCAGGCATTATAAGAAGCGTTGCCAGGGACGGATGAGGAAGCATGTTGGGGACTTGTGTCTCCAGGCGGGCATGCTGCAGGACGCCCTGGTCCACTACCACATGGCTGTGGAGCTGCTCAGGGGGGTTAATGACTTCCTCTGGCTGGGTGGTAAGTCTGGAGAGTGGCGCCTTATTACTATGAGCTGGTATTTACAAGGCTAGAATTTGTTTATTTCTCAACGTCAGTGTGGCGTAAATGCCCTTCAAATGTATCAGCTAGAGTGTGACTGATACTGGATTTATGAGTCCATTACTACTTTTGAGTTCATTTTTTTTAACATAAACACATTCGACAGAAATGATGATATGTGTCTTTTAGGGCTGGACAATAAAACAATAACAATAATTATCGCCATATAATTTTTTTCAATAATAATATAACAAATGTTCAATAAATATTTAATAAATGTTTGACTTTATTCACTTGAATTAACACAAATTAAGACATATTTATTTTATTAAGATGTTTATGTTGTGGGGAAAAAGGGACCGAAAAAAGCTTTTACTTAATTTGACTCATGCATATTTGTTGACAAAGATTTTATCATAATTATGTTCTAACTCAGATTTGTGAAGTGATCCCCTGTTTAGCATCTAGTGTTGACCATAATTTAGAGTTTACACAATTAACAATCAGGTTTCTTCAACTTCAGGAGCAAAAATCAGCCTTTAAACTCAAAAGAAATAACGATTTGATACTTATCGTGATAATTATCGATATCGAAAGATATGAAAATCTTTATCGTGATAACATTTTTGGCCATATCGTCCAGCCCTAGTTTCTTTGCTCTGTACAGTTTACTGACGCTCTTATCTGTAGTGCAATAGTAGAAAATGTTTCAGTTTCTTAGAGCACAAAAAGTTGTTGCAAACAGTCAGCAGCGCATTCATGAGGGTTGTATATCTGGAATAAGGCCTGAATAAGAATTAAGTAGAGATGACAATGTTTGTTTGTCTTTTATTATTTTTGCTCTCCAGCTGCGTTGGAAGGTTTGTGTTCAGCCTCTGTCATATTCCACTACCCTGGAGGCACAGCAGGGAAGACTGTAGGACGCAAGCCAAATATCTCCCAGCCAGCAGATGCAGGGAAACGTCACAGACCAGGTGAGCACATCGCTCTGTAACCAGACTGATAGAGACAGCGGCGTGGATGGGATAATAGCTGACGACTGCTGACTGTCAGTGAGTTGTTATTGAGTGAGAATGTCGCTGCTGACAGACAACTGAAACATTGCTAAGCTTTGCTCCTTTATGTGCAGAGTACAAGATGTCAGCTTCCTAAACTGCTGAAGCTTCTCTTATTTACGCTGATGCCCAATAATTTAATTACAATGTAACATAATTTAATTTATCTACTCTGTTCTTAACATGCTGTTTACATGGTGTTACAGTAATACTGCCTTGCGTGTAACTGCACTTATTGTGAATTTTTCTTTTGACTGGCCCATCAGCAGAGTGTCATCCTATGCCATCATCTTTTCCCATAGAAATATTAATGTCTAGATATATCTGAGGTAGTAATTAATATTTTTTGATACATTTACAGACTATTATTGCTTAATTGTTTACTTTATACATTCATAATCTGAATTACATTGGGTAAATTTTGATTAAACTGTGCACACAGTAAGTACCAGTACAATGAAGCACAGTTTAGCATCCAACCAGCAAACAGTAGCAAAGTACACAGAAAGACATAAATAAACGTACAAAATGAATAAGAAACAGAACAGTACAAGTGAAATCAGCTATGATATGTTCAGTATGGACAGAACTAATACATTTTGATGTGTACAGTAGAAAATGTGCCTCTCTAACATACAGTATAAACAGCAAGTGTGTATATATATAAAAATATATATATAAAATTATGCATACAGACACTATATGGACAAGGTTATTGGGACAAACCTCCACATTATACAGGAGTTTTTATGACATAATATGGAGTTGGTCCCTTCGTTGCAGCCATAACAGCCTCCACTCTTCTGGGAATTATTTCTATAAGATTTTGGTGTACCTGTGTGAATTAGTGCCCATTGATCCAGAAGAGCATTTGTGACGTAAGACACTGATGTTGGACGAGAGGGCCTGGCTCGCAATCTCCATTCTAGTTCATCCCAAAGGGCTCTGAGGTCATTTCCCTTCAGCGGATCTAAGGGGCCTAAGCCAATCCCAGAAAAACAACCCTATAGCACTATGCCTCCTCCACCAAACTTTACAGTTGTCACAATGCAGTCAGGCAGGTAATGTTCTCGTGCATCAGACTACTACATGGAGAGGCTTGATTTGTCACTCCAAAGAACACGTTTCCACTGCTCCGGAGTCCAGCGGTGGCATGCTTTATACCCCTCCGTTGATGCTTGGTATTGTGCTTAATGTAAGGCTTGCATGCAGCTGCTTGGCCATGGAAACCCATGCCATGAAGCTCCCAGCAAACAGTTTCTGTGCTGATGTTAATGCCAGAGGAGGTTTGGAACTTTGCAGTTATTGAGAGAGCAGAGCGTTAATGACTTTTACTCACCTTGCGCTACAGCACTGACCCTAACTTTACGTGGTCTGCCACTTCGTGGCTAAATTGGTTCCTAAATGCTTCCACTTTGCAAGAATAACACATACAGTTGATTACGGCATATATAGAAGGGAAGAAATTTTACAAACTCACTTTTTGCAATTGTGGCATCCTATTACAGTACCACGCTCGAATTCAGTGAGCTCTTTAGAATGACCCATAAATGCAGACTGCATGGCTAGGTGCTTGATTTTATACAGCTGCAGCAATGGGACTGAGGGAAACATCTGAATTCAATGGCTAAGAGGTGTGTCTCAATATTTATGTCCATAAAGTGTTTATATGTATATGCATGTATGTATATTATTGTAAAATAATCTATTTGTTGAAATAGATTAGTTGAATATACAATAGAACGGAAATACAGATGGCCCAAATACAGAGGCCAATGAGCCCTAGACCCTACAGAGATATTGCAATAATAGATAATAGCAAGTATTCGGGTCCAAATTGTCATCATTACATTTTCCCTTAAACCAATCAAATACTCAGTAAATTATTTCAGATCTAAAGTAAATGAAGCACAATTTGTGTACAATATTAAGACTTTGATGCGATGGTACAACTGTTAAATGTGCCCTGTGGAGTTTCCGTGTAAACAAACAACAGTGATGTTTACAGTACATTCAGTATTACTCACCAAAACTCATCGTATGTATCCTTCAGGTCTAACAAATGTGTCGAGTGCATGTCCTACCTCATTAAACGTTCGCAAGGCTGAGTTTTCTTGCCTGCATTTTTTGCATCCATGTTCACTAGCTAGCACTCTTTCCTTTGTTGGCGCATTGCTGTGTGTCTTGGCATTTTTGCCACCTGTCAATTAGTGGCTCGCATGTGTTAAGTCTCCAGATACCTTTTCCTTTGTTTTGGTGAAGTAAATTTTAATGCCATTTATCAATGCTTCCTTATCGGAAGTCGCATAGTTTACAGGAGAACAGCAGCCATTTAAGCAGATTGGTGGGACTAACACCTCTAACATTGCGCCTTGCGTCATGGAGTGAATCTGCATTCTTTCTCTTTGTCTGTAGGGGCTCAGGAGGTTCTCATTGACCCAGGTATGGTCTGTCTAACCAACGTAGCTCTTGTAGACAACAATCTGCCTGTTTTCTTGTGGTCTTGTTTGCCCTGTGTTTGATGTCATTTTTCATCTTACGTTATCAGCACCCTGATCGCTATGGTTTGTTTTATGATTTGGAAATTGGTTGATGTTTTTCCCCCCTTATGGCAGGTAGTGTTCTCCTGTATTGGTTTACCAAAACCTTTTGTTTCTTTTCTAATATACCTCCTTCTTCTCACAGCCACAACTTGGTGATCAAGTATTATATGACTACATGATTGAAGATATTAACTGGCCGCTCTTAGTTGCTTCTATTCCTTTTTCTTTCAACGCACATCTTGATTATCACACACACATCACTTAACCCTAACGTTTTTTAAAATATGCTCCCAGAGTATTTAGTAAGTCAAGACATCCTTGTAAAAGAGATTAAAAATCTCAATGGATTTCTTTCCTGGTAAAATAAAGGTAAAATAAATAAAAAGACTGCATACAGTACCACTGTTAAAGCACCAGGCAGTCCATCACCATTGGTGCATACTTTGATTTCCTGCTTGTTAAATGCACACTGTTGCTTAACCCCTCACTTTCAAAGTCACATAGTGTATTTATATGCTTTAATTTGATCGTCTTGAAAGTTGTACTTTATTTTGCTCTCTGCAATTACAGCTTTATGCCATTTCTGTTTGTCATGTTGCCTGTGCAAATGAGCCTTAGTCCTATTGCAATGCAGCATCTCATTATTCACACCTTCGTCATAGTGACAGTGCCACAGTGTTGCTATGGACACAGCCCCGTTGCTAGGCGATGCACTCTCAATTGGAATTTGTAGTCTAATCAGATTTGGCCGAGAGATGCACCTTACAATTGCTTTTGAAACATTTCAGGTGTGAGTTTAACTCCAAAGGCCTAATATTCATTCTATCCCTTATTTGTGGTGTAAGGGAGAGCATGGCAAGTTGGTGTAGATTTAAGATTTACATGAATAAAGACACATTTCAAATACTTTCATTCAACATTATCTGTTGTTATCTGATAACAAACCTGCTCTGTGAATAATGTTTTCATCTCTATCTCTATCTCTATCTCTATCTCTAGAGAGATAGATGCACAATATTGTGCATATGTGGGAAAAAATGTGGTGTGGAAAAAATGTTATAAAGTGTGTGAACAGGAAAAAAAATCTAAATCAAATCTATATTTGGTGTAACCACCCTTCAAAACGGCATCAGTTCTTGTAGGTTTACTAACACAAAGTCAGGGATTTTGTATGCATATTGTCAGGTGTATGGTTAAACAATTATACCAAACAGGGGCTGTTGATCACCAATTCCATATGTAGGTTGAAACAATCATTACTGAAACAGAAACAGCTGTGAACAAGGAATACATCTGGGTGATGAACAGCCAAACTCTAGTTGCTGTACGACGGTAACAAAGGAAAAAGTAGGGTGACTGATTTTAAACAGCAAGAAAGTTTGCGTAAGTTGGTGGCTGGGGTCGATGGATGGGTAAAACCAAACCTGGACTTTCACTCAGGAGACTGCCGTAGGAGTTCCATGTGAAACCTAGTAAATGGTGAGTTAATTTTGATTTTCAAGTTAAATAGCATTACTGACTTCCGTCACTTGATTAATGTGACTTCAGTCACATGTGAAGTCACGTGATATGTCATGTGACTGATGTAATGTTCTTACTTTGACCCAAACCATGACATTTTCCTAAACCTAACCAAAGTGCAACAGTTTCACATTAACTGCGTGTTTAATGTCATGCGACCTGCATCACAGTTGTTCCGCCGAATAGCTGGAGAGCAGTACAAGAACGACTATGTCTGCAGGCAACAGTGAAGCATGGTGGAGGTTCCTTGCAAGTTTGGGGATACATTTCTGCAAACAGATTTGGGGATTTGGTCAAAACAGCTCTGATCTCAACATCGAGTCTGTCTGGGATTACATGAAGAGAGAGAAGCAACTGAGGTTGCCTAAATCCACAGAAGGTCTGTGGGAAGTTCTCCAAGATGTTTGGGACAACCTACCTGCAGAGTTCCTTCAAAAACCACTATGCAAGTATATCAAGAAGAACTGGTGCTGTTTTGAAGGCAAAGGGTGGTCACACCAAATATTGATTTGAATTTAAAAAAAATTCTGTTCACTCTCTTTGTTAAATGAGTATCATAAAATGATCATCTGTTAACATGTCTATTTTTGAAAGCATTCTTACTTTACAGAATTTTTCCATACCTGCCTAAAACTCTTGCACAATACTGTGTGTGTGTGTGTGTGTGTATATGTATATGTATATGTATATGTGTATGTGTATGTATATATATATATATATATATATATATATATATATATATATATATATATATATATATATATATATATATATATATATATATATATAATTTCATTCAATATGCATGTGGCGGTCATAGCCAGGACGGTGTATAAGGTGGATATTTTCTTCTTCCTGTTGTCAGTCCTGTTGTTTCCTTTGCTTTTGTGGTGGACACTGATTCTCGTGTCTTTCTCAAACTAATCATCTACCGTCCTGTTTTGAGTGTAGGTGCCCTCACAGCGAATGGCATTAGTGCAGACACCAGCACTGAGATTGGGCGAGCAAAGAACTGCCTGAGTCCAGAGGACATTATCGAGAAATACAAAGAGGCCATCTCCTACTATGGAAAGGTACAGACCGAAAACAAAGATTTCAACCAATATCATTGTTGGTGATTTAAAGATACTAATTGATAAAATTCTGTGTGATTAAAGTGGGTGAGTTTTTCGTCTCACAGACTTAATGCTGTGTCCCATCCAGCATACAGTCCATGAGACATTAAAAATTAATTAATTGACATTAAAAGAAATGTATTTGTGCATAATTTCAGACAGAATTTTTAATTCAAATACAATCTGTTTAAATCAAGGTCAGACATCGCAATTAATGACGAAAGCACAATATAAGAGCAGTCAATAAACTCAATGAAAATAAAACTAAACAGAGGCATTTAGTAAGTCTTGAGTTGCTTTTTAAGGGTTTTTAAATCTCTTGGATCCTAAAAGTTGTTTTAGGATGTTTTGAGCAGCATTCGAATGGTGATTTTAGAAGTTAAATGACAATGTTATGATCAAAGCTTCAAACTATTCGGTACACGCCCTACAATGAACACACTGCAGTTTATTTTGACTCAAATCCACATACAAGCATTGTTTTCACTTAAAAATGTATTAAAAAGGGATGAAGTTAAAAGTAAAATGTTAGTTTATAAAATGTTTTTATATGTGATTGTGCCCTGAGACATTTTACACCTTTGAGCTAAAAGTGGGATTGTAGTGAGTGGATTGTGCTGCAGGAGGCTGTTGAATCCTTTTTGTGGAGTTCCAGTCTCAGCCATCAGACCTGTAGCAAACACTGTCACTACTGCTAGCTACAGCAGGAAGCTCATCATAGGTACTTAACTATTTATTATTATAATTATTCATTTTAAATTGGGTAATCCAATCCATTTTATTCCAATTACCCATCGTCCCATTAATTGAATTAATCATATCAATAGGAGTTATTGTTACATACTGCTGGGGAGTAATGGAAAAAATGTAATTTAATAATTCTAGGCCACATCATCCCTTTTGATTTCCCTTCATACTTTAATACTTTGGTCAGGCTGACTGTGAAACAGGTATAAGAATGCATACTGTGTGGTATTAAAAAGTTTCAATTGGTGAACACTATGGAAAATTAAAGATGTGTATTCATGACCTGTTTTCAAAGATTTACGTCTTCATTAGGAACAAATGGGCTTTGGGTTGACTGCCACGGACAGGGTAGGGAAGACCGTAGCTTTCTAATTTAGACAGGCGCCTTACAGCATTTTTCTCTTGATTTTAGGTAAAGAGGATAAAGACCGTTAGGGCATGACCATCCAGAGCTTTAAAAGTGATCACACTAATCTTGAATTGGAGTTTAAATTTGTAAGGAAATCAAGATCTGCGTCACATAAGACAACTTGTACAGGTAGTAATGCGTCGTCTTCCTGCCTTTAGATTAATGCTCACACTGTACATGATAGTGTTAAGCTTCAGGTTGCTTTGATACACAAGCAGCACTAGTAGTAGTATTTATCTATCTCACCAGGGGGCAGTATTTGATTTGGTTTGATGCAGTTTGAAGGTAGCGACAACACTGTGTTCGAGTAGTGTCGGACCAATAAATGCTGACAGCAGCTGTTTATTTCAAAATGCTACATGGGGACAAGACTTACAAACAGCAGTCTCTAGAAATACCATATTGATCAGTGATCACCTTTTAAAAAGCAGTATTTGCTCCGCATTCAGTATTTATACTCTTCTTTGACCACTGTACTTGCACAATGTCAGAAAGAATAGTATTAAAGTATCCCTAATGCTTAGGGAAAGCTGAATAGTCTCATTATGCTACCAAACTATTCAGAAGCAACCCTGTGCTTTATCTTCATTATTATAATTGCCTATTTGCACTGACCTCCCTCAGCCCTTTTACCTGTAACTAGTTCATTCAGAATTAAATTACATCTCAACACATAGCCATTCAGACATTAATTGAATTTTAATAAGGAGACAATGAGGGTGGAAGTTGAGGGACGTTAAAAGATAAAAAGAGCACACACTTGCACGCGGTGTAAAGCCTCAGCAGCAGTCGCTCAGGTTTTTAGTGAAGGCACAACTCAGAGTAGTGGCTGGGAATCCCTGAAAAGACGAGCGACAGGCCTTCCCGAGTTATCACACTTGACTGTAATCCCACGTCTGCGTTGACTGATGAGGGTGGTCATATGTTAATGAAAAAACATTCCTCCTGATTATGAGGTGGGTTGTAGAAGTCAAGGCGACCCTTGTTGACTATTCATTTTTCATTAACGCTGAACCTCACCCGCTCCTCTTCTTATCTCTCGCAGTATAAGAACGCCGGTGTGATCGAGCTGGAGGCCTGTGTGAAAGCTGTCAGGGTGCTGGCCATTCAGAAGAGAGCCAGGGAGGCCTCCGAGTTCCTGCAGAACGCTGTTTACATCAACCTGGGACAGGTGCGCTATCTAACTGGGAAAGGAATGCTTTTCTAGCTACACAGGGTAATTATTACAGTTCTGGGGTGACTGCAGGATATCTTACTAATGTAAGCAGTACTGAGTGGAAAAAGCACACTAAAACAGAACCATTTTCTGCCCTCAGAGTGTTACCCTTTTAGCTCTTCATCATTAAAACAAAACATTTTATACACCTTTCAGCACAGCAAAGCTCAAACATCCAAGTGAAGTGAATAAGCAAAACACTTTTTTGAGTGGAGGGGAGACTTTTAATGTTGTCTCCGCAACTGCAGCTATCAGAGGAGGAGAAGATCCAACGCTACAGTATCCTGTCAGAGCTCTATGAACTGATTGGCTTCAATCGCAAGTCTGCATTTTTCAAGCGCGTTGCCGCCATGCAGTGTGTGGCTCCCACCATCCCAGAGCCGGGCTGGAGAGCCTGCTACAAGCTGCTGCTGGAGACTTTACCTGGATACAGCTTGTCACTTGATCCCAAGGACTTCAGCAAAGGTAAACTTGAACACTTGGAGGTAGTAGACCATCTACAGATAACCATAATTCTTTTCACGCTTTCACATCTGAATGTTTCATGTCGAAACTAATCATCTCACATATTGGATGTATTGTGTTTATCGTTCATCTTTATCGGTACCGTTATTGATAATTTTTTAGATTCATTGATGTATTGTTTATGAAACATCAGAAATTGTTATTATTATTGAAAAAGGCCTACCAGAATTTCCCAGAGCCAAAGAGGACAGATTGCTTGTTTTAGCTGACCAACAGTCTAAAACTCATAGATATTCAATCCACAGTAAAACAACAATAAGAAAAAAAATCTAATCATATTCACATTTGAGAAGCTAGGACCAGAGTATATTTGATAGTTTGGCTTAAAGAGGTGGTATTATGCTTCTTGGCTTTTTCTCTCTCCTTTATTGAGTTATATATCTTTTTTGTGCATGTACTAGGTTTTGCAAAGAAAAAAACAGTCCAGCCCAAAAAGAGTTCCCATCTCCCACAGAAAACTCTGCTCTGAACTGCCTGAAAACAGCTCGATTGTAGTCCAGCCTTTACTTCCGCCTTCTTGTTATGTCACAAGAAAATACGTATCATAATGCTTGCAGAGCAGCTAGTCTGACACGCCCTCAAAAACAGTGGTGGAAAAACACTGAGCTGCAGCACCTCTCCTCTCCCTTCCAAACACTAGCTGCCCTCCAGGCAGTCAGTGGACATAAAGTTGTTACTGTGATGTAGAGACAGAGCTCAGTTAAAACTTTATGGATGAAAGATACTTTTGTTACAGATTAATAACTCACCACTCTGAAAACTCTTGCTCCAGTCCATGTTGCTAAGCTGGTCGGCAACATGTAGCCTACAGCTGAATCAAAGCTGTTTACCGACTTCTTGCTGACCCGCCTTTCTCTGCTTCTGATTGGCTAGTAGTCCTTAACTAGGAACTGTGCATGTGCAACTCCCAACAAAGATCATTTAGAGGCAAGATGTATCACTCCATAGCTAAAACGAAGCCTTCAACACAGGGTGAAAAGAGGAGCTGCAGCGATGTGCAGTTAGAAAACAAATATGTTGTTTTTTGAAAATGACACCATGTAAACCTGTTCTGGTACAACCCCTAAATAAGATTTTGAACCTGAAAATGAGCACAATGCCACCTCTTTAACTTAAACAATCAGTGTGTAAGATTTCATTTCTAGATTTCTTAGGCGGCCCACCCAAGTGAAGTCTGTGTGGGAAACACTGGTATGTTTACATTAGTGTGTCATCACCTGAAAATCACAGAGGGAGCGGGTGCTCTTCCAACCAAACACTGGCTCTAGAGATTGTCTTTTGTGAGTTTCTGCTAGATGCCACTAAATCCTGGTTCATTATCAAAATTGATGCCAAATCATTTGTCTGTCAATTTAGCAACTAATTGTTCCAGCTCTAGCGTGTTGAAGGGCACCTAAGATTGAACAAATCAGTGGTCTGTTTCCCGATAATGAAACAGACCACTGAACACATTTCCCAAAGCAGAGCGAGTGCATGCGCATGTCTCATTTTTTTCGCTGTCCGTGGTGCTGAAGAGGAAGCTGAATATACTACTGCATACAAGTACCTTTATGTATTAAACTGTCTGTAAGCCCTGATATACATTTATAATACATAAATCACACAGTGTTATAAAAGACACAAGGAAATGTTATATATTTGAAATTGTTTTATAATTGTAGAATTGTTCAGTATGAAAACAAAGCTTAATGTGGTGTAAACGCTATGCAGCTTTCAGCTTGCTGCCCTTTATAGTTCATGTTCCTGGGTGGAAGTCAGTTTAAGAAAATTAACTTTGATTTAACTGCTGCTGGAGGCACACGTTACTCTTAAACTCATTTAAACCAAAAATGAAGCAGTGAAGGTTCCTATTGGCTTCATGAATATGCACATCATCTATTGTGAATGTCAGTCTGTCATCATTTCTAGATCAGACCTCCTCTGTATACGCATGTGGCAAACAACCTATGCACCATAATTAAAAACACAAGATATAGAACATAAAAAAATCTGTAAAGTTTCAAACAGAAGAAATGAATACATACAGTAGATACAAAGTGGAAGCAATTAGGAACAACAGAAATTCAGCCTTGAATTGGTAGGCCACAGAAAATGTGCAGAAGCCGCCAACTTTCTGCAGAGTCAATAGCTACAGACCTCCAAACATCGTGTGGCCTTCGGATTAGCTAAAGAACAGTGCGTAGAGAGCTTCATGGAATGGGTTTCCATGGCCGATCAGTTGAAAAGCGTCGGTTGCCATGGTGTAAAGCATGCCACCACTGGACACCAGAGCAGTGGAGACATGTTCTCTGGAGTGACGAATCGCGCTGCTGTCTGGCAATCATATTGACGAGTCTGGGTTTGGCGGTTGCCAGGAGAACTGTACTTGCCTGACTACATTGTGCCCAATGTGGGGGGATTGTGAAGGGGGGATTACTGTGTGGTGTTGTTTTTCAGGGGTTGGGCTTGGTCCCTTAGTTCCAGTGAAAGAACTGTTAATGCTTCAGCATACCAAGACGTTTTCAACCAAAAGTACCGGGGACTTTTAAGTCTCTGGATCTCTTTTCAGGGAAGTAAAAGGGTCCTTCAGCCCATTGTTGTGTGTATTTCCTCCATGGCCTATAGACCTGCGAAGATTTGGAAAATTAACCAGCTGATGTAGGCCTATACGCCGTGCAAAGCGATGCACAGGCATCATTAGTAACCACTGTCCATTAGCAAAATTTATAAATGAACATCAGATTTGACTGCAATATAATGACAAACTATAGCTTATGCTTGACCATTAAAGCAGCTTTTTTGTGTGGGAGTATAATGTAGAGACACACAATAAAGATCGTTACACATTTAATAACAAACTGGATAAAGCCATCAAGTTCTTAAAATAATTCCAGCACAGAAAAGCAACACAAAAATCAAATCGACAGTTTGGAAGGTTATTACAACATTTCCAGTGGACAAGAGCTGCAGATCAGCTGCACTACGCATGTCTGTGTCCGTCTGAGTGTCGAAGGAAACAGGATTTTAACACTCTTTATTACCTGCTGTATTCGGCTGTTCCGCTTGTTTTGGAGAAGAGGCCGACTTTGGCTCTGTGTAAAAACTTCCTGACTGATGGAAACTTAAAACCAGTATATAGCATAACTCCATCAGCTGTTCGCTGTAAACACACCGCTGCACACTGGCCGCTATTTCCAATAGCCTACAATTAATGCTGACATACGATCTGAGGTGGACATCGGCGAGACTTGTGTGTATCTATCTGATTGTTGACTGTGATTTACTGGTTTGCAAACAACGGAGGAAAAAAAAAAGAGCAGTCATAGAAAAACAGCCGACATGCTCGATTGAAAGCCAGTAGCCTCTACTCGCCCAATCAGAAATTCAATGCAAGGCAAGCCCCACCCTCCCAAAGTACCGGTACTTTTGGAAAGTAGTAAAATAAACCTTGTAGACAGCCTTCCCAGAAGAGTTGAAGCTGTTATAGCTTGAAAGGGTGGGTCAACTCCATGTTAAACCCTACAAATTAAGAATGGGATGCCATTAACCTTCACGTGCATGTAAAGGCAGGCGACCCAAAACCTTTGGCTATATAGTGTAGACGGGAAGACTTGGAGGAAGACATTTACAGAACAAGGCAGATCTATTGCTGAATAAATTTGTTAAAAATTTGTTAAATGTTAAAATGTGTGTTAGTGTTCTGTTTTCTTATATTCTAATTTAAACATAATCACTCTTTTACATCAAACATCACTTAACAAAGAACATTGGCCGAAAAGCTTTTATTGTGCTTATGCTGTGAATCCAACTTGCTTTTTCAGAACACAGATTTATTTTTATGGGTTACAAGTCAAGTAGTGCTGATTTTATGTCAGTAAAAAGGAGTAAACCTTACTGAATTAATGTTTTTCAAATACTGAAAGCACGACCCTCTTGCATGACCTAGAATATGTGAGTGGCGGCAGAATAGCACCGCTTCATTCCACCTCAAGCTTTGCTGTCCTCTCAAGAGTGCTTCTTCAGGGTGTTGTACATTCAAGCCACCACTTTGCTCAGAAAGAGGCACAGTTGAGCCCTGACCTGCGTTTTGAACACTCTTTGGTAAGGGCCCTTTTGGTTCCACACACTATTGACCCTTGCTCATTGCCGCCACTCAGTTGTTAGCATATCCATATTTTCTTTCATGATCGTTATTCAAAGGGTTTCTTTTATAAATTGTTAATGGAAACAAGCTGCAGACTGTTTTAGGTAAAATGTTTGCACTTTGACCGTGAAAGGTTGCCTTTAGATGGTATTTAGGATAGCACCTAACGATTTATTCCCTGGGTCTCTGTCACATGAGTATTGGTTAATTTGTACCACCAAGATTTATTTCCCCTTTATGAACAAAAGATAAATGTAAAATGCAATAACCATATAATCTGTTTGTTTGCATGTGTGTATTCTGAACACTAACCTCAACTTCTGGAAGATACTTCTGAGGTTCCTGTGTGTGTTAGTGTCAGTTAGGATACATTTGTTAACAATTGAATTACCTACTTATAAGGCAACTTTACTCGCGCATGTTTGTGTCATTTTCCGGTGAATACTAAAAAAAAATGGCCTCTGGTAATGACTCAGTGTTGGATTCCTCAGTTGCAGAATTATGTCAGACTGGAAGGTTTGATTGATTCCTCTGCATCTTGTTCATTCAAGGGACATTTTAATTTTCCATAGGAGGGGTTCCACCTAAGTACAGATCACTTTTGGAAGCTGTCAGACCTAAAAATAGAAATCATTTTAGGGATACACTAAGGCTAATCAGTGAATCATCATTAAAATGTGAAACATTAGGGAAAACAAGAGTAGGGGTTCCTGTTTTATTAGAAACTACATGTTAACAGAAAACATCAGTAACCCTACATTACTTGTTTGTAAGTTCACACTTTGTTACTATAACACATGGCGCAAATGGCTGTCAGACAAAGCTGGAACTGGAAACAGGTCCTGGGAGTCAAATGAAATCTGTGAAGACATGTAAAGTTGACCATTTGGTGATTTAAATTTTGAGATGAGACAGCAATATTTGGTGGGTGAAAAGGCAGATGAGTATTTCTGGGAACTTGCGAGCTTGAATAACATACCTTAACGTACTTGTAGCCTCATTTCTCCATGCTGACATGGCAGCTGTAACATCCAAGTCCCAACTAAGGGCTGGATATCTACTCCGAGTCCCCACAGCGCTGATGGGGAAAGCAGGGAATGATGGTTGTAAGTCTTTCGGCTGAAGGGATCAGGTGGGAGTTTATCGAGCAATAAGCTGGAGAGGGAAGTTTAAATGAGAAAGAAAAATAAGGCGGCTGGCTGTGCCCTGCAAGTGAGTGGAACAAATGGATTTGTAAGTTTTTCACTGCTCCCCTCTGTTACCAGAAATGGGGACGCTCTATGTCGTTTTCTGTCTTCTTGTCTTCCTCTCACATAAGCCCCTGCTCTCCACTGTTGTCACGCCGTCACAGACATTTTGGAATATTCTTTTCTTTTAATATTTTACATGTTTATTATCGAGGAGAATAAAGGTGGTACGTGGCATCTCATCACCCCTGCACAGTAGAAAATCCCGCTAGTTTTATCAGAGGCGGCCCGATGGTGCAGTGCCTTTTGAGTCAGGTTTTGCATGGCAGTGTGCGACTGCTTGGCCGTGGCACCGCGCTCATTATCTTGGTGGTGTGTTAAATGGATTGCCAGACACCTCCAGTTCAAGTCTGAAAATACCACAAATGAAGTCATTTTTCGTGTTCGGGCGAGAGAGACATCCTCAGAAAGTCCAAAGTGTCCTTTGGATTACTGTTCCGCAGATAAGCACTGGTTTTGGCAGACAGGTGGAAGTCAGCTATTTTTAGACTGCCTGGTGGGTGCAGTTTCACGACAGGAAAAAAAACCTTGTGAAGGAATTGCAATACAGTTTGTTCAGATGGCAGAAGAAGTCAGGATGAATAATAACCATGGTAGAAAAATGCTGATAACTGAAAAGCATCACAGGCATGATTTGATGATATTGGAAGTTGTATATAAGCTGAGGTAGGAGTGTTTACAAAATATCCTCCTTCCCACCCACCAGCCCCCCCGGCCTCCCCAGCACATCGTTCCTCTAGTTTTCTTTCCCACTTAGTGAGTCAACAGTCGACAGCTGGGCGTGGAGCAGGGAATCTCGTAGGGGGCTGAGGGTCTTATGTAACAGTTGGTGTCAGGCTAGAGTGCTATTCAAGATTCATGGAAGATGTCTTGTGGAGCTCTGCAGAGCAAACAACGCTGACTAAGTTAGCACCACGCTGGAGCACATGTGACAGTGTCCAATGGGGGATACTTTAACTTTAAGAGATGGCTTTAATGGATAGACTTGAGATGTATCTAATTATGTGTGGACTTTTCTGCGTGAAGCATGCCAAAAACAGATTTGTAAATGTTTGTCACACACTTGTTTCACAGTCTCAAGCGTTAATCTCATTGAATACATTTGAGAGCAAATAGTACTAACTCTTGTGTAGGTGTGCTGGGAGATATGGCTACAATTATTATCACAACACTAATATTTTTTCAAATATCAGTACGTAGTACAATTACTATGATGTTCAGTAAAGTGATCTGTGTTCTGTTATTATGCCCTTGTTGTTTTTTTCTGTCAAGTTTTGATTAGTAAAGGTGCACCAAAGCTGTTTTTGAAACTGAGATGATAACAGAGCACCTCATGAGCTACATGCTGTTGGCTGATGAGAGCAGCAGTTCCAAATAGAAATCCTTTAAGTCATTCATGTCAACTATTGATAATGAAACAATTAAATGATTGATTACTGCAACCGTTATTTATTTATGTATTTAGTAGTTATGCAATCTACTACGGCAGAAATTCACAAGTTAATAAATGATGTGCTTGATCCAAAAATTTTAAGTAATGTCATGGAAGTGCTCATTTTGTCCAACCAACAGTCAACAGACTGATAATACTCAGTTCGCTATCACATGGGACAAAGAAAAGCAGCAAATCATCACAAATGAGAAGCTAGAAATAGCAGTGTTTGACATTTTTGCTTGAAAAAAAGGTGATTACTGTAAGCAATTGTCAAAAAGTTCTGATTCATTGTCATTTTCTGTTGTTCGACAAATCAGTTAATTGACTTTGATGACTTTTCATTAATATCATGATTGTCAACAGTGGAGTGATGCATCTGTACCAATCTGACATGACCGCTGTGTAACATTAGATGTCAGCAGTGAGCCTCGTCAGCCTTGTGAATGTGAATTTCTCTCTTGTCACCTCTCTCTCAGGAACCCACCGAGGCTGGGCTGCCGTTCAGATGCGCCTCCTACATGAACTTGTGTACGCCTCCCGTCGCATGGGCAACCCTGGCCTGTCTGTACGCCACCTGTCCTTCCTGCTGCAGACCATGCTGGACTTTCTGTCTGATCAAGGTCAGCTCACAGTAAACTCTCACAAAGAGGCTTGAAAAGTAGCAATATTACACCTTCTTTTTTCACTGTAGAATTTATACCTGTGAGGGGCTTCCAGCTTCATGCGAAGCATTCAAAAAAACAGCCGCCCTGTCCTTTGGTGATTGCGGCATTATACCTTGTGCTTAATAGTATGCGATGCTCAACAAAGCCAGCTTTTTCTTGGCGGGTGTGCAACATTGTGCTCTGACCAGAAATCCTGTGCAACCAGGAGATAGGGTTTTTACTGAAGCAGTGTGAGCCACACGGTCCACTGGCCACACAATAGAGGCCAGCGTAATCCTTGGTTGGCTACAGAGCATGAGAATGGTGGGAGGGAGGGAGAAGAAGGTATGAACAAGATGAAGCAAGCTTACGGTATAAAATATTAAACATCAGCAAAGGGACCTCTGCAGCTGTGTTTAGGGTGCTGCCTATAAAGGTGTTCTTAGAAGCAGCCCTGCTGGAATAATATTACTCTCTACAGCCTTACAGAGATCAAAGGCAAGAAAAACAATACCGTATGATGTAATTGCTACTGCTACTGTGTTGCGTGAGTGTTTTCTCACTGGAAACTGACCTTGTGAGCTAAGTTCTACCTCAATGTTTTATTTTTTTTGCTACAATAAAATAGCATTTCATATTTACTTAGTGTAACTTTTTGGGCTCAGAATGCTGCCATCTGCAGTTTGGGTGCACTCCTTTGATTTCCTCTTCGCTTGTCTGCAGTGTTATATTAATAATGTCAGAAAGGTTATTGCAGGTTGCTCTAGTGGATTAAGTCCTTTTGATGTGTCTTGGGGTTTGTGTGTGTATATGTCAAGCACAGAATAGAGTTTGGCAGGAAAATACTTTCTTGCTCAGGCACACATTGTTGGATGTGTTGCAGTGGGAATTGATCCACCAAGGCATGTGTCTTGTCCACTGCGACAACCCAACCCCAAAACTTCACCATCACTTGTGGCCTTCATCAGGGTCATCGTACAACACATATTAATGTGAACATTTAAAAAGTTACAAAATGAAATAAAATAAGCACAGCCAATCACATACGTACATATCAGCCAATGGGGTATGCACAGCAAATTTTGATATATGGTCATGTGGTTTCAGGCCTACATAAACCTGAACTGGTAGAAAGGCAAGGGGTGTGCCTATTGATAGAAATAGGTGACACCATATTTGGCCCTTACATATGCATCTATGGGAAAGTAACCTTGCTGAAAAATAGGAAGTATTTTCCAATGATGTGTGGCATACTATGAAAACAGCTAAAGATAAAGACAGAACTAACATTTAGAAACATTAGCACATACATTAGGGATTGGGATATATTCAGTTGCGAGCCTAATGTTAGTAACTTGTTGAGTTTGGCATGCTCTAACAACTCTTTCCCTAATGTCGCTTTTGAAAGTCACCATAGGTAAGTCTTTGTTGACCTTCACTACACAATAATCACGTAACTGATGAGAAACCACAACAAAGCTGTAATACGTGTAATGAAGATGATTTTTTTTTTAGCAGTGAACACAGTCTTTTATTGTCTTTATTCCATCCAGAAAAAGAGAGTGTGAACATTTTAAACAGCATGATACTTTGTGGATTAAGTAACATTTTCACTCATAATGAAATTATGTATTTGATGACAGTGGTAATACCAAAGGTGGTATTCAAACAACGTGCATGTAGTTGTGTGCGGGAGTTTTTTAATTTGTTGGAGCTACAATGAAAAAATAATTAAATTGAAAGGGAACTAAAAATAGAAGAATATGATGAGAAGAGCTCTAGATATTGTCTCTCTGATAACATCATGTATTAGTGTTGGTTGCTTAAGTCTTGTTCTTTTTTGACAAATATCTATTACCTAGCCTGGGATTGTAGTGGGAAAATACATTTTCTTTTCTGTGCACGTCACCCACCGGAGTGTCATCTCTGCATTGTTTTTTTTTCTTCCAAAGCCTCTCTGATGCTGGTTGTACCTTTTCAAGTCCTGGCTGGTATCATTAGAAACATAGCTCAGAGCTGTTTTATGAAAGGCTTTACCCTTTAGCAGTGCTAGATCTCCTCTGGGTCATGACAAGGTGACATGGTAGGGTTCATTATAGCTGACTGAAGGACGGCCTGAGAGAACGGCATCCGTGAGAGATTAAAAGAACAATAAGGTGAAAAAGAAAGGAGCAGCTGAGTGGATGAGGAGAGGTCACGAGTAGTCGCCTTTTTCCAGTGGACAGGACTAACCCTCGGTTAGCTAAACAGTTACTGGAGCGCTGCTGTCCTGCTTTTGTTAAAATGTAAAATTACTGTTTTTGTCTAAGGAGTCTGGAGGCTTTGAATGGAATTGTAAAATGGCTGTTTCTTGTTAAACAAAAATGATCTCGGTCTATCTCTGTAGGGATCCTTTGCACTATGTTGTCAGACACTTATAATAACAATCTGAGCCTGTCAGTTGCAACAATAAGCACTTAAGTAGACACACTTTGACGGGGGGCAATTGCCCGCAAGGATTACGTTGCTGCCCTGTTTGCTCTCTCAATACTGGACTGATTTCAAAAAATGTTGAACCCATTAGGCACTTATACCCTTTTGGCACCAAAATTAGTGCGTACTATATGCAGGTTTTTTTTAAACATGTGTAAACCTAAGATAGACGATTGACTCCTTTCACATAGATAGTAGATGACTTTGCCATTTCTGTTTTATTCTGAGTTATGTTCGAAGTCATGAACGCGGCACTGAACACAGTAAACAGTTGAAAGCAGCATGGAAGCCAGCGACAATGTTACGGTGGTTGCTGTGTGTAGCCCATAAACTGTGTTTAAAGAATGTTTTTGTTTAACAGCACCAAGTGACAGGTGTGTTTACAGCGTTTGTGTGCTCTGAAAGACGTCACAGCGTTGATATAAAGTCACAGCTGACAGACCTAGCATACCTAATACTACATAAACAAATGGATGTCGCACCGGAAAAGGGGCGAAAATTCCATCACTGAAGATCGGAGCTGGAGCCGATAAATACGTGACTACCGCAGAGTCATTTGTACTCTTTTACACTGAAGACAAAAGCCAAGGGTTTTTGTCCAGTGTAAAACGTCCTTAAGACACACAAAAGGGAAAACAGGGTCATTTCATTAAAACACACTTAACTAAGCTCTGTTTTAAGCTAGATCACTATAAACGATGGAAAACCCTGACGTTTTTACTGTTCATTCTGATGACCAGTGGAACTGTTGCATATATTTGGCAAGAATGGCTCTCATTACTTTAAGTATTAAATTGATTTGGTTGTGTAGGGCTCATGGACTTGCAGTAGTAATGCCAAATGCAGATGATGTCCTCTAAAAAAAATAATAATAAAATAAATAAAATTCACATTTCCTGAGAGATGAAAGCCTGGTCCCTATGTTTTCCCAGGGTAATGATCTACATTGATATACATTTAATGTTCAAAGACAAATATACCTCAAATAACTGTGTGCAGTTACTGTTACCTCTGCAGTTTAGCAATTTTAGCAAATTAACTCTTACTCTTACTACTCTTCTTCTTCTTTCAATTAGAGTAGTTAACATGCTCAATTAATGGCCATGCCAAAGTTGTGAATGCAGCAATCGTGTTTTAATCCTTTTTTTTTTTTTTTTAACCTACGACTGTCAGATTTACCAAAACAAATAGTGTTATGATCTATTATGTCGTATTGTTGTTCGTTGCAGCCAGGGGCGTATCTGCTGCAATTCAAAGAACACTTGCAGTTGTGTAGAATACTAATCCTCACCAAACAGTTTAATGTGGACATAATGACGTGAAGCTGCAGATAAAACTCTCCGTCCACCTTGAGATAGCTGTAGGAATGTGTTTAACTAAAAGGGAGCGCTTTCATGTAGCCTAAAAGCAGATGTAGACAGATAGCTATTTAACAGATAATGTTAAAGGCGCACTACACTGGTTTTACCCAGTAAGATTAGTTTACAAGTCATTAGCAGTACTACTCAGCCTTTGAAAACAGTAATGCATTGTGTTGCTCTGGAGGACAGAAAATAACCCCAATACTGTCAGGATTATCTCTGCTAGGCTTTGAGATTAGATATTTTTAGATATATTTTAAATTGGGGTAGGAAATATATGGGCATTTACTAGGCAGTCTGGTTTTAACAGAATACCCTATCTAGTTGCATTATGGGAAATATAGGAAACAGTTTTATGAGAACCCATATCTGGGACTAAAAGATCTTGGCCTCTGCTGCTGCAATCGCTTGTGAGTCCTCCACCTTTTTGAAAGCTCAAAAGTACCAAATTGCTAAAGTACCCAATTAAGATTTGTCTTTATTGGAATTGTTCCCATAATCACTTGCTTTGCATATTTATACATTTGCAGCGGTCATTTCATTGCAGTAGCTGGTTGAATCACCTAATCAACACTTGATTTGAGAAAGCACAACAATGGTAATTACTTCATTTTCATCAAAATGCCAACCCTTGACGTTCCAGTAACTGGTCTCCCACCCATGCGAGCACATGCAAAGGATCATTCCTGGGTCAGGAAACGGTCACAAAAAATAAACTCACGAATAGATATGGAAGATGGAAGTTTGGTATTGCTTAGTGAATTTCATATCAGAAAGAGTTATGTCACTCTTTCAGTTGCTCAGTTTCCAGTCTACAATGATTCTTTTTTTTTTGAACAGTAGTGTTTATTATTTTTTGATTTATGTTTCACTTAGTTATTTTTTGCTGCTGGCTTTTTGCTTGAAATACCCCCGCAAAAATCTAAATTATTCATAAATCTGTTGACATGTCTGTTTGTGGTCTGTCAGTAGTTTTTATTTCACAATATAATTTGATAAATCACCCTTTGAAAATGTTCCTATTGTATGTGCTGTCATTAAAGGTATTTGAAGCTCTAGTTTCACCTCTTCCCAGTGGTGTCTATAAAATAGTGTCTAATGGTGTGTTCACATACAACGCAAATGTAATTCTCGCCACGCTTTTCTTGCGGGGGTTTTATTGCTGAACAACTGCCAAGTGTTCACACACAACGCAAATAAACACAACCCGCCATTACCACAGCTGTATGAACCCAAAGTAAACATTTTACTGTGATTTAATTGCAATAAACTGTGAAACTGATGCCGAAATAACTACAACATGATGCTAATTTGTTAAACATATGAAGTCATGCTTTGTCAGCAAGTCAGCAGGACAACTTTTTAAATGTTTGTTTTCTGAATGGAGTTTGGATCGATCAGGGCTATGCTAACTTATTCACAGTAAAGTACAACGATAGCTGGAAGAAAGTTATAGACCCATATTTTCTGAACTCACCAGGTAGTTCAAAATCCTCGTTTTCCTTTCTCCAAGCAATGTCCAGTTTTGTCCGATTTTTTATATAAATATTTAGTAGTAGTCCAACAGAGCTCTGGGTGCTCACCGACACTAACAACAGTGGAACCGTAAATGCACAGAAGCTAGCTGCGGAGAGGCTCGGGTGAAGATAAAACAACGTTGTAATCCCAAAAACTAAAGTAAAAAGCTAATTTAATAGAAGCGGTTAACTCTGAGCTCCTTCCGCGAGCATAATCCAGACCAATTTAGGCCGTTTATTTGTCCAAAAGCTGCTGCTCTGCTCCCGGCTCTTTCTTCTACACTACCCTGTAGTTTAGCAGCTCTCCGTCGGTCAGCGGCGTCCTCTCCAAACAATGCTCTGAAGCCGTCTGTGACGTCCGGATGCATCTTTCGCACCGCCCTGAGTGAATTCGCATGAATTTGCATCTTTGCATTGACTTTGTATGTAATCAAGCCACGTGAAATGCTGGATTCGCTTCCAGTTTGAACTCACCATAAGAATGAGAAGTCTCCATGTGAATATAGAAACCTCTGGGGGCCTTTTTAACTGTACTGCAGTTTTTTATTTATTTAATCAAATTATTAAAATCTTTAAAAGGATCAGAAGAATGATAGCAGTGTCTCTTCAGGACATGCTCCAAGTCGAGGACCGTAAACCAACCACTTGGTGACCACTCTATGATTCAGTCTGACATCGGCTTCTAGTTCGCTAATTTTCTCCCAGAACAGTAATTGGCTCATTAAATATGATCATTTTAATCATTTACTATTTCACTGTTGCTGTGCACTCCAAGTCAGCAGCCAAGTCTCTCGGCTTTGAGGTCCGTTCATACTAATATGATCTCCACATATTTCAATGGAAGGATGGGACTCCTAGTGTTCAGATGATGAGTTGACAAAATACACTTACTCCAAAACCCTTGGAGAAAGGCAGAATAGCTTTCTGTTCAAGAAGAACTTTCAATGCACATGCTGATCTGTTGCTGCATCAGTGTCATCCATGCTTTGTACCATGGCTGTGGCAGAGTTAGATAACATTTCCCAACTTCAGTCCCTAATATAAAAACCTAATTGCACATTCAGAAATCTGATAGAGATCTTTCTTTTTTCATCTTTAACCACTGACTGTATTTTCCCCTCTGGGATCTTCAATAAATTCTTTTACATGCATGCTTGATTAGCATTTTTATAGAATGGAAAGTAAGAACCATTATTAAACAATCACAATATGGTTCAGTGTAAATGTGTGTGATGATGAGCCTAAATTTCAACTGCTCCCAACGATTTTCTTCTAGTAGAGATAAGCCCCGCTCCGACTGATGTTAAATGCAACCAGGATTTTTCAATGTGAGGTGGGTTGGGGGTGTGAAGATTATCTTGTTAAAGAAATACCTGAAAGCATACGGTGCCCCTGGACTACAACTCCAAATAGATCCCATACGATCCTAATAACCCCCATACGAAGTGAATATTTTGTGTTTTACCTTTCAGTATTTTCACTACTGCTATCATATTGTCAGAGTTAGATGTGCATCATCTCATATATTTTCAGCAACGTAAAAATTCAGGTTTTGTCAATCTCACTGAAATTGAACCCACTGTAAGGTACACAGAGACCTGGGATCACAAGTTTCTTATGCTGTTATTCGATATGAGATTTTTGTGCTGAGCTGAGCTGTGAGCAACTTGAACAAACTTGTTTACTTTGACATGTGCTGGTTTGCACAAACCACAGTGGTGCCTGCTGTGTGCAGATCTTCATCTAACGCCTCACTCGGCTGACCAGATCTTGTCTGGGTGTTTTATGACAAATAGCACTGCTAAAGAAGTAGATTTTACATTACAAAGAAGAAGCTTTTAACTTACAGACGTACCTGTTGAGCCAATCAGTTTACTGCAAGACACTGCTTGTTTGAAGGGAAGGAGATTGTCAGGAGTTGGCCTTGGTTGTCCCTGCCTCCAAGCAGGACTACAACGGCGTGGCTTGGTAGGACTATCCCCTGCTGTGAGGACACAGTGGAGATGTATTACCAGTGCTCCACGTTTAAATTAGACTGACCAGGGCATGTGAAAACACAGCTTCAGTGTTCTTTCTTCAGCCTTAGCAACTCCGATAGTGGTAGTCTTTTGGGTTATTCTGTAGAAACTCCTTACTGTTCGGTAAAAACAACTAGCTAGTGACTTATTGTGTAGTGGAGTCTGCAATCTACCCAGACCCAGCCGATGGAGTTAGCAATGAGGTAAACTGATGGTAATAAGCCATGACCAAACTGAAAAAGAACAAGTGGCACTCGCTAGCACACAGAGCTGCACGACACGACTGAAGCAAGAGTGGGAATTGTAGGGAACAGAAAAACTTGCTTTAATGCTTAATTTCGGGGGCAACAGTAGAGAGGAGACGTGAGAAGTGAGGCAGGGAGGGAGGAAAACAGAACAGTTTGTGCATCACTTGAAAGACTGCAGTTTTGGTGCATCACCTAATAATGAATCAATGCATTGTTTGCCCTTCACAGAGTGTCCCTCAGACCAGCTCAAATCAGATTATATTCCTTTTCATCAAGCTTAAGCTTACAAAACAGTTTCCACACACACACACACTCAGGTGACACCTACTGTTTTATGAATAACGTTGGATCTATCCTGACAAATTGGGAGGCATTAACATGGCTAAGTACAAAAGATGCTGTCAGAATACCTGAGCCCTCTCATTACTGTCACAATAATTTGTATGGTACGAGCATTGTTTCACTGTTTATTCAGAAATGAAATGAATGTTTGGTCACGTCAAGCTGTTGAGAGTGCAGCGGTAACAAAATAGTTACCAGGAAAAAAAGACTTTTCAAACAAACTTGTTAGATGAAGGCAGATTTAACAGGTGCAAATTTCAGAAGTGTCTCGCTCCGACTCTTCTGTCGAACAACACGGTGATGTAAACTCAGGTTTCAGAGAAGAGGATCCAGGAGAGCAAACTTTTACCCAATGCTGCCTTTCATCCTGCCTTCAATTGTTGTTCTTGCTCTTGACGGTTGACACTTGGAGCTGAGATTCTTTCGTTTGGGGAAGCGTATGAAGTGTTGAAGAGATGGACCTTTTCTCCCCTCTTTTTGTTAGGTGTAAAACTAAAATGTTTCTTTGCTTATCTGGACGGTGTGTTCCAGCTGTCAGGCTAACAGTGGGCTTTGTTGTGTTTGTATGGGCAGGGCTCCTGGTGAAAAGCAAGGTAGAAACAAGTCAAGAAATAGTAACCCCATGGGTTTGATTATCTAGCACATCAAGCTAACCTCAAGAAACTAGTCCTGAGAAAGAACAGCTAAACAATTGTTTTTTTGGTGAAAATTGCAATTGAACAGACCACAAACACTATAGCCAATAGCCCAGATGACCCCTGTCATGTATATATGTTTTGTGCAAGTGGAAATAAGTGGTCAGCAGTGCTAAAGAAATTGCCAAAAGACAAACAAAACTACCCTCTTTTTTTTTTTTTTTTTTTTGATATTTGTGTATTATACTGTTGTGAATCTCTTTCAATGGTGCTCTGGCTTTGTTAGCCTTTGAAAATGTTGTTGTCAAATATAAGGAGAGCTTGCACTATATGGATGGGAATAGTAAGTCAGATAGTGCTCTGTCACTGACTGCCTCCACCGCTAATTCAACATGTTGAATGGCTTAAGCCTATGCAGGCATTCAGGCAGAAATCGGCTCGTTAATCAGCTGCGTTAAAACAGTGCGGGGGGCTGTGTAGGTGGGAGCTTTTTGCTTTAGGCACAGGTTAGACATGATATTCCATCCAGAAGTCCAATTTAAGTAACAGATCTGTGAATTGAAATGTTTCTCAGACACCCAAACACTGCAGTGATTTATAGTAGTCTTGACACAAATTATTATGGCAAAAGTTACTTTATCTTTGAGGTAAACAGTAGAAATAATCAAAGTAATCTCCCTCTAATGTGCGCTTGTTTGCATTTGATTGGCCACAGCAGACCGGAGACCCATGCTGTGTCAACCGTCTGGCTCTGTTCAAATGAACTTTTTTTTACAATGGGCTAGTGGTGGTCTGAACGCAGCTCAAGGGACAACTAATGCCAATGGTGCCAGACACACCCCAAAAAATATAGGCGATGATCAGCCACTGATGCTTAACGGTACCAGACGGTAAATCGTTGGCTTGGTGCGACAGGACGGTAGCTGTTGTACATGGCCAGGTGTGATCATAAAACGAAACTATTTTACGTCATCCTGTAGGTTTTATGGTGTTTAGCTAACATTTCTTTTCTTTTGATCTGAGTTTCAAAAAAGAGAAATTAAAACAGAAATTGACTTTTACTTTGATTCACATTGATTTTATTTTTCATGGAAGAAATATAAATTTAATGTTTTTTTTTTTATTCTTGGAAAAACACTTTATGGGTACATAATCAACATTTAAACAGAAATTTCTTTTTTCTAACCCTAAACAGACGTCTGCTGCAAACACTCGGACATGTGTCATCTATCACAAAAGCTGTGAGCCAGGAGGACAACTGAGCTAGTCATCTCTTACCATTTTATTCCTTCTGTGCTTTATCCTCTTGATTCCTTCCTTCCTCCATCCATCACGATCTCACTTTATTTCCTCCTTTTTCCTCACTCCATTCCCTCACTCTAACCATACTCGTTTTATTCCTTCCTTTTCCGACTTCACTCTGATCTACTGGTGGTGGGTTTCTGCTTCCCAGTCTGTATTAGGTGTACACATATTAACATATTCATGTGGACAATTTTCTTGGAATATTTTTCCTGTTGCTAGGAGACATGAAAGCCCTCAAAACAAGCATCTCATCTCATATACAGTATATATATTAGGTAGCTGAAAAAACCCCTCCTCTTTTGGATTATGCAATAAGGATATAGTTTATTTTCCAGAATTGTTACAGAACAGCTCTGAACATTGTAACCGTTCTCACTACAGGTTTGTCAGTGGTGGAACTTAGATTGACTACATTCCATACTCATTCAGTAACGACATGCGAGCCAGGAAGTTAGCTCTTGCGTTGAATGATTTGCGGCACAATGAGGCAAAGAAAAACAAACTTCACATTAATAAAAAAGCTTGCATTCTAAAAACATTATAAGGTACTGCTATGAGGGGTTATAGATCTGTATGACATCTTTTCATTTTAATGTCCTTGATGGACCCCCTTGAAACTTGCAGAGCCAAAGGAAATTGTATGGCTGGGTAAGCAGTAATGTTCTCTCAAAAAGGTATTGATGGCACAATAAAACTGTTATTGCTGAGCGAGAGACACCTCACCGGTCATTAATGTCTGGTTAATTTATATCACACACAAAGATGAAGTCTCTACAGTGGAGATAGCACTTTGATTGTCTGGGTGAGGGTTAAACTGTGTTATGTCATAATTATTCTATAGATTTATTTACACTGAACAAAATTATAAATGCTTTTGTTTTTGCCCCCATTCATCATGAGCTGAACTCAAAGATCTAAGACTTTCTTTATGTACACAAAAGGCGTATTTCTCTTAAATATGGTTCACAAATCTGTCAAAATCTGTGTTAGTGAGCACTTAAGATAATCCATCCACCTCATAGGTGTGGCATATCAAGATGCTGATCAGACACAATAAAAGGCCACTTGAAACAATATATATACAAAGTACATATAGAAAGTCTTAGATCTTTGAGTTCAGCTCATGATGAATGGGGGCAAAAACAAGTGTTGCACTTATAATTTTGTTCAGTGTATGTACTCTGGCTTTGTGCATATAGGTTTTCCTACTGTCATTTGCTCCTACATTTATAGAGAAGAAGGAGGTGACCCAGAGTCTGGAGAACTACACATCCAAGTGTCCAGGTGGAATGGAGGTCATCACGCTTCCTGATGGCCTGAAGCTCCCTCCGGTCCCCTTTACAAAACTCCCCATTGTCCGGTAAGAAAGGAGTGTGAGTTATTGTTACTTTCATGTATGTTGTCACATGTTTGCTAGATGCCATCTAAATTAGAAATCTGGGTCAATTATACCATTGCCACATGAAAGTTTGGCAGTTAGTTAGCCATTACTGCTAAAAGATTGTGTGGAACATGAAAAAGCTCTGAACATATAATTGATGCTTTTAATGTAAATTGCTTTGAAATTAGGCTCTCCATTAATCTTTCATGGAATGTTAATTTAAAAACCATTTCTCAAATTGGGATTTATCCTCTTTTAAAATTTTTCAACTGGAAATTCATTTTGTCAACAAATCCCATTTAAAAAAAACAAAAAAACCCCCACAATTATTTTGTCTCCATACTATCCAAATTCTCCAGCCTGTCATTGGCATTCATACGGTACATCTTGAAAATAGGTCTAAAATGGGGCATAATTATTTACTTTTATTTTAAAAATAGATTTAATAAAACTGCTGGACACATTAGTTTTTATACGGTCTAAGGGACTGCTATATATTCACTGGGGACTATCCCGATGCAAGTCCTATAATATCGGGTATTTGCCTAATCAAACATAAATTTTTTTTTTTTTGTTCAGTTACCAGGTTGCTCTTGGAATTGACATTAGTGACAACTGATATGGCCTTTTTAACGGGCAGAAGGGACATCATCGCTGGTTAAAATGAGAAGCTGCTAGCTCAATGTTTGGACTTTTCTCTTAGCTAGTGAGAAGGAAAGATTCATTAGCATCAGGGTTTAGTAAATCCCTGTATATTGCATCTGTATCTGAACTCAGAGTCGGCCACCGTTGCACCCAGATAATTTTTTACATTCACGCACAAAATAGCTGAAGACACATGATGACCTGAAAAAATTAAATCTTGCTCTGCATGAATGAAGAAATAACTTACATTTACATTACATTTACTCATTTGGCTGATGCTTTTATCCAAAGCGACTTACATTTAAGTAACAACATCAGCATCAGGAAGTGACAAGTCTACAAGTGACAATAGATACGAGTAACAGCAGTAGTAAATACTAGTAAGAGCTATTAGCGCATTTGTCATTAATGGGATAGATACCTAGGGGAAGAAGTAAGAGTTAACAAATAGTGCAATCAATACAAAATAATTGGAGATAGAAGAAGAAGAAGAAGAATAGATAGAAGAAGTCCAGGTTAGAGGTGTTATAAGAGGTAGTGTTCTCGGAAGAGAAGGGTTTTCAAGAGCTTCTTGAAGAGGGACGCCCTGCTCTGATATAACTAATTGATAATTATTTCTAATTATATCTGTAATTGCTGTATGTGTAAGAAACCATTGATTCTCCAAGGGCTTGTTAGTTTTATCACCAAAAGTTGTTTAATTACCAGAGCTGCACACTCGCCTCTAATGACACAGGCTGTTAGGGGTCAGTAACAGGAATTCATTATTCACGAGCTAGTACTGTGATTGGCTGGTAGTATTGCTTCCCTCAAGAGAAACAATGGCTGCTGAAAAAACGAAACAAACCAAACCACCTTCAGAGTTATAGGTGATACTGAGTGTCATTATTTGTGTCCAGTGTGACATCTATCCAATGGGTAGTTGACAGTGGCTTGTTTAAATGGTGTCATTTAAAAAAAAACATATAAAAAAGTGAGGAAACCAGTTTCCCTAGTGACAGCTATCAGTGCTCACATGAATTCACAAGCTATAGAATTGTTCTGCAGTGAAAACCAGTGTTGTGAATCTCTGAATAAAACATTTTCATCCTTCGAACCTCGAAAGTACAGATTTAGAAGGAGCTCACGAAGGCAGCTGGACTGTTCTACCAGATATCTTTAGAGGGCTCAGAGTTTTTTGAGTGTGAAAATAAGCAGGTTATGTAGGTTCTTTTGCACATACTGCAGTTAGTAGGCTACTGTGGAAGCAGACGTGCTGGAGAGCTGGAAACAAACCAGGAGAAACCAGGCGTTGTAAAAGTAAAAAAAGTACAACTTTCTCTCATCGTGCCTTCGAGTCTTTGATTGTACAAGTCATTAGTGCCTAACTGTAAAGGCTTTTATTGTGAAATGCTTGACATATTAACGAGCAACAGTAACCTTCCTGCAGAACTGCAGTTTCAGATGTGCAGAAGTCTTTGTCTTCTAGATTACATTGTCATGGTTTCTGTAAATGAGTTAAAAGGCCCCTGTTCCCCGAAACTGAGGAGTACACACTTTCTTCAAGTGTCTGTACTTCTGTTTTTATTGGTTTGCTGACTTTGTAACCTTTAACAAATAGTTGTATTATAAATCTCCTGCACTATAATGTTATAATCACGAATATTTATCACAAACACTTGGATTATACTGCCTATGCTGCTGTAATTCTAAATCTACACCGACTAACTTACTCTGTGAATTACACATCAAAACTTAATCATTTTTTTCCTTTAAAAAGAGGAGGTAATCATTTTTGCTGCCAAATGTGCCTTAAATGCAGTTGGGAAATAATACTAACTCGTGTGATTGTTGTGCTTTTTCCTGTGATGCCCACACTAGATCAGTGAAGCTCCTCAATCTGCCCGTCAGTCTGCGTCCTCACAAAGTGAAAGGCCTGCTTGGACAGAATATGTCCACTGCCAGCCCTTTCATCTACTCACCGATCATCATACACAACAGAGGAGAGGAGCGTTGCAAGAAGATAGGTAAGCAAACGTCAACGTACTGTACATTCTCACACACGTACAAGCCCACCGCCATTTGGGTTTGTTGATCATAAAGATTTATCCTCCACATAAATGTGAAATGACTGAGATTTAAATGCTGACTTTCAGCTTAAATTTCATCATGTAATAGGCTTTTTTTTTATGAAGTCATTCGATGTTAGTTGACCAAAGGTTATTGAACCTGTTACCTAAAGAATACAGACTGGACCAAATCACAACTTCTCTTTGAATGTTCTCATCTCCCTTCCCCGCTTCCCTCCGCCTGTTCATGACCTTGATTGAGCATCGTTGATCCTTGCTGAAGACGGGTCCATATATAAAATGTCCAACAGACCTCTTGACCAATATTTAGTGTTAAATCATGTGGACCAGGTTTCCAGTGCTGAACTGTAATCTTCTTGGCTGCAGTCGAACATGCAAGCTGTTTTTTTTGTGGAAATCATTTCTGATTTATGCTAGATGCTCCATGCCGCTCTAAGCCGCTACTAGCACAACACACCCGAATCTCCGGCCGAACTGTCAGCGGTCTGAGTTGCACTGTGGGTAATGTAGGTAGCATATTTTGACAAGAAAGAATGTATGGAAAAAAGATGATATCTCTGGTGCTACAGCATCGATTTTGTTCATTTAAAAAAGAAAAAAAAAAAAACTCCATTGTGAGTCTGACCATGTTGTAGAAGTGCAACGCTAAATGCTCATGATGAGTACGATTCAAAGGGCAGCAATGCAATGACAAAACGTTTATTGATTCATCTTTAATTTCACATCATTTTGGACCATTACTATTACCATATCTGTGTACAAATAGTTGGCAAAATTAGAGCAGATCATAAATATACAACACCCCAAAAGCTTGGAAAAAGTCATCTAGTTGCTTTTGATGCTCTCCACAATGATTTTACATCCATGGCCCTTCACATAAGCCATTTTGGGCCTTATCACCTAAGCCTTATAACTGCAGAATCTAGGGATGCACCAAAATTAAAATTGTTGGCTGAAGCAGAAACCGAATATAATAAAAAAATTTGCAGAGCACCAAAAAAGTACATTCACATTTTTTCCATTTATTTTTCCTTTTTTTCTTACCATTGCATAAATTTAATAGTCAAAATGTGCTTTTTACGCTTTGTTTCCCAAAGGATTTGGAGAGACTATGACCCCGAGAGGGTCCGGTAAAGTAAATTACACGTGTCCATTTAATTTTAATGGACACATGTAATATGTTTTATACTTTCTGTGAATATAATCCAATTAAGCTTTTTTTCCATACTATATAGACACCTTATTTTGAAAACCGGACGTTGTCACATGTGTATCCTCGCTCTAAATTCATGTCTGACCCAATTTGATAAATAATTTTGTATGTGGTTCTCGTACGGCATAACATGAAGACTTCACAGTCTCTCTTCAGGTAGGACTCTCATACTGCAACACTTGTCTTTGTAAAGAGAGAAACTGACAGGATAAAGTCTCTAACCTGCCTGTCAGCTCGCACTGGTCCGTTTCAGTGGATTTACCATAAATGCTTAAATATGCGTGCACTCCAAATTTAGGTGTGGCTAGCTGAGAATCGCCTTCTCACAGACGAGTGACAGAAACACTAAAAGTGGGTCAGACAGTTTGTTGCCATTTTTGGATAGACATTCAGTCCATCCCTAGCAGAATCATTATATATAGGACTGTTCATGTTTGCCTTTTGTGTCTTAATTTACAGGTTAATGTTAATCTTTTCATCTGCTCTGCAAGCTTTCATAGTCACTTTCTGCTGCGCTCTCTCATTTGCTCACCCACACACTCGCTACACACATTACGCACTGCCCAGTTAACATAGAAAATAGCTTTTTGACATTTGTGAATGAATTCAGAATTGTCCATGTTGCAATGCATTTAAGAATCAATTTTTTCCCCCAGCCCCAAATTTGATTGTTTGGTTGAACATCCTTAGCAGTCCTTGACTGGCTGAAGTCTATCACCCGTTGACATTAGTAGTATTTTCACTTAGATTGTGTTTGCTCCTTAATTGGATGGATGGTTTATGTTCTTGGGAATATTCTAGTTCCCCTTTCATTGATATTGAACATCCTATCATGGCAGAAACAAGAAGGATTCCTTCTGGGGATATCATTGCACTGGCTTTTGATGGAACCCCAGTCAGTCTCTTGAGATAAGTCTCTCGACTCCAGGCTTATCTCTGTTTCCCTGTCAAACTAGATGACTGTCACTTCCACCTTAATGATGATATTGGCCAGCTGCTGTCAATTGTCTCTGATGGTATGTCTGCAATAACTGTAGATATCCAATGTATGAGGTATACATAAATACTGTAAGATTTCTTTGTCCACAGACTAACAAGTCAGCTTCAGGTTGTAGACAACAGCAACATGTTGCCAGTGCTGAGTCAGGGACAGCATGCCGGGCCCCCTTTATCTCTTAGCACTTTGAAGCCCTTTGAGGTCCGTCCCTGGCCCTTTGAAGCAGAAGTTTCAGTCTTTTGTGTCAGAGTATATTTTTATCAAAGCGTAGTTGTGAAATCAATACCCAGCCTAACTCACAGAGCAATCCATGAAAAATATGACAAATACTGATGCCATTTGTAATATAGTCAGTCGGGTTTGTAATGTAATAATGGCGCTGCTTTCACTGCAGCTTTTTGTCATTTACATTAGTATTCTTTCCCTGTTTTTTCATTTTGTCATGTCGTTTTGTCATTTAAATTGTTGCTTGTTTTTGTTAGTCTGGGTCTGACTAATAACCAAAGCCTTTGAGTAGTTTGTGTCTTCTTTGCTTGCGTTAGAAAACTGCTTCTTTTTTATGTGCTTTTCATGCTGATATTAGTCTATAATTTATGTGAAAACGTCAACCTATATTACTCATCGGGTTATTAGCATTTTTGTTTAGATTTTGCACTGATATAACCATTTTATTGTTAGTAGGTTACCACATTGTTACCAACTATAATATAACTAACTAGTTTTGGTATCTTTAAATGTGTTTCCCTATTATTCCACATTGTTTGTAGCCTTTCATTTTCCAGTTACATACATTTTAATGTAATATTACCCAGACATACCCATTGTAAATAGCAAGATATTACCTGTTTATTGCTTTGGTGATTACATAGTAGTACTTATTACCTCTTTATTGTCCAACTATTATTATCATGTTTTTAACAAGCTGTAATGTAAAGCAAACAGCCAATACCCATACCCTCAAGTTGCTCTTTTCTTTTGATTAGGATATACAGATGTTGAAAGACAGATATTCCTCTGGTGCAGTATGGCGTTGTGAGGCTTTGGAGATTAATTCAAACATGCCTTTCCCTCTCAGTCCGTCTGCCTCTGGGGGGCTAGCGGCCAGCTAACAAAGTTAAGATTCTCTCTAAATTCCTTCAAGGCATCTCCCAGCACGCCAGAACTGTAGAAACCAAGTCTTTGAACAATGGGTCAACTGCGCACATGCATTCATCACACAATGGCCACTTGCGGGCTTGGCCTATCATATAGAACACAGTATTATTTCTGCTTTCACAGACAATTGCAGACAGGGCTGTATGAAATCAGCCGCAACCTTATTTGCCCTAATTAATGACCTAACACAACTATTTAACCTGAAAAATATTTGGGTGTAGTATGTTCTTGCCATGTCGTCATTGAAATGCGCACTGTAGGAAGATTCTTGAGGACTTCATTATTCTCCCATATGTGCCAGGGTGTAAACCTTTACAGCTTTAGAGTAAACTATCCCTTCCCACTCATTCATTTAACTGATGGGGAACCAAAATCTTTAGTATTCTGTGCTTGGCTCTGGCAATTGAGGTGTGTGTGTGTGTGGACACTCACAATATATGTGCATGTATTTTCTTGCTCTTCAAGTCACATGCTATGAATCAGGTTGATGTTCAGCCATAAAAGAAGGGGTCCTCTAATGGGAGACTGTTTTCCCTATAATTGCTCTGAGGCTCAATTTTAAGAAGTGTGTAGTCTACGGCTATCCATTCTCTTTGATGTGGGTGATAGGCTATCTATTACAGTGGTATATGGGCGTACAGGGAGGTCAATTTACTTCCTCTTCATCTAGTCTTCATAGGGCAAGAGGGACACCGTGCGGTCTTTAAGGGCTTGGACAATTACACATTTTCTATTGTTTTTGCTCTGTATACCGGGTCTTTCCTGGCTCCAAATGAGGCTCTGATACTATCCAGTTACGTGCACAAACATGCATGAGCACCGTGTCCTCAACTGGCTCTAGCTTACTTTTTACAAGCAAAGTGTTTTAATAATTATATAATTGACAATTATTATGTTAATACAACATAAAAGCCAGTGTATTAATTTACAGTATACAAACAGGAAGATGTTGATAACATCAGCTGTTATTTTCATTTATACATCACAGGTCCTCTTGCAGTGTAATAAATGTGAATTCCTGGATATTAAATACAAAATATCACCTGCAATTTTCTGTAGCGGTTCCACTAATATTTGTTTTTACTAAAGCATGTCACACGCCATGGTTAAGCTCTGTTTGAGACTAAGAACACAACTACAAATACTGATATACTGAATATTCTGCTAGCAAAACATAATTTATGTAGACCTCCTGTTTTTGAACCATTTAAAACTGAATTAAAAAAATAAGTCATCCCCTTCTCATACTTTAACAAGACACTTTTTTTAATCTATCTTCAGTCTTTTTGTTTATCTTACTTCCTAATAAAAATATTTTGCGTTTATCAGTATATGTGGCAGTCATGTTCTCAGGTATGGGTACTGAACTTTTGTGTTTGATAAAGTGCAAAAAAAGTCAGTCACACATTGTTCACAAACACAGACTGCCATTTGCAACAGCGTTATCAAATACCTGCTGGTTATATACATTAAAACACGGAACTGCAGGGAAAATGAGTATATATATATTTTTTCTTTAGTGATTATTGTTGCTGTGTAGACCTTACCAGCGGAATCCCTGTGGTCCAGCATTTTTCTTCTTCTCTGGACGTTTTGGCAGCGTCTTTCCCAGTGCACTGTGCTGGTTACGATACAGCATCACCACTGCGTAGTGCCACAATTTGCATACAAGCGACAGAAATCAGTGTAACCCTTGTTAGAAAATACTGTTTACCATGAAGACACCAGTTAGAGTTTTGCAGAGATCAAATCTGGCAGAGGTGGCAACCACATAATTCTCTATTCAGGAAAAACCCTGGTACAACTATAAGTATAAATTACTGACTTGAGGGTGTTCATATCCATAGTAAGTTGAGCAGTGTCGGACTTGTTTCATACACTGTCTCCGAATTTTAGAATAATATAGCTGGGGAGTGATCCTCAAACGTGTTTTTAGGGCCAAACAGTGGAAAGATCTTGGCTAAGTCACCTGACCTCAGTCCAACAGAGCGTGTTACACTGGCTAAAATCCAGATTGAAGGCAAAAGATTAATTAATGTCGGCATTTGGCCTCACAGGGCCTGTAGTAGAGACAGATGATTGTTTCCATTGGCCAAAGTTCCCAGAATCAGAAATACTATACATACATGTAAGAAATATCTCTAATTGTTAATTATTATACCCATTCAAGCTTTCAGCATGTTATTTTGTGGCCTAGTTTCTCTTTCAGAATCACACAGTGGGACAGCATCATGATTTATCAAGATAAATAAATCCTGAGTGGCAAGGCAGCCTTGATGTCAGTTTGCCCCAGTGGCCACCCATGGTATTGCAACACAAAATCCTGTGGTGTTGTGTGTGCTGTGGCCCAAGAATACATTTTTTTTAACACAAACCACCATTATGAAATAGACATATGTAAAACTGGTGAAAGGACACCCCAACTGCAAACAATATAATTGAATACTGAGTTTTTAAACCATGGTAGTTAATTTGCAAAACTTTCCCAATAGAACGAACGAACACCAGAAAGCTGATGTTTTGTGTTTAATTCAGATGAATGAGCGCCAACTTGGAGTTCGGTATGTTGGTATGCAGTTCTTATAATACATCCACAGTCAGCATGATGGTCAGGGAAAAAACAGCTGGATATTTCAGATTGCTGCCATGTTGGGGCAAAAAAGGCCCCTATTTAAGGCTCCTTTCAGACCAATAAGAATTCTGCATTAAGAGACACAACGTACTCATTTAGCTCCATTTTAAAAAATGCAAGGTTGTGTAGCAATTTAAAAAAAATAAATCTGGATCAACTGTTGCTGCAACGCAATGCAACTTCATCCATCAAGTCGTACATGTTTGATAGAGGACCCGATTGTTGAGACAAAATAATGAATGAAATGCCAAAAAGATCCCCAGTCAGACTCGTCAGTGGACATTTTGAATACATGGTCAGCATCTTTAATCCCTAGGTCACTGGTACAGCCGATACAGACATCACACATACATAAAAACATAAGAAATCATGGCAGTGGGACTTGACTCAGGATTATTTTATCAAGCTACTATTTCTAAAGTCGAACAGATAAAGCATGGGCTGTTTAAATTCTTCTATTTACAGAATTAACTAAATGTCCTCCAGAAATGCGTCTCCATCTCAGGCTCTAATGACTCGTAATTTCAAACAAGCTGAGAAGCTCAACTTTATGTTTGAATATTTTCCCCTACTCTGAGGTCGCTTCACTTTTTTGCTCCAATGCCCAGGCGTGGTGTGCATGTATTATTCAGTATAAATAAGATTAATCCTGCTGATAGGTTTACAAAATATTTCTCTGTAGGATGCAATCGAAGCAGTAAACATCTTCAGTTCTGTCTCTGGTCAATAAAAGATGATTTTCACAGCACACGAGAGACAGTTTGACAAAATAATTTAACTAACCATGCACTGAGTCAAAACATTCATTATTGCTTTGCACGCTGCCGTTTCAAAGAGCTGAAGTCTTTGGAGATCTGTGCAGAAGCTCAGCGGCCACTTGAAGAGTTTGCACTGAGGCAACACAAATGGCAGCAATCCACTTGTTTCTCTATTTTCTGAGGTATATTTCACACTTAATTGGCTAGCTATGAGTGCATGCCTCTGAGCCAGACCTGAGGTTGTGTGGGTCTTTCAAGACATTCATTTCGTATCTTTCTTTTGACTGACTTAATTTCCCAAGGTGCCTGGCTAGAGTTTGCCTTCTATAAATCTCTTTTCCTGCCAGCGTCTGAGCTGGGATTTTTAGGCTCTCTTTTGCAAGTTTATGTACAGCAATGGACTTTCCAAATGGACTAGAATAATTTACATTTCAAAATGGAGATGGGTACGGCTACAGTGGGACTAAAGTAACTTTTCAATCCAAAAACCTTTAAACAACTCATTGAGGAATGATGGATGCTGCAGTGCAGAGCTGTTATTTCATCCCCCCCCCCCCCCCCCTAAAAAGTTGTTTCTAATATTCAAGTTTTCTCTGAGGATATCAATAACTGCAGCTTTTCTTTGAATCTTTTCCTAATGTTTGACCTTGAATACAGCACCCATAATGCAATACAAACTTGCCTTTAGGGTTTATGTTTATGTTGTGGTCCTAACATAATTTGATCTTATTGTACCTTCTGTTAGCTCGCCACGATAGTTTGGTAAATTTCATTCTTTGAACTAACAATGACCCATTGAAATCATCCTATTATACCTTACAGCTGTAGCATCAGTTCAAATTATTACATACACACACACACAAAAAAAAGATTTATATAGGTTACATGGCCCAAAGTATGTCTACACCCGCTCATTACACCTATATGTGATTACTGAACATCTTATTCCAAAAACATGTGCTTTAACATGCTGCGAAAAAATAACACCCGCAGGTTCATCCAAGGCAAAAACGTTGAACCTGGCTCAACTTTTGCTAGACTATCAAATACGAGCTGGCGCACATTTCTGGAATACTACTTTGTGACGTGTATTTTACTGTTTACTTTTGGATCGTTGCAATGAAAAATAAAATGGTTTCTGTGGTGATAACGTTGCAGAGTAGAATCCTTCCTCATAGGTCATAAACTGCTGTACGGGACTTATCATCTCATTGGCCTTCAGACTCATGAATACGTTACTCCAACTTGTGCATCATAGTTCATCATCTTACTGGTCCCAGAATCAACACTTTTTTCTTACACATGGCTAGTTTTGGTCAGAGCGCCCACTTGGTGAAAACGGCACTAATGTTGAATTGAAAATTTGTAATCTGTAAAAAAGCAAACAAACAACCTAATCGTAAAAATGACACGTTGTGGTTTCAGGAGGAGTTATTTACCAGACTGTTTCTTGGCAGGGCACATTCTCAGCTGACAACGAGTAACTGTGAACTGCTCTGGGCCAAGAAATAATCCGGCATGGGGCACTTGTATGGTTTAGGGGTTAAGACGCCGAACATGAGCCGCAATGTCCTGATTCGAATCTGGCATAAAATGTTACAAAAAACTAATAAAAAAAAAAAGAAAAACGAAGAAACCGGCACATTAAAAAAAGAGCTTTAGAGGGTTTTAGTTGGATTTTGTTACCTTTAGACATAGCCAGGCCAGCTGTTTATGCCTTTTTCCAGTCTTTCAGGTTTACAGTTACACTGAAATGCTTCCTTGCTGGGAGTTGTATGAAGCTAGAGCTAGCAGGGGATTAGCTTAGTTTTGCACACAAGTCCATGTAAAAACTACAAATTGGTAATTTTACATTTCTGTTTGTGTGTGTTAATTGAACAAACAATGGAATGTGTTAATTTGTCAAATTTAGGAGTAAAACTCAGGAGAGAGCCAGCTGCTGGCAAGATTTGAGAGTGGTATCATTCTTCCCATCTAACTTGTGGCAAGGAAGCAAATGAGCGTATTTACCAAAATGTCAAACTGTTTAAAGATACTTTAAAGAAGCCTGGTGCAACTGAAGTGTAACAAACTGGATGAGCTTACAGGCGCTCTGTGATTATTCAGGAAGATTTTATTTATTTTATATTCTATAATTTACATCATCTATCACTGACTTTTGGTCTTTAAAAGCAATGTAGCTTAATGGTGTAGCTCAGCTCATTAATTATAAATGGGTTTAAATACCACTGACATCTTCATTCTAATCTTTTATCTCATTTTCTTTTCCCAGACTTCCAGTGGGTTCAAGGAGATGTTTGTGAAGTGCAGCTCATGGTCTACAACCCCATGCCTTATGAACTTCGTGTGGAGAACATGGTCAGTGAAAGTTATTACACATAAACTTCAAATGTACTGTAATAGCATGCTTTAAAGGAGAATCAGTGGTTTAAATCAGAATATTTGAATATCTAGCCACTGCTTTGTGAAAACAGGAGGTTGCTGACACACTTGTCTCGCTGTAGTAATAGAAACAGTCCCTCTGGACCCACCTAAGAATTGCAACAGTGATAATGCTTTGTAGTCATCCTTGATAGCCTTATTAAGGTCCCTTAAAAGCTTTTTTGACAGTTTAATACTGTAATGATTGTATGAGATGGTGAGAACAAACCCTTCTCGCTCCTGACAGTAAGAAAACAGCACTAGGGAGAGGCACACCCCCTCTAGTGCCATTACTTTTTATGTTTTCACACACCATCCTGTCAGACCAGATAGGTTCTATATTGAGGTAAGCGTAAGACCATTTGCTCTTCTTTTTTGTGCAAAATAAAGTTCGGAAAGAGCCATCAGACATCAGGGAGTCCGGTTTAATTGTATTCTTTAATGGCTTCTTGGTGGCTGCAGCTTTTTACATTTACCACATTTCCTTATTAAAGGACCTCCCACTGTAACGCAGACCTACACTTCACGACATCCAATTATGTACTTTGTCATTCCCTTTCCTCTCCTTTTCAAACGCACACATCCACACACGCACCAGTTGAGCCACTTTATCAGGTTAAAGGGTGCAAAGGATTGCCAAATAAATTGCTGTTCTTCCTGCTCAGTGCTGTTTCTGTTTTTGCAATGACGTTGGACAATGCAAAGCAATCATCAGGCTCAATAAAAGGCCAGCGGGGAGAGGTCTACTTTCAGCTGCTAGGTAGAGAACAGTGGCTCATGCAGGTTCGTGCGCAATATACTACCTGTCAAAAGTGATGTTGCCTTTAATTACTTGGAAAGTCGAGCACAAATTGCTATGAAAGTTTCGTGGCAGTGTGTGAACGGAGACAGTGGCTTCTTAATTGTGGCGGCTGTCTCAGAGCTGATGCCAAACAGACTTGGACAGGTCTTGCTGGTTGATTTATCCAAACCGCATCGTCTGATAACAGCACATGCTGTTGCAGACATAAGAAATCCAGGCGGCCCCCAGTTTCGAACATCTGGAAGGTGTTTAAACTGGAGGAATAATCACCAGCCTGTTGACTCTGAGTGTGTATTAAAGCTCCAGTGAGCCAAATTTGTGTCTGATAAATATCATATCATATATATATATATATGGAAAAGTGTTCCATGCCTCCAAATATACAGTAGTTGACTGTCACCATTGAAAATATTGATTCAGAACTTGAATAACACATACATGCTGTGTTAAGTTTACTGACATGTACATTAGCTCAAAAATGATTCATATATTAGTTGATAAACACATATTTAAAAATTTTGATACTCAGTTAATCAAAATCATCAAAATTCTAAACATTTGCTATTTCCAGCTTGGACTACTGCCACAATGCAAAGATGCCACCTTGGACTTTCCCCAATATGCATTCACCTTCATATGTTAAAGTTGGGGTTTGAAAGTATCCCTCTGAAGAAATCCCACCCCCTCCCTGCAGGCCTCCCTCCAAAGCCACTCCCCCAATACACATTTTCATGTGCAGTGCAGGGGCAGAGTGTGCTCTGGTAGGCACATAGGCAGTTTCAGAGTGAATAACCATACAGTACTGTGCAAATGGTTTAGGCAGGTGTGGAAAATGCTGTAAAGTAAGAATGCTTTCAGAAATATATATGTTAATAAATTGTGTTTATCGGTCAACTAAATGCAAAGTGAGTGAACAGAAGAAAAGTATAAATCGAATCAATATTTGATGTGACCACCCGTTGCCTTCAAAACAGCATCAGTTCTTCTAGGTACACTTCAGCATAGTTTTTGAAGGAACTCTGCAGGTAGGTTGACCCAAACATGTTGGAGAACTCCCCACACTTTTTCTGTGGATTTAGGCAACCTCAGTTTCTTCTCTCTCTTAAGGTAATCCCAGACAGACTCGATGATGTTGAGATCAAAGCTCTGCGGGCGCCATACTATCACTTCCAGGACTTCTTTACGCTGAAGATAGTCCTTAATGACTTCCACTGTATGGTTGGGGTCTTTGTCCTGATGTAGAATAAATCAGATGCCTCCCTGATGTTATTGCATGATGAATGGTATTGAATGAATATTCTGACTAAATCCCCAACTGCTGTAGAGTACAGAAATGCTACTCCAAACTTGCAAGAACCTCCACTATGCTTCACAGTTGCCTGCAGACACTCATTCTTGTACTGCTCCTCAGCACTGTGCAGTAAATGGCAGGTTGAACAGGGCTAATTAAAAAGGTTGGTATAAGCTTCAAATGTCAGTACAAAAAGAATTAACCATAAATAAAAGAGGAAAATAAATAAATAACAAATGGCCAACTGCCATTTTAATCTTCAATTACTATATAATTTTAATTTAAGATAACCACATTATTAAAAAAAAAACCAACAAATCTTTATTTATTATGAAAATAATTATTAGTTGCAGCCCCCAGGAATATTGTTGGGCTGGACAGTGATTTTACAGTAGTGGCCCCAGTAAGAATTGCACGTGACACCCTTCATAGTCAATATAAAGAAAATAAATGACTTTTTTTCTGATTGTTACAAAACTGCTAAATGACTCAGTGAGTGTACAAAATAAAATTGCCATACAAGTGAAAATGTTTTGAAGAGTTATATCAGTTAATCATTTTTTGTGGCATTCACGTGTGTGAGGAGTTAGCAGGCTCAGCAGCAGAAGGACTCTGCAAAAGCCTGAAGAGCCTGCCTGGCGTGTGCACTTGATGAGTAATTTGAATTGTGCCATCTGAGTTCGGGAAGTTCCAGTACTTCTCACAACATCTATAAGTTGTGTCCGTGAGGTGAAACAGTCAAACAGGCAAGGTCAGATAGTGATGAGGACATCATTAACTCAGGTAACTACAGGTGAATTGATCAGGCAAACACACAGATGGAGGCTGAAGCCCTTCGTAGCTCCATGGCAGCTGGGAACCTCAGGTGGTGTTGTAGAGTCACGCAGGTGGAGACAGACAGGGTGACGCAAGCTGCCGAGAGCTCCTCTGTACCCCAGACAAAGTGACTGCCTCTAGACCGGAGCAACCATCCATCCACTGTACATAAACTAGCACTCTGAAAAACACAGGAAAACTAACACACACGCACACACAATGTCACTTTCCAGTCTTCCTGCACCAAGGTGACCCTGTAGTTTGGCAAGACAGCCCCCCCCCCCCTCAGTCACCACACAACTTCAGCACTAATACCCAGCTTTGCTTTGCTTTGTGCATTATTGATTTTCTATTAAAGTGGTGCTTTTACCACAACCCCCACCACTACCCTTTCATTTTCAGAGGGGTCACTGGCAGATGCTTGTGTCATTCTCCCCCACAAACAAGTGTGGGATATTTATTTGCTTTTTCTCAAAACGACAAATGACACTTTTAGTTCTGTCTCTCGATTACTGAACTTATGTCAGCTGACTTATTTGCAGTAAAGATGGATTCATCCTTTCTTTCAATAATGAAACAACTGTAATAACATTAATAACAATAAAACAAACTGTTTATTTAATGTGCAGTGTTGAAATTTTGAGCCAAATTAATACCAAGAGAAATTCTAGTCTTGGGACTCTGTTCATTGTGTTGTCTTGCTTTCCCCGCATGATGTTTTTGTTGCTTTCTGATGTGCAGTTATGTGCCAGAACAAAGAAATAATCACAGTCATAAATAAGAATCATACCATTATCAAAATATTTGTTAAAGCAAAATAAAAGGTTAACTGCATACTGTCAGTATTGTACAGCTCATTGAAGCTCAAACAATACAATTCACTTGCTCTAATCATTTTTGTTCATTAAAGAGGCTAATTTTCAAGGCTGAATACAAATGAACTCTTTCTAGTAGGTTAACACTGATACTTCTATTTTCCAACAAAGCCGTATAATGTGAAGTGAAAGCAAGGACAGTTTAAATCACAGCCGAGTCAGCTCAGAGACTCAGCTCTTCGGCAGCCTTCCCTCTAGTGAGGTAGTGTCTGCTGTTAGGGATTGATGCAGTCATTACGTCACCTTAGTCTGCCTCGTGCAACCAGGCAGTGTGTACTGGGAATGTAAATAGTGTCATTCTGAGGGGGCATGAGTACACATTCAAAGAAAACTTTAAAGCCACATGAAGGACTTTTCTGACAAAAGGGACTTAGTTGATATAGCCTGTTTTTGTCGCTGCAGCCAATTTGACAACTATACTCTGTGTACTTCAAATGTATGCATTAATAAAATATTTTTTTATCATAGCTTATTAAGATTGTACAGTTGACGTCACAGCCCGTAACAGTGGTCGTACAGGCGAGCAGAAATCACGTGTTGGAATGCTGCAGTACCTAGTTTCAGATGAGAAAGTCTTCTCAAAGAAAATTTCCAGACACGAGTAGACTGCACAAATAGAAGGACAAGTACCAGACACGCTCCTTTCAGCAAATACCACAGAAATGCATGGATATCTGCAATTAAAAGTGAGATGTTGGGGTCAGAAAACTAAAGAAAAGACCATTGCTGTGGTTGAGTTTGGAGCTGAGAGTTCACGGGCCAAATCCCTGTTAAACTAACAACATCCTCAACTGAATTTTAAGTTTGGAGCTCGTCATAAAATGTTACCATACTACACGCTTTACTAAGAGGGTGAAAATCATAGACGTTACACCTGCTTAATATTGAACACTGTTACTTTGAGCACCCCTATTGTGTCACTAGACTCTCCTCATTCAAATAAATGATGGCGCTGCGTTATCTCAAGCAGTGTTGTTAAAAGGGGTGTTTCTTTGGGAAACTTCATGTTGGATTTGTTAAAGTATGAGTAATGGTATGTAATAAGTATGGGAGCGTACCAATCAGGAACCTCCATTAAGTTACCAAAGTACCGTCATTACGACGTTGCTATCTTTAGGACAGACCAGGTGTCACATGCATGCATTTCCCTTATTATACCACTGCATCTCTATGTAGCACTTTGGAGCTCTGAGATAAGTGGTATGAGACTAGAAACTCCTTTAAATGATTGTTTCTTTAAAAAGCTATTAATTTTGCACTGCAGTTCATGGACCTGGTGCATTGTTTCTGACCTTTAAGCTTGTGCTTGGAGATAAATCAGGTCAACAAGTAAATACTGTATGTCTCGATTGCTCTTTCAGGACGTCCTAATTGTTCTGGCCAGATACGAGGTCATATTTAAAATAATTTTATCATGAAAAGTGTATTACAACCTGGGTTTTACTTTCAATCATTTCGAAAGTTAAAATTTTTTGCTGTCCTTCATATGAGTAATAATAATTCTGCGTTTACCAGTTTAATTGCTGACGTCTGGGAACGCAGTGACAAGGCTAAAAAGAAATCTGACCGTTTAAGAAACAACTTGTTTGATTGTCTGGCCATGTTCCCATTGCATACAATGTCATTGTAACCGATAGAAATGATGGTCAGAACTGAGATAACAAGACCCAAGTTGTAAGAAACTAGAATGAGCCTTGGAGCAATTACAAGATATAATTGGTATTTCGGAGTGTATTCAGATTCATTCAAAATGACCCTTTGGACCGGGAGCTCTAGATTTCTCAATGCATAAAAAAACCTTGGCATGCGATATTCTGGTCTCTGCAGTGCTTAGTGGGAATTTGGACTGCTGAATTTGAAACCTGTCTCATCCCCCTTCCTTCTGTGTTATGATCTGTAGGACTTATTTTCAGTCACTTTTCAGGGACACATGGCTCAAGTGGCCATTTCCCACGGAGAGCAATTTTCTCCAATGGAAATGGCCATCTCATGCTGACAGAGATTTAATCTTTAGGACATCGTGGCCAATTAAGATGACGAATCACATGCAATAGCTGGAGAGATACTTCACAGTGAACTGTCGGTTACTGGTGAATTAGACAGCTGCACATCACTCTGCTTTTTTCAGAAAGAAAACTAATGGGGTCCATGTTAGCATGTAGTGCGCAAAGAGTCAAATGAGATTTGAGATGATTATTTGTAGAAGCCTCATAATCAGTTTTGTACCAATTGTTTTACTAGTTATGTTTTTTTCTGGCTTTGAAAAATAGCTGATATCTGCACAAAACATTGTCACTAAGGTGTCGGAAAGCAGAGTTTTTTTTAAATTCTATATTTACGTTATTGCTGAACCAGACTTATGGGTCAAAAACAAGCTTTTCTTATAATAATATAGAAACAAGAGCAACTATGGTGCTATTTTATGTATGTGCTAACAAAAAAGTGCAAGAATTCCAAAGTTTTTGAGGTCTCGCAATATATTGTATTTTCATATTTTCATCTCAGCTGGCTCATGCTATCGTTAGCCAAGAACTTTCAATTATGGTTTAGAACTGATTTTACATCTGTGTCCTTTATGCTTCAATGAAAGTTTGGCATTTGTTTCTACACATATATTCTGATTAAGCCCCATCCTATTGCATCTTGTTTTCAGGGTTTGCTGACCTCTGGAGTGGAGTTTGAATCCCTGCCTGCTGCGCTGTCCCTGCCTGCAGAGTCTGGCCTGTATCCCGTCACTCTTGTTGGCGTCCCACGTACGGCTGGCAACATCACTGTGAATGGTGAGTCTAGCTGAGAACCTGTTCAGTTACTCAGATGTTGCCCATAATACTAAGCTGGTCAAATCAGCTGTGATTACTGTTGCATACAGTTGTATCAGAAACAAATGTTAGCCTTTATGTTAACTTTGGGCTCACCATCTGTTCTTGGAAACATCATCCACTCCAGCTAAACATTTCATACATTCTGCATTTAAACCCAGGTTACCACACGTCAGTGTTTGGTGTGACCAGTGATTGCCTGCTGGAGGGCCTGCCTGGCGTGAAGACTAGTGGCTGTTTGGTGGAGGTCATTCCCGCTCTTCCTCGTCTCCAGCTCAGCACATCGCTACCACGGTGAGAAACTCTCTGAACCCCAACTGTGTCACTTTCATGCTTTTACCTTGCCACTAAAGTTATGAGGATCAGTTTAACTTAACACCAACACAGTAGATAACAGTCAAACGGGCAGGGTATACAGATCTGTATTTATGGAATGTTTGAAATGCCCACAGTGTACACAACTAGCTAACCCAATCATTTGACTCGTTTACAGGGAGGCATATTTTTCATTTAGTAAACTCTGTATTCCAGCACATTGGATATGAAATGAGACATATGTTTCATCCAGGTTGAAGTGCTGACTTGAGAGTGTTTACATCCACATCAGTTGAAGTGATTTAATGGGACCAAAATGTATAAAATAAATTAAGATAAACTGAAATAAGGTCATTATATTTAATTTCTCGTTGTAAAACCTTCAGAGTGTCTTGTCACACAGAGGACTTTTTGGCTTCACTCTGCTCTTCAGCAAGTGACACACATGCTCTATTGAATTGAAGTCAGGTGACCATAAAAATATAAAAGGGCAACGAGTCCTACAGTGTTCATCACGATTGATGAACACCCTCGAACACCCTTAAAGCTGAAAGTCTGCATTCGTTGTTTCATTGCACATCCACTGTGCTGGAGGACAGAGCCAAAACAATGACCAATGTGTCACTGTCCTACTACTCACAGACTGCACTCTAGATGGCTAGTGTTGATACTCAACAAGTAACAAAAGGTCAGTGTTCAGCAGGGTGTCACTGGCACTGTTAGGTATGTTTTCACATACAAATCCTATCATGTGAATGATGCAGGATAATCAACAAACTTTCAACTCACATAAAAAAAAAATTAACAACCAGATATTTACCAAAATAAATTAATTATTTGATTGCTACTGTTCACACAAGCCCTGTGTGTGAAAGTGTGTGAAAGTCCAACACTAAGATAAACTGTGGCCATAAAAATCTAAACATTATTAATATTATTCAGAAAGCAAAACCACAGGTATTTTGTCAATGAAATTCTGGCAAAGGTTGTAATATTTTTCAGAATGAATGTGATTAAACATTTTTGAGGGACAGCTGTGGCTCAAGAGGGAAAAAAAAGAAGGAAGAATGAGAGGAGAAATCATGGATTAAATTGCTACTAGAAATGAGAGGTAAATCACCCTGTTGGAGGGTTGTAAATCATTCTGACGGCAGAGCTGCTGCAAAATCCACTATTTAGGTCATGCCTACATTAGTAAGTACAGCACTTCAGCAGCTTTTGATGTGGAAAATCTTTTTATTCTCTAGTGTTGGAAGAGTACCATGGCAGACTCATGAAGCAAATAGAATACAAATGTAATATGTGGTCTCACGGGCGCTCTCACTTGGTCCGCAGGTAGACCTTCAGCTTTGACTTCAGTCTAAGAGGTGCTTCATTGACTTCCCAGATATCTTAATGCCTCCAGCACAAAGCTGCAGTTCTTACAGCTTTTCGTTTTCACACTACTAAAACCAGTTTTAATAATTTACAACATTTTAAAGGCTCAGAGTACAGATCTACTGTATGCCTTCAGCCATGTTTTCTAATACAGTGTTACTGTTCGAGTTTAAAGGATAGAAAGATCTACTAAAATGCAAACAATATGTGTTGCTGGTGAGCTTGCAAAACCATTAGATTTGTCTTTTCCCATCATTTCTTATTATAACTTTTAAAATACATTAAAAATGCCTGTAACATTTGAAAGAGTTATTTTTGTGTTGACCCAGTGTCGAGATCAGATAGAAAGTATATGCAGTTGATTATGACTTTCATTGTAATTCTAGCCTCAAGCAGTGCATTTGTTGAATTTTAAAGTTACGATACTGAACATGTGCATGTGCAATGAGGTATGATGAAGTCATGGAGAACACCCGCATTGATCTCTCATAATCATGTACATTCCCCTTTGCTCCAGTATTTGCATTTCTTTGCAACAACAGATGCCAGCAGCTCTTTAAGGCTATGAGCATCAGCTGCAGGTGTTTTTGCTTTTGACAGCTGATGAAAATACTTTGCTATGATTTAACTGACTGAGATGTGGCCAGAGATACAAGACACACAGTTTGAACTTACACAGAAGAGTGGAGGAGCGGTTTACTGCTTTATGTGATTCACTGTGGTTTTACTCTTCAAATTTCTATTATACCCATCGTGCTAAAACCAGAGTGTATTGAGACAGAGGCAAGATAAAGACTTTGAGGGGTTGAGAAGAAGTCAAGACCAAGATCAAGGGAGGGCTAGACTGAGTCAAGACCGGGACCAGTTATTCAACACTCCTTTTCCATGTTTTACTTTCCACTAACACAATACAAATTTTTGTGTTCGACTCGGTCTTCAGTATTTGAGCCTTCATATTTGATCTGCAACTCTGTATTCAAACTCAGAATTAGCACTCTTAAATTAACTTGCCATGTGCCGACGGCCGTACAGAGCAACCTATTTAATATGTACATTTTTGTGAAGGTGCATTACTCATTCTCCACTCTCTCTCTCTCTCACATCTCTAGGCTAGCTCTCTCACCCAAATGAAGGAGTTCGGCCATGGCATGTAGCTATAATGTCGGCAGCTGTATGCAGCTGACATTAGCTAAGGTTGATGTAACTTAACACATTAGCTACGTAGCTTTATGTGGCCTGTCTCGTCACTGTTTATCACAAGGAAAAATGTAACTTAGGAACAACTTGTTTCACAAAGTTAACACTGCATTAGTTACCTCCCTCAGTAGGTTAACTAAATTAGGTAGCTTGTGCACCTAGCTAGGTGGCAAATAGCTGGCAAGCAAGTTAAACTAGTGTTAATGCTAATAATAGTTTAACGTGGTTGCAAACCAACTAACTGTGAAACATCCACCAATGTGTCCCTGATCAACCCCTAGTTGCTCCAGAGGCATGCTAACTTATAAATAGCAATTGTAAGTTGCTTTGCATAAAAGTGTCAGGTAAATGTAAGATTATGCTAACTAACAGTAACAAAAAAATTTAATTAGCAAAGAGTTTGCATTTTAAGCGGTAGGTTTTACATCTAGTCAAAGTTAGGAAGTTAGCACCAAAGTTAACAAACAGGCTATTTATTGATATTCCCACAGTTGTGGGCTCGACTGGGCTTGAAATAAAATCCCAAATCCTCTATGTTTGAGACTGTGACACGGCCGAGTAGGAATGCGGTCGATTCCAAGATGAGACAGAAACCTTCAAAATCGAGTACTACAACACTACTGTAAAATCTGTACTGGCTTGAGAGTCGAGTGCTATTTTGATTAAAACAGACATTTTATAATTTAGCTAGTTTTTACAGAGTTAGTTTGTTGTCAATACTGCACACAATCCACTGACCTTTCTAAACAGATGACATGTTTGAAACAGGGCTTTTGGCCAGGTTTGATTTGGTTCAACTTCTCTATAAATGGACCATAGCTTTCACATGCCAAACACTATAACCACAATCCAAATGAGCTTTGATGGCAAAACCCACAAATCCTTGGAAGCAGCGCTAACTCTCAGCAGGATTCCCGACTGCAGGGGAAAAAAAGCCATCAGCGAACGAAGTTCCAGCTAATGAGATTCTAAAAATGCGTTTATCCTCCTCATCTTCCCTGGCTGATCAATGCCTGAAAAACTGTTCTTCAAGTTCTGACAGAAGTATAATGGAACTGTTTGCATCGTATCAAACCACATCAAATGTACCCTCACCATTACACCACTGAAATCGCTTCAACTATTTTCTGAGAAATTTAAATTCACATTGAACCCTTGAGGGAATAAAAGCAAGACAAAGAGTCAGTTTTACTTTCTGTCGTCACTGAAAAGTTCTCCTTCCTCCACAAACCTAAACAGGTCAGCCCACACACCCCAGCCAATGTCCAAAGAGGAACTGTCCAGCACTGTGTCCATCCAGCTTTTCAATGGGGAGACCCAGCAACTGACCATCACCTTGGAGAACATTGGATCTGAGGACATCGAGACTCTGGAGCTCACCTCTAAGATTGTCAGCACCAAAGGTTAGTGCCCCTGTCACGGTGACTATAGCCTTACCTTTCCTTTTTTGTTTTAGCTCTGAGTAGTTCTGAACTCAGCTGTTAAACACTAAATAATCAGTGTCAAGTGTCAGTACAGTAAAGTACAGAAGAAAGGATGGACAAAATGTGAATTAAACACACAAAGTTAAACATGCTAAAACAAACAATGATGCATTGAGATCGTTGAGGTGTGTTCATGTTACATTTGTCATCAGTGCGGTTTTAGTCAGGACAGTTTTTGATGTACTTCACCACCCGCTAAGTTTCTGCTGCAGCCTCTTACAGTCCCCGTGTCCACAGTACCACAGAGGTCACTGCCCGTTGTCTTTGGTTCTCCATCTTTCATGCCCCTGTGGCTTTTCATTCTGTTCCAGCTCTTTGTTCAACACCTGCTCAGGTCCTCAGATCTCTGCAGTCCCCCCACCCTCCCACTAGCTGCCTCTGTGTCTCCCTCCTACTTTATTGTTTTTGTCTCACTGTCTGGGTGAAAAAAGCAACTACATTATTAAAACAGAAATGTCCTTACATTGTGCTATATTATAATTTAATTCCCGGCATGCCTCCCCAGTACTGCCTGTGGTCAGCAGTCCACAGAGGTGAAACAGTAAAGCACAAAGTAAGATTTCAAATCCCACGAAATGTCTATTCCAAAAATCTGAAATCCCACTGTAAGAGGGATTCCACTCTTTACTTTGCCCTTAGTGATTTATTTGATAGATTATGTAGACTTCCTTTGATCTATATACAATTCTAAATACTCTCATGTAATTATTTTCATACTGTATATTTACATTTTTGTCAGTTTAAAGTTTAACCAAAGCCCTGCAGGCTGATCTCTGGTACACACTGACATCACTACGGAAAGAAGAACCCGACTACTCGATACTAGGTTTAGTTAAACAAATCGTAACAAAACAATACATTTAATATATTAACAAAAACCTTGGCTGATATTCATAAACAAGCATTTCTGATAAAGATTTCAACTGTGACCAACTGAGTGGGACATGTTCCAAATGAACTTGTCAGTGCTCTCTGGTGGAGTAACAATGTAAGTACCTGCCATTTGGACACAGTTTTCTTTACACCCATAATGTGTCACACTGATTTTATTTAGTTACTTCTGCTTCATCATGTTGTCTATTTGACTTTGTGTGAGTGAAGCCTGAGAAGTATTTTTTTTTCTTTCATGTGCAAGTCTGTCTTTGTGTCACTGTACCCACTTTGTCACAAAGGTTTTTGACTTGCTATTCTCAAAACATCCCTGACTGGACCGTGTGGAGAAAATTGCACTGTGTTTCCCTTAACTCATCCTTGGAAATGCAGTAGATTCATGACAAACCCAAACAAGTCTGCTTTCATTTAACCACTTCTCATACCTGTGCCGTCAGCAGGAGTTCGATCACGCAGTGATGAGAAAAGGAGGAGGAGGAGTTGGGGGCCAGTGTAAATGGAATTGATCTGACATTTCACAAAAGTCTGTGATTAATTGAAGGCAGGCTACAATAACGTATCCTCTGTCAAAGGCTCAACGCTCATAGATCTTGTCTGAACATGCCGCTTCAGTCTGCCCTGCACTTCTCAGTTGTATATTTTTTTCACTTTTCACGGTTTTCTCTCACAAGCACACTCTCTATTGTGTAGAGATAGGAAAATCTTTGGTGATCAGCCCGAGTGATGTATATTTGACTGGCCAGTGACAGTGTGGTGAAATAATTAGTGCATATTTCTCTCGTTCCCTGACAACTTGCCCAACGGAGCCCTCACCCTAAGGTGGATAAGAGTTAGCCTGTCAGTAGTAACTAGTACAGGACTCTAATTAAAAAACTCTGGGCCTTGAAGACACTTCATCCATCTACCTACCTGAGCCTCTCTGCTTTCCACATACCCTGCTCCCTGCTGGCTGGACTCCAAGGTACACTGTAGTCTCTGTAGCTAACGAGACTTCTCTTTGAAATGGAACTGTTGTTGTGGTTGCTGGAAATGATTTAGGCTCCAAATATAGTTTTTATCCTCCAAGGGAATGTTATTTTCAGAGTTGGACGAACGAGCAAGAACTGAGTTTGCTAGACCTGAATTAGAAAAACACCATCTGTAGTTTCACTCCAACACTTTGGAGAGACACTTTAAACTTGAATGAATAAACTTGAACCATTTATTTTTGAAAAGTACACTTAACTCTAAATTATGCTATTTACTATTGAATTAATGCACACACAAGCAAGCATGAAGCCATTCAAAGTGACTAATTGACCATGACCACAAAGTAAATGCTTATTTAATGTTCCAACTTAATGGCTGAGTGATTTGTAGATAAAATGTAAATAGAGTGCACAAGTATTGGATAATTGTGTTAAAATTCAACCACCAATCTGTGTTTAAAAATCAGTTAGAATAGAGTTGACATGTAAACAAAAAAAATACTTCAATAAAAGTGAATAAATTGTCAAAACCCTTTTCCCCTCTCTCTGTCTTTATCTTTTTTCAGCCTGTCCAAGCGAAAAGGAAACTCTTCACCCTTCGAATCCTTATCTTCTCCACTTTTAAGGAATATGTTTTTAATGCCTAATATTCCTCTGATTCTCCTTGTTTTATTTTCCTCCTCACATTATTTTCTGTTTAGAGCAGGGATTCCTATCCAAGCAAACAGACTGACCTGTAGCATCTGTTCTTTGATGCTCAGCACTGAGCATTCAGTTCTTTTTACACTTTGTTTTAGCCCCTTTAGCTCATAACGTGACTATATTTATATTATTATTTAGTCCCCATAGTTAGAGATGAAGAAGAAGTTGCAAGAAAGATGGTCAGCTGTTTAGTTTAGTTTCACTCCTTAACCTGTCCTGTTTCTCTCCTTGGCTTCTCCAAAGCTTACCCATTACTCCTAATCTAAAGAATAAGTTTATATTCAAATGTAGCTCATATTTTAATTTGCAAAAGAAAATTAGAATTAATGCACTTGTCTATCCGCTACCGTTATTAGTTGAATATTAGGATTTGGGCACGTTGACACAAACCATTGGTGGCATACCAAAACAGTACTTATTGGTTTTCCCACTCTTTTTTTCATTTACCAAAAATTGGGCAAAGTTCTCAAATGCATCAGTGTTTTATACTGTCGAACTATCACAAGCCTTAAATAAAGCGGAAATAAGCAAAATAGTATTCAAATCGGAAAGTGTCTCATCACGGAAAAGCCAGGTTTCTTTACTTGTTTTACTAAACTGCTATGGACACATGTAGTATAGGAAATCTATTTAGGTTTACAGATATGCACAAAGCTGGTGATATTCTGTATTTCCTTTTTATACTTTTATATATACTATGGATCTCTTATTCACATCCAGTAATACCAAGCATAGCCTATCCTATAACTTTATTAGTACAATAGTCATTAGAGTGATCCCATTCAATAATTAACAGTTAAGTTTATTTTTTATATGCAAGTACTATTACTTTAACATCAAACTGACTTTTTCCCTTGTCTCTCTCTGCTGTTCTTGTCCTTGAGGGAACTTAGCAGCAGTGTCTGGAAGCTACGATAATGTTATCATCAGTATTCTGGCTATCTCTAGCTTTGCAGTCAGTATTTACCACTATGTCTGATACATAGACAAACAGTCTTGAAAATAGACAAATGCGATTGTTATTAATGTACATTTAGCTTCATGACCATGTAACACAAATGTAAATATGAACAGTCTACAGCAGTGATTATTAGAATTTCATCATTTGCTTAAGCATCAACATATTTCAAATCACTGTTGGATGTATGAGCAGCATCCAAACCCATACTGTACCCACATGATCTGAGGTATTTCATCTAATTGTGGCACAGTGACTACAGTCAGGATTCTCTCCTTTCTCGTCACACTGCCATTTCCTTGCGTGTGCTCTTGCAGCAGGCTTCATTACAGTACAAAGAAAGAACCCCTGTAAGCAATTAAGTATACCACATCTGAGCTGGGAGACCTTTGAAGGCTATTTTAATGTCAGGTCAGCTTCTGTCTGGACTGTGTCACAGGATTCATTTTATAAATTGAATCTGGCTTTCACGTTGGTCTGTGTTAGTGTTTGTTGTTCAAACTGTTAAAGTGGTTGTATAGAGCGATAACATACCCAGTATGCACTCTTACCACAAATATTATTATATAAGAAATTAAGACATTTCATATCATTGTAAATGAAAAACCTTTGGTTCAGTATAGCAAAAATCATAAGCTCCTCCCTCAGCCAGTGACTGAACCGAGTTAAGATGTTCCATGGCAGACAATCTCACATTTTGCACATTTTTTTAACAAAGAAAAACATGTCATCTATTTCCCATGTCTTATTAAGATGTATTAGTTTACCTTTCCAGGGATTACAACCAGTTGGAAAATCGTACTTCAAAGTCACACTTGTTTCTGGGGGGCGGAAACAAGTGTGACTGTTATTTTGACTTTTTTTCTTCAGCTTTTTTAGTAGTTGGTGCAGATGGAGTGGCATCCCTCCAACCTTCATGTTCTGTATTTATACCAGATTGGAGTAGTCAAACATTAATCAATCAGAAACTCATTGCTTTCTCAATCTTAAGGCTTTTCTAGTTCTGTATATGTGTGTATGTTGCATATTTATTGTTCTTTAGGCTGCAGTTGCTGAGTAAGGTAAGTAATGGTGTAGAAGTAATTGGATTTGATTTAGCTGATCAGTTTTGATCAAAAGTTAGATCTACCTAATTGACATTTTTTGTCTGCTGGTCGAAGGTTTTGAGGGGCCATTTTCATTTATTGTTTTAATAACGTCAGTTTTGCACAATTTGTAGTGATTTGGAACGATTTAAAGTCCAAATAAAACTAAATTGCATAAATTCTGGTACAGCGTACATACAAGTGAAACTCGAAAAAATTAGCATATCGTGCAAAAGTTCATTTATTTCAGTAATTCAACTTAAAAGGTGAAACTAATATATTATATAGACTCATTACATGCAAAGTGAGATATCATAATTTTGATGATTGAGTACAGCTTATGAAAACCCCAAATTCAAAATCTCAGAAAATTATAATATTGTGAAAAATGTCAGTATTGTAGGCTCAAAGTGTCACACTCCTAATCAGCTAATTAATTCAAAACACCTGCGAAGGGTTCCTGAGCCTTTAATTGGTCTCTCAGTCTGGTTCAGTGGAATTCACAATCATGGGGAAGACTGCTGACCTGACAGTTGTGCTGAAAACCATCATTGACACCCTCCACAAGAAGGGAAAGCCTCAAAAGATAATTGCAAAAGAAGATGGATGTTCTCAAAGTGCTGTATCGAGGCACATTAATAGAAAGTTAAGTGGAAGGGAAAAGTATGGAAGAAAAAGGTGCACAAGCAGCAGGGATGACCGTAGCCTGGAGGTCAGGAAAAGGCCATTCAAATGTGTGGGGGAGCTTCACAAGGAGTGGACTGAGTCTGGAGTTACTGCATCAAGAGCCACCACACGCAGACGGGTCCTGGACATGGGCTTCAAATGTCTTATTCCTCTTGTCAAGTCTATGAGGCATTGCCAAGAGAAAGATGAAAGACACGAGACCGAACACTGCAGAAGAGCTGAAGGCCGAAGCTGAAGCATCCTGGTCTTCCATAACACCTCAGCAGTGCCACAGGCTGATAGCATCCATGCCACGCCGCATTGAGGCAGTAATTCATGCAAAAGGGGCCTAAACCAAGTACTGAGTACATATGCATGATTATACTTTTCACAGGGCTGACATTTCTGTATGTATTTATTGATTTCATGTAATATTCTAATTTTCTGAGATTTTGAATTTGGGGTTTTCATAAGCTGTATGCAATAATCAAAATTACATCAAATAAAGGCTTGAAATATCTCACTTTGCATGTAATGAGTCTATATAATATATTTTCACCTTTTAAGTTGAATTACTGAAATATTTGAACTTTTGCACGATATACTAATTTGCACCTGTATTTGCTCTGTAAATCATAAATCATATGTTCTCCTCTGGGGGGAAAAACAATCAGAAACCAAAATGCAAGTTGATTTCATGATGATTTCTCCACTAGTTTTGCATTAACCTGTAGGAATACTGTTTGTTAGTTCTCTGTCTAAATAGTTGGATAGCTTGTTTCCGTACACCCAATCAAATCCCTCAATTAGCATAAGGTAGTAAGATCAGCGTTCTATAATAAGCAGACGATCACACTGACAAACAGCCAGAAAGCAGCCTGTTAAACCACAACACACAGTCCCCCTTTTCTGCACTCCCTTAAAGGCACTTATCTTTCTATCTACGAGAGAAACATGAACACACGTCTTGTCCTGCACCTTGGCTTGTTGAAACATCCTCCAAACAAATATTCACCTGGGAAATATGCACTGCTAACATCACTTTGGGGGCTAGGTAGCTAATTAGCTGCTCTGCTGCAGCATATTAAACGGCATGTAAACTGAACTGCAAATGTCAATTCGGTCTGGTTACATGCTGGTGTGGTCCTTACTCTTCAGTACTACCGCTAACAACACAGTGTCTGTCTGTGGCTTGTAAGCTACAGGGCAGGCTAGTTTTCTGGAACTCTGCCTGCCAGCTGATGTCAATCAAACGCGGGCACGCCCCACCAACTGATGAGAGCAAAAAGAGCATTTCAGATTCTTACCCAGAGACCTTTATTCTTCCTTTTTAAAAATAAAAAAACTGATACCAGTACATTTAACACAAACGTCTTACCACAATATTTGACTGCAAAAAGAGGGACGACTATATGTGATTTCAGTTGGACTATAAGTAACCCTTATTTTGAAAAGAATGTTTTTAATTTAGTTGTAGGCATTAAAGACTGGAAAACTGCCAACTTTCTGGTACGTCTAAGGCAAGACAACAATGGCCATGCTGGTTGTTTGGTTAGATTGTGCACTGGGGAGGATGACGTGGAAAAGAAAAAGCTCTTATCTTGCAAGGGTTCTCATTGTCCTGTCCGTCAAGTCTGTCTGTGAGAACCATTTTATCTAGTCTTGTTTTGGGAGTCAGGTGGGAGACAGGAGTATTCTGTTGAGGCTTTTTTGTGTTTAGAAAGAGTTTTGTGTTTTTTACCTTTTTATTCAGCTTAGAATCAGTGTTTCTAGCAGAGTGTGTTCTGTTTTATGCTAACCAGAGTGGCCCCTGGAAACTGCTAGTAGATGAGCATATTTGCATATTTGAAATAACCCATATTTGCAGGTTATTGTTCCCGGTTTGTTTGAGATGCTGAAAATGATCACATATTGGAGTGTACGTCTCTCTGCACTGCAGTCATACTGCAGCTTGTGCGTTTCATGTCTTTGTTAGGTAGTACAAAAGGTTGCTGTGCTCTTACGTTTTCGTCATATTAAATAACTTAACTGTTATAATAATAACAACTGTTACTTGATGGATTCTTTTGTAAATGTGTCAGAAAATGACAAACACCAAAGCTCACAAATTGCCTCAGAGGAAGAACAGCCTTCTGGACTGCATGATACAACCCAACCTGCTAATTGCATTGCAGTGCAATTAATCATCCAGTTCTTCAGTTTTCTCCATGTAACTTCATCTTTTTTGTTACCATAACTTCTGAAACCACTGCACTTTCAAGTAAAATGCTTTAAATAAGCCTAGTCCTTGAAGAAATAACCACATTTTAATGAAAATGTATTTTTAATCTGATCAAACTAATTATCACTGGTGTTTTACCACCTCATTCCTTTAATGATGAGGAATCATCTACTTAAAATTGTATTATTTAAAGGTGGTTTCTAGATGGATACTGCCTAGAACTTGGAACTTCTTTTCTCCTGCTTCAGTTTAAGCACTAAAACGATTTAAGTGCTTAAATTGAAGCGGCAGAGAAGAAGTTCCATGCAGATCACGGATCAACTATGATGCGTTACACTACTACTGTTTAGGGTTTGCAGCTCGCTCTCTCTCTCTCTCTCACCCTTCACTTCCCTGTCATTTCCCTTCTGCCTGTGGATTGCAAGAATTAGGGCTGAAAGTTTTATTTACAACCATGAAAAGCAAGCAGGCTAAGAAAACAAACTAAGTTGTCGACATTTTACCAGTTTCGTCCTTGTCGCTGAGGGTACAGTAGCTAATGTGTTGTGCACAAAGGTTCTCCACAAAAAGTCATTCTTTGTATTCCTCTGAAATAAAATGTTACCTCCATTTAAATAAAAAGAAAACTGGCCACACCAAAGTCATTCATGGGCATTTTACAGATTGCTGTGCAGACTACAAAGGAACCAGAAATTAAAGTATTTAATTATTACATTCTTTCTCTCAGCTTATCTTTCCGTCTTCACCATATCACACTCAGATCGCTGTAGAAAACCATGAGGTATTTTTAGATCAAATTAGGGGGATGACATGAGACCACACACAAGATAGCAGAAATGGAGGACTGGGTGACATCAGTCTACCGGCAAAACAATCACAATTCATACTTTCATTATCGTCTTTGATAAAATAACTCCATGGCAACAAAATATATTAAGATCACATAGAAATTTGAACTAAGATTAATGTGCAGGACCTATATCCGTCGTATCAAGTCAGGGGCTCTGTTATAAATGTTATGTACCACACATGCAGCAGGTGCACAGATTCTCACTGCACATTTTGTTTTTGTAAATACCAGTTTATATTTAAGTAGGAAATTGTTTACACGTGGTAATTGTGCATATTCGCAGTGCATACATCTGGCTCCTACTAAGACATGTAGTGGTGATTTTTCAGGTGTATGCTTTAGGGAATCATTTTTAGCCTTAACAAAGCTGCAGGGATTGTAACGTCTGACTTGAATATCTAAACAATGATTTAATGAATCTTAAATCTTGCACAAACATTCATGGTTCCCTGAGAATGAATCCTTCTGGCTTATCCATGACATCATCAGATCAATATTTCCAAACTTCCAATAAGGATTTGACCGTAAACCTGCAAAACAAATGACATTCCCGTCAGCCTCAGCTGTATTTTGTGTTTGCTGCTGATGTTACAATTTAGCTCAAAGCACCATACAGCATCACAGAGGTGCTAGCATGGCTTTAGACTCTTAGTCATATGGATGTCCAGATGGATTTTCTTCGAACCATAGTGCATTATGCATTTCTTATTTTTTCATTCTAGAATAGTAGTTTCCACGTGATAATTCAGACTCTAGTAGTTTTTCCCCACCTGCTTGTGCCTCCTTAGTTATAACATGGGAGCGGCTTTAGACAGGCCACAGTTGACAGGGCCTCTCTGCAGCCCTCTGCATTTTCATTGGGAACTGAATGAATTAAAAGATAAAGAGTCACAGTAGGAAGACATCTGTGGCAAAACAAACAAAACATTACTCTTTCTGCCACAGACACAGCCACCTTGACATATGAGATAGGAGCTCAGTTTCTCAGAAATAAATATTTATTCATAAAACTTTATAGATAACACAAAAAAATCCTTAATAAAATAATCTCTTGTATCGCATATAAGAGAAACCATAAACTGAGTTGTCTCTGAAGAGCAGACAATAAGCCAACATCAGACCTTTTGTTCATCACTGCTACCTTATTGCTCTTCTGTGGATATTAACATCAACTCAGCTCAATTGTCCTCTACAACTCTTATGTGCATTCATATCAAATGTCTCGTAAGGACAAAACACTTTCCACTGTGCAGCTCATAAAAAAGGAAAAGAGGGGATTAATATTGCTTCGGTGATTTTGTTACCATGAGCAGAGCTGGCTGTCAGCTGCCTGTGCAGTCCTTCTTTCTCATTTAAATACTTCATTTTCCTTGGGATGGCTGTCTATTTGTGGTTCAGTAGTACTAGTTTAGCTTGACATGGAGAATGGCATTTGTCTTTTTGGGCCAGAAAACTCCTACAGTATATGGCTCTCATATTCAAGTAAATCCACAGGAGGTCTCATGATGCATCATCTCCTTAAATGGGAATGTTGACTAAAAGTTTAATAAGGAAAACATCTGATAGTGTGGAGTTAGAAAGAAGTGAGCTTACCACTCCTCATCTCTGCTTTAGGCTAGCGACTCAAGGCTACATTAGCTGCTACTAGCATATTACACCCAAATCTCTGAATGAATGGCTGCCAAGTTGCCTTGTGGGTAATGTAGGCTGTGGGTTTGGAAAAGGAAGAAGATTGCATGGAATAAAAAAAACCCAAAAAACTTTGTTTCTGTTGGATCGATTTTTATCCTATGTGTTAGAGAGCGCAATGCTCTCAACACACGCACACACCTACAAGTCTGGTCTCTTACTGCAAACACACCGTCTTGCCCCGCCTATTTCAGTTTCCCTCCCATCTCTCTCTGTGTTCCTCTGCAAAATGCTAAAATGGGCCGCCAAATACACTTTGGCTTACTTTAATATACCTGGGCAGCCCACCAAAGTAAAGTCTATATGTGGGGAAACACTGTGTGAATAACATTCACCTTTCTATTAACCGTAACCACCATCTTCCCCTAACCTTAATTTTGCCTTTCTTAACCTTGCTTTACAAAAACACAGTTTAATCTGTAATACTCTACTGCTCCCCCTCAGTTCTCACTATGCTGTCTCCAACAGGAACAAGTTGTCCCATATTACACACTCTGCTTCCAAAATCATTGGTCTCTCAAACCCCCAACCTTTCAGACCTTAGTAATAGAGTCATCACTCGCATGGCACTTGCCCTGGACAACCCCTCAACCCGTTTTTCACTCTACTCCATCTGGCTGCAGATGAAATGCACTCAGAAGTTTGGTCCCCTCTAACATTGTGGTCCTAAAATGCATAGCTCGCTATTCACTTGAACTGGCTGTTTTCTGTACACATGCATTTGTTTATTTGTTATGAGATGCTGCGTCTTTCATAAAAACACATTCACACATACAGGTCCAGCCAGCAGCAGGGTCTCTGCTGGGTAGTTGGCTGAAATCAAATCTCCCTCGATGGCGTAGTGGACGCGGCACCACCTCGTAATGCCCCTAAGCAACCTGTGTGGAAACCAGTTGCAATGCTTTATATAGTATCCATCGGGAGGAGCAGTGATTATCAAAGCTTAATGAGATTGCTTGACATTTTCATTGACCCATTGCACCTGAAATCAGCTGCTGTTATCATACTTGATGTGTATAAGAGAATGTGGTTCCCACACAGAGTATACATTTTATTATATGGTCCTGAAAACATTATGCTGAGGTGTTCTGTGTCTATGCATTAACCAACATAGAATATATGTATATTATTGTTCAAAATATAGCTTCTAAATTATATTATATTCTTTTTAACCTACGTAACTAATGCACTTATTTTAACCCAAACAATGATCTTTTCCTAAACATAAACAAGTAGTTTTGGTGCCTAAACCTGACCAAACTTTGACCATTTCGCAGCGTAAACAATGTGTTTGTTATTCTTTCCAAGATGACAAAGGTCACCTGACTTTATCCTTTCCTGCATGTCCAAAACTCATAAAATGTGAACTGTTTCCAGCTTACGTATTGTTTGTCAATGATAATTATAGATGGTATGCACCTCCTGGCCTACTGGTATAGTAGGCCCAATCAAATTTTTATGGTTACAGCATTAGAATCATTTTAGACCCACTTTTCTTCAGTGGGATGAGGTTTGCATATGTTTTGGCTTTAGCGTTGGCTGGCAGACCTGTTAGGATGACACAACGATGGCCCACTAAGTGCAAACAAAAAGAGTGCTCTCTCTGTCCTTCTGGAGCTGTCAATAGCCTTTTTTAAAAGCTATATATGTTAGTATTACTATGGACATTATGATTTCCAAAACACTGCTACTCTGTTGTTTTTGTCTGTTTGTACGTGTGTGCTGTGCTGAAATTCTATTCCTGATTCCACATTTTTACCTCTATCTCCTATACAAGCTCATTCAGTCATCACAGAGGAAAGTGTTTCTAAGTTTTTTATTTTATTTTCTATATTCATACACATCATGGAACCAGATGACAGTGACATTATTCACATTCAGTGGCGACAAAAAAACGACACGCTGACTCTCTGGTTTGACCTTGCTGGTGCTCCCTAGTCTCTCGTTTATCCTGCTCCTGATTCTGTGCCGCTGTTCCCCCTACAGCTCTGGAAGTCGCTGGGACACGTAGGACTGGACCTTGTCCTTTTATGTTAAATTGGAACCCCATTTCCTCATTCGTCCTGCTCCCGTTTTGCCCACTCACCAGGCTCTGGTACCTCAGATGTTGCAAGAGCCATGAAGGCCTGCATTGCATACACCTCAGGCCCATGGTCCAACTCCCTGCACAAAACTGTCTCTGTAAACTGGTACTAACTTAGTGGCGAGAGGAATTTAAGTTCAGCCAAATACCCAGCAGAGGACCCCACTGAGGTCCGCCATGGACACCCCCTCTTGATCGCGACCTCTGCTTTTCCCAACTTGCGTTTTTCCCCCCATAACATTGCGACCTAAGAAATCAGTCACCTTTAATCTCACATAATCTCCCGAACTGAGTTGAGTTCCCATGTGTCAGTATGGTAGTTGTTGTATGATTTACAGTAGTGGCCCTTTTTTCTTAAAGTTAATGTTGAACTGCATTAGAGTAATAATAACAGTCCTTCATTCAGGCGAGGTGATGCGCCACTGCTGCATGTGTGTGGGAAACCCTGTAGATGGATACAATCAATGGCTCTTGCTTTAAAAAAGAAGGAATGTCTCTGTCCTAGTGTTTTGTCAAATGTCGTGTCAAGTCTTTACGCTATTAACACTTCAGTAAATATATGCTTTGGATTGTTTTTTTTTTTGTCAACATTACTTGACCAAGGATATGACAGTGTAGAGGTCAGATGCTTCTCTTCTGTGTTGGGTCTGCCTTTACCTAATCAATGGCTACTGTTGACACTGCATTGATTGCTTCAATTCGATACACCCAAAGCCCTTTTTACCCTAATTACTTTTTGACTTGATGAGAAATTGGATGTTCAGTGGCTCCTAAATTTTTAATGAATGTTTATTTGTGGAATTTTGGTGATTAACGGTTACACACTACCTAATGCAATTTTTCAGATTAGTCCTGATTTGTCCTGAGCAGTGCCTGATATACATACTTTACAGCTCTACTGCAATGTCCCCACGCTTCATTTTCTAGCAGGTGGATTACTGTTTTCCGCCGCCACACTCCTGTGTTACATTCAGTAACAGTCCCAGCTCCTTATTGGTGCATGCAAAAAAACCTTCTTCGTCTGTATTTATTTTTTCTTTCGCCAAATCTTCTGTAACCAGGAAGAGACCATCTGCTTCATGTTTACACCGGCACGCGCATGCCCAGTGTGCCTGAACAGCCAATAGATGTGCGTCGTTTTAATGTAGACGGAGATCAACTCAAAAATGCAGCTAAAAAGCTGGTGTGGACGGAGATCGTATTTGTTTTAATTCTCCGTTTTGTAAACTGAAACGAAGAAGTGTGGACCGGGCCTCGGTGTTTGAAATAGAGGTTGTTTCATATCTTCTCTGAAGCAGCGCTGATGTGATCTCAGTATTGTATTTTCAAGATTATGAATGTCTCTGGTTTATACTTTAAATGAGGCATGGATGATTTCTCGACAGTCATTGAGGCTGCCATTTCTTGTGACTCAGAGTTTAGCATTGTGATGATAATAACGTCAGCCGCAGTCCTGGCCGTCTACCTGTTGAACTACAAGGCCTGGTGTTGCATATTTAAATGAATGACTTGTATTTTTTTACCAATCCCATTTCTTTCAAATCATTTCCCCGTAGCCTCAGTCTCTGCCCCCCTTCTCTTTTTTTGTCCTTTAATTCACTGCATGGAGCTCTGAGTTTATGAATATTTAAAGTGGAGTGTTATTCACAAAATCTTTATTTAATGCTGCCTACATTCACATCCTCTCAGAGGATTTTAAAGGCTTTGGTTATGAATCAAGCAGGGACGTGTAAACTGTTGTTCTTACAGTGCGCTTGCATCTCCCATTCTGCTGCACTTCTGTTAAAATCAGCCTGCTTGCTGTTCCTGCAATCCCTAAGAGCAGGAATGGCTCACCTGCACAGACAGAACACATGCTTTATTCAGGTGATGTATCATTCATTTGACGCTCCTGGCTGAAGTGGATGCAGCTGAGCCATTTGTCTCAGGTAGAAGGGGTTGGAGGCATAAATTAGGAAGTCGGGTCTAGTGACGAGCAGTCAAAGGACTCACAGGTATGAGGCCAATCAGCAGCTTTGTTGCTCTGGAAAGCTTGCAAAAGAAATATTGTTGCACTGGTGTCCTTAGTAAAGTGCAACCTGCAGCAGGTACAATGAGATGCCCATCTTCCCATCTCATATTGGCACAAACTACTCAGACAGAATTTTTCTGCCTGTCTGTCTTTTGGTTTTCCTTCTCTAAAATATGTCCATCAAAAAATGTTAAAGCAATTTGCTTTGTATTTAAATTGCCTTTCTCTCGCTCTTGTGTGTGCAGAGAAAGTGTTTGGGGAGTTTCTGAGCTGGGAGCTGGAGGACGCTTTGTCTCACCTGCCTCTGAAGCCTGGCCATGCCGTGACACTGACTGTCAGCATTAAAGTCAAGCTGGACTTCTCTGGTCAGGAGAACATGCTGCAGGACCTGAATGATGGTGAGTGGACACTGGCATTTGTAATTGTAAACCTGCTGAGTAACGCAAGAGCTTATTCAGTTTAAAAATTGGAATTCTAAATGAGTTCAAAGCACAACACAACTGTGTAAATTGATCACTGTTGACGTTGTAACATATTTTTAGCTATGCTAGTGGTGTGGCTCAGTGTATGGCAAAGTCACTTGGTTGGTCAGTTCATGCACCACTTTTATACTAAAATACTAAAATATTTTGATAACTGTTTGCCATGATATTTGGTTGGCAAAGGTAAATCCAGGTGACTTTGGTGATGCCCTGACTTGTCTTCTAGCACCACCAGCAGGTTGACATTAGTGGTTCAGAGTGGAAAGTTTTGATATCCATTTGCTCTATATTTTGGTACACACAGACTAGTCCACCTCAGGATGACTTGTAATCACTTTGGTGATGCCCTGACTTTTTATTTAGCTCCATCATCAGGTCAGAACTAATGACATTCCCACCAGCCTCAGCTGTACTGTACTTTGTGTTTAGTGCTAATTAGCTAATTAGCAGATGCACTGCTGTACAACTTCACAGAGCTGTTAGCATAGCTTTAGACTATGAGTCTTGTTAACTGATGACGTTTATTTTCATTTATGACTATATGTTGGATCATATTTGAACCCAACTTAAAGTAAGTTTGCACATCTTGACAAATGATTCAGTTATAAATTGCTTCAAAGCCAAACAGAAAAATATACTTGTGTAGCGTTTTGATTAGACGGAATGAAAAGACAATGGCTTGGTTGCAAATGTTTATTTGTCTTTATATTCATTGAAATGGGTCATAAATTCACAGATTACTCAGCTGACTCATAAAGATGCCAGCATAGATAAATCTTGTGGACAAAATATTAGAAACCCCTCTCAAAAGCTCAAAAAAACTGAAGCCTTCAAAATGACCATAAAGGTTTTTGTAGGCAAATGTTTTCCTTATCATGTCTTGAAGTGTATTGTCGTAGAACTGGCATACCATCGTTTAACTGTGCAGTTGAAGGTGTGCACATGTTGGATGCAGAAATGAGCGTTAATGTGCAGCTGGTCATGGAGCACTCTTTGTGACAGGAATTCAGGCTGCCTTTTTTAAGATTCAACAGTAATAGGACAGAGGTCTCAGGGTCTCTACAACTCCATTTCTCTCCTAGCTTCCAGCTTTCTCGCTTGAACTATAGGATTTCTTCTCTTGTAATTCTTATTCCTGTTTTTTTTTATTTTATATATATATAAATAGTCTGACCTTCTACCGTACCTCAAAGCTCATTCATTGTGTTTCTTTGCCACTATGTCTCGTAGTTCATGCTCAGCCTCTTTTCTTCCCTGTCTCGCCCCTGACCTCTATACCGCCTTCTTCATGCTGAACCTATTCACCACAGACTCCATGTGCTGATAAATATTAATGAGTGATCAATATGGACCTGCTTTTGCAACACGCAGACTTTGCATGTGCTTGTGTGTGTATGCATGTGGATTCAGATGACTTAGAAATGAAATACATGGGACGCTGCATGTTTATCTCAGCCCCAGTGCCACTCTCCTTATGAGGTCATTTAAGCGATACTGTTTAATGTTTTAATTAGCTGAGCAATAATTGGGGCCTTGAATTAAGGAGATAAGACATGGTTCCGTCTAAACAGCAGCTCTGAATTAATTTATTATGGTGATGCAGTTTTTGCTAAACACATTTGATGCTACCACTCTAATACTCTCATGAAATCACTTTTATAACATTGTGTTAATATACTGATGAACTTATTTGTATGAAGCCAGTTGTTTTGCTTTGTTTTCAGTCTGTGCTCCTGTGTGCTAGAAGATTACCAAGTTCTGCAGACTGTTAATTAACCTGTGAAATCTTGATTATTTTTGGCACAACTAATGCTTTCAAATGTTCAATTTTATCAACAAACCAATCAGGTTTATTGTCACATACACCGTACACCACATAGTGAAATGTAGTGCCATCTGCATTTAGCCCATCCTAAGTAGTAGGAGCAGTGGTGGCTAAGCAATGACAGTTGTATTACTTAAGTTCCATTTATACTCCTGCGTAGGGTCTACGTGCGTACCTACACCGTAGGCTACGCACATAGCCATGCATTTATACTTGTGCGTCCATGTGTCCGTCATTCTGCGATTACTCCCCCAAACGCTGGTTGGCAGTAGCGCTACAGCGTCCACTGTGTTGACTTTTGACGGCCGAGCAGGCTAACTTCCGGTTTAGCGCTCCGCTAACGTAAATGGGGGTAAAATTGTATACGAGCGGCTGCTGTAGCCTTTTCATATGTTACCGAGCGAATGGATCACATTCTGATAGTGAAACGAGTCATTTCGCTCGGGTTGCGACAGTCAAATATATTGATTCACCGTGTTACAGCCGCCGTTTTGTCCGCTTGTAAAAGTTACTTCAAAGCGCTGGGTACTTCTGGTCGGCTCGGAGGCATTGCGAGGCTACCCAGCCGACCAATCACAGTGCTTATGGTCCGCGTCAACTCGACATGTAGTTACATTTTTGAGGAGGTGCACGTCAGGCGACGGCGTAGGCTACGGGGCTCGATTCGACACAGAAGTATATATTACCCTTTAACCACCACATATGGTCACATTCAGTATCTCACAAAAGTGAGTACACCCCTCACTTTTTTGTAGATATTTGATTATCTTTTTATGTGACAACACTGAAGAAATGACACTTTGCTCCAATGTAAAGCAGTGAGTGTACAGCTTGTATAACTGTGTGCTGTCCCCTCAAAATAACACAGCCATTAATGTGAAAACCACTGGCAACCAAAGTGAAAATGTTTGGCCCAATTAGCCATTTTCCCTCATGTCATGTCCCTCGAGTCACGTGACTTGTTAGTGTTATAAGGTCTCAGGTGTGAATGTGGAACAGGTGTATTAAATTTGGTGTTTTCGCTCTCTCACTCCCCCATACTGGTCACTGGAAGTTAAACATGGCACCTCATGGCAAAGAACTTGCTGTAGATAAAGATGGCCTAGGCTATAAGAAGATTTCCAAGACCCTGAAACTGAGCTGCAGCGCATTGGCCAAAACCATACAGCGGTTCAACAGGACAGGTTCCACTCAGAACAGGCCTCGGCATGGTCGACCAAAGAAGCTGAGTGCACGTGCTCAGCGTCATATCCGGTTGTCTTTGGGAAATAGACTAATGAGTGCTGCCAGCATTGCTGCAGAGGTTGAAGGGATGGGAGCTAGCTCTGACCATAAACATTGCCAAGCAAACTCATTTTTGTAGTTTGACAGTGTCTTTTTCACATGTAATGTTAGTTATATCATTACCTCCAGGGCATGTTTATCAAGTCAATTTACATACCGCAGCAATGCACTCACACTCAAATGGGCTGTCCACAACTGACCAATGCGCTGTAGTGACATTATAACTAAACTTCCACAGCTGCAGGCATCTAACACACTAAGCTCATTAGTTAGTGTGCTTCAAATGAGGCTAACCGTTCACAGTTTCTCTGGACTGTCCCTCAGGATTACGTTAGTCCAACATCGCCGAGCCTACTAGCCACAATAGCCGCGCAATATGGTTATGCCAAGTTAGCTAACCTTTAAAATAAGCAGTAAAACAACAAAAAACACTTACAGCTTCCAAGTTTTAAGTCAGGTTACGTACAGCCCATGGGGACCCGTCCTTGAACTGTTACAGAGCTTGTTACGGTTGAGGAACTTTTAAAGCGCTAATTCATTAATTTAACACACCTTGAAGTGTAAAGTATGAACATTGTAGGCTTGTAGGCTTGACCAATAGCGCGGTGTCTCACTTTTGCGGTTATCACGACAGCCCTACTTCTAAAGATGATTCACAAGAAAACAGTTTGCTGAAGACAAGCAAACTAAGGACATGGATCACGGGAACCATGTCCTGTGGTCTGATGAGACCAATATAAACTTATTTGGTTCAGATGATGTCGAGCATATGTGGCAGCAACCAGGAGAGGAGTACGTCTTGCCTACAGTCAAGCATGGTGGTGAGAGTTTCATGATCTGGGGCTGCACGAGTGCTGCCGGCACTGGGGAGCCAACATATGTACTGTGACATACTGAAGCAGAGCATGATCTCCTTCCTTCAGAGCCTGGGCAGCAGGGCATTATTCCGAACATAACGACCCTAAACACATATCAAAGATGACCACTGCCTTGCTAGGGAAGGGTAAATGCTTGGTGATGGACTGACCAAGCTCTCCAGACCTAAACCCTATTGAGCGCAAGGTCTCTAACATCCACCAGCTCCATGATGTCGTCATGGAGGAGTTGAAGAGGACTCAATTGGCAACCTGTGAAACTCTGGTGAACTCCATTCCCAAGAGGGGCAATGCTGGAAAATAATGGTGGCCCCACAAAATATTGACAGTTTGGGCCCAATTTGGACATTTTCACTTAGGGGTGTACTCACTTTTGTTGCCAGCGGTTTAGACATTAATGGCTGTGTGATGTGTTATTTTGAGGGGACAGCAAATTTACACTGTTATACAAGCTGCACACTCACTACTTTACATTGTAGCAAAGTGTCATTTCTTCAGTAGTGTTACATGAAAAGATATTATCAAATATGTGAGGGATGTACTCACTTTCGTGAGATACTGTATTCATTTTAATGCTGCTTCATTGTGTCATTGGTGAAATATTACCAATGAGTTACCAATTTCACCTACTTGTGACTGTGCAGCTGTCGTTTTGTGATGGATGGACCAGTTGGTTATCGGTTAGAAGTGATTAGTGATATTGCCTGTTTAAATGAATAATTAGTGCTGGAACTATTTCTTGCAAAACCAGCAACCAAGTTAGGCTAGTATTGATTGTCCCTGGTCAGATTTTCTGTACACAATCAATGTATTAAATGCCATTGATAATATTTTTATGTAAAATGATATTTAAATATTTTATGAAGCTCAGTTGAATGACCTTAGCTGCTCTGTAGTGGTATTTTCAAGATGAAATTAGTTGTCTTCATACAAGGCCAAGAATAATATAATAAAAGATGTACTGATCTTAAGTGCACAAACACATAGACTGATGCATGTCAGTGATTTAGCCTTAGAAAAGGAATCACCACATCACTTTCACATTGCGCAGAATATGTTTGTTGTATGTCAGTTGCTGGCAATAGGGATGTGCGATGCTGACAAAAAATTATATCTAGGAATTTTCTGGGATTTTGTCAATTACGAAAATTAGTCGATATTTGGCATTCTTCAAAAATGTATTTTGTAAATGACGTTTGTGTGTGGTAGAGGAAGCAGAGCAGAGAGCAACAGGTCAGCAATAAACCTTTAGTTTAGGAGTAATGTGTGTTACAGTGGACAATGAATAAAGACCGCATCGCAACTTCAACTTCAAGACTAAAGCGGAACTCCCATGTCTTGCTTGCCTACTTTTGTTGCGAGTGAAGGGAGGTAGCCCAAAGTTAGCATCGTCTGCTGTCGCTGACAGTTACTTTATTAGCCCTTAGTTCTGTCTGGAGCTGTTGGGGGACAATAAAATTGGAATTTTTATACTAGAGCCAGGGTAGCTGTTTCTCCTACTTCCTGTCTTTATGCTAAGCTAAGCTAAATGAAGATAGACATGATAACTACACTAAACACAGATGTCAAAGGACCATCTGTTGCTGCAGCCTCCTTTGTTAACAGCAATTATAACAATGAATCAAATTTTAATAAGACCTATTTCATTAAAATCTTTTATATAAACTATAAATATTCATTGTCCTTGGAAACAGCGGGTAGGTCAACACAATCAGTACTGAATGAAAACAGTCTTAATAGAAACTGTAATACCTTCAGCTGCTCCCAAGCCAACATAGAGTCTGAAAATGATTGTGAATATGTGGTGCGTATGAATGAATTTCGCCACTTTTCCCAGGTGAAAAGATTTGCATACGCACTCTTTTTTTGTCTCTCTGTTTCCCTTTCACACCTTCTCTTTTTCTAGCTTCACAGCTTGAGGATAAGTGATAGCTCACAGCTTGGGTAGTGTGTGTTGGATTCTCTTTGATGTGCATGCTGCTGGTACATTGTGTTAACATCAGGACTCTATATTAAATATAACTGCACGATCAGATGTCTAGCAGCCCTCATATGACCAAGGTTTAGCTTTCTCTGCCTGTCATGCTGTACTGAAGGTGGGAATTAGTTTGTACCTCATGAACAAACAACAGTCAATCCATCAGCCTCAACTGTGATGTTGCCTGGCATTGCTGCACTCGATGTCCTTTCTGTTTCAGCTGAGGCAGAAGGGGCAAATCAGAAAAGGCAGGCAGAAAACAGTGCAGAGGGAACATTCAAAACAGGGCGAGCCACATTGATTTATCCTCAGACGAGTTTATCCCTCACTTTGCGTCCTGCTCGAGACCACGACACTGTAACTCAGAATCAGGTGGGAGTGATGTCACCACTGGGGACTAATGGGCCTTGACTTACAGCAAGCTTTATCGTGTTAAATTGTCGTACCTAATGACAGTGCTACCGCCTACATTAATTCTGTAGTTGCCTTTTAACACTGGACGCGATACCTCCAGTTATTGTCTGAACCAACCAAGTAAGACGACCAGAAAGAGAAACACATTATACCAGCTAAGAAAGGAGAGGAAGATTCATTCAGAGGAAGATGAAATCAGTAAGGGACAGGGGCGTGCTGTCTTAGTGTTTTCTCATTGTCCTCAGTCGACATCGGTGAGAGAATGCACTGCTCTCCTGCTTATGTAGTCTGTTTTAAATTACTTAACTTTCAACTTAGACAAGCAGGCGTAGCCCTCAAGAACACATTTTTAAAGTAACAACCTGTGACGTGTTCATGTTACATTTGTGTTTTACTTCTCTCTGTTGTCAAGTGATACCACGCCGCTGTACTTCATAAATGGGTTTTAGATGTGCTGTTTTAAATAGCTGGAGTTATTTTCTCAAAGGAAACAAAACTTGTTGCAAATATGACTTGCTGTCAAACCTCAGCACTTTTTTGAAGTTATTTTTTTTAAGAGAGCCTGGGATTTGCCACCACCTCAAATTACTCATGCAGGTTTCGCTCTGGAGGATAGAGATCCAGCCTCAGTGAGGATAACTTGTGGATTAAAAATACCAGGTGTGAACACAAAGGCAAGATCGAATCGCTCTGTTCAACGCCACCAGGCTCCATTGACAAAACATGCTGTAGCAAAGGAAGCGGCTTTCTTTAGTTTGTCAGGAAATAAACAGAAGGACAACTAAGCATTTATCATGAGGAGTGATCGCTACCATGACCCCCATCTGCTGGTCAGACAAAGATAAGAGTGCAACCTATAGAAAACTATGTAAACAAAGAAAATCAAAGGAAAAAGCTCAGTAGGAGACACACTGGTTGACAGGTGATCTCTCAGCTAACACAAAAAGCATGATGGTGCATATCACGAGTGATTTTGGTGCTGGAAATTGTCTCAGACAATGTGCGGAAGTTCTGAGACCTCTGCGTTAGCTACCAATACAATACATTGGTAGCTATAAAAGGAAAAGTCCTGTAGAAGAAAATGAATAGCTGTTGTAGAGTTGACTTAAGTCAAACAACATGTAAATCACTACATGCTACATGTGTGTTACTGCTGTTAAAATAAAGCAGTTGTTTATAGATGATTTCCCACTGCCTTTAATGATGCGTCCACACCGACTGGAATGGCTTTCTGTAATGACGTTAATCATTTGTTCAGATCTTTGTATGTTACAGGTTTCTGCTCATCATGTAACCCCATTCCCTCTCTCTGTAAGGCTGATTGAAGCATGGTGATGTTCTCACAGTTTCAGTGTTGCGTGTCAGCTTAGAATAATGTGGTTTTGAATGAGGCAATGCAGGTTTATATCTATTTTTTTTTTTTCTGCCATTGTATGAATTGGATTAATGGTGTATTTGATGGCCAGAAATAACACAAAGCTACAGTATCTGTCAAAGTGTTTTTACTCACAGTTATGAACAAATAGATTGTCCATCTTCAGTAGATATTGTACATGTTAAATGAGGCTCAGGTCAAGCTGTGTTTAGTGTTTGATTTGTTTTCCATTCTCATGATGGTCTCCCTTGAACAGGATATTGAACTTATTTTAATGTTTACACTGAAGCAAGACACATTATCCATATTTTATTAGATATATATATATCTTCCAGGAAAAAGGGTTGTAAATGTGAGCACATTTGACACTGCTGAGATCCACAGTATCCCACTGGCCCTCAGGGCAGTGGTAATAATGTTGATATTATTTCAGAATTCACACTGCCAATCTTTGCTGTTGTACCTAAACTCAGGCAACACGGTGACCACTGATAGAAATGCTGAGTTCACACGATTCTCCCCGAGGCCGTTAGACAGAAAACTAGACGGATAGTGATTGGAAAGAGAGGATGATTGTGAGCAGTGCCATCGTCAGTCACTCTGCCCATTACTCACACAGTCTCTGTGCCACAGGACACGAGTCGTGTGTACCTCCTGAAACAGACTACCATAATGAAGGATGCAGTTCATAAAGTCTAAAAACTTGATCTGTGTTTTTGGTTCTTTCCTTTTTTGCCTCTGCAAGTCTATGTCCAGATGCATATCTAATCAGTTTAGCAGCAGGGTATAGAGAATGAGACAATAACAAGAGGAGATGGTTCTCACCAGAGCAGTGACAGCAGTCGCTAAGGACAAGTTTCACTCAGTGAAGACACCTACACATTATGTGATATTGGGCTGTCCCAGGTTAAAGTTTTACAATTGTGAGGGCAATGTGGTGAAATTTGTTTATCCAAAATGGCTCTCGATCACGCTGAGACACGTCTACCAAGGCTGGTTTATAACTGGCCAAAGACGGCCGGCTCCATAATTCTGTCAGACATTTAGGACAAAAGTCTCACGCTGTGACTTTTGTGACCGCTACATGAACCAACCAACACCGTACGGCATGAATGATTATTATTATTATTCTCTTTACATCCCGAAAGCAATCATTAAATCAAATTCTCTGACACAAAAATGGAAAATATGGGAGATCAGTTGCTGTGTAAGGACTGTATTAAGCACAGCCACTCACTGTGCATGAAAAGGTCTTATGGAGGAGTGGCTTTGGAGGGAAGCCTGAAGGGAGGTGGTGGGATTTTTTCATTTTCATACTTTAGAAATCTAGCTGTCTCTTGCCAGTTCTCCAATGTTGCCTTCCCCAGCTTTAAGTTGCATTGGGGTCACTGTAGGTTCTCTTACATGCTTGGAAGTGCAGGGTGAGGGGAGGAGTATTCAGTTGGTTTACAGTCTGCTAGATCAGTGGTTAGTGGATAGTTAATTTTCACTATTATTCCATACATAAGTAACATATCGACAGAATGTTATTACTATTTTTGTCACAGGTTTCATAGACTTTCTGTAATAAAACATCTAAAAGCAAAAATGCAATCAGATGAGATAAGGGGCCTTGGGACAAAATCTTATCCAATGGGGGCCAGTGGGTCTAATATGTGTCAGTTTAGGGGTCCTTGATGTGAAAAAGTTTGAGAACCACTGTGCCACTAAATCTGACACAGTGGTCCTTTAAGACAGATAGCGTTCAGGGGTAAGCAGAGCCTGAAGCATCGGCGTATCCAAGTGGACGGTTGTTACTTATTTGATAAAAGACAAGTGCATCAGAAAATCTATTGTTGTTCACTCTACTTATATGAATATCTGGGGACATGATCCTGGCTGGTAGCACCCTAAAGAAATTGATGAGGTTTAATATAAGGGCATCAGTAGAGCCTATGCTTTTCTTTATTGCGCCTGTTATTGGAGATATGCCTTTATTTTTAATTCCCCCTCTTTTATGATTTATTATTTCTTTATTTATTCTCCCTGTGCTACAATCTGCTGCAGTCTGCTGTATTAATTTGCTGTTTGCTGTGAATGCAAACTCAACACTTCTTCCGTGTTTACCTGTTGTCATGGTAAATTTAGCATAATTCACATTTTCACACCATTAATTTCATCAGCACAACAACGTATTAATTATGTATACATATATACCAGTATTTTGCTCTGACTTTTTATCTTTATACTCTCCCAACTGGTTCTGTCTGACCAATCGTGCATGCAGCTGGTACATGGAGTGTGATAGTCTGTGAATCTGTCTATCATGAACCCAATAGCCTGAGCTGCTGCAAAGGCCAGTAATTTCCCCTCTCTTAGGGGAAATTGCAGGGCTTTGCATTCCACTGACGTCAGAGAGCGATATGATTCCTTTGACGTCAGAGAGTGGGCTCTGGGCGTCATTTTTGAGTATTGTCTGAGTGAGATGAAAGCAGCAACCCCTGTGGTGGTGCCTAACGCAGCAGCCACTGATAGTGCAGCTGCTCCTGTGTCCACACGGCTTCTCTCAAGGTCACGGATGTAAAATCCTTCATTTATTCTTCACATGCTTATAGTAGCACCATGAACCCTATGAACTCAGATTTTCATTTTAAAATATTGTAAACTTTTAGGGCAAATACTGTGCCATCAGTGGAAAACCAGTAGGATATTTGCTATGTAACAAGACAAAATGACCACAGTGCACAGAGATGAAGTGCATTGATATAAATAACTCATTGTATTAATTAGGGCTGGGCAATAAAACAATAGTGATAATTATGGCAATATAATTTTCCTCAATATCAATATAATAAATGTTCAATACATCGTTAATAAATATTTGCTTTAATTCATTTGAATCACAAACAAATTAGCACTTATTTTTTTCTATTAAATTATTTATTTTTGTTGAAAAAAGAGGCATGAAAAAAGATTAACTAATATTTGTTGAAAAAGATAATAGTTTTAAATGTCCTACCTCAGACTTGTGAAGCGATCCACTGTTTGGCATCAAGTGTTTGTCACATTCTGGCCATAAAGATAAGTTTAACCACATAATTAACCATCTGGTTTCTTCAATTTTCACTCAGGAGCACAAATCTGCTTTTAAACTTGAAAGAAATAATGATTTGACATATATCATGATAATTATCGATATCTGATCATATGAAACATTTTTGGCCATATCGCCCAGCCCTAGTATTAATTATCAAGTAAGCTTACATTGCCATAAGTACTCATATATGGTCTATATATACTGTATGTTTATTTATACCAATAAGGGTAGAGACAATATTAGAAATGCCTCACTATATAATGCAGTACAATTTAACAACACCACAGCCACCAAAATATATAAATGTGAATCAACACCACTTGACACCCTATAACCTTTCGTTAACATTTGTTTGGGTAAACCTTTGTTTGGGTAAAGTGTATCTTATAAACTTGCAATTACTAAGCCCCGTCCCCCTTAGTTAATGTTGCTTTGCCTGTAAAGCTTTCCATTCTTGCACGGCACATATGCAGTTTACAATGATATCTGTGGCAGATTTATCATAAACAATATGCATGACAATTATTTCAATAAAATTTCTGAAATGGCAACTGTCACTAGCAGATTTGAACAACTTTAGCTAGCTACCTTTCACTACAAATAAATCATCAGGCCTTAAGGCTAAAGTTGCAGGGTCCAAGAAAAAAAGTCTCCATCGTTGTTCTACAGTGGTTAGATTAATCATTGCGTGTTCATATTTTCAAGTGCTATGCTTCACTTTGAGGTAAAGGAATAACGGTGAGATTGGCAAACTTAACGTTGACTGGAGTGTAAACTTCCCCAAAGCCTAACCTCTGATACTGGCTCCTCCTGGGTGTTTCAGTCCTGAACAGGTATTTTGTATACACACCTAACCCCTAACATAACTATGGCCTTTGCCTTCAGAAATAACTCTAGGTTACTACTGTATCTGTACTACTACTAGCACAGACTGTTGATAACTAACAGTGGGACACTGCTCTGATGCTCTTCCAGCCACTGTTAAATCCTAGCCTTCTTTCTAAACTACTTTTTTGCTGACTGTGTGATGCCGTGCTATCTTTTCAGATGGGATCAGTGTGACAGGCCTGCCAATCTCCAGTCCGCTGCGCCAAGTCCTCAAACCCAGGTCCGAGACCAAGCCAGTCAGCAGTGAGTCCGGCAAGGCGGAGTACAGCCATATTAAGGTGAATAAACAAGTCTGTGTAAAGTACATTAAAAACAAATCCTATTGCGTTTTTCTCAGACACAGGTTTAAGATGCAGACAGTTGTTTTCTTTTGTTTGTTGTTCCTTGCTTGTAGCATAGTTTAGGGAAAATGCATTTTCAGCCTGGTGCCATCTCACTGCACCTTTTCTCTAGATAATGAATATCTCAGATTGGGATATTTAAATCTCTCTCTCTCTCTCTCTCTCTGTCTCTGTCTCTGTCTCTCTCTCTCTCTGTCTCTCTCTCTCTCTCTGTCTCCCCCTCTAATAAGCACAGTGTGTACAGTGTGTGCATGAACAAACACTTGAGTTTATTTGGCTGGTGTATCACCTTGGCTGCACTCTGCTCTTTGAATCAGGACTCAGAGCTTCAACACGGGCATAGCAGTGAGGGGAAACTGTTCGTGGGGTTTTTGTGTGAAACTGCACAGAGTACAAAGGGGAAGAATAGAAGGTGTGACAGGAAAGGAAAATAGGCAAGTTGGAGACCAGCGGAATGGGAATGCACTACATTTAGCTGTTCAGCAGGGGAGATGGTTTTGTTGAGGATTTATGGATGTTCATGGGGCTGAAAGGGGAGGACTGACCGAGTCTACCTGCTGAGGGTCATCTGTAGCACAACAGCCACGCCAAGTGTGCTGGCTGCATCATTTTACCTTTAAAAAGTAGACGAACCCCTTTCTCCTCCTCTGTGAATTGTCAGGAGAGAAAACTACATTGATGTCTAGTGTTCAGCTGTGCTACCAAACTAAGAAAACTTTTCCTACATTGTTTAGAAAAGGTTTGACAGGGGGATGACTAATGGTAGAGAAAATAAACGACAATGTCCCTTGTTCATGGTCAAAGAAGGCTTAGTCTGTGATGTTTTACAGAAAACAGTTTTGCATACAGACCAAATATTTGTTAGAATGATCACAAAGTGGAGAAATAATGACATGTTCCAGAAAATTGCGTTACCAATCCACATTGGTTGTACTGTTATACAGTGGTATACCATGTAAAAGAAAGGTCACTGGGTTAAATAGGCTAAACTGAGCAGATAGTGGATATATAACAGTGGGGAAATACAAATCAGAATTGCATCGGACCACATTGTGTTTTATTAAAAATGTGTGGTTGTGTATATACTGGAAGGAGGCCTAGATGAACGTAAAGTTGGTCTGAAATGTCTGTGATTAAAAAATGAGGAAGCTATTGACTGAATGGGTACAACGGAGCTCATTGGTTCATATCGCAAAACGTTTAAAAAAGAAGTTGTGTGTGTAATGGGATGAGACCCAGATGGAAATAACTCTCTTGGCCTTTCGGCATGCACTTTTAAAGAGGGGTGGCCCCTTGTTACTCCACTCTACACTCTCTGTTTGATTTATGTATGGGATACAGTATTTGTTTACATCCCTAGCATACTGACTACACATCCTCCACATGCTGCAAAATACCACTGTGGGTGAAAAGCACACTTCATTGCCACTGATCAGTTTTAATCAGTGTTTAGGCTTATGAGAGGGTTTGACTGGCAGCTCTTTTCATAGCAGAATATGGTGTTGGAACCATGGTTAAAGCAAAGTCAGTTACATAAGGACTCTTGTCCTGCTAGAAGTCGTGGATCTTGGTTGTGGGGATGTGAGCTCCTTCTCCTTTCATTCTGTAGACGTGCTGTTGGCCATACAACAGACACCAGGGTGATTCATTTCACTGAGACTGTGCACTGATTTGCCTGTATACTGTAGTCAGTGTATTCTGGGTTTCTAGCTGCATGACTCATCGTCGTTATGGGCTGTATTGTTTTCAGCAAATCGACTCAAACCTACGGCACCCAGCAAGCACTTGATGCATGCTGACGTACAACGGGGTGGGCAGGTACAGCATTTTTTTGACGTGTCCAAGCAAAGTTATGCAACACATAAGTCTGATGTTGTCTTTTTTTTTTTTTAAATAAATAACCTTGGAAAAACTTTTAACTGAAAAGAGGAAGACTCTCTGGTCTGGCACTTTATTTACACATTATTTTTGGTGCAGGTGTTATTTTTGGTAAAACCTCTTATTACAAAAAAATGCAATCTGTGTTTTTACAGATTCATCCAATATCGGCGTCCGTGTTTAGTGATATGGTTCTTCCTGGAAAGCTGCTTAGGCAATGCCATCAATGGCTTTCTTCCATATTTCTTTGTTATCTTACTTGCCTTCTTCTCTTTCTGTGTTGGTAGACACAGCAGCGACCCACATTTGTTGCAAAGGCAATGAAAAGAAAAGTTTTTCACAATATGGAACCTTTAAACCGCCTTCATCCTCAGATAAGCCAATCGCCCTGATTCAATCTGCAACAGGAAGTGCTGATATGTTGCTTGAAGACATCGCTGTGACCTTTTCTACCCCTCGTGTTGCCATCTTTTTGAACTACGTCTCTGCGTATCTTGGAGTGCTTTTTCAATAGGCAAATATGTGGGTCTTGATTTGTCAGTGTGTGTGCATGATAGAATGAGAGAGAATTTATATTAGCTGCTAATAACTGTTTTTGGCCTGGAGGATGGATGGACAGATGCACCGGAAATTGAAAACCTTCTAGCCAAACTGGCTGGCAGTGAAGCAGGGTGTTCCCTGCATATCTAAATCGTATGTGGGCCAATTAATTGTGAATTTGGCCATTTTTGACCACCTGAACCAAATTTGGCCATGTTTATGATCCAGGCTTGAGTTTCTACATACATTTTTCTGTGTATTGTTCTGTGAGTACCTGTGCACTTTTTTTGGCACCTGCATTGCTTGGCATGTATACTTGAGCTTGCAGACTATGAGTAAGTGCAATCAATCATGACTGATCTGTAATCAGCACAGGAGGGGAGTCAACATGTTTATCTCACTGACCTTTCATCGCTCAATCTAAGCACTGGTTTTTCAATCCTCCCACCAAATTGCGAACGCCTTTGGGCTTGAAATATGTCCATGCTGTCAGGGTGGGATGAATCCACGGCAGGTGAAGAAGGTCTGGCTACTCAGACGTGTTGGTTTTGCCGATTATCTACACATTTTCAATGACTAGGAGACGGAGGGCATTTCCACAACTTGGTTTTTTTGACACTGTGAATTACTCCTCTCACCCAATCACTGCGGCTTTATGTCTCATTCCACCTGCCTGTCCTCAGCGGGAGCATATCACCTCTTCAGGCTCTGTTATGGTCTGATTGTGTCTGCAGAGAGTGCTGTGCCTCTGTTACATCCACAACGTTCTGCTGCGATCGTCCCTGTTGGAGTATCTGTGCATGCGACTGAACTGGCAGCAGATGCAGAGTTTTATGTGGATTTGGACCCCCAACTCCATCTGCTCTGGATTTATGTGAGGGGTGACTTGAGTGACACACTGGGAGTAAGGGAAAAGAAAGGGGATACAGTAATCCCACCCCTGTGATTACCCATGAGTCAGTGTAATGCTGGTGTGTGTGCAGTCCTGCTCATTCACTTACCCTTCCTGTGAACCTGTCTTCACTGGACAGATGTCATCAGGGGCATTTCAAGTGAAGCAGGGCTGCTGACATAGGCCGGCCCCTCAGACATTATCTTCAGAACACCAAATGCTGCGAAGCTGCACCCTGTGCAGTTTTACTTTCCTGTTCATAATTCAATACAGAGGTTGCTGTTACAATGTAGATGTTTATGTTCCTCTGAGGCTGGAGAGCAAACTGTTACATTTAGTTTGGTGAATTTATTGATCGAAAAAGAAAATGGATCTGCAACAACTTTGATAATCAAAAAACAGTTGCTTTTCATTCATCAAGCAAATATGCTCACATTTGGCTGGGTTCAGCTACTTAAAATGAAAGAGTTTCTGTTTTCATCTGTTACATAATTGTATATTGAATATCTTAGGACAAAGCAAGTAAGTGGAAAATGTGATCTTGGGCCCTGGCAAACTGAAGGACATTTATCCCTTTTTTATGAGCTTTAAGTTTGATCGACAAAACTGCATTAATTGTTACAGTGAGCGTTAGGGCTGAACGATTAATTGTTTTCATATTGAAATTGCGATTTTGAAAGAACGCGATTAGCTAATCGTGAAGGCGGCGGTTAAAATGTAGGTTAATTATACAGCGCATCTGACCCGTTTTCGTGCATGTTACAAATTCATTCCATTTTCATCCTTGTGTGTCAGACTTGCTAACCAATCACAAACCCTGCGCGCTTCCTGTTACAGTCCTACTCACCAATCAGAGTGGCCACAGGGCGTGTACATTTTACAACAACCAACAAAACTAGAGGAAAACTTCGTCAGGCGAACAGACACAGGCGGTGGCTGTGCCGTGGTTTTGTCCGGTGTTAACTCTCACTGAAGTGCTTCAGCAGCAGAGCGTTTAGCCTACACATTGTTGATGTGTTATTAATTTGTTGTTCTGTGTGCTTCAACTACCGATAACGGCTCTCTGGGAGCTCGTTTTGCTTTGCTCTCTGCATGGCTGCAAGAGCCTTTTGCCTGCCTAATTTTGCTTACTTGTTCAGATTTTGCTAATTTGTTCAGTTTTCCTTGCTTTAGTGCTTCTGCTATGGTTAATTAGGCTACATACTTAAATTGTTTATTTTTTTGTCTGTTTTAACTGTGTTTATTGTTGATACACAATAGGGGGTGTGCACAGGGTGTTTTATTTTGAAAATCGACCGGATTTTCTCTGCTGTTCTATTTCTGACTTCCTGCCCTGTTAATCTGTTCTGTGCTGCTTTCCGTCAGAAATAGACTGGCAGTGAATATTGAACTGAACTAAACTTAAAAAAAAAAAGAAAATCTAATCATAATCGCAATATCTGGCAGAAAAATAGCAATTCCATTTTTCCCCCCATATCATTCAGCCCTAGTGAACGTGTATTTATACATGCAGCAGACATGGTGCAACATTATGTGATTTTGGACCCATGTTTGCAGCAGCCGATGAGTGTAAGTCAATATTCACTGTCTTTTTAGCTCTGCTTTGGTCTCCACCACAGCCTGAGGGAAACATAGCTGATAAATTTCCAGCTTTCTTTGCCAGCTTGTCTCTTAACTGTGTCTGTGTGGCTTTTGTTTCTGGGCAGGTAGCGTTGAGTTGGTTTACACCACTTTTTGAATGAAAACATCTACCTGCTGCAGCAGGAAACTGGGTTGATGAGAGCTGGGTTTGCAGGCCTGAAAACCAATTAGCAGCTAACAATTAGCTAAAAGACACTAAAACAATGAAGAAGTGAAAGAAACTGGATCTGGTCATAAAACATTGTGAACTTGTCACTATGAGCCACAACTTTAACATTAAATGTAGTAATTTGATCCATTGTTAATATAAAAATAATCAATCATAAATTATTAAGATCCTTATTACATGATGGCACGCTTAATTCCTAATTCCAGCTTAATTCTGGCTTAATTCCAGCTCTCGTAATAATCATTTTAGCAGCTCCACTTTTGAAAATCCCTTAAGGAAGGATTCTGCTTCAGTATTTTGTTCGAGGTCCACGTGAGAAAAACCAAGTAAACGTGTTTCTTTAATGTTACACACAAAGTTGCTGTGTCATAATTTGAACAAGGTTTTGTTTGTTTTTATATTGCCGGTAAACACAAGTCACTCTATATATGCCACGTTATTAACCGTAGGAAAATAGGATCACACTTCAGAAAAGCAGATGTAAGCATTTTCTTAAACCATGAAGAGTGCGCCTGTGGTTGTGTGCAGTGAGAAAGAACCCAGCCTCCAGGCAAGACACACACACACACACACACACATTGTGTTGGGGAAGGGGTTGTGGTGGGGTAGTTGGGGTGGGCAGAGTATTCTTCAGGTCTAATCAAATCCAGTGGAGACAGAGGCAGAGTCAGCTGCATGCCTGCCAGCCAGCCAGCCTGCTATTTTTAGAAACCCAGCCCTGCTGATGGCAGTTCAGCTCCCTTCACGGCTACAGATCCCATCTCGTGATACAGATATTTATAACTGCCACAGCTGTCTGCCCAAGTGTAAAACTCCAGCTGAACAACCAAATGATTTTCTTTTTCTTGGCTCAGGATTAAAACCATTCCCTCTATTCTTTGTCTTTTGGCTTTTTCTCCACCAACTTTATGTTCGGTTTTTGAGTATTGGGAAGCTGTTCTTTAACAATTAGCTTTAGACTTAGACTTTATCAAGTCTTTGTCAAAGACTTGTAATTGTGACACAATTTCACAATCGTCTTACATTTATTTTCCTGTTTTTCGTTCCTACATCGGAAGTGATTACAGAGTGTGTGTGTACCGTACATGCACATTAGTGCAGTGATAATAGTAGAGTAACTTAATTATTCATATCCCTCATGGTTAGAGCATTATCCAGGTTTCTGCATTGTTTCTGCAGTCAATACACATTGCATTTTCTGCAGGATGTGGCTTCTTCATCTTATCTCCATCGGTATCTCCATCAGCAAATTGTGCTTGCATTAGAGCTCCATGCTCTGATGCACTGTTCATATTTTTACCGCTTTCTGTGGAGATAAGGACTGAAATAACTAGAGAGAGACAGAAGAAGAGCTCTGTGTGTGTTTATGAGTTCTAGAGGAGTCATCCATATTGAGATGAAAATCATTTACTCACAAAATTGTTATCTTAGGGACTTAGTATTTGGATTTCTTTCAGGAATCAAATCTAAATTGAATGTTGAATCTTCCCCTCATTCAGTCTTTTTGATGACGACCTCCCCTAAAATACATATTATATCTATTATACATATTATATATCCTATTTCATTTGATATCTCTGCTTGACGCCTCCCGCTGATCTGTGCAACCATTTTGTCCACATAGAGGAATGAACCCCAGCTACCATATTTGAGTTTATAATTTTCTACTATCCAATTAGTCTTGAAAAGACTGTTGATCTCCAAAGATCAGACATTGGGTGAAAAATATGAATCACCCCCCCTCTTTGTCGAACGTTGCCGGGTTGTGGGTGTCGCTTATTAGTTTGGCTGTTGATGTCGAAGCCCACGTTGACTGTAAACATGTCAATAGTATTTTATTGGTGTTTATTCTGCTTTGAGAGAGAGAGAGAGAGAGAGAGGGAGAGAGAGTGGGAGATAGAAAGAGACAGGTGAGGGGTGGGGGAGGGCTATATAATGGACTATCTCCCCCACCCCTTCGGGATGGTTGAGCTTGCCACTTTCTGTATGTCTATTTTTAGATTTTGGCGTCAAGTCTTGGAAAGTTTCCGAGCTCAGAGTGTCTTTGCTTTGCCTTGAGGTGGCTGCGGAGAGGAGAGATAGGGAATGTGAGATAATTAAGACTAATCAAAAGGCATAATCATCATCAGGAACACACACACAGAAAACCAACACACCCCGCGTACCCACAGTCGCCGGCTGTTTGCCAACATTTTTATTCCTACAAGCCATTTGTTTATCTCTGGAGTGCTTAATTCACCTGTCCGTGATACTCAATCCTCACCGATTGGAGTTTAAAGCTGCGAACCAGCTGTGCACCCCCGCGCATTTTACCCAGGCCTTATCTTCTGGCTACATCCCTCGCACCTCTGTGATAGATGACAGACGGAAACATGAGTGAGGTGCAGTCATAAGATGGATGGGGTTTGTGGTGGGGATCTGTCACTGAGGAGCTGATTCTGGTGTGGTATTGGGGACATCAGTTGTTTTTTTTGTTTTTTTGCTGCTTGTGCGTGTCACATAAGAGAAGATACTCGTTGGCCCCCGCCGTCTCCATGGATGCTGCATCTGCTCCCCTTCGTCGTCCAATCGCTCTCCGACAGAGATGCAGCATGGCCTGCTGCTGGCTCTTTCATACCCTAGGTAGTAGTTCAATAAGCCCAAGTATAATTACTTGCGTAATTCTTTCTCAAGCATGGTTGTCATGACACTCACGAGAAGACAATGTATAATTCACTCTCCTTCTTTCTGTAAAATGTGCGCAAATGTTGAGTGATACGGCTTGCACGTGAGGCTTTTATTTTGTCTCATGATTATATTTGCCTTCACCGGCATTTCCTGTAGGCGCTGGCTGCTTGATATCAGCAGTTCATCAAATTAAACCTTCAAGATTTTGCTCATGTGAGGATTGTTAATATTTGAGTAAACTGTGAGAGCGTGTGCTTGATTTCCTGTGAGAGTCAGCAAACCTGCAGGCCCGCCTTGCAGTTGGCATCTGCGGTGACCTCAGCCTTGGCAGCAAGTCAGCATGCCACTTTATCGCAACTTTTTAGACTGTAGTTGCAACAGGCAGGTGGGCACATCATCCTGGCAGCGACACCTGTCTGGGCTCCCAGGCAGCTCTTTATGAGCAGCGGCGAGACAGGCAGAGATTGGTTTGCCTCGTGGCTCTTTAGAATTCAGTGAGATGTCTTTGGAGAGCTGTCCCTATTCAAAGAAAGTACTGAAATTTAAACTTTGGCTTTTGAATTATTATATGTATTATACAGTATAATGCAATGATTCTTCTACATGGTGAGGCAGAACTTTTCTAGTATGAGGAGGGTGAAAAATTGAAGCATATTTACTCAATGACTTAAGTCATTAATCTTATTTGTAACCTTTGGCAGTTTCAACTGAGCAGGTTCATTTGTTTAATGTCCACACGTTAAATTCACATAAGCTTGTCTCTTGAAAGAATTATTTTCATAGTAGGGCTGGGCGGTATATCGGTATAACGTGGTATACGAGGTATACTGATATAAGGAGGTATAAAATTAGACAATACCGTTTATACTGATATAGTTTGATCTTAAGTTAATTAATGTTTCCGTAAAGTCCTGCCAGCGTTTTTTCCTCTCTCTCCCTTACTTCGCAGCCTGCCCCTCCCTCTGCGTCAGCCCCACTACCTCACAAACTAACAACATGGAGAAACAACTTAGTACAAATAGTAAAAACATGCCAGCTAACACCGACCCCCCTCCAGTCCACTTAGCAGAAAATACCGACATATATTTTATATCGTTATTCTGCCTAAAAGTACCGGGATATGACTTTTTGTACATATCGCCCAGCCCTAGTTCATAGTAGACAGACAGGCTTAAGGCCAAAGGTGTACAGTTGAAAAATTGATGTTACATAGTGTGTTTACAACATAAGAGATTTCCTAACAAACTTGAGTGCTTGTTTTAAAGATAGTAAGCAGGTAGTTAGAGCTGAAACAAATAGTCAATTAATGTTTCAATATATTTTGATAATATATTCCTTCAATGACTAAGCAAAAGTCAAAACTTCCCTTCTTCTAACATCTGAAATGTGATGATTTGCAACTTTTCTCTGTTTTATGTAACTCTTTTCTAAATCTTTATTTATACTGTTGGACACAACAAGCTATTTGAAGATGTGTGCTTGGGCTCTGGGAAATTGCGACAGGCATTCTCTCTATTTCCTGATGTTTTATGGATTAAAAGATAAATAAAAGTGATAATCAATAGATTAACCGATAATGAAAATATAGTAGTGCTGGGCAATGATTAAAATTTTTAATTGCAAGTAATCGCATGATTTTCTTGCGATTAATCACATTGTTATGCGCAAAATTGAATAATGAATTCTAAAGTAGTGTATTGTGCACTTTTAATTACTTTTAATGTACTGCTATATACACAAAAGTGCAATGACATGTGGTTTGCAAAGGTGCTTTTTACCTGCAGTATTCCCTTTACACAGTAGCAATAAAATATTTCTTGTAAATCTCAACTTAAGCATTAATGTTATCAAATATTAAACCAAAGCTATTTGCCACTGCCAGGGCATTATCTTTTATCTAGCTCATTAAAACAAGTTACCATCAGAGTCCAGTCTTGGAGGGGATTCTGAGCAGGTATCAGCAGAAACATATTTTTTTTTTGGGAGCAGCATGAATTCATTTGTCAGTCTGTGTTCAGTAGCAGGTGTCCCTGTTAGAGTGAGGTGAAGTGGTCGCCTTGTGCACACGCCCTGCCGAAGTTTAATTGTCTTGAACTTTTTGTACGCGATGTGTAGCACAAATCATTGGATGACAGACTGATCCTCGCTGTTCCAGAATCTCTATTACTGTTTACTAAATAGGACATCAACAGAAGGAAATTTGCATGGCAGAGCATCCCCGCAAAACTAGATGAAGGCATATCGGGTAAAGTTATAATTATAATTTTAACTTAAGTTAAATAGGCTACAGCTGTGTAGCGCACAGAAGCTGTTGCCATGGTTACTATCCATAGAGCACCTGCTGTTTACTCGCAGAGTGCTGTCTTACTTCTCCCACTCGCTGGATCCAAGTATTCTGCCGAAGCCTCCCTCCGCTGCTTGTTTGGGTGGGTGATTTGCAGGCTGATCAACATCCCACCCCTCCTGTGACCCATGGTTTGACTGCGTATTCAGAGCCAGTGAGCAACAGACTTTCAAAATAATAATAATTAAATAAAACTGTGTTAACACGATAAAATAATAGTCTGCATTAATTAATTAACGCGATAATAACGCAATAATACTGCTCTTTCACAGCAACCTTATTTGGTTAGGACTTAAGTTACAGGTGTGAAACCTCCACGGGTCAAAAAGTCGAGCCTTGGTCCAGATCAAATTGAACGATGATTCGGTTTGTCTCTAGTGTAAAAACCTTTTTTTGGACGGTTTGGACTTTCTGACCAGTGTCGTCAGAACCTGAAAAAGCAAAACCCACGCAACAAAACAAAATGAACCAGGGGAAGGAGAATCTGTTCATTCATTTTTCTCCAGTCATTAAAACCATGATAGAAGGCTACTCACTGAATTTACAACACGCAGAAGGCAGACGCAGCAGCCAGTCATTTGCCAGTATAGGGAGACGCAGGTCATGTAGGTGATGGCAACAAGATGTAGGTATGTCATGTATAGTTTCTTAATGTGCTTGCATAATGGATATTTTAGGGGAAATTCATACAATGTAACAAAAACAAACTTAATGTTCTTTATACAAGTCCAAAAATATCAAGCAACAACAAGACCCACAGTGCTCGAGTAAATGAGTGTAAAATTCAGTCCCCCAGAAGGTCATGATAGTGTTCTGTTTGTTGACTTCTGTGTGTGTGTGAGTGAGTGAGTGTGTGTGTGTGTGTGTGTGTGTGTGTGTGGAACTGCTGATGTATGCAAGCCCGGCGGGTGAAATTAGTAGAGAATCAAGCATTTCATCATGCTTACTGAACTTGAATCCATGTGTGAAATCCAGTGAGCCAGGCCAAGTGTGGCTCCATTTGCTGCTGCGCTCGGTGACTGAACCGGTGTCCATCAGATCACCTTCAGCTGCACCACAGTCACCCTGGAAAGGATGTTCATGTACCAGCACACTTCACCATCCTGCACATCTGCCCTTTCATTTGACAGGTCATTGTTGGTGTGTGTGTGTGTGTGTGTGTGTGTGTGTAAATATGCAATTTATCCTTTTTTCATGCTTTGGAGCTTCTAGCTTTCAGCTCTGCTTGTTCCATCTTTGAAGCTGACTACACCTCCATGGTTGACTGGCTGTTGATATACTATAAGAACAGCAGTGGGGGCAAGGGCTTCTCCCTGTAGTTGCTCCAGCTGGTAAATGGTGTGACACCTGCACATGACCACAGGGTTACATAAAAGAGCAGCCGTTTTGTGTCTGAGGCACCCGTGGGTCCTCTGTTTACCTCTGATCACACAGGAACAGAGAAAAGCGTGTGTGTGTGTGTGTGTGTGTGTGTGTGTGTGTGCGTGCATGTGTGCGTGTGTGTGTGCGTGTGCGCGCGTGCAGTAGCCAGTCTTCATCTCGGACAGATGCCACTCTCCCTTGACAAAATTTAGTGCTGCTGTTTGTCTGCTTTCCATCTCCGTCATGACTCACAAGGTGTAATCAGATTGAACCATATGTAAGTGAATTAGTCAACACTCAGAAAAGAAAATCAAATTACTCTGGATGAAACGGTTCTTTTATTGTGAGAATTCACAGGAAGTACTTACAGGCATGAAGCAGACACACCTGGGTTTCTATTTTATGTGTCACCACTCGCCTCAGCAACCAAATGCTGCATGTGTAGGCAGTGGCGGCTCCTGCCACATCGCTCAGGGGGGGCAATTGTTGGAATGGTGATTAAGATAACCAGTTCAGTGGTTGAAGTCTGCTATAAGACAAGGATTGTTCCTTAGGCTACATACTGTGTACAGTATTTGTGAACAGCTACATCCTGGAGTTCATTGTCATGTCCACAATGAATGAACAGTCCACAATCATCTGTGAGAGTTTAGCTGTGACAAACCTTTTATTTAGGTACATCAAATCCAGAATAAAGCACAGTGGCATAGGGGCTGATAATGTGCAATGAATAAAATTATTTACAGTTAATCTTGTATTGCAGCTAAGGGACCCGTCTCAAGTAATAGGCTGCAGTAATGTAATAATGTCTATACTATGGCATACTGTACATGAAGGTGGATCAAACATAGCTATTCTTTTAATAGGATACAGATGAACCTAGTATTTATTTTCATTCTTTATGCTACACACATTACACAAGATTAATAAGGTAAGCAGAGAGTTGTAAAAAATCTTGAATGTTCTCCACTTGTTATCCTGTAGTTACACAGTATTATTAGGTGTGTGTGAGGTGTATTAAAAGTATCCTCTGTTCTCCCATACTCTACAATAACAACGAGCTATGTGCTGTTCTCCCATTCTTCCTCTGTATTTACACATAAACAACAAGGCATGTAAGGGGAAATATAAAAGATCTATAAACACATAAAGCATGGCTTACTAAGAATCACATTTAACATAAGCAAAAAGTTCGGCTTAATAATAACTATCAACATTTTGGATTTATTTTTATAGTTGCAATTATTAGCTTAGCCTATGGCATTTCACACTGCATAAATTAGCCTAGTGGCTAGCGGACTTATCCTCTCCTCATAGCTTAACAAATTACATGTATTAGGCTATACTGTTTTACTCACCGCTGGCATAGTCAGTGCATCTCCCGACACAACACCACGGTTGTATTTTCAGTATGTATGTTTTAAAACATCAGCTGATAGCTAATAGTAGTGAGAGCAACAAGCTGAAGGACTGCTGAGTCGTTTTCAGGTGGGTAAAGTGTAGCTCTGCTGCTGGGCGCATGACGTAAACACGTAAGTGCGAGCCCTCCCGGAACCCATAGAGATTGCACTGCAGCGCCCGCAGTTCTAAGAAAACTGCCTTTACGTGAAAGAGCAATGTGGACAATTTTCAACCAGACTGAAATTGCTCCAAAAAAAGGCGGGACTTCACGGAACACGACTTGACGATGATTGGACAATGATATTCAACCTTTTATGTCAGCCACTCCAAACACCTACATGGATGAGATAGATGTCTGGGGGATACTCAAATAACGTCAACTGATCACTCACATTCTTAATTTTCAATTAATTAACTGAGGATTCATCAGTGTATACAGAGGTTGCACATCAGGATTCGACTGTGATTGGAGTATGTGGCGGGGTTATGCCAAGGCCATGATACTGTAGGACCCTGGTGTTCTGACCAACCAGGGGGCTGTGGCTTTAAATATTTGCACAACCTTCACGCAGCTGTTTCCCTGGTAACCTGGTATTGTAGGATGAGGATACAGAAAGAATTTGTGAGAATGCGCAGTCCTGAAGGGATTCAGAGATGCAGATTTTTCATGGAACTGTGTGACCTGTGTGTTCAATATGTCCTGACGATGTCACAGTCTCCAACACTCCTGTTGATTTGCACTGAATAAACCAAAAAACTGTGTAGAATAATGAAACATAACCAGCAAATGTGACATGCACAAGAGCACAGAAGTCGGTGTGGTTATTTTTCAATACTCTGGTGGTGGTTACGCAGTGGACCTGGTGTGTATAACCACAGATTGATTGATTGAAATTAGAGACTCTAGGAACACCGCTACCTTCAGGTGACTGTAAAGGTAGATAATCAGCTGAAACAAAAAGCCTTCATACAGTATGCAGGTCGTTTTGAATGGTAAGAATTAATAAGGCATTAATATTTACTCTGCCTCGCAGGTATTTTTTCAAAATATATTTAGATTTGTCTACTGGCTGGTGAATTCATAATGGAACTGAAACAAACCAGCACAACATGAATAAAAGCTGTCTGTGTGTGTGATTTTGGATTTTATGTTGGTGTCCTCCACTAATTAAAGTACAGAAAGTATCTAAATACAGGTGCACAGTGTGTCATGCTTTTGTGGCTTCTAAAATACACTTGTATAGAAATACAGAATATGACCAAGCCGCTGAAGCTTCTGTCAGTCTTTTCCATTAAATGTTTGACTTATCACCAACTTGACCTAGTGTAATAGCCATTGTAATTGTAGAGTGATTTGTGTATAGATTTTTTTGACAGGTGTTTATTTTGACCACCCAATTTAGATCAATGAGGGTCAGCTAAATAACAGAAACACCTCTCTGTACAGTTCAAAAGCACACCAAACCACAAAAGAATCATACAATTGAATCAACACTTCTCTAAAACACTTGCACACAGTGAAAAGCTGGGCTAGGCAATTTATTTCAGACGCATTTCTTGTTATATTTGTTGAAATTCTCTTTACATCGCTACAGCAATCGATTAATAATAATAATCTTTCTTTATAGAGCACTTTTCAAAAACAAGTTACTAAGTGCTTTAACAAGTGTCAAGACAATAATACCCAAAAAACAATAATACAAAAAAAATACATGATAAAAGCAAGAAAACATTGAAAAGATTAAAATACAGAGAGGGGTCCAACTGCAGACCTCCACTGTCAGGCCAGTCAGTTTTTTACGTCCCCACAGGACGTAACGTGATGCATTCTCCGTTGTTTCGCTACTCTACACATCGAGACAGCGGTAGGTGACTGGTTAGCATTATCCAAAACATTGAGTAAAGTCTGAATGCATTGCTCTTGGTATATGTTGGCCGTCAATAACTACCGCTGTCAATATTGTACATCTAAATCACACAAATTACAGAATGTTACACGTGTGTAAGTTAGGTTATTTTTCGTTCTACCTAGGTAATGTTAGGCGACTCCAATGGTGGCTAGCGTTAGCTCCTGAAGTAGCAGGATTAGCTTTTTTCTCCCCTTTGGATAACATAAGCTATACTGTATGGCGCTACTGTGTGTTCGTTTTTGTAAAACATTTTGCAAGGACATAGGTTTGCATTTGTCTTAAAGAGGTGGTATTCTGCTTTTTGGCTTTTCCCCTCTCCTTTATTGAGTTCTATATCTTTTTTGTGCATGTAACAGGTTTGCAAAGTGAAAAAGCCTAAGTCCAGCCCAAAGGGAGTTCCCATCTCCCACAGAAAGCTCTGCTCTGATCCGCTTGAAAACAGTTAATTTGTAGTCCAGCCCTTCACTTCCTTTACTTGTGACGTCACAATGAAAACGTGTCATAAAGCTTGCCAAGCAGCTAGCGGGGGTCAGGCACGCCCTTAAACCAAGCTAGTCTGAGCGGAGGCCCTTTGGCTCGAGTCGCCTTTGTTTGGTTTTCCATTGTAGAAATGTTGCATCTGTACCTGCTTCCAGGTACTTTTTTTCGTATCACCTCAGCCGCCCGCTCACAGAGCCCTCTGCTCCCGCCGTCACACAGACCGCTGCAGCAACAACGGCAGAGGAAAACACAGCTGGAAGGTTTTCATTCCGCTTATCTGTCTTTATATTCTGAGGAATGTTGAAACGTTTTAACCGTAGATTGTATATATTTTAAAAGCTGTGTGGATTGCTGGCGCGTGTGTCGCATTGAACATTATGTTTAGGCAGTTGTGTGTGGCGTCGCTGTGACGACAAGCTACGTACTATCTCTGGATACTATCTGCAGTGGAATACGGAGCAGGGCCGAGTAGAGTCGAGTATCGATTTGCGCATTTTTCGGCAAGGCAGCATAGATCGTCAGAACACCGGCAACAGTTCGACGTTTAGTCCTAATGGTAAGATGTATAACAATGATGTTGTGGACTGGTAATAACTTACACCATCTGCTAGGTTACGGTCGCAGTCTGAAGCGGCTTTGGATCACACTACCTTGTTTCTTACGACCCGCCCTTCTCTGCTTCTGATTGGCTAGTAGTCCTTACCTGGGAACTGCGCATGTGCAACTCCCAACAAAGATTTTGTACAAGTAAGATGCATCACTCTGTAGCTCAAGAGCGGAGCGTACAACACACAGGGTGAAAAGAGGAGCTGCAGCAATGTGCAATATGAGAAAAATATGGTGTTTTTTGATAATGAAACCATGTAAACCTGTTCTGGTACAACCCCTAATTAAGATTTTGAACCTGAAAATGAGCACAATGCCACCTCTTTAACATGTTGACGACGCTCAGGTTAGTTATTTGTCCAAAAGAAGATAAAATAAAATTCTATATTGTTTAGACCTTTCGGTGTAGCTTTTCACACTTAACGTGAAACAGTGTGCAAAGACTTTGCTGGCTGTATGAATTGATCTTAGTTTAATTTAAGTTTATATACTATGACAGTGTTTCCCAACCCTTTCCTGGAGAAAGTTACCCCCTGTCCTGCATGATTTAATCTCTCCCTCCTTCAACACAGCTGATTGAAGCAGCTTCAGGATTCATAACAAGTTGATAGTTTGAATCAGCTGTTTTGGAGCAGTGAGATATTTAACACACACGGTTATTTAAACAGTTATCCACATAAAGATACTACTCCTCACCACAGCCACTGTTGGCATATCCTAATTTGTGTGATTTAGATGTACAAATATTGATAGTGGTAGATATTTTGATGGAACATGCCAAGACCCATGCATTCAGACTTTTTTTCAAATGTTTTGGATCATGCAAATCAGCCACTGCTGCCAACTCCTTTTCTAACTGTATAATCTGTGTGTACAGTGAATAAAGTAAAAGTATTATTACAGTAGGCTATTGTCTCCATTTTTAAAAAGTGGATATTTACAAAATTATCGATGCAGGTATACATGTTGTATTGCATGTGGGTTCATTTTTATGGATTGTACAGTTTGATAGTCCACATAGTCCAGCGGGGTTCTAGTCATGGTCCATAAGGAGGGTCTCAGCTCTTATTGAAGCAGTAAAATCATGCATCTGTGGGGGTTCATTTACCAACAACCATTATTTTTAATCACAAAGATAAACACACTAAAATAAACACGTTTTCCAAACAAACTATGCTGCACACCGCATCAATGTCATTACGGCATGATTAATAATAATTAATATGATACCATAAAGGGTTTGCGTCTCTGCTTGAGTAGTAGTCTTTGTTGGTTTATTTCAGGATTTTAAAACTTAAACTTTGTTGCAGTATCACACACATCTGGGGCAAGTAGTGGGCTGCTGTGTGAGAGAGAAAGTGTTGACCATGTAATGAGCGATGAAGTCTCTGTCCAGGCTTCTATTATTTATTTATTAATTCCGCCGGTAACGTCCATTGTACTACAGACTCCCACGAGGCTCAAATTGTAGTCCAGTTTCCACAGTTGTGAGTTTTTCCCATTAAATTCAGCTGATTGCAGTAAAATGCCACAGCAAAGACTACTACTCAAGCAGAGACGCAAACCTGCCCTTTATGGTATCATATTAATTATTATTAATCATGCCGTAATGACATTCTTCAAAGGTAAATTATGAACGAGAAGTGTGTGTGAGTGTTTCTTTTAGAATGACTGGAACAGAGGCTAAGTTACACTCTTAATCAACGACTATGTTTTTCTGTGAATGGATGTGGCTAGCTGTATGGACGGAATTAACGTCATATTTTGACAGAATAAATAAATAGTGCCTATAAAAAAAGATACTGTTACTAGTTGAATGATTGAAGCGATATACAGTGGGCTTTGTTGCTAGCAGAATAGGCTCAAATCAATATGCTATATTTAAGGAATTAGCCTGCTAGTTTGCCGTTACAATGTTGACTTAATAATTAAATAGGGTCTGTGGATCTGACGGGCAAGTACATTTGTGTGTCATCAGCATAAATATGAAAAGAAATACCATGTTTATGGATAATATGTCCAAGCGGAAGCAGATACAAGGAAAACAAATGGGTCCTAAGACCGTCCCCTGAGGCACACCATATTTAACCGGACAGAACAAAGAGACATAGTTGTTTACAGAAACGCAAAACTTATTTGACAGGTTGGATGAAAACCATTCTAGGGCAGTACCAGAGATCCCCACCCAGTGCCTCAGTCTGTCTAACCTGATGTTGTGATCAATGGTGTCAAAAGCAGCGCTAAGGTCCAGGAGTACCAGGACTGAGCACATGCCATCATCAGCAGACATTAAAGTCACCATTGGTGACTTTAAGCAGGGCAGTCTCAGTGCTGTTCTTCCTGTACTTCCTGAAACCAGATTGAAACTTTTCAAATATTTTGTTGTTTTCCAGTACAGTGAGCAGCTGTTTGGACACAATTCTTTCTAAAATCTTTGCAATAAAAGGCAGTTTTGAAATTGGTCTAAAATATTGTGGAAGGGAAGTATCTAAACCCGGTTTCTTTAAAAGTGGGTTCACGCAAGCCGTTTTAAAATAATCAGGGACACAACCAGTAGATAGGGAGCCGTTAAAAACAGAGATCAAATGGGGCCCAACAGAATCTATTACTTTCAGTCAAAACTTTGTAGGTATTACATCAAGTGGGCTGGAGGACACTCTCATTTGTGATATTGTTTTTAAAAGCTCAGACAAGTCGATGGGATAAAATGTTGGTACACAAATGGTTAACAGTCAGACCCAAATTATTGAGAACACAAACCAAAAGGCAGAATTGTAGTCTGTCAACTAAGATGAGTATTAGGGCCACTGAGAATTAAGTTATGATATAATGAGAAAAAAGTTACAATATTTCAAGAAGTAAATTATAATAGAATAAGTTGCTTCTTATTTTCATTATGACTTTATTCTTAAAATGTCAGAGAACACAGATAGGGACAGGTTTTGAATGTGAATTGAACATGAGCAGAAAACACAGGACTGATTAGTCCAGCAGCCTGTTGCACCAGCTGTGTGTAACGTAGCCTAGTTATAATGTGAATTATCACTAAGTTGTGATTTATGCATTACTAAAGTAAAAATGGTTGCACCTCCGAGATTAGTCACAACATATCTCTAAGTAACAACTAAATAATTAGACATGCCCTAGTGTAGGTGTAAATCATAAATGTCACAGAATTATACTCACTAATAGTAAAACTGCAGTTTTTCTGCCCCACAGCATTCTGTTTTTCATTTTGAAACACAGTAATTCAGTAGAGACCTAATTTATTGTGATACACTGAACAAAATTAGAAACGCAACACTTTTGTTTTGACCCCCATTCATCATGAGCTGAACTCAAAGATCTAAGACTTTGTACACAAAAGGCCTTTTTCTCTCAAATATTGTTCACAAATCTGTCAAAATCTGTGTTAGTGAGCACTTCTTCTTTGTCGAGATAATCCATCCACCTCCCAGGTGTGCGTTATAAAGATACTAATCAGACAGCATGGGTATTGCACAGGTGTGGCTTAGGCTGGCCACAATAAAAGGCCATTCGAAAATGTGCAGCTCCATCACACAGCACAATGCCACAGATGTTGCAAATTTTGAGGGAGTGTGCAATTGGCATGCTGACTGCAGGAATGGCCACCAGAGCTGTTGCCTGTGAATTTAATGTTGATTTCTCTACCATAAGCCGTCTCCAAAGGCGTTTTCAATGTGGCAGTACATCCAGCCGCCCTCACCGCAGACCACGTGTAACCACACCAGCCCAGGACCTCCACATCCAGCACATTCGACAACATTCGATAGCGTCTGGCACTTTGGAGAGATGTTCTCTTCACGCATGAATCCCGGTATTCACAGTACAGGGCAGATGGCAGACAGAGTGTATAGCGTTGTGTGGGTTAGTGGTTTGCTGATGTCAACATTGTGGATCGAGTGGCCTATGGTGGCGGTGGGGTTATGGTGAAGTGCTCACTAACACAGATTTGTGAACAATATTTGAGAGAAATAGGCCTTTCGTGTACATAAAGAAAGTCTTAGATCTTTGAGTTCAGCTCAAAAACAAAAAACAAAAGTGTTGAGTTTATAATTTTGTTCAGAGTAATTCAATATCGATCTTGCTTTGCTACAATATGCTATGATGCCAAGCGGCTCATGCCGGCCAGAAAGCTAATGCGCACATTAACCATGACGATGGAACACATATCTTCGATTAGCGATTGGGCCACTTGCTTTAGTTCTGACTTTACCTCCAAACTAGTTTGGTTCTGACCCAAGTAATCATGATGCAGCTAATTTAAGTAGCTGATTTATTTACAAACTAACTAGTAGTTACCAAACCTCTAGTTTCAACTTCATGCCTTCCTAACTTAGGAGGGAACTGACGCAGAGCTGGTGCAACCCATTGCAGGGTGTGTATACATGAATTAAATGAATTAATGTATCATTGACGTGAATAGGCGCCCACATGCACATTTAAAGAGGTTAATTCCCCAAAAAAAGACCAAAGGCGAAATCATGCCTACATGTGTGCTGACCAGGCAGGGATGATATTAAATGAGAAGAAGTTATATTTATTTAAGCAATATAGAATGCCTGAAAGCCTTGCCTCATTAAATTCCATTATATTTGAATATTTTTTACACCTACCACCTGAATTTTTTATTTACCTTTACATAAATAAAGATTTCCACCATAAATTGGTACAGAAGAATCCACCAGAATGCAGGAAAGTGTTTTACGCTCAAAATGTTCTGGGGAAAGTCAGAATGAAATGATTGGCTGGCTTACCTGCCCATGCAGTCAGCGCATGAACATCAGTTTGCACACTGAAAATCAGACACTCACTGCATATATCATCTTCTGCTATTAGATGTTCCAATTTAAAAAACATGTGTGCCAACAGGTGGCAAAACCTCTGACTAGCACTTATTTCCACTTCTTCAGATTTAATCTGTTAATAGTTAATCCTTTGTGCCATTTTGTCACCTTTAAATCTTATTTACTGTCAGAAAATGTCAAAAACCACAATGAAGATATAATAAGACACCATCCTATGAAAATCTGGATATTAATAACAGTACAGATGGTAAAACATTTCACACTTGCATGTGTGAAATTAAAATGAGATATTCTGGTTAAGAGCTTACCATTAACGGTAAGTATAGTATTGATAAATTAGACAATAAATACATAAACAAAAAGCCTGTATCATGTCATGATTTTAATGACCGGTGACGTTGACTTGAAGAGATTTAAATTAAAGCTTAATATCAGCTGAAGCAGGGTTTTGTCGTTGGAAACATGATTATTGACATCACAGCAGCCTCACAGTGCTCTCCTCCTCGCTGTTCATTCCACAGTGACAATCGGATTCCCTGTCTGATGCAGCTAAGTACAGCTGCTGGAGGGAATTTATGTCGGCACGGCGCTCTTCACATTTTGTGGAAATATTTTTCCTACCATCCACCTGCTATAATAATTTGAGCCTGACATCCCATAACCCCCTTTGTCACAGATTCCTCGTAGTTGGGCAGGTTGCTCACCCACTCTTTAAAATGTCTCCGTTCTAATTGCCACATCAGAGGCAAACCCTAACTGTGAGGGGCTGCAGAGCATGACATTATAAACGCTGTGGGCAGAAATGTCAGGACCATCATTAAGTGGACCGGCTCGGGGCTGTTCCAGATTTTGGTTTGGGGGTGGTTTTGGAGCTGTTGAAGTTATTATACCATGCTATGAAAACTTATGTGCTTCAGTGCGTCCTTTTCCTAAAGAAAAAAAACTTTTCCCCGTCAGCTGTATCAGCTATTTTGGTCTGCATGCAGCCTGGGTGTTACTGAGGAGTTTTAGACGCTCTAACCCCCATCAGCTGTCAAATCAACACAGACTTGTTCACAGCGCCCTCGCTACTCATCATCCAGCGATTATTGCTAAGTCATTACACCATGGGACAGATAGAGAACATATTCACTCTTATCAGCCCTCCTGCCCTCTTCTCTCATGAATCATCTATTGCCAACAAGCACAGCAGGAACATGATAATGTCAAGCTGTCTCAAGGCCACAAATTCAATGAAAGTGCCTCTGAAGCGCAGACAGGCAGACCCAAAAGAAGGTTGATATTATACATCAATAAGCTTTGTATAAAAGGAAGCATAGTGATCTCATTTGCTCATATTGTTGCAAGCATATTGCATCAAGTTTAAACCTTTTAGAGGCCATCACAACTAGACTCCAGTAATGAACGGGGATACGGGAAAAGTGCTATACTGCTGTTTCTGGCACTTATCTGTGGAAAGAGCAGACAACTTAGTCAGTACTTGATTTGTATTTCACTCCTTAGCCAGGTATAAAGCTATCTTCAGGATGCTGTATACCTTCTACCCATTTCTCCTCAAGATGGAACCCTGGGGTGCCCAACTGATTACCTCAGTGATTGACAGCCAGGTGTACATATGAGAGGCAGTCCCAGCAGCTCTCCAAATGGACATATTGCATCCCAATGCCCCCAAGTCATTTCTCAGTTTTCCGCAGAAGCTGGGGCCACCAGGCATCTAAATAGCTCTCCTGGCTGATGGCTCTCTTCCCTGCCACTAGGCAGATGCAACCTAAGCAGGGGTCAAGCCTCGTTATAAGGACAATTAGGCACACGGATTTCCATTTCATCAAGTCATCAATGTACACTGTGATCCTCTATCTACCCACCATTCAACCACCTGTCCCAGTTATGAGGGAAAACCTTCTCAAAATTAAACCGCCTGGGATCTATGGATAGATAATAAAAAAGAGGTGTGTGTAGCTAGTGGAACACGTTATTCACCACTTTATTTTTCCAAATTAAGCTTGGAAAAATATTTGTTTTTGAAATTGATGTGCATCTCCCATAAACGGGGGCTTTGCGCCATTTCCAATTCGGCCGTCTGCAGGAAGATAATGATGTTTCACACCAGTGCCTTTTACTGTGGATTTTTGCTGAGACTGTGGGAATAGCGTGGTGAAATATAGTTTTTTGTGTTTGCAATTATTACCATTAGCTGCGTGTTAGTTTCCTCACACCAAAATTGTCAGAAAGGAGGAGAAAGACTGCACAGGTGCCAAAAGTAATTTTGGTTTGAAGCATTTATCTTTCTTTGGTAACCTCAAGCCTCTTGGTCTTTATTTAAATCTACATTAACCACTTAAAATGTGTATAGAAATGCTGGAGTCTGTCCTGTTAGGTTAAATCACAAAATGGGGCTGTAAAATGTAGTGTCTTTGGACAAAATCTTATATAAACATAAAGTACAAACAAAGCTCCAAGCAAGGACTGTAAATAGGGAATGCAAGTAATACGTTCTTTTAAGGATACACATAGTGTATTTTGGTGCTGAAACCTGGCCATGTAAAAATTGTTTAACATGAAAACTGCACCAAGTTACCTTTCATACAATACTGTGCAAATCTTTTAGGCATAGGGTTTTAGGTGTGGAAAAATGCTGTAAAGTAAGAATACTTTCAAAAATAGACATGTTAACAAATAATGTTTATTAGCTAACAAAATGCAAAGTCAGTGAACAGAAGAAAAATCTAATTCAAATCAATATTTAGTGTGACCACCCTTTGCCTTCAAACCACCATCAGTTCTTCTAGATACACTTGCACATAGTTTTTTGAAAGAACTCTGCGGGTAGGTTGGCCCAAACATCATCTTCTGTGGATTTAGGGATCCTCAGTTGCTTCTCTCTCTTCATGTAATCCCAGACAGACTCGATGATGTTGAGATCAGAGCTCTGTGGGGACCATACCATCACGTCCAGGGTCCTTGTTCTTCTTTACGCTGAAGATATTTCTTAATAATTTTTGCTGTGTGTTTGGGGGGGGGGGTAGTCCTGCTGCAGAATATATTTGGGGCTAATCAGATGCCTCCCTGATGGTATTGCATGATGAATCAGTATCTGCCTGTACTTCTCAGCATTGAGAAGACCATTCATTCTGACCAAATCCCCAACTGCGTTTGTAGAAATACAGCCCCAAACTTGCAGGGAACCTCCACCATGCTTCACTGTTGCCTGCAGACACTCATTCTTGTACTGCTCTCCAGCCCTTTGGAGAACAAACTACCTTCTGCTGAAGCCAAATATTGACTCATCAGTCCAGAGTGCCTGCTGCCATTTTTCTGGACCCCAATTCCTGTATTTCCATGCATAGTTGGGTCGCTTGGCCTTGTTTCCATGTCGGAGCAATGGCATTTTGACAGCAAGTCTTTCATGAAGACCACTTCTCCGGACCATAGATTGGTGTACCAGGGTCCCATTTTTTTCTGCCAGTTCTGGGCTGATGGCACTGCTAGAGATCCTATGATTGTGGAGGGAAGTAAGCATTATGTGTGTTTCATCTGCTGCTGTAAGTTTCTTTGGCCTTGAAATGTCTGCCTGGGAGAGACCTTGCTGACGCAGTATAACTTCCTTGTGTCTTGTTGCTGTGCCTAGGGTTAGTTAATGTACTAGTCATATACATTCTTTGTAAGTTTGACTCACTTTCTGACTATTCAGTAACTATTTTCTCAAAATGTATGTGAAAACAGCAATACACTTTGTAGTTTTTGCTTTATCTTAGTATTCCCGTCAGGGGACATGGGGCCATGCCATAATCTCCTCAGCAAGATGTGTCAGGATCTTTATCTCAGTGCCAAAGCATTCAAAAAGCCTTCAGCTTTCTTCTTTTTGGTTCACCCGTCATGTCCAAGAGAGAGAAAACTGCGTGACGTTCGGAATTCACCTCTATTGTCAAACAAATGCTGCGCCTGTATGAATGAATATGACAGTTGGTCTTCAGAGACTTTGTGATGGCATTCAAGGTAAAAATCCAGTCTAATACTTTCCATGTCATTTCTTGTGATGCTTAGCAGCAGATCTCAGAAGTACTTTTTTTGGAAGATAAGACAAAGGCCAGGGAGGACAACAGCCAGTGACAGTTTGGGGAGCTAAACAATACAGTCATATTAATAAAGGATCTGCTGTTTACAAAGGAGTTTACAAATGATTGATGAATATTCAAAGAGGATTAATGCATTGTCATCAAAAAGCTTGCAGAATGTGTGCATCTTACCTGCAAGGGCAAACCATGTTTAGATCTAAGCAAGTCGGTGTTTATGTCGGGACAAGAATACTGTATGAGCAGGGATTCACCTTTTTATGCCCTTTTTACAGTAAGCTCTCGAGCCGTAATGGGTGGAGGTCGAGCAGTGTTAAAGAATTGCCCTGTGTCTAGTGACCTGCGTAGATGATAAAAAAAAAACTGATGAAACTGCAGAATGGGCAATTATAACTGGCTTACAACAAAGTTGACACCAGTATCATGCACTGACGATACACATCCTGACCCACTCCTATGTAAAGTGTTGTTTCGCCCGTTACCAAGGTTTGGCGTCAATAATCAGCAAAAATTCTTCTAAAAAATCTTTATAATCTCTCAATGCCGTCATAAGGAATAGCTTTGCTTTTGATGTAAAGCGGGTAATCATTTCACAACTCGAGTCTTACTGGCAAGAGTATTTTCTCACTGTTATCGCAAGGCTGGAGGCCACAAAAAGGCAAGAGATTGGGCATTATGTTTCTGATAGTAATGTGAGAGGCCTTCTTATTCTCTGAGTGTGTCACGGTGAACTTGCCTTTGAGAAGTCTGTCCTTCGAGAGTCTATTTCGTACAGATTATCAAACCCCCTAAGACAAATTTTGGAATCAGGGCTATATAAATAAAACGACTTGATGTCTGTAAGCCCAATCAATCAATGTGTCTTGATGCACCATAGCAAAAAGAAAAAGAGAGATTGCCCCGCACACCTGGGCAATGGCTGTTCAAACTGATTCTCTGTGTTTGTAAGTTACAATTATTGTCAGGTGCAGTCCCCCTATGTTTCAAAAATACTCTGTTAGGCAAACTGACAAACATTTTTTCAAAGCATACTGAGGCCTTGAGGGTGTAACCACATTAGCAGTGCTGTGTTATTTATCAATCATTTAATGTTCTGGTGTGACCAGAAGATTATTGTGGCTAATGTTAGTGAAACTAAGTAAATATCGCTGTATAACAGACATTACAGAGTCAACTTGCTAACTTTATGGATGTGCTGCTATTTCATGTTAGCTCGTTGGCTGCAAGACATTAACTTGAACATAAAAAAGCGCATGCAGTCTGGGGATTGTTGATGGTGAACACCTTAACCAAAGTGTTACCTTAATCTGGGCATTCTCACTAATCATGTTGTTTGTATGCATGTGAAGTTAATGCAGGTGTGCGGTCAGGCTGATTGCTTAGGCTGCTTTGCTACTAGCCCACTCTGAACACAGTCAGCTCATCACAGGAGAGCCTATTTTTAGCCCAGTGTGATTGAAATGGGGTCCTGAGGGGGCCGAGAGCAGAGAGAGAGTATTGAAGAGCTCTGTGTCTACCCCGGTCTGAAAAGGGAATCGGTGTGCACATCCGCTGTTTGCTAGTGTCTGTGAGACAATCACTGTTCCTCAAGAGGATCATGTTGAGGCTATTTGTACCACACCGGCAGCCACAGGATCACGTAGCTGCATGTAACACGGCACTCTACTGCTCAAAAGAAAAAAAATGAACTTGCATATTTTATAATGTATGCTCTCAGTATAAGAAATCCTCACCATTAATAAAAGGGTGTCAGAATATATAAATATGATACACTGGTTGTGTTTGTTGTTATGAAGCAATATGTCAGCCCCTTCTGTGGCTGTATCCGGCTTTGGCAACACGGACAATATTGTTAGAAGGATAAACTTGTTGTTTTTTGTCTTTTCGTGGGATTTGTTGATAATTAAATAATAAAACAACACCAGCCCTTGTCCCTTAACAAACAGGAGGAAAACAAGTGAAGAAAACATTCTTATTGAGGAAGCACAGACTTTAATGGAAATGGACTCCAACCAGAGGCTTTGCTCGAGGAATCTGAGCGATTTCAGTCAATCAATTCAAATGAGATTCATATCAACAGTTCGTCATCAGTTGCTTTCATTCTGTTGCCAGCGCAGCATGAGTCTGTCTCCTGCCATAATTGTAGGGCTGCTGCTCTTCCTCCACATCCAAGGCAGATTGGCTCCACTGTTAACCTTCAGGGAAGACAAATAGTGGGGAAAATGGTATTCAGAGAGGATGTCAGGATTCAAACACGCTTTATGAAATACCTCCATCATGAGGGCAGGCTCCCTCTTTTGAAAATTAGCATGCTGATGATAAAAGGGCCAGTGTCAACAATGTCAGATTACTTACTTTAAGCTGTGTTCATCCTAGAATAAATTTTGTTTGGAACCCGTAGTAAATCTACTATAGTTTACAATAAGCTCTGATTAATGTTAGTCATGACTACGGGTCTGCAGTCATGCTGGCGGCTCTGTGGTTGTACTCAAGCGCTATGCTGCTTTGAGCTAAATGTTAACCTCAGCATGCTAACATGCTGATGCTGTAGCAGGTATGTGCATCAGGGATGTTGTGGTTCATGGTTGGCGCCCTAACCCCTAGGTGCCTCCGCAAGATGAAATTGGATCACCAAAGTTATAATTTTAATCCTGAGGGAAATGAATGTCTGTACCAAATAGTTGTCGAGCAATTTCACTTAAAACCAATGTGCACTGCATGGTGGCGCTAGAAGGAAGGGCAAAGAATCCCCAAAGTTAGTTTGATTCACCCTCTGATAACTATCAATGTATGCACACTATTTTGGGCCAATCCATCCGGTAGATGTTGGGATATTACACTGGATAAGTGAGAACTTTTACCAGCTGTTGGCGCTAAATGGAAATCAGGCGATCTCCAAAGCCATTATGGTTTGTCATGATGATGCCATCTGGGCACCATGAATGTTTGTACCAAATTCCATGGCAATCCATCAATAGTTGAGTAGATGCTGTATTTCAGTTGAGACCATAATGCAGGACTGACCAACATTGTCATCCATAGAGCCATGGTGCTTAAAAATAGACTAGGGCAAGGAAAATATAAGATCATTTGCATAAAAATATAGCAAAGATGTGAAATCTAGCAGTTCAAGATAAGTGAAAATGTAGAATTAAGGTGCTTGGTCTACAATAATAATAATCCTCTCTAATGTTTTCATCTCTCTTTGCTCAGTGTGCTGTTCCTCTCTCATTAGGTTGTAATAGGCCAGACGTCTAGCCAGCAGGCTCCGAATCATTCCACTTGGCGCTCTGCACGCCCACAAGAAGCGATAAAGATTGAAAATAATCAAGGAATCAGTGAAATTTGTTCTGGAAAGGCACAGCCAGTGCCTCCATCAGCAATATGTGGAGAGATGATATAGGCTGCATAGGAAGAAAAGCATGACCTTGGATGCTCTCTTTAGCCCGCTTTAGCCCATTTCCTGAGTCAGCTAGTGCTCCCTCACAATAAACTGCCACTTTTAATTTCCCCATCCTTCGCCCACTTGGCTGCTTGTCCTGTGCCGCCCCCTCCACAGAATACCTCTGAGTACCTCTGAGTTATTCTGTGTGTCCACTTTCCTCCCTTGACTGTGGAACACAGCCAGCAAATCCCACCCACTGCACCCACCCACCGCCCTCTCCTCTCTTGTGAGACATGTTGATTCTGAATCATCTGTTTGGAGCCACCAATCATACCCTCCACACCTCTCACCGTTATACTTCCATTTCATTAAGCAGCACAATAGCTGTGCATTTATTTTACTGTAATGACTTTTAATGCATCCATCTTAAAAACAAACTAGTTTTGTTGATGGAATTGCAGGACACAACTTGCTGGCTGTGACCTCTGACCCCAATCACACTCAGTCCTCCATACAGATGTTCCTTTGAATCCCTGGTAGAGGATCACTAAATGTTAATCCATATCCTGTGCTTTTGCAGACTTTGGAAGCAGTACTGAACTTCAAGTACTCAGGAGGAGCAGGCAAAGTGGAGGGCTACTACAGGGAGCTGTCTTTGGGAGTCCATGTTGACGTGGAGCCGTCTGTGTTCTTCACCAGAGTCAGCACTCTTCCTGCAACCAGGTAACACACAGAACTAACCTGCATTTTCTGTGGCTTAATACGGTATATGGATTGGTGTTTGTTTGTTTATGCAAACTCTGGGCTCTGTTTGCTAATTCAAAAATAATGAATTAAATAATCTTAACACAATACTCACTTTTCATATGAACAAGGAAAGTTATTTGCGGCTTACCATACTGGCCCCTTTCGTAGAGTAAGAGCAAGTGCATGTCAAAGTTTGGCTAAAGCCTATATGAGCAGTCTGGTTTCTCCATCCTGGCAGTACAAAGGTTTATGGCTGGCGTTTCGTCCGGGCAATAACCATTAATCTGTCTATACCTACATAATTTGACCAACTGCTTTCTTACAGTGTAGCCGCCCCGTTTACTCTTTCAACATACAGGCATGTAAGGGCTGTCTTAGGGTAGAGTTGGAAAAACATATTGTTTAAAGTCCATCTTCAAGGAAAGTAATCATTTATAAAATGTGAGAAAAAGTAGGATAAAGGCATGTGTACATGCACCAAAGCATCTCATGGATTCTGCAGCAACTGCTGTGCTCAGTATATTTGCTGTTGTAGGTTGTTGTAGTGGGACAATTCCACCACAAATTAAAAGTGAATATATGTAGGAGTAGCCTTTGCTTTAAGCCTTTCGCTCATCAAAGGAGCACCAATCTAAAGGGGCAGTGCAACAAGCTGTGAACACAACAGTGATTTATTATCTTATGAAATTAACATGATGGAGAAACTTGTCTGGCTCTTGAGCTGCCAAGTGCTCCAGCAGGGTCACCATTTAGCAATCAACTTTTTCTATCTTTTGTTTAGAGCTGGGCAGGTAGCATAAAGTGGGTCTATCAGCTTACTGCTGCTGCTGTTGGAAATGGCGTTTATTAGAATGGAGTTGTCCACTGGAAAATAAAAACAATGTTCAAGATGAGGCTTGAAACACTCTGTAGAGCTGAGCTGAATTATTTTGACTATGGGCACATTCTTTTACTGCACTTGTCACAAAAACAAATCCCATCATCCTCCACCATACACAACTGGTGACTTGAAACTACGAAGCATACCACACAACCACAGAGAACCATCCATCATTCTCAGATAAGAGAGCAACACTACACATCCTTCATTGAAGTACCAGAAAAGCTAAGCTCTTGTCCCAGTAATTGTTGATAAATCTCAATTCCAAAGCTTCAATTCATCTCTCATATGATACAAATACAGCAAATTCATTCTGTCTTGATATGGTGAATAGATCTTGACCTTCTCTTTAACCACTGCAGCAACACTCTCACTATGACATTTCTGCTATCAAAACCAGAAGACTTAGAAATGCTATTTTCACCAGTCAGTTCAGATAGTGACAGACGTGAATGGATGTCTTTTCTCATGCTCTCACATTTTCTCTCTCTCGTGCACACAAACATAGATTACTGAAGACTCCCGCACTCATCCTCCCACACACACATTCCCCGTGTCTCACTTCACTCCAATTTTCAGCTCCCCAATTCTAATGGAAAAACTCAAAGCAAGGGAGACAGATCGTAGCCGAGTAATAGCCACTTGAGGTGAATCATTAGCTGTAATAATATCTGCGGTCTAAGCCATCCATCTTGGCTCAGCGCTGATATATATGCATACATGCTGTACTGGCTGCTATACCATCACCGCCCTCTTCCTTACCTCTATCACGCCCTTAGCACTTTCTGCCTCATGACACTGACATACAGTATCTGTTGGCTCTGAAGCTAATATCAAAACATTTTATGTGTTGACATTGAAGGCCTTGGAAAAGGTTTAAGGAGACTGCCTTTTAAGGAGAAGTCTTTTTAAGTCAAAGTTTATTCCTATGGCTCAGTATTATATTTAGTGACTTTTTTGACAGGACCACATTAGTGGTTCTTGATCCTGAGCAAATGCTAACCAAAACCTTAAGTAATAAGCCATAAGCAAAACTAAAGAAACCTCCAGGGCCAAGTCCAAGACTGATCTCCCCTCTCAGATGAAAGTTATTTCTTGTCTGAATAGAGGATGTAAAGGAAGGTGGTGTTGTGTGTTGTACAGATTGTAAAGTCCTTTGAGGCCATTATTTTTTTTATTTTTGACTATGTTTAACAAACCTAAATTTAGTTTCCAAAGTCCTTAAATAATAACACCCACAACTGTCCATTCTACATTTACACAGATCAGCCATAACAGTATGAACACTGACAGGTGACGTGAATAACAATGATAATCTCATTACCATGGCACCTGTCAGTGTGTGGGATATATTGGGCAGCAAGTGAGCATTGTGTCCTCAAAGTTGATGTGTCAGAAGCAGGGAAAATGGGCAAGCGCAATAATTGGAGCGACTTTGACAAGGGGCAAATTATGATGGCGAGAGGACCGGGTCAGAGCGTCTCCAAAACTATTAAGAGTGGTCCAAAGAAGGAAAAGCAGTGAACCCGCAACAGGGTCATGGGTGGCCAAAACTCACTGTTGCATGTGGGGATCGAAGGCTTGCCCGTGTGGTCCGATCTAACAGACAAGCTACTGTACATCAAATTGATGAAAAAGATAATGCTGGTTTTAATAGAAAGGTGTCAGAACACAAAGTGCATGTGTATAGGGCTATGTTGCCGCAGTCCAGTCATGGTGACCATGCTGACCCCTGTCCACTGTAGAATGGGCACATGAGCATCAGAACTGGACCATGGAGCAATGGAAGGAGGTTGCCTGGTCTGATGAGTCATGTTTGTCTTTTACATGAAGTGAATGGCCGGCTTTTGCATCAATACTACTTTCTGAGAATTTCTGCTACGATTGATATCTGGCCCTACTTCTGCCAGCAGTGATACCTGTGAAAGTATATGTACAAACTCTCCCAGTTCTGAAATATGAAGAAAATGTTTTCAGGATAACCTGCATGGAATTCCTTGCATTAAAGTGTGTGTGTGTGTGTGTGTGTGTGTGTGTGTGTGTGTGTGTGTGTGTGTGTGTGTGTGTTTGATGGTAGTATAGACAAAGAGAACTGCAAGAATGAGTCCTAAAACCTGGAATGAGTTAGTTCAAGTCAGTGTTTTTTTGAATGGGTTTTTGGTTTGAAGCCTGAAACAAGGTCTGTGGTTAACATAAGGTTATGTCAGGTACATTCGATGGCATCCGGCTGGACATATGGCAACTGATCTACTCACCGGTCTGCCTTTACAACCTCAGTGTGTTTATAGTTGAGCTCTTGCAAACTCCAACTTGTAGATTTATCAGTTTATAGTAGTTTCCAGTGGTAGTCTTGTTGTAAGGCATTTGACACATGACCACTAGCTAGATCAGGGCAAGTTGGGACCTTAGTGGTGATGACAAAGTCATGAGACTGTGGTATAGTTAGTTTATAGCCTGATGTTAGCTTTTTGCTTCAAGTGAGTGCATTGCTTGAAAAAGCATTTGCGAAGATGATTTTGCTGAAACAAAATGTTTGTAAGTATCTTAAACGTTTATTTGCCAAAGAGCTTATTCTCTGCAATAATCCTATCTAAAAATCAAATTAGCTTTTTTTCAAGGGAACCAGGGCGATGCTAACTTCTGGGTTGGCCTGCAAAAATACCTCATCCCTGCAGTGCTCTACTATCTCTACAAGGCCTCGATAAGAGATGTTGAGATGACCTTAGTACTCAAAATGACATTAAGAACTTCTTAGAATTCAATCACAATCCTTCACAAATCACTTTTTCATAATGGCATGCTTCGTACACACAAACTCACACATTATTAGTTAGAATTACCTTTGAATTTCCCCCCTGGAGGGATAGACATTAAAGCCCTGTAACACACTTTACTTGTTGAGATAAGTACTATTGACTTTCTTCTTGGCTGCGAGTTAAAAGAGAATTTGGAAGCGGTTGTATGAAATTGCTCAATAATACAGCAACTTATCCTTTCGATCTGTTTTTGTGTTTCTCTGTCTCTCGCTTCCTCCCTCCACATACATTGACTTTTTGAAAGTCCTTGTGGCTTTGTGTGATTTAGCTGCCATGTCCTCAGTTCCTAAAGAACACAGTAGTACAGTAGTAGCTGCTTACAGTAAGAAAGCGGAAGAATACATTTTCTCTGTCATACTAACATATTACTGTATCTCTACTTTTGTCTCCCCCATTCTCTTCCTCATCCATTCTTTTTTCTTTTCCATGTCTCATTATCATGCTGCGCATTGCATTTACTGTATCTTCCTTTCCCTTTTGCTTGCTCTCTGTCTCTTTCATCTCGACTCTGTTTCTCTACCTCGGCTGCTCTTCTTTTCACTTGTTCTTCACCTCCCTTTCTCTCTTCCTCCATCCTTTACTTTTTCCTATTATGCCTCTCTCTGCAGCACCGTTCTCCCAATCTTTCTGTGTCTAACTTTTCCTCCCATACACTCTTGTTTACTTGCTTTATCTTTGCAGTGTTCTTATTTTAAATCTATGTAGGCAATACTCTAAGTAGGGTGTCGATATGTACAAAGCATTCTCCAGTTTCCTAACTCAAATAAGTCATAATTAAAGAGGACATATTTGACTTGACTTTGTACCCCGCCTTTCGCCCGATGTCAGCTGGGATCGGCTCCAGCACCCAGCGACCCTGTACACAAGACTAGTGGTTGACGATAGATGGATATTTGACTTTAACACAACTTTATTAAACATCAGAGTAGAATGAGCAGCGTTAGTCCCAGTGATAGCCACAAGTGTGTTTGAGGTACAATGAGAGATGAAAGAAGTCCTCTTCTTTTAGTCAGTCTGTGTGCTGTATAGGGTTGGGTACCGGAACCCAGTACTAATATGGAGCTGGTACCTACAACGCACATTCCGCAACCTCATTTTGGTGCCACTTAAATGTGTCGATTTCTCTCTGGTGCTCCGAAGAGCTTTATTAATGCTACAACAATACAGGCTACTGTAAATGTGTAGCCTACGCCAAAGAAACAAACCTACCCAGTAGCATGTACAGTTAATGAGGATATCATTTTATTAAAGGACCAATTAACAACCCAATTAAACAGCTTAACAAAAATTATTTCTTGTTTATATATTGAATTAAATAATTGGACTATTGCTGTTGTTGCTATATAAATATAGCCACGATGTCCACTTGTCTTTGTATCTTTCAGCATGCTTCAAGGCATGACATTTAAATGCATTTATATAGAGAGACAAAGAGTGGACAGACTTTTTCCAGATTTCTGTCCCGCTGCATCATTGTGAGGGACTGGTCAACACTCTTCTCGTCCCTTTTAAAAGCACCGCTCTCCCAACCTTGACATACTGCTAGTGTGGTGGAGTGGAGATGTACGGACAACCTTCTCCCAGGAGAAAGATTATATTCTCGTCACTGTCTCCAACACTCTCGATGATTTTCCCCCTGCATTCAATGCAGAGTTGTGCAGAATACCAAAATGTAAGCGGCCTGTCTGACGTTCACAGCACAGAGGTATGTTTAGCAACAGTCTGGTGCTAGTTATGTAAGATTTAAGCAAGGTAACCAGTGGATTTCATATGTATAATCAGGCTTTGACAATGTGCATCACTCCAATTAGCGACTGTAGTTGGAAGACATACCTGCTACCTTCAGATTATTTTGTAGGAGGTTAATTACCTGAAGGGGGGAGGCCTTCATACAGTAGATGCCAGCTGTTGTGGATGACAGATGCTGGTAGAATCTGATTTTAATCTTTATTCTGCCTTCCTGGCATCACAGCATAATTAGAATAGAACTGTTTTTATCAGTGCAATTAGATGGAACAGGTGCAGGCAAAATAAAAATACTCATTGCACCTTAAGAAAAATACAGGTTCACAAAGAGAAAGACGCTTCTCACTCTGTGCCACTGTCGTCCCTCTTTCTGTCTCTGTCCTGCTCTTCCTCCAACTTTCTCCAGTGAGACCAGAAAATGGCACAAAGTCAGTAGTCCATCCTTGCAAAATAGGTGGAGCCGGAAGCTTGGTGATGTACAGTACTGACTACTTGCGTTGCTATTTGGCAAGCTTTTTCTACTAAACGTGCTAGCTAGCTGTCAACATGCTAGCGTCAACCAGCTACAATGGCCTGCCATGCCACTTGGCTTGCTAACGGACACATTGCTATCAAACTAGCCTGCTCACTACCTGGACAATATGTTAAGTTTGTCCAACAGAAGTATTTGTACCATCAATATGTATCTCTCAACTGTCCACAGAAGTTAATTACCCTCTTTGTATTTAGAATTGGATGGTGCGATGCAGCTAATATGATAGCTCCGACCATTTTGGAAAATCAGCACTGTGTAGATGGTTCGCTGTCAGTCAGCGGTTCTCCAAAGCTGAACTCACTACCCTTTTTCTTTTTTTTCATCCTCCTCCCTTTTTAGCTTACATACGTATTTGTCTTAAATTTATCCACCTCCATCTCATTCTCTCTTCCCTCACATTACCTTGTCACCACCTTGTATGTACACTGGAACAGTGGAACAAAACATTAGATGAGTCACTCAAACTTGTCTCGCAAACTGTGACGTGAATAGTTAAACTATGTGTGCACCTGCTGCACTTTATGGGACTGTAGTGACTCCAGGTGTGCCCTTCCCCCAGGTGGCTAGCTACCTCTGGCTATCTGATAGTGAATTCAACAATTACATTTCGAGAGGGGGAAAAAAAGACTCATGGACATGGAGTGTGTAGATTCTACTTCTAGCTTGCCAGCTGTCTGCAACAGCAGATGCATTAGAGCAGAAAAGTCTGCTCACTATCTGTTCTGAAACTGTCTTGCACATGACGCCCTGTAAATGTTTAAGTTTAAAAATGTGATTTATTTTTTATTGTTTCGGCCATATCGTCCAGTGCTGGATATTGTACATCTTACTGTATAATGCAACAGTATAATCCACGACAAGGTCTTAAAAAATGAGCATAGTAATCGCCACCTCTGTGAAACAGCCTAATATTTTTTAGTTCGTACAGGGTCACTGTGATTGCATTACATTGTGACCCTCTGTATCTCATTTGTTTCTCTCTGTCTCCCTTTGTTATGGTCTCTCTCTGACTTTCTAGACAGATGTACTTTTTATCGTTTCTTCAAACGCTCTCTACGCTCTCTGACTTGTCTCAGTTCTTCTGTCTGTTCAGTTTCAGTTTTCAAATCAGTTTTCTTCTCTTCTGCCTCCCTTGTATTGTGTTCTTTCATTATTTCACTCCACATTTCTCTTTGTGTCTTCTACCCTTTTGTTGCTCTCTTTGTCCCATTATGCCATTTTATACCTCTTTTTAGTTTGCTCGCAATTGACCTTACGTAAGGTGACAGATCTGTTAAAGAAAGTGGCTGTGAAGCAGGATGTGTGAATTACTCAGTCGTCCATACTTTACAGGGACCTCTTAAAATCCCATTTGCTCAACATTGTGTTGCCCTTGCTCTACTGGGGGAAATTAACTGATCCTCTGACGTGTTTTTCAGAAAGTGTACATCATCTATAGACTCGTGAGCAATTGTAACCGTTTGCAAGGAAACCCTCCACTGCTCTGTTGCCTTTAGCTAACAGATGTCATAGATTTCATTAGAACTACTTTCTACCAAAGTCCCTATGAAAATATTTTACATCACATCCTGTTGACTGTCAAGGGTAACAATGACAGAGTTTGTGGACAGATATGTTCCTTTTGAATCTTTCATTTGTTTATGCTTGAAACACTGCAAATACAATTCCATCCATTTCTAAATTCAGAGTGGAAGCAGACATCCAGAGAATGAAATAGACATAGAAAAATCACACTTCTTCTGTTTATGTACATTGTTTTTATTTTACACTTGCTTTGGCAATGTAAACATCTGTTTCCCATGCTAATACAGCCCCTTTGAAATCTTAAGCTGGGGCAGATAAAACTAAATCTGTCTACAGGGCTAATTACTGTTAAAGGAGAAAAATGTATTTGGGTGAACTGGATCTTTAATTAGTGACAATTTATGATTTGATATCAATTTATTATTTGTCATGGTGCCCATGCAGACAAGCCAGCAATTAGTTTTTAGCAAATGTTCACTTGTCATTAAATTTTAAAATGTAGACATAAAAGCATAGTCATCTGTCCCTTATTGGCTCCCGTAGCTAAAATAGCCCATCGTTGGAAGTACTCTAAATCCAAGCAGGATAATTAAGGCCGTTACATTTTGTGTGTAAGGGATATGTTATGTTTTTGTGCCAAAGTAGGGCTGCAAAATCAGCACTTATTGATCGCAGATTTGCAGAATTGACTGAGGTGTGGGCCCAGCTCCATTGATCTTTGCGTTTTTGCCTCCTCCCACATTGTGTTCCATTTTTACCACCCACTACCTCACAGCAACAACGTCCCCAGTCTCAACTAATGCCCACTCAGTTTCATTGCTCGATTTGTGCTATACTGTCAACGTAGGAACAAAGATGATCAGACTGTGGTGCTGGCATTTGTCTGTATTGTATTGATGTCTTTTTGTGGTCTTGGCCTTGAAATGTGTGGCGCCACATTTAGAGAGTCACTCAGTAAATGCTAAATACTGACCTCATGGCTCATTTGTTAGTGTGGTAGAGTTCTCAGAAATAGACAGGGGCATTTATTAAATTAATCCTTCTTTAGCAGTCCCAGCAACCGTTTTTGAATGAAGTTGTCCACTGCTGCTCAACGGCCTTTCAGGCTCATGCTGTGGTAACTCTTATCAAAAGGGGGCTATCCACATCGTCTGTGCTTATATCCCTGGCTCATTTCCTTCAGTTTATCTTGGGTACTTACGGCATGAGCAATGAGCCTGTGTTTCTTAACTGGGTGGTCTGATTGATCACTTCAGCTAAACGCCCTGGCCTATAAATCAGTGCCTCGCCCCACTCAGCCCGTTAATCATGTCCGCCAACAAAGACAACGAGACAATTAAAGAAACATGGTTAGGCCTTAAAAAACCATGCTCCAGCAGTTTATTAGGCACTCAGGCAAGCTCAACGTAAGCCTCCATTAACCCAGAGATTTAAGATACAAGCAGCTAACTTGGAAGGGGGCTTAGTGTGACCTGGAGGGAAAGATGGGGTGATAGGCAGCATATCATTTGTACACAGGATGCGTTTTTACATCTTTGCTTTTGCAGTTTGATTCCACGTATTGTAATTGCTTTGGAGCATTATACATATCTCTCCTTTTTAAATCGGAGTAGTTTTGTTTCAAAGCTTGTACAGAAAATAACCAAAAGGCTGTTTGTACAATGCATTATAATTATCTTTAAATTAGTTCTTTGATTAATGTTCATAAACATTCAACCTACCAGCTATTCTACGTGTGCATATGGAATATGTCTTTGCACACTGCGTTTCTATTGCTGATGTTTTTTTTTCAGATGTTTCTCTTCACTTAATTTAAATTATTTATGTATTCATAATTAGGCATGCCTATTCAATTAAAATTTTCTATTCAGTTTTATTAAATGGCACCAACATATCTCAGGTCTAGAGGGTACTCTTTGTAACATTGATCATAGAGACCCAACAATTCCCTTTAGCGTCTACGGATTGTGAGCATAAATACCCATATGGGGGAAAAAACGTTAATGTGTATAGTGTGTGTGTTTTAGAGTCAGGCCTTTAAGTGTTTAGGAAGTTCAACATACAGGACTTCATGATAGCTTGTGTAACATGCTTTACTACCACTGAGAAAATAAATTCCTGAAGGAACTGCTGGTGTCACCAGTGATGAAGGCCTCTGAAAATTTGTCATTGAAATCCATTTCGACCACTTCCAATGGAGAGGAGAGAGTGTGTGTGTGACTGATGGACAAGCTGCACAAATGTGGCATTTATGTTTGAATGACTTTAATGGAAGTATTACATGTTAGCTTTTACATCTTATAATTTAATATCCAGTCCAGAGTAGTAGATTTCTTTTCCTTGCAATTACTTCTCGATCTCTGAAAAAATCAACCCTGTTTTTAGAAATAAAATGTTTTCACTACACTCTCTTCATTTATGTATCCATTATTATGTTCTTGTATGTATATATAATGTTTCTTTTTTGTCTCAAATTTCATTCCATATTTAGTCCTGGCCAACATATTACACCAATAACACCAGTATAAAGCAAAACAGTTCAGCAATAACACAAACTGTGGTCACATAAATTGCAACAATTATTGTTTTTCTTTTTAAGCTTTGTTAAGCTAATGATGCAACAGTACTATGTAGGGACTACAGCACTGGATTATGTTATATTTTATGTTTATGGGTTTATAGTTAGTCCAAGCTCTGTAAGCTCAGCCCTTCAAAAGCAGTATGGATAAAAAGTATGTGTAAAAAGACTGTACGGTTTAATGTAGACTTTAGTCACATTTCTCCTTTACACCTACAGAAACTACTGATGTAACCGCTCACTGGCTGTATTGGACAGTCTGTTCTCTGTATCTGAGATGTCCATCCCTTTCATCTGTCATTACCAGGGGGGAAAAAAACATCTACTTGGGGGTTAAAATTAACTCCTTTAAAATCCAGCGTCATCTCTCCTGTCTTGATCTAAATCACAAATTGGCCCTGTTATGATCTGCATGAGAAAAGCAGGCCCGGAATGATGTGGAGATGGCCTGCTCCAGCCAGGCTCGTGGGCCTGATGAAAGTACCGCCACCTTTGATGTTATGACAAGGACTGATGAGCACTTCACACCGTGTCTTCTCTTGATGTCATGCATTTTGCTGTGCGCGTGTATGTGGCCGAATATTTTTAGAAAGCAATTGTAACCTCATGCATAAAGTATGATCTCACATACACATTAACAAGTCATTATGCGTAGGCTGTATGGGCAACTGAGACTCCCTAAAGAACATGAGGCATTGTGAGCTTTTTGTTATGTATTTGTCTATAATGAATAAAGACGTCTTCTATCCACAACGGTGAACAGGGCTGTGCACCATTACGACCCTGTGCAATGGCATCTTATTTACTCTTGAGTTTTTGAGTGAACAGAGAGATTGTTGTTGTACACTCAATTCTTGTGTCTGTCCACAGCACTCGCCAGTGTCATCTACTGCTCGACATCTTCAACCCAACAGAGCATGAGCTCACCGTCAGCGCCAAGAGCAACCAGGACCTGGTTCTCCATGCGAGCGAGTGCCAGAGGTGAGTGGAAGGTTTCTCTTTCTACACACAGATATATGCAGTCTTACCATGTTCCATATAGAGATGGCTCAAAGCAAAATATCTTCCAGGTCTCAAGTTTGTTTAGTTGATTTTCTCCCACATTCTTAATTCTGTTTTTATTCACGCAGAAATTACAAAAATGATCAAGCTTTGCCCACTCTTTCTTTAGATATTAAAGCAACAACTGGTGAAATGATAATTATCGCAATATAATCTTCCTCAATAACAATATAACAAATGTTTAATAAAATTTCTATTTATTTTTCAGTTTTACTGTACTAAAAGAGTCTAAATGCTTGTTTTCCTTCTTTGCCAGGGAAAAAAGAAAACTGGCGGTAAATCCTAAATTTGTATTGGACCATACAAGATCTGTTAATTTTTTTAGTCCTAAAGTTGTCATACCTTGATGTGCTTTCACCTTCCCCTGACACGCAGATAATCTTGGACACATCATCGTCACACTCTCACTACCTCAGCCTCTCTCTCTCTTTCTCCACTTGTCCTTTCACTAGAAAGTGGCAAATTATGATTCCTGTCAGTGCCGTCTCTCCAGTGCATCCTTCGCCACAAGCAGAGGTACACTGTTGGTGACTCACAGGCCTTTCTCCATAGGGGTGGGATGTTATTATTTGCGCGGGAATTAGGGGGTGGAAGGGGATCTTTTCAGACAGAGCCAAACAGCTCATCACTCAGCTCACGCCAAATAATCTTTCCTGTGCAGAAATGAGCTGTGAAGAAAGATAACTTGAGAAGTCGCTAAAAAAGTTGCATTTAGAGATACTGTTTACTTATCCTAAAGGTATTTTAATGGATTAGCTGGGAGCAAGGGCTTATCAATGCTAAACTTGGAGAAGAAACTAAACAAAAACAACAATCAAACAACCAAAAATACATGATTGTTTAAAGTTGCAATGCAGGGAGTGCAGTGTAGTGTAAGTGGTAGGAAAACAGAAAAGCTTATTATCACACACCCTGTTTTTAGTGTAGTCGTGATGCGACATGTGCTGTACGCTGCTAGTATTGAAGCGAGACTGTGCAACTTTTAAAAGAGAGGAAATAACACATTTTTTCTCTTACAAATAAAAATGTTGAATTAGTTGAAACCAACTAATCATTTGTCATTAACACAACATATTTAATTTATATTTATTTATTGATTTCTGGTTTTTAGGTTATTTCATTTCAGACAACTTCAGAACTTATAAACATGAGTTGTTCTCACTCAGACGATGAGTTGAATGAATGAATGTGCAACTGAAAGTTAACTCAATGTATCAAATTAAGTTGAAAAGAAACATCAACAAACATCACTAGCAGACTTCCCAGCATGCATTGTTTAAGAGTTAAAACTCTCCAGAGACCCCTCTTTTTAAGTTTGCTGTGTGTCTTTAATACATGGTTACTTATTTTCATGATCCGATTAAGTATTTATGATTTATTTATTTATTTAATTTATGAAACTACACTGCACTGGAGCATGGCATTATCTAGCTTCGGTGTATCGCTTCTTTTTCTGCGGAATGTAATGTAGCTTGCTTCTTTCAACTAAAGTGTGGTGTAGCTTTACTGGCTACAGTTTCACTGCTCGTGTTACTGTACTATAATGTATTGTGGTCTTTAAATTTAGAGTGGATTTTTCCACAGCTCAGACAAACTCCCTCTGCAACGTTACAGTAATATTTTTATCAGCTTGAGGTTGAACTAATCCATGCAGGTTACATGATAACGTTACATTTACTGCATTTAGCCGACGTGATACAGCGTTAGCTCGCTTGCTGTTATTCAGTAACTAACATTACTGTCAGTGTATCTTTCACCGGAGGCTCAGCAATGCGAACACAGCTAAATGTGTTGAATGATAACTAAACGTTATTGAGCTAGGCTGAATATCATAAATGAGATCGTTGTCACACTTTATACCAGTTTGACCACAGTAAGTAACGTTACTGCAGTGGATGGGTCTTCCTCTGTGTTGTTGTCGCCGTTTTGTTGTATTATTGTATATTATGTGGGTCACGTTAGTTACAGCGACTGAGAGGTGGAGAAGCTGTGTACATAAGTATTGGTAAACGCCAATAAATCTAAATTGAACGGTAGTAAGCAAACAGCGGCAGGTCCGAGCTAACGTAACGTAAGGTTAGTAACCAACACCACCATTTGCTTTGTACTGTTACATTGCTTCTTGCAGGCTAAGTCAACACTTTGATAGTGGCGCACAGGATAATAATATGGGTCTCATTAGTTGGTGAAGGAATGTGGAAAGCGATATAACTTTGCACCAGATAACATTAGCAACTGCTCGGCATTAGCCGGCGAGCTAACATGACTCTCTCTACGTGTTTCTTCAGCCTTTTTGATGGTCACTGCGTTGTTACGGGATATCATCTGAATCGCGTTTGGTCTGATGGGCTTCAGCACATAAACCTTTATTGTTGTTGTGGAGTTTATGTTGGAGTCTGTGTTTTGCTGGGTGCCAGTTATTTTATGGTTTTAGTGGACTGCATTTCGTTCGCTGCAGTGCTGTCGCTGTAGTCTGAGAGAGACTCGGGAGCGCGCACAGAGCTGCATCCGACCCGAAAAGCAGAATAGTGGCTGGGCTGATGCAAACAACAGAGAAAACAGGTGTGTGCTTCATTTGTAAGTGAGGTTTATGCCCATTGACAATGAAAGGCAATGAAAATTAGATTTTTTAATAATTTAATTTTATTATTAATTTAAATTTTTTAATGATTGCTGGTTAGGTGTACCACACTCCTTTCTTCCCCTGCTCTTTTTTGCCATGCTGCTTCGGTATATGAATGTGCAGGGTGTTTCTTTTGTTGTTGTTTATTTGTTTGTTTGTTTCATTAAATGAGCACATCATACCAGAGAATGAACAAATGTCTGCCAAAGAAAAGTCCAATTGTGCTGCCATTTTGCCATTTTCTTGAGTCTCTTGAAAGAGATTTTAAACTCAAGATCCCACGCTGTTATCCATTTACCACCCACTGTTCTGCCCCTGGAACACTAGCACTATGTAGAACTTTGCCAGACTGTAAGTACCATCAAAGTTTGAGTGAATATAAACATGAAATACATTTACTGATCAATTAGACTGTTTTTGTTTGGGTATTCAATAAAAGAAGATAATAAGTACATTTACTCAAGAACTGCACATAAGCACAGTTTTGACTTGCTTGTACTGCTACTGTTAAATTTTATGTTGCTTTTCTACTCTAGTACATTTCAGAGGGAAATGTTGTGCTTTTTTCTCCACTGCATTTATCTGACAGATTATACTGTTACTGTATGTTTCAGACTGAGATTTAACCTTAAAAACATGTCTAATAAATACAACACGTTGTTCAAGATTAAACCTTTTTTAATCTTTGTGACCTCTTATTTTAAGCACAGACCGGGCGGGACGATCGATTTTCGCACAAAATGCAAAAGAGAAATCCATAGACAACCCTAGTATTTCGTCACCCTATGCATGCCACGCACCTCTGTGAAGCTAGGAAGCGCAGCCAGAACGTCAAACCAACCATTTTTATCCATACCAAACACACATGCAAGCATCTAAATGAACTTATATCACAACGTAAATCGCTCTGTAATCACTGGACATGGCCTTCTAGATATCTCTCATCTCATCCTACACCACAGTCCAACCACTTTAAAGAAAGTCCAGCTCCAGCTGTGATCAGCTGTGTAACTCATAACGCTCAAATCATAACACTCATAGGCCGGTTAATAATAACAACAAACGCATCAATATACGTTTACAGTTACAACCGCTGACTGACTTTTGCCATTTTTTTGCTGTTTTCAGTCCAAAAGCAGCTGTTTTCTGTGTGTCACTGGTCTGACTAACTCCGTACCTATCCAGCCAATAAAGCCACAGGAGACACTGTGCCGTTTGTGGAGTTTATCAGTAAAGTTTGTGAAACTGAAACAGATAACAATACATACAACAATACATATCAGTAACAGCATTACAGTACTGTGTATCTGTGTGTAGTACAGCGCTAGCATAAACGGCCATGAACTAGCTTCAGAAATGTCTACATGACAAATATAACGACAGACATGCTGTGTTAATGCATACAAGCACCATTACTTACAGACATTGCGTTTAGCAAGACATATGAAGGAGGGATGTTACGTCAGCACCAAAATATCTGAGCTGAATCCCTGAATCACCTGCATCCTGAACACAACTTCCGGGGTCACCCAGCACAACTACTTCATGCATCACTAAAGCAACAACACTATTTAAATGGCCAATTGGAGGCAGTAAACCCATGCATAAATCACTCTGAACATAAGAAAACACAGTCCATAACACTGTGTGAAAATATTGCCCGGGCCGCCATCTTGGTATTGCGCAACCACTGAGGTCTTAGGTTTCTTTTGTCAAAATGAAGGAGAGAAGAAGTTCAGACCGATCCGTAGGAGCTACACAGTAGAATGTTCTGTTCTCAAGTTGTGAGCCTGTAAAGAGTGCTTTTGGTCAATATTTCAATGTTTTGGAAGCTTTATGTTATTTGGAATGTGCTTATATGGACAGAAATAGTGTTTTGAATAGGGTTGGGCATGTTAGCGCGTTATTATCGCCGACAATTATTTTATTTATTTTTTAAATTTATTATTATTATTATTATTATTATTATTATTATTAGTTTGAAAGTCCCTTGCTCACTTGCTCTGAATACACATACAATCAAACCATGGGTCACAGGAGGGGCGGGATGTTGATCAGCCTGCAAATCAACCACGAGAGTAACCATGGCAACGGCTTCTATGCTCTACACAGCTGTACCCTATTTAACTTAAGTTAAATTATAGGCTAACGTTACATAACTTTACCTGATAGGCCTTCTTCTAGTTTGCGGGGATGCTCTGCCATGCGAATTCCCTCCTGTTGATGTCCTGATAATTATTTAGAAAACAGTAATAGATTCTGGAAACTCACAAACAGCGAGGATCAGTATCTCCTCTGATGATTTGTGCTGCGCATCACGTACAAAAAGTTCCTGTTCAGGAAAAACACAAGAAAACTGGACTCTGAGAGTAACTTGCTTTATTGCCCTGGCAGTGGCAAACGGCTTTGGTTTAATATTTGATTTGATTACATTAATGTTTAAGTTGAGATTTACAATAAATATTTTATTGCTACTGTGTAAAGGGAATACTGCTGGTAAAAAAGCACCTTATTTGTTTAAAGACTTTGCAAACCACATGTTATGGCACTTTTGTGCTTATAGCGGTACATTTAAATTAAAAGTGCGCAATAATTCATTATTAAATTTTTCGCATAACTATGCGCATAATTGCAACTAATTGCAAGAAAATCATGCGATTAATCGTGATTAAAAATTTTAATCGTTGCCCAGCACTGGTTTTGAAGAAAACTCCCAATAAAAGTGAACATATAAACACTAAATATGGCTAAAACATGGACATTCACCTGGTATATTTTTGAAACATTGTGTAGTAATTGTTGTATATTAGTTTCTTTTCATCAAATTTACAGTTACAGTTGTATTCCAGGTGTATTAGAAGATATTCAATTGCATTGTAATCAGTTCAATGATGGTTTTGACAATGATATTGCTATTAAAATATAGATTTTATATAAGGCAAGGATGAAAATATCATATTTTCATTTATTGCATCTCCATTTAGTCTTTAATAGAAAAATAAATAGGTTAATTTACAGTTGATTCATACTCCTTAGCTGACCTATCAAAGGAGACCAGAATTATGCATCTAGGCCTAATGGTTGAGGAGTTTTTACTGATTTATTTTGGGTATGTTATTTTAGGTATTCTTCCTGGAAATAGGTGTTAGTTTCAAAGTGGTTAAAAAAAACTCACATTTGATATGCCTTTTGAGTTGTTAGCAGTTCCACTGAAGAGACATTTCGCCTCTAAATGGTATAATTTCAGTAACTGTTATAATCAGAGAGATCAAGTTATCCTTAATTTCACAAAAAGCAAAGATTTTTCTGTTCCCTCCCATAAATCATCTCACAACCACACAGATTTATGCCGTGACCCTTTGGAAGGCCCCGACCCCCAAATTGGGAACTAATCTGTACATAAAGTAGTTAAAACCTACTCCACCATAACAGGCTGCAGCAGGAAGATACTGCTTTTACATTGATTCATCAGTATTAATCTACCAATGTCATGTATATGTTAATATAGTCATGGCAAGATACCAGTCACAGGGGACATTCTTCTGTGGAACAAGTACTTTTAAGTGCATTTTGCGATTGTTGTATTGGTACTTTTACTTAAGTAAAGGATCTAATTATTTCTTGTCACAGGACAATGCACAGCAGAGTATACAGCTTGAAGTGTGATGGGCTCAACAGAAATAAAACTGTTCTTAGGTCAAAAGTTGTGTTGGCTATTTTCTGTCTTGAGTCTTAGTTTTAACGTGTTTCTTCAGTTCTTTTAAGTCAGGCCATCTGTCGCTGTTAGATAATTCCTCAAATTGCCAAGATTAATTTCTCACATCTCTCACTGATACCATCAGAAAGTCATTGTTAGACATAAGAAATTATGTAGAGGTCAGAATGCATAATGCCCCAGTATGACAGAATGTGCCTCTGGGGCAAAAAATGTCAAACCTAGTAACAACTGCAGATGCATATATGTATAGACTCGCATGTCTTTCCCCCCTTTGACTGACATTCCCTCTAGATATAACCGTTGCTTTTGATTCCACCAATCAGCACTTCCGTCCTGAAGCGATTTCTCTGGAAGCCTGACAGACATACATTCATTACAGAAGATTAGCTCAGATCCTGCATATCGATTCATTCCACACCATACAATATTTCTGTAGATACCCTGACGAAGCAGAGCATAGTGGATGCAGCCGGACTCAACAAACCCCAGCTCATGTTTTGGCAACATGCTGATCACTTTCTTTTGACGCACACACCCGGCACGCACACAGATTATCAGAGTGGGGCAGGATTTTGCATATAGAGAAATTCTGGGGCCACGCACTCGTGGTTCTCCATCTGCTGAACCATATTGTGTTTGTCTCTTCAGTACCTCTTCTCGCGACATCAGATAGACCTGTCATTTCATATTTCTTTTCTGTTCTATGATGAATGAGGTGTCAGGCTCAAGATGTTTTCTGGAGTCAGAATCCAGGACTGGTGAGGCTAAGGCTTCAATCCGACAGTCGCAAAAATGACTCTGTCAATCATCCACACTTCTCCTCCTACAACGAACCATTTTTAATTGTTTCCATTGAGCTTTTTCATGGTTACACAAGTAGAAAGGGAGAAAAAGCCTTCATGCATGGAGAGACATAAGCAGCTTCAACAGTAGATTTAATAGTTTCTAGACGTGTGTCCATATGAGGGGATCATGAGGACAGCAACAGGGAGCTGTTTCCTTATTCTGGTACAGCTACATTGAAGTAGTGATAGCTTACATTTATTGAATGCTGCTACTGAAAAACAAAGATGCCATTGGTTGTATTTAAGTAGTAAGTTTAGTTTGTGGAGTGTTTGTTCTCTCCCTGTGAAGGCGACACGTGGAGAGGGGGCAACAGGGTGAGGAATAGAGTGCTGCTTTCATCTTCTCATATCATTCACAGACATGTCTTTTACAAGGTCTTTATCCCCTTAATGGTGTTCTTTAATGGCCAATGGAAAAAAAAAAAGTGCCTCCAGCATGTGAATTGTCACTTTGATGTTTGGGAGCCCGACAAGGCTCCCAAAGACCGACGTGACACCACACAGTGATGCCCAAACTTCAGTTTTTGCTTTGAACAGAGCAGAATAGAGGGAGGAGGAGAATGTGTACCTGTCTTTTTCTTTTGTGTTTCAGATCTTTCCAGATTTTCCTGGCATGACTTTACGTGGGATTTTTACAGGCTCACATTGAGAGAGGTTTTGTTAAATATAAATTTAAAGCAGTTTCCTTCATCAATTATGGGACATGTTAACAACCAATGTTCAGCTAATCATTAATAAAGGATGCAACACAAAGTGCACATTTTCCATGATAAAAGCATTTTTAAAATACTGGCATGGCCCATAATCACCACAAAATTCAAGCTGCTCAGCTGCAGCACATTGAACAGCTTGTGAACACACCTGTGAATATCACTTGGGTCCACCTAGATGCTGGTGCGGTCCTAACGCTTCAGTAACTAACAACACACTGTCTGTCCATGGCATTTTGGCTACAGCGCAAGTTTTGAATTGAATTTTATTTCGAACATGCAAAAACCATGTTTAAAAAAAAATAGGTAAAAACAACAGAAAAAAACAAAAGTACCCTTCTTTCCTGTGTTAACATACTTCTATCAGATGTGCGAAAAGGAGTAGGAAGAAGTAAAACTTATGTACTCCTACCCCTTTTTTTTTGTCGTTTGTTGTCTCTTGTTCCCCTGCGGGTGTTCAGAACCAGATATCAGCCTGTTGTCAAGCTGCAGACACGAATACAGACACGCCCTCAGCCAGAGTCAAAAACACCCTTTTGCTACTTTTAAAAATAAAAAACTATTAACTAGGGTGTGACGAGACAATTAACCCACAAGACGAGATTCGAGATTGGGTTCACACAATCGAGACGAGACCAGATTTTAAGAATCTTTAATGCTGGAATAAATTAAAATTTTGAGCTTTAAACACTTTATTTCCTGTATTCTGCACCAGTTTATGGTGATTATTTAAAAATTTTATTTATATAAAGAGAAACACAAAATTCAGGTGGCAAGTGATGATTCAAATCTATAACCTTACTATAACATAATCTAAGTCAGCGCAGCTATCAATCATTCTGTGCTGCTTTCAGATCTGTTCAGAATCCCTGCTGGGTCATGACTTTGTCTTCCGTCCTATTTGTGTCTTTGTTTGGGGGGGAAGTAACCTTTAAATTTGACTGTGGCACCTTTGCACCATAACGATAAATTATTTAATTTTAATTTAGTTAGAAACTCCTGGACTTTAATAGCTCCTGTGTTTTAGCAGATTTTCTGCTCATGGTCAAAACTTTCTGCACATTCAGAATCTCTTCCACATATCTGTGTTCTCGGACATGTCCAGAAAAAAGGCAGAATATTACCAGACTAACATCATCATTTAATGAGAAGTCTACCTGCCCTTTACTCTGCTGTGCATTACGTTTTTGATCCACTAGAAATCTCACCCGAAATCCACACACGTTAACTTCCAGTGCAGCTCACAGTCCCAAACAGAGCAGGCTGCGCTTCAGTTTTTAGATGTTTAGTTGCAAAACTCTACCAGCTACTCGTCACAGCTGTCTGGACCACTGACTGTATATAAAAAGGTGTGGACTCACAGCGCAAGTAGGTTCAGCTAATTACTATCGCACCATTGTCAATCAGCTGTGTGGAATAGATTAGCTCGGTGAGTCCATCTTATCAGTTATTCATTTGTATTTCACCGCGTGAGAAAATTAATGTGTGGCTTGACAGCGTGTGAAAAATGGCATGTGCGTGTGAGACAGCTTTTTACCTGCCGAGAATTCTCGTCATAATTTAATCTCGTGAGATCTCGTGCCGCGAGATCTCGTCATGACCCTACTAACAGTATATTCAAAAAGCAAACCCAGGGAAGGAGGACGTAAACAGACAGACACCACCTAATGACACAAACAAGTAGTTCTCCAAAACCACATTGTCTGACGGTTTACACTGCACATTTCTCGTCTTATATATTCTTAGTAAGTATATGTTAGATGGATTAAATCAGTTACTGTGATTAATAGGTAGTGGATTAATCATTGACCTTCCAAGTGAAATACATCACAATGACGTGTTTTAATTCTAAAAGAACAGCAGGACTCCTCTGTTAGATATCTCTGATGAAATTATGACCACAGAAGTTTCAATGGTGAGACTGTAAAACATGCCCTCAAACATCCATTCATCAGTATGCTCCACCAGGCACATTAAGTCTGGTTTTGGCGAAATTACTAATTCATCCTATAATTATTCGTCGGTGGCGTTTTTTTTTTAACCACCTTGAGCTGAGAAAAATGATCAAGCTGTAATGGTCACTGCTCTGCATAAACAGCATGTAAATTAGAACCGCTCTCCTCACTTGCTTTTTTCTATTCTATTACTTGAGGAAAAGGGAGCGCTCCTGCGCGTACCGTCAGACAGCCCTGACCTTTCTGCGACTGAATCTTGGATCTAATGAGCAAATTATGATGAGACGGAGCAAATGAAAGTGTCTATTATTAATACAAATCGAAAATAAGAAATGATGTCCTAGATGTCAGGCAGGAAAGACATTTCTGTCCCACGAGTTCTTAAGCATTGTAATTACGTTGGTTTGATTGCAAGTCAGTCAAATCCTTTAGAAGGTTTGATGCAAGTGTTTGAACAGTATCTAATTATCAGAATTGAAGAGCAGAGGCCCTGATGCACTTATCTCTAGCTGTCAGCTGTATAAGTATAAGCAGTGGGAGAACATCCTCTGTCACAACCGTGATATGATCCCCATCAGTCCGTCATCTGTATCTTCCAGGAGATTCATTTGCTCCGTCATTGCCCGATCAGTTTTACAAGATTCATGGGGATGTTTTCTGTCTTCTCTAGTCTTCTCAGCAAGTTGCTCTGGCATGCTACTCAGGTTTTTGTAAATCATTGCTAAGGTAGCAATGTCATCAAATCTGATTGTTTGGGGGGGACAGGGTCCTAACTTCAGGTCCACTTGCTCAGTGAGCAGTTATTTTTTTTCAAAGCACTGTTTCAAGAATGATCTTTACACTTGTCTTCTGATATGTTTTTGGTTTTGTATCACCAGCACAAACGTAGAGTGTAATACAAGCCTTCAATAATAATAATAAACTAAATAAATTATAATGCTCAAAATAAAGTTAAAAAAAATTGCTTCACATGGAAAAAATAGGATTAAAACATTTCAACTTTGCCGGCAAATAAAAACTAAAGTGTGGAAAATAACACTAAACTAACACAAGTTAAACGCTGTTAGTGGATGTGTTAGTTCTTGTATCAGCACGTGGATATTTTTAAGCTCAACATTATCTTTGAAAGCTCTATATCTTTCATTGTAATAAAGATAACATTCAGTGGGACGGATGTTTTCAGTCTTGTAAGTCATTCAGTGTCCAGTTCTTTTCCAGCGGCAGGTTGCCCTCAGACCTTTTTGATCACAATCCCGCCTCTGCATCAAAACCACAGCGGTGTCTCCCAGGGGGATCTGATCAGGCCTTTGGGGGTTTACATGTCATCACAGGATCAACCCGCAAACTAGTTCCCACTGCCGTCCACAAATATCCCTGCAGAGCCAGCTCAGTAATGCCTCCTGTAGTAGAGTGGTGAGTTGGCACTCAGTGCAGCGGTCTCTCATGTCTCCTCTCCATTGACCATGCCTTTCGGCTCTGCCGGATCGGTGAGCACAAGGCCAGACATGCCTCATTGCACGGGCTTTTCAAACAAAGCTTGTTTCCATGGTGACCACCTTTCCCCTTTCTCGTTCTACTTTTTATGGCAGCAGAGCACATAATGCATCTGCAGTCAGTCATCCCCTCTTCAGCAGTCCCAGCCTAGTGTAAATATTATCATTTGATTGTTGTTGTTTTTTCACAACTTGCAAATCAACGTGGCCTCTCTCTCACCCAGTCAAAATAGTGTACATGCTCCATGAACAGTATCGTGTGTAATGAATACATTTCTATCCGTTGAGGGTAGGGCATACTGTAGGAACAATTTTTCTGACAAAGATGAGAGCTGACTGCTGAGATATACATCTGCTGCAGCGTCACACAACTGTCGTTTTTTTTTCTCTGCAGAAGTTTTTATATTTTTCCCTCTTTCACATTTCCTTGAAATAATGTGTTCCCTAGGGGGCGTTTTAGCCCTGTTGGCAGTCTGGAGATGGGTTAGTTAAGATGCTTGAACATGAAGATTTTTTTTTTCTCATTCACATGTCCCTTCTGTACAGTACTGTATTGCAAGAATCACTCCATCCGGCTGCCTTAGGCCTCATGTCCGTGCATTATAATTTACAAACTGCAGCGTCCCTCGTTCAAATCCAGCTGGGGACTTTAGTTGCATGTCATTCCCTTCTATCTCCCCATGCCCTGCCTCTCTCTACTGTGCTGTCTAATAATGGCAAAATGCCCCCAAAAAGAGCCTCTCGGTTTCTGCAGCAGCAACAAAAATAGCTCACTCTGTCAACCCTAGTATTAGTTTATAAAGCCTCAATTTTAATGACAGCAGGCGCATTAGAAGCATTCTTGGATACCTACCCGCATGCAGTAATTGGCAGTAAGGATTCGTTTTTACCGCAGCTCATCATATTGAGCGAGATGTGGATGGATGAAGCAGCCGCTGCACACAAAGGGTTACACAGAGTCAGCCGCAGCCTAAAAATAGACTGTTGCTCTCGCCTGCCTCTGCACAGGCCTCTATGGATCTCCGCCCTTAAGCTCTTGCACGTGAGGTAAAAATAACCCTCTCTGTGAAAACACACATACACACACAGACTAGGCACGTTCTTCGCTCTCAGCTTCTCCCCCTGTGACATAACGCAATCACTGGCTGTTAAAAAAAAACATGCTAAATGGCTCTGATAAAATGTTGGTTGCAAATGATTTGCTGTTATGTCCTGCTGTGTGGGGCATAATTCAAACTGTACACATTGCTCACAGCTTGCATACAGTCACACACCAGAGAAAACGTGCACACATTGCAGTAAAACCACTAGACAAATTCTGAGACTATCTGTGTTTCTCAAAAGTAAGCTGTGGTTGTAAGCCTGCCATTGGCCGACTGTTTCCGTCAGAATTCTCCTATCAGCCTGTTAACCTTTTTCAAAGTCCCCTTTAAAAAAACAACAAACCTCCTAGCTAGTCATGCATAGCCAGACCTTTCTCCACACCTCCGAGCTAAAAAACAAATGTTTTGGCATGCTTTGACTAAGATATGGATCGTGCAATAAGGCAGATCTGCTAGGTTTTTTTGGTGAATGCTTGTAAAGATATACAAGGATTATGTTTAGAACATTCAGTCAGTTGGAGCTGATTTGCCACATCTTTTACCTTTTAACTGCAGTGACTTGACCAATGTACAGATCTTTTTCACTTTACAAGAGTATCTGTGATATTGGTTTAATAGCTATATACAGCTGATAAATTGTCTGTGGTTTTAACAAGTCCAGCGAGCCTAGGCACCACGATTGTTATTGGTTTGAATAAATAGCGCTAAAAACGAAGTGTGGAGATCCGGCTATGCGAGACTACAAGACAATTAACAAACCTCTCACACAGATATGTTAAATACTTTAACTCAATAGCGGTATGGTAGTCGCGGCACTGCTACAGCAGCAGTAGTTGCATTTGCACAGCACTGAGGTGTTTGAACTGACTGTTATTATGTGTCCATGGTTGAGTTTATAGACCTCATAGCTGAAATGATTCATGGCTTTTCAGTGGTCAGATAAAAGCGACCCCATATGTTTTAATGTGATTATCACGTACTTTTCGTCAACAGAGCATTTAATTAGGAAGAGGTCATTTCACTGTGACCGGCTCCTCCTAAGGTGGTGTTATTACTGCCATTAAAAAGGCTTCACTGCCACAGCGTATTACATGATGGCAGTAATTAGCAATATAGTGTCAGAAGTCACACCCGATGGACAAGATGATATTCAGTGATACAGGTCTCAAACAGTTAGTATGTTACCCTTGTGTTCGCAGTGCACTGCTCTGCTACGGTCCTAAGACATGCGTATCAGGTGAATTGGACTCTAAATTGCCTGTAGTTATGGGTGTAAGTTTGAATGTTTTTCAACGATGAATGAAGCTTGCCTGATATCAGACAGAACTGTCAACTCGTTACACTCCATTTCCATCTTCAGTCTGACATTGCCTCCTCCAGGGCGATTCAGTTTTCCCTAACCACTAGAGACAAACGTTATCTGCCTGAATCTAACGTCATTTAAACACCATCTAACAGTCATTCCAAACCCCAACTTCATGTATAGATAGCTGAATCTTATGTTTTCCTGCAGTTTATATCAGCTTTATGTCCATTTAATATCAAAGTTTTTCAACCAAAGTATTATTCACTGAATGATAATATTTGACTAGGACCTGTTCAACCATGCATGGCAGAGCCATGAAAATAGCACAGAACATGTGCCTTGTGTAATGTGCTTTCAACTTGCTCTGAGCAAGCACAAGTCTTCTGTTCCACACCTCTGCTTTGCCACTACTCTCACCTAGAGTCAAGCTCATTGTGAGTCATAAAAAAAACATGGATACAGGCTAGAAAACATAGTTTTCACCTTATAAAATGCCCCTTGGCCAGTACAAAGCCCCACCGATTGACACATGTGGACAAGAAAATAGACCTCTCTATCTGTATGCATCAACACGAACAACATTGCTTATTTCTGCAGGTCTAGCTTCCATCTGTGCATGTCTTTGTAGGATTTATTTGAGTGCTAAATGATTCACAGCTCACTCTTTTGAACAGATAGATATGGGTGAAATCGGTCCATCCATCCATCCAATCTCCCATCTAGCCTTGCCACCTTTCTCGGCCAGGGAATTGAAGGCCAAGCAGGCTGTTATCTGTTAGGGACTGGAGGGAGGCAGGAGGGTGCAATGGACTGGGAAGTAGGCCTAGTGATGTTCCACTGGGGCCCCAGCTAAGCTTACAGGTTGTTTTTAAAAGCCTTGTAATAGGCTAGATTAGTCTCCAGATATGGCCCAATCCTTGAAAGACTCCACAATCAAATCTATAGAAAAAGAAGATGGTGGGAGAGCTTGGCTTGTTAATACTCTCCTGCCTTTCATACTTTACACAAAAAAAACCCACCCACTAACATCTGGCTTTTGTCTTCAGTGGGAAAGGGTACAATCGGCATTCACTCCTGGGTCAAATGACTCCGCAGTAGTCACCGGTATTTATCGACAGTGATGGAAACATAACAGCCAGTGGACACGCTAATTTCTGTCAGCTGTCTCACTTTATGTTGACGCGCCGATGTCTTTCAGAACACACGAACACTGCAAACACGTGGCCCATAAAGTATACCCCAGCAAACCCTGTGAGGTGGGGGGGCCCCGCTGTCTAAGCACTACTCCATATTACCAAGTGTGCCTGATGTCGCCACAACTATTAATTATTATATTATTACCTGTGACTGTCACAAGCACCCTTCTCAAAACCAGGAAAGCTGGAATGCATTCACAGTTGGGGGTAGGGCTGTGCGATACGGCCAAAAATGTTATCACGATTAAAACATTTCATATCATTCGATATCGATTATTGTCATGATATATGTCAAATCATTATTTCTTTCAAGTTTAAAGGCCGATTTTTGCTCCTAAGTGAAAATTGAAGAAACCAGAAGGTCAGTTATGTGGTTAAACTTTTCTTTATGGTCAGAACACTTGATGCCAAACAGTGGATCACTTTCAAGACTATTATGATAAAATCTGTTTTCAACAAATATGATTAGTTGATCTTTTTTCAGGCCTCTTTTCCCCAACAAAATAAATATTTTAATAGAAAAATTAAGTGCTAATTTGTCCGTGATTCAGATGAATTAAAGCAAATATTTATTAACGTTATATTGAACATTTATTATATTGTTATTGAGGAAAATTATATTGTGATAATTATTGTTTTATTGTGCAGCCCTAGTTGGGGGTGCTGAGGGACGGTCTATATTATGATGTCATACTAAGTGGTGCATCATATTCATCTTTTTGTATTCATTTGAATGGCCAGGATAACTTGTATCTAATCGTTTTTGACAACGGTTGCAAACTTGAACACCAACATACTGTATGTCAAATAGGGCTTGGTCATATGGCCAAAAATGTTATCACAATATAGACATTTCATAGCATTCGATATCGATAATTATCATGATATATGTCAAATCATTATTTCTCTCTAGTTTATAGGAAGATTTTTGCTCCTGAGTGAAAATTGAAGAAACCAGATGGTTAATTGTGCAGTTAAACTTTTCTTTATGGTCAGAACATCACAAACACTTGTTGCCAAACAGTAGATTGCTTCACAAATCTGAGGGAGAACATTCAAAACAATTATGATAAAATCTTTATTAACAATATGATTAGTAAATATTTTTTCAGCCCCTGTTCCTCGACAAAATAGATATTTTAATAGAAAAACTAAGCTCTAATTTGTTCATGATTCAAATGAGTTAAACCAAATATTTATTGACAATATGTTGAACATTTATTATATTGTTATTGAGGAAAATTATATTGCGATAATTATCATTATTGTTTTATTGCCCAGCCCTAATGTCAAAGCAGCCAGAGCAACTACTCAGTCAACAACAGGAATGTGCCTGCCTGGTTTTAGGGGGTGCTGCACCCCTACTTCCCACATCCACAAGTGTGGAAAAAAGAAAACAAAGTATGGAGCAATATCTGTATTTCCAGAATATTCTGTTTCCTAACATATAAAATTCATGTGTTTTTCATGTTTGGAGCAGCAGAAAGCGTAGCCAAAATATTTATCACTGTGTGAGAGAACTCCGACCAGAGCGAGCATGAAGTCTGGTGGAATCCTGTCAAAAGTGAAACTAATTAAAAACAAATCTGGGAAGCACCATGGCTCACGAGAGACTGTTGAGGCTGGCCATCCTGAATATATAAAAATAAATGTGCTGTAAGAAAACAGATACTGTAGTCTTATTGCTAAGACGAACGTGTGTTCACAATTGATCTAAACTTAATTGCTCTGTTTGAGAAACAGATTATAAAATATTTTGGCCTTATCGGAAAAAGCTTGTTCTTTTTATCTATACAGTCCAGTTGTAGAAAAATCTGAGTTGGGTGGACAGGTGGGCTTTTAAAAATATTTTTTTAAATGAAATCCTGCACTCTGGCACAATAAGTAAAGTAATGGGAAGAAGTACTGTAGACAGCTACCGCAATCATGGCTGTCGCAGGATCAGCACCTTGTGAGCGGTGACGCTTTACTATGCGTCAATGCTAACGATGCTAGTCATGCTAACGAAATGCTTGAAAATCACCAAAGCTAAATACTGGCTCAAATTAGCAGCTATCTGCAGTTTTGACTTCATAAATCATTAGGCCTAAAAAAATCCAATCCATTTCCTTTTTAGGCTGCTTTTCATGTGAGTCTAAAAATGGATTACGAGTTAGCTGCTAATGCAGACCCACCACTCAAACTGATAAATCAAATCCCACCAAATGAAGGATGTAATAATATATATAATAATATGTTATTAATGAGAAAATTCTACATGCAGCCAACTTTACACTAATACAATGTGACAGTGAATCAAAATTAACTGGAAATATGGAATACTGTTTTCACTGTTCTAATGTTAAATATTTGGTTTTAATCCTTTAAAACATTCCTTTCTTTTTTTGGTCCCCATTTGTGTTTGAATGTGGCCATCTGGCTCTTAGTAATTACCTGTCCAAAGAAAACCATGCCTCGCCGCATAGTGTCTTCCCGTGTAGGGCCCATTTGCATTGTTGCAACATGGTATTTTTAGACTTTTTAGGCTTTTGATGATGACTGAATGAAAAGCAGCGCCCATCTGAAGATGGGACTTCAGTCGGTGACATAAGCCTAGTGCCACTAATCTTCAAAGGCGGATGTATTTGAGTGTGTTGCAGCAAGAACAGGAGCTTTCTTTTTCACCTTTGTTTTGAAGTCTTAATTGTTATTTAATTTGTGTTCTGCTTTGCTGTAAAGGCTGTGAAATGGTAATTGCATTGCCTTTTTCACCTCCACCTCACTTTGATGTATGTTTGACTCTCATCAAGGCAGATTTTTTGTTCTTGTAGTGTAATTTCATTAGTTATTCGCAATACAGTATTTCAGTAAGGTGAGGCAGCAAATCACCTGCAATGATACTCATGCTCTTGCTACTGTGAAATCCAATGTAATATGATGACCAGACATCATAGTTCACCCATTTGTATAGGATAATTTCATATTTGCCAGTTTGATAAAATTCTCTGATGTAAATGTTTTAATACATAATTTCATTGCTCAGTTATGATAGCTATTGAGAGGAAACATACAAAGAAAGAGCTTGCTTGCTCAGTCAGTTTGACTGTGCTCTGCCCATCTTTCTCTCCGATCAGAAAATGACTCCTCAATGAGCTGTTATGGGATCAATACATGGATCCACTTTGTTTTGCCAATCAAGCAGAATGAACATTTTTAAGCATGTGTGGCCGCAGCCCTTCAGTTTGCTCACTCAGAAGTCATTTGCATTGCTCAGCGTGGTGCCTGTCACAACAGTGATTTATCAAGGCTTGAAAAACAGAGTTACATTCTGAGTGAGACTCTGCCTTTATAGCACCCTCTTATTGCAAGTATGCCACCTGTGGAGATGGATGTCCAGGTAATTTGCAGTTAGCTGCCTGCCTCACAGCCACACTGTGTAGTACTGAGGACAGAAAAATGGACTGCGGGTTAGACTGTTTTTGTTCTGTTCTCTCCGTATGAGGAAAGATCTGATGGTGTCTCTCTGCCAGTTAAACACTTGAAGCAAAGCCTATCACTCATCATGACAGGAAGAAGCCTAAGACTTTTTTTTTTTTTCAGTCTTGTGAACTGCTTCTGTACTGTGGCCATGCTTCGCTGTGCAATAGATGTTAAAATTCTGGGAGCAGAATTAGTAAACAATGATTTAAAAGCTCTGTTTAGCTGAGGGGAACTGCAGAGTTTGTCTCTTTGTCACTACATGCAATTTGTTCACACATTTTTGTTAGCAGTGCTTTAAAAAAAGTCTTCTTCCTAAACTCCTAAACATTTGATCTTTTGGGTTAAATTGTTTTAACAGGACAGGACAATTTTAGTAAATAAGTTAGGAAACTACAAGTCCCACCTTGGAGATTGAAGACCAGATTCACAACATGCATAGCATCTTTCTAAATAGTGTCTTTTAAATAATTGTTTAGGTTTTTCAGCCTATTTTGGATCAACCTCACTGCTCTTATTGACCTTTTTCTAAGCAGCAGCTTGCAGCTGTTTTTGCCAAAAAGAGTCAGATAAACCCACTGTACACTACCTGCCGAGCACATAGCAACAGATAGGCAACATCAGCGACTACCTGGAACATCTAGCAGCTTCAAAACCAGCTATTTACCTCAGAAGTTAGTTGAGATAAAAACAGAGCAAAACAATAGTGAATATATGACTTTTGTAAAAACACTCAAAATGAATGCTAATGTAATGTAACTCTCTATAGCACCGACAATTGTTTGCTCACACCATCATAATATGTCAATGCTGTGTTTACAGCCTATTCTGCTGCTCTCAAGTGGCAAAAAACATCTATTAATGCTGCTTTGATTCTGTCTGGTATTTTATAGTGTTTTGATATTTTACTGAGGCAGAGCAGATGTGAGGATGTGGGTTGCATCACACACTGCTTCATGCAGAGGACATTGGGAACTGTCTACCTCATCCCACATTCCTTCTCCCTTATCTCCACTTTCCCCTTAGGATATCTGCATCCACTGTCTTTGTACTGAACTCCACTGGGTTCAGCTCTGAACTACACAGAGATGTGTGCAGTCAGAGAAAGAATATGTCCAATTGTTATTTCCATGTTTGAATGGAAGGCCCGAATGCTGTATGGGTAATTAGGGGGGGGGGGGGGGGGGGGGGGGGTATTTTATCAGCACAAGTGTGGTCTCAGCTCAGTTACCCCAAGACTTTGAATCCTGGATGTGACGCTTCATGTAACCTGGGGCAACAAACTCCCTGGCTCTCGTTAATAAATAACATACCCACAGTAGGGAGGGGGAAGCTTGGACCTGAGGGTGTTTGTTCAGACTAGATAAATAATTTATCACTTGCCAAACCACACAAAGCAGTATTTGTTGTCATCAGGCACAAATGTAAGTAAGGTTTTCCTTGGAAATACTGTGTAGATGAAGACCATAGACCACTGTGATCTATTGAAGGTTAAGGTGGAAATGTAAATGCATAAAGTCAGCTGATATAGTTCAACCAAATATATGTTTGGTGTCAATTATTCAATCCCCTCTTCGTGTGCGGGGCATGAGATGAATACTACACTGAGAGATTTATGGACTTTTTGAAATGGCTTTGCTGTTTTTAATTAGGTTTCCTTTAAGTCTCATTGTAGTAGAAGCCAAAACACAAGAAGCTATCCTAGCTTGTTGTCTCTGTTGCACCACCATCTGTCATTAACCTTTGTTGGAGTATAAACTGTTTCACAAGTTGTCAGACCGTTATGAGGCAAACGGCACAAGAATTTTTTATTTTTTTATTTTATGAATAAACTGTGTGAACTAAAAAGCAAGCTAACTGACAGTTAGCTTACTTGGTCTGACAGTTAGCAAACTTGCTAGTTCTTCCTCCCCTTCAATAACTCTTTACTGAAGTAAATGATTTACAATCCTGAGAACAAAATGCCAGGGTGAGTAAAGGGCCCAGTAAAGAGTACATAAAAAGAAACTTGGAGCGCTACTGTGACTGACAAGCACTAAGTCTGCTGGCTTGCTAGTGTTTTAGCCATTAGCTTAAGAAACAGTAGTTCCTTTTTGGTGTGACTGGGCTGTGGCTAATCCACATCAAGTTTTATCTGTATTTTGTGTATAGCCTATGCTACCTATTTATTATATGATTGATTTCTACCAGTGGTGGACAGTAACTAAGTATATTAACTGAAGTACTGTACTTATAAATTACAGGTATTTTTACTTTTCTTTTCATGTCACTTTCTACTCCTACTCCACTACATCTCAGAGAGAAATATTGTACTTTTCACTTAACTATATTTATCTGCAGCTTCAGTTACTAGTTAATTAAAAAAGTAACATTTTTACACACAAAACACATGAATAGTTTAAAAAATCTGGTTTGTTATAAATTAAACTACTCATTTTTATACAAGTACAGCTAGTGCAGAAGTTGATTGACATAAATTTAATTAGCAGCAATTTTGATAATCATTTAAGTCATTTTTCATTTGAAAAACTTGGTCATGGTTCCAGCTTCAAAATAGTGCAACGTCAACCAGCTACAACAGTAAAATCCTGCTTTTACATTAATGCATGAGTGATAAGAATCTAATGATAGAATATATGGACATTTTTCTTGCTTTGAGTTCTTTTACTTTTAATTTTTTACAGTGAGGTATTATTACTTCCACCACCGATTTACTAGTACTGACATTGGTTGTCCATGGGAAATAGTGGACCTGTAATGACAACAATGTGTTTCAGATTTTACAGTATATATGAATTAATACTATTAGAGTTTTAGTTTTAGCATTTTAGTGTCTTATGGTCCTCATGCTTTTTAAGTTGCTTATCTAAAATGCACTTGACCCTACATTAGTGCTGAAATTAATACATTGATCAAATTACTGGTTGACATAAAACAAATCGACAACTCTTATAACTGAATAATGTTTTTTTTCTGTGTTGTATAATTGTGAATTGAAATTGTTTGGGTTTTGGACTGTAGGAAGATGCTGCCTTTGGCTCTAGGAAACTGCTGTGGGCTTTCGTCAGCAGTAGGAGTAGTTCATCAACAATGATTAGTTTAAGACCTTCACTAAATGCTTTGACTTCAAAAGTTCCAATGCTAAATATTTGCTCAAAATGTCAGATATTAGCTTCTCAGACATCATTAAAAAAGAGTCACATAATTTAAAAGTTACTAGTTTCATAGTCTCTGAGAGTTAAAAATTTTCTTTTGGCTAGAAATGATGTAAGCAGAAATTTGTATCTGTAAGTGCATCTCCCATCTCCTGTTGCAGGATGGCCATCCAGGTTGACAAGTTTGACTTTGAGAGTCTCCCACAGCCGGACCAGCAGACAGCTCACTTCACTAATCCCAAACAGCTGGAGGAGGAGCGACAGCATGCCCAGGGCTGCCAGATCAACAGCAAGCTGGGCATCTGTTGGAGCATCATATCCTTCTAGTGGCTACATGTACGGTAGAGTCATATCAGAGAAACCAGCCTGAGCTGACAGTTGATAGAGACGGTAAAGGTTTACACTCTTAACTGAGTGTCAGGTAATAGTCTCTAGTGTTTTTAAGTGGTCAAACAGAATTATTCAGCTCTGTGTTTGTTGAATGTTGTTGTTTGTTGACTTCAGTCAGATCAGTGATACAAGACATCTGGATACTACATCTGCATTCCCTCTGGCCAGCAGGGAACTTGTTCGCCTGTACTGACAGATGGGAAAGCGTATGGCAAAGTACTTTCCGCTCTGACACTGTGAAGTGATGTCTTAGTGTGTGCGTATGTGTGAGTGTGTAATTATGCCACACACTCGCATCAGCATGATATATAATATTTTCCCATAGGTGCTAGTCTGTGGGCAAGCTTTGTGGTCCATCCAAGGTAATCTTTGGTTGCACCATTGTCAGCATGCTGCCCTCAGGGAGACAAGTCTTTGTATCTATTCCTTTATATTGCACACTTTTGTCTTCTGGCTGGTCATGTACTTGTTCAACAACATCACACTTCTGTATAGGCATAGGTTGTAACACAGATGCAAGCTGTTCTGTGGGGTTGCAAACAGAGACACTGTGTCTTAAAATCCCTTTTTTGATGGAGGTCTGTCTCACCTGTTGGGGATTAGCCAATACAAGCACAAAAACATATTTACTATTAAAAACAGTTATAGTTATATATACTTATAGTTATAGAAAGACATCCATGTATGATTTCTGTTGCTGTTCCTGATGCTAAGGATGTGTCTGCAGTAATGTGGGTTGAAACAGAACAGAGCTTTTATCCCACTATCAGCTGATGGTCTGCTCAAGTCATTATCCACAATTTTGACCACCTGTGAGGCAAAATGCAAAATTTCCACCTAGGTGGACGATAATGTGCTATTTGACTAGTGATATCCTTGCATTGCAATCTGATTGAATGGTGTGCACTATGTGTAGCAGACTCAAGGGCTGACTTTGACTAGTTTGTGACATTCAACACTGAAGATCCGACTCTGGTAGTCCGTGGTCCATCTGAAAGTACTACGTTGTTAGTAGAGTCTACTTAGGTAGCAGAAACTAATGCCAAGTCCAGATTACATAACTTTCAACGTCGGTAAATTGCAGTGCCTGCTCTGCCAGCTGCCTACTCTTAATTGGCTGGATGTGAATATCGAATCAGCTGACAGCTCCAGGTATTTTGGATTCTGATATTGGTTTAACGTTGGCAATGCATTGGCAAGCCCCCATTGTTGAGTAGTTCACACATAACGATTGCTGAGAACCTATTGATTGTTGATTTTCCGCTGATCATAGCCTGACTGTTGGTGAGCTCAGCGACTTGCAAATCTGCCTTTAAATCGTATAGTGTGAACTAGGGCTGTCCGTGACGAAGGATTTACATAGTCGAATCAGAATCGTCAAGTCCTGCCTATAGTCGACTGATAGTCGAATCATGTGTTTTTGTGCGTGACGATTGCGAGTGGGTAGCTCCGATTTATTCTACTATTGGGGGTCAGCCCTAGTGTGGACTAGATAAGAGTTTCATAAAAGGTTATTTGGTTCCTGGGAAAGTTTCTGCTGTGGAAACGAGCTACTAGTAATCATACATAACACTGCTTTGTATCAGCACACAACTCATCAGTTGGCAGTTACTAGTGCATGTATTTAGGGATTTAAGAACTGCCTGTCAGATTGTTGGTGAGCATGGTGTACAATTAATGATGAATCCAATCTCTGAGCTACTGAAGTTGCCATTAAATTTTTCCTTTTCATGATGGCATAAACACCCCCATCATTAAGTGCATTGTTTTATGTACAAGCAATTTGGCAGCGTGTAGGCAGAGATGAAGCAAGAAAATGACACACAAATACATTCCCAGCAGCGAGTCTGATAGCACTTCTTTTACTGGAGCAAGAAACGGCCTGTTTGATGACTTTTTTCCCCCAATTTATAACATGTGTTATCAGTGTAATTTGTGAATTTAAACAGGTTTCTTTTGAAGCTGAACAACATGTAGGCAAGCTCAGGTAGTTTTGTCATCTGGGCTATAGTGACAGAAAAGAAAAATGTTTAGGAAATGGACATCCCTAAATCTGAGTAACTTAAATGTCTAAAAGCTTTTGAATGGTACAATGTAAATTCTGCCTCGGGTGGACTTTCCCTTTACAACTCGAAGAACTAGACACATGAAATATTTGATTACAATGCATGTCACACTCTGGAGCACTCACTTGGCCTTGAGCAATGTAACAGTCACTTTAATTTGTAATTTACGGGTTTCCTACAATATTATTCCTCTTTTGTTGATGGTGTTCAGTTCTTGTTGTTCACTCATATGGAACGGCTTAACCATATACAGTACATGCACTCAGAAATTGGCGAGGTAATGTGTTATGCGTGTCTTCCCCTTGAGGAGGTCATTGCCAAGTTCATGAATCATCCTATGTGTTGAATTTCATTTGTGTCTCAATTGCTCAGCACCAGCACTAATATCCACTTCAGTTATTATTGTAACTCCCCGTAAAGCTGTCTCGGCCAGCGTAATACATCCACATTACAGTTTCTCTAAGATATTACGGCTAGCCTGAAGCAACAATGTAACTTCAAGTATAGATTGACTTCAGTGGACACTAGTTCAGTTTAGGACTTGTTTTAAAATCACCTTCAAGGCATCATGCTCAGCTGTACTCCTTAGCCAGCACTATCTGTGTCATTTCTCAATGTAAACTTGATTCTAAGGGTTTTCCTGCTGAACCAGCTGCCCACTGTTAATGTCTTTTACTACAAGCCATTTGACTGAAAAGTTGCTAATATAGCTCACAAGCAAACACCAAGTAGGCAAAAAGCTTAAAGCTGTCCTGTTAGCCCAAACAATTTCTATTATAGCTCAGCTCTGTAGCTATCTTAGGGAATGGGCTTTTCAGATGTGTTGCTAATTGGCCACAAATATACTGTATATAATAAATTTATATGATACACTGCATTTGAAAGTGGATTTCACCCCTTATTTGGAGGACTTAATCTTAGAATATAATTCTGTTTCACACAGCGACAGATCAATTACTCTAATGATAGTTACCAAGTTTATTTTGCAGCTAGTCCCAACAAATTTACAGTATGCTCTTCACATGATCCACTATCCAACCCATGTTCAAATGCATGCATTAAAACCCCAGTAAGGGTTGAAAGATACGGAAAAAGACAACAGAGCTACCTTACTTAGTCCCTCACTGTGACCCTTATCTGGATACGTGCCCGAGAATAGATTGATGGATCGATGGAAGAAGCCTTTAAATCATGCGTCACTTTTGACCTTTGTTTCAAATATAGCTGTGCTTACACTGTTCTGATAAGGGTTGACATTCCTGAATTGATATAGTGACACGAAGAGACCTTTTATTTAAAAAAAAAAAAAAAAACTTATGGCGATTGAGCTAAATGCTCACAGCTCAGAAAGCTATCATGCTAACAGTGACAACGGTAACATGCTGATGTTTAGCAGATAATATTTACCTGCTTCAAAATCTTAGTTTAGCGTCTTATCAAGCTGAACTTTTGACCGAATGATGGTGGTAGATGAAAGGTCAGGGGATCACTAAATTGATTTTCCGGGGACCTTCAAGATCTGTAATAAATTTCACAGCAATCGATCCAACAGTTGTCAACACATTTCACTAGCCACCCTGCCACACTAATATATTGTATATCAATATTTTGTGTTTGCATACTGAATCTATCATACAAGAAACACTTACACAATGTTGTTAGTATGTGGCTAATATTTTAACCTTCTAATAGATTTTAAGATGCAATTATGAAACATTTTTGCTAAAAAAAACCCCAACTTTTACAATAGCGTGCTGTTAGGAAAGACGGTCGTAATTGAGATTGAAGGTGAAATGTAATGTGTGTGTCCTTTTACTAATGGAATTATAGTACTCCGTATATTCAAAGCTACTCTACAATCAAATTACAGTGACTCTTTGTGCAGTGTGGTCAGTAAATACAATGAACAAACCATATTATGTAACATGTTTCAAAGCGGACTTGTGTGAGAGGTCCACTGAGGATTGCTGCAGAAATCAGACGCTCAGGCTACTGAACATCCTGCCACTGTAACATCCAGGTTGGACCGATGAAGACATCCCAAATATAGAGTACTAAATTGTGTGTGCATTCTAAAATATTGCACCTGCAATTGTAGTACCTGTTATGGGTCATCAACTAAAAATTATTGCGTAGATGACAACAGGTCACGATCACCAACCGTCCGCACCATGCCCGGTCGCTCCGCGATCTCCGGTCCCTGACCCTGTACGCCCCAACACCCCATTCCCTCTTAGATACCTACAATGGTGTCACTATTACAACCGGCGTGCTGTGAACAGTTGGTGATCGTTCTCTCTAGCTGGATTAATTTTACCTGTGATACATGCACTGCTGCAGCTGGGGGCTCTCCGCAGCGCCACGCAACTTTCTAAATTCTTTCTTCTCACAGAGAAAAGAAGTCAGGTCGAGACAACATTTGCTTCATTGGCATGAATGTTAATACAACAGTATTGCCAAAGCTAAAGGAAAATACAAAAAAAACTATTCTATTCATATAGTTCATCAAATAAATAAAATAATGTTTTTCATATATTGGATATAGAATAATATTATCTAATACTGTTAATTTCTCTACATCCTCTTTCATTACGGCTGTGTCTCCCTCCTTCTCACAACAATAACAGCGGCCATCTTTTGCACCTTCCTTTCAAAAGATGCTGTTGCATTCACATGAAACTGCGTTTAGGCTTGTTAGATCTCATTTCATGTAGTAATTAAATGTATTTGCATGTTACCCTCCCACTACTTTGCACAATAAAATTATATAAAATAAATCAATAAAACACCCCAAATTGCATATTTATTAAGACAAAAGTAGTAAATGAACAACAGGTGCTATCTTGCACTTTTGAAAGATGTCATTTTCCGTGCACACCGTTAATAGATCAGCCTACGTGTTCATTTGCTGGTGATATCACATTTGCACACGTTTTTACTCACACGAACCTTTACTAAATGTAGCTCACATTGTAGCTGCGTGGTGCTCCTGTTACCCAACATTTCCACTGAAGTCTTGAAGTAGAGATTATAATGCTCATGATTCAAGTGATCAAAGCCGCAACAATGTTGTTTGCCATTCACGCAGGTGCATGTTGTGACGTGTGATTCATTATGATTCAGAATTTGAGTTTGGGATCCAGCAGGCACCGTCGAAGCACTTTTCAGCACAGTATGTTTTGTCTGTGGATGCCTCTCTCTCTCTGGATGGATACTGTACTCTCCCTCAAAGGTTAATAGACACAGGTTTTTGGTGCTCTAGACGCTGCTCGTCTCACCCATTATTCCAAATGTCAGCTGTGTAAATGATCAGCAGTGTGCTTATCATCACATATTATCTGGGTAATTGCTCTCTGACAGCCGTATTTGTTTTGATGCAGTTCATACATTGATAGCCTACCCTGCGATCAGTTTAATGCTATCATTATTGTCAGGTTACAGAAACATGCTCTTCATGTACCCTCGGCATCAAAATGAATACACTGCACAACCAACATGAAGCATTTAATTTGCAGAGAGTTTTATTCCCCCCTTTTGGAGGTATAATCAGTGCCATTCTGTGCCAGTTTGAAATTGTAGTAACTGACTATTCTGTTTTCTTTACATTTCCTTGTGATATATCACTTTTCAGAATGCTAATCCACTACTACTAAAACTAGTATCTAATGCCTTTATGACTGATTTTGTGGTATCTCTTCTTGTTCTTTTTGGTGTTCATGAAATATGAGCAGCATGCATCCACACATTCAGTATACACTACATAAGCAGCATTTGCATTTATAACATTTTCTCTCTCTCATATCAAGTCAATTTGGCCCTTTAATCTTCTGGTAGAAGAGTGTAAGTAGCTCCGTTCCATGAATAAAACTAGAAGGTAAGGGACTGTGTACTGCGATGCATGTAGCAGACTTAATTGACTTGGCTGTAAGAAGGCAGGAATGTTTCCTCACAGCTGCTGTTCAATGATTAAGTTGTGTCTTATTTTAAATGTAACCATTCAGATGAAAATCAAGTTATTTCTGTAATATTTCTGGATTCCACACAGCATTAGAATCTTCTCTAAAAAAAAAAGTACACAAAATGACTACAGGATAAGCCCATTAATATTGTCTCTGCTGCAAAGCAGATTATCCATTAAGGGTCAGCTGAAAAGGGACTTGTTGGTGCTTAGAGTCTCAGGGGTAGTGGGTCAGGGTTAAAATGTCAGATAAGATATTGTTTCCTGTACAGTTTCGATGATCTTCATGATAACTAGAATGTGTGTTTTCTAAAGAAAATGTAGTGTGATTTCTGAGAGCTGAAATGCATTGCTTGAGAAAGTGTACCAGAAGGAGCAGCAGCATATATAATTATAGGTCCAGGCAGTGCAAATATCTTATTCTCAAATTCTGTAGGTACACATTCTCATTGTGTAACACTACCTTGTAGGATAAAGAAATGAAATAAATAATGTCATCTTTTTTCCTGCATCTTAGAAAAATTTCAGATTTTTAGATTCAACCTTTTTACAAATAACCTGGAAAGTGTTTTTCATTCCTTCACCAGCTGATCTGACTTGACTTGACTATTGTAACTTTTTTGTGTCTGGAATCTGCAAGTCTAAGAGTCTACAGCCATGCTAGCAGCAATGTGTTGCTATGTGTTGAGCTAAATCAGCATGCTAACATACTCACAATCACAGTGTCAACATGCAGATATTAAGTTGGTATAATATACTATGTTTCTATGTTCCATTTTAGCTAATTAGCACTAAACATGAAGTACAGCAGAGGCTGATGGGAATGTCATTCGTGTGAACCCCATGGTGGCGCTGAATAGTCAGAGAATCCCTAAAGTGATTTAGGATGTATCATCTTGGCACCTTGTAGCATGTCTAAACTACATATGAATTTTAACAAATTTATGAGAATACCCAATTATGAATTTTAATATTCAGAAAATATTAATAAATCTCTCGTTTCACAGGGCACCACCGGAGTTGTTATTAACCCAGAGTCTCCGGACCTCTAGGTAGCTTTTAATAATCATACAATTATTCACCAGTGATCAGTTAGTTAATAATCGCTCAATTATCTTAAATCAATCAGTCAGTCTCATATCTAAAGGGTCGATTCTCTTGGCAGGGACTTAGAAGTAGGCAACACACACAATTCCTTGATTACAGTGAATTTATTAACTAACTAAGATAATATAAAAAGGTGGTTAAATACATCAGAGAAATAAACAATGGCTAAACAATGAGAATGGAGGTTCGATTGTGGGAGGATTTGACTCATACGGCAACTAACGAATGCAATTAGATGATAACTCGGTTAAATTTGTCTAGGGCTTTAAAGAGTACAAATGCTAGACTAAAGAAAAATGGATTAGCAACTATTGGATGTCAATGACCACAGAATGTAGGGTTTTGGTCTTACTGCTTGTGTTTCTTCCCGCCGGGTTGATGGTAAAGGGCCTCACACTGGCAGAGTCCATGCGTTCTCGGTTAGGACAACTTAAAGCTGTCGGCCAGTCGCTTTCTCTGCCAGGGAATTTCTCCGGGGGTCCGTCTCTGGGAGGCTTATTGAAGAAACTTGCAGTGGGGCCTTCCCAACCCCGTCTCGGGTCAGGTTTAAGTCGTCCTTTGTTACTGCTGTCGTGCAACTTGGCAGGGTCCGACCTCAGTGGGCTTAGCTCGACGTATAAAGCTTAAAAAGAACTTGGTCGTTCTTGAATTAACTAGTGTAACTTAACGGACTGATAACTTAAACAAACAAAAGAAAGAAAATAAAACAAGTAAAGTTGCTGGAACTGAGGGAAACTGAAGTCTCGGCACTTCGCGTGTGTAGCTTCAAGCGAAACAAAAACTTTGTTGCGCTGGTCGAATTCTTAGGGCGTTGCCGGGAGAGGGCGTTGCCGGGAGAGGGCACACCAGGCGCGTGCCGAACAAGCCGGCAGACAAGAGGGAAGCGTCCAGAGAGCAGAGCGAAGGGGGCACGAACGACGTCGTGTGTCGCTCTTTTGTTGTCTGGGGCGTGGTTCCCCAGAGGGCAGTCCTTCGTTTCCCGCAGGGAGGCCGTTTCCGGTTTCCCTAGGGACTGTCTTTCTAAACTTTTACGGTCTATAAAAGAAAAGAAAATCAATTTGCACGTATTATAATCAAATATTTTCCCACAATCAAACCTCAATGGTCGAATGGTTGTACCGTTCTAAGTTTAAGCATTTGGTAACAGGAAAACACTTGTCAGTAATTAGACCTTAAAAGGTTAGCATTTCAGAATGATGGCATGTATTACTTATTTCGTCCACTTGGGGGAGCTCAGGTTACATGACGACAGCTTAGATTAATCCAAAAATAATCTTTCCTTAGGAACTGGGAAATTTAGTTGTTTAGCCTTAAATTCAAGCTGGCAATTAATAGAGTATAGTATTAATATATACTATTATCATTGTGTGAAAAAGTATTCAGATGGAGTGTCCTTAATCTTGCTGAAAATTAAAACACTGCAAAAGTAACTTATTTAGATTATTTTCAGCAATAATATCAACAGATAGCAACAACATGGTAACATAACTACTCAAATAGAGGCAAACGTAATCAAGTAACTAAAAGATTATTTAATTAAACAGGTAATGCTTTGAGTCTTTGAAGACTGCAGTCTTTGTTTACATAAAGTCCTGTCCTTGGTGTCCTGGATTTTGTCACACCTGGGTGAGCAGGAGTATCGCTTTGATGAGAGGTAATGAAACACAGAGCAAGGTCAGTTGCCACGGTTACGTGTGTGTGTGTGGGGGGCAGTTTAGGGTTTCCTGCCCCCTTATAAGAAGAGTTCTGATAGTCTGTTTAGAAAAATGCTAATCGCTGGTTAATGTCCCTTTTGTCAGTTTAACAGTCAGGCACCGCGTTATCAGGCTGCGGAATCAAAGGTGCCAGTGTTACGATCAGGCTGCTCAGGAATAGCACTTAGGGAAAGCGACCTTTCCACCCCCCTTCTGTTGAAAGTTGATCTCAACCCCCCTCATTCTTCTCTCAGGAAGAGAAGAGGAATTTGGAGTAGCCCAGATTTATTTAATATAAAATGCACAAATCCACACTGTTGGTCCACTACACACCATAAATGAAATACATAACGGATTTCCGATCCTTTCAGTAGATGTTGAGATAGTTCAGTGTTTCCCACAGAAGGACAGCGTAACTGTGGCAAAAGAGAGAGAGAGGGAGCAATTGAGCGAGAGGAGGTGCTGAGCGAATATATGCGCTGCGCATAGCAATCAAATATGTAATCAAATATGATTTTACACATTTTAAATAGTAAAAAAAAAATAAAATAGAAATGTGGCAGCCTGCCACAAATAGATCAATGTGTGGGAAACACTGTAGTTCAAAGGACAAGGAAAAAGTTTGTAAATGTAAATCTTTTCGACCACTCAAAGCGCTTTTACACTACATCTGCATTCACCAGTCACACACATTCATACACTGAGCCTAAGTGCTCAAACGGAAACTAACATTCACACTCACTCATACACTGGCGGAATAGCCGCCAGGGGTAATTCGGGGTTCAGTATCTTGCCCAAGGACACTTCGACATGCAGCCAGGGGGAGCCAGGGATTGAACCGCCGACCTTCCAATTAACGGCCAACCCGCTCTACCTCCTGAGCCACAGCCGCCCAGTTTGGGATCATCTAAGTGATTAAGATTCATCCTCTTGGAACCATGAATGTGGGGACATCAATCCATCAAAAAGCTGTTGGGATATTTTAGTCTGGACTAAAATAGTGGGCCGCTATCGCTAGAGCATGGCTAAAAATATCTATCCTGTTTACAACTAATTCAAGACTCCTTATTATGATATATATACATCTATTATAGCAACACCTCTAACATTACCCTTTAAGGTTTGTTGAAGTTTTGCCCTTTTGAAATCATGATATACAGTTCATCATTATGTTTAATCCAACTCCTAGCTTTGCAAGTAACTTTTCTATATGTGTATACAGCTGATCTCCTCATGTTTGATTAATACTTGAAATGTTCCAAGCCTCTCCATGGTGTTGTCCTTAACTGTACCCACCCTTCCCTGCGGCGCTGTGGCGAGGCCAGTGTGGAGGGAGTCCTCAACCAGCTGGTCTTGGAGCACCTACAGCTTGCTCCTCTGCAGTGGGGTGAGTCTCTTGCGTGTCTGTGTTTGTGTGTGTGTGTGTGTGTGTGTGTGTGTGTGTGTGTGTGTGTGTGTGTGTGTGAGATTAGGAGCTGTGATCGCACTCTTACACCGCAGTAATGACTGAAAGTTTGTGAACTCCATGTAAATGACATGTTAACAGATGTGTTGAAATCCTTCTCAAACAGGTCATATTTATTTCCGTGAAGTGAATGAAATGAGAGAAAAGGTTTCAAGTATGTGGTTGTGATTGTTGTGCTTTATAGATTTTGTTTTACCTACTTTATATGGTACCAAAGGGATCTTTTTACCTGTCAGTTAGTGTATAACTTTCCCGAACTGGGTTCAAGCCATGTTTTTTTATTTGCATTCATAATGGGCTACAGGCTATTTTGGAGAAGTGTAGACAGCAGCTTGGGAAATGTGTGAATCACTGGGGACACAGAATTTGTAGGAGCACTCTTCGGTTGTACCATCTGTGATCATCCTCTGAAATCACTTTTGATTTACTGCGGATGTTTGTTTTCTGAGATTCCCAGTCTCTGTTTGGGCACTGCCAGCATTTTGATTAGTCAGCTGGGGCTGTCCAAAAGAGAAAGCAATCTGCAAAATGAAGCAACACAGCAGATCAATCATGGAAATGTAAGAATCTATTGAGACAGAAATAGGGGGGCAAACACCAAGGCAAACACCTCACTGAATACACTGTTCTTCCGATATTTTGGCAGATGACATGCACCCCCTCCTGTGAGGAAACAATCCCAAGAGTAAAGCTGTTTTGAGATTCACCGGGACTGATTTTCTACATTATGTGTGTAATCTGCAGACAATTTCAGTGGTTGTTATTTTCTTGCGTCTTCATTTCTGTAAAGGTAGTCTTGCAGTTTCAGGCCATTGCAAGCCTTGCTGATTATGAGCCAGATGATTTGCCTCAGCCCATTAGGACGCCTTTATCAGGGTTTCCAAGACTATCACAGGCTCAATTACGTGTATAGTTCAAGCATTTCCCCTGTGTCTAAAATCGTTTGTCCAATTGGATGCTTTTAATGCAGTCGTGTCTCTGTGAGCCTCACACTTATAGAGATACAGTAAATGGATATAACTTGCTTGATAAACATTATGATTATAGTTTTATGTAATAGCTGGGATGTGTATGGCCAAAGCTTTGTGTTATATTACATTTACATTTATTCATTTAGCTGACGCTTTTATCCAAAGCGACTTACGATTGCTATTTATGTCAGAGGTCGCACGCCTCTGGAGCAACTAGGGGTTAAGTGTCTTGCTCAGGGACACATTGGTGGGTCACAGTGGGGAGGTGAACTCAGGTCTCTCACGCCAAAGCCATGCGTCTTATCCACTGCACCATCACCACCCCTGTTCTGATGTAGTTCTTTTTTTCCCCAGTTTCCATGCTGGGGATTGAGACTTTACAATGGTACTCTTGTTTATTTCCCTTTAGTAACATAGTTTAAGATGCCAGAAAATACTTTTAAAGTAAACTTTTTTAAAACTCATGCTGCATATTTAACTATTGGGGAATCAGTCAAGCCCCATGCACTTTTTTTATTCAGCTTGGACAGTCACAGGGTTTTACCTTTTTTGTTTACATTTTTTAGATCTCATGATGATAATTTTTTAATTTTATTTAATAATCATCATCTTGACACACTTTCTCACCAATTAGTTTGTAGAAACTATTTAAACTCGTCCAGGAGGTGATAGATTATATGTCAAAAATGTTCTTCTTTCTTTTTCACATTTTTGTCACAAAACTTTAGAGATTCCAGAAAGTCATCTCTTTAACAAATTAGTCTAAAAGAAATCTTTATATTGCGTTTTATATTGCAGTGCGTTGCTGTTTAATGCTTCATAATAATTTCATTAAAATAAAAATATTTGAGCAAATGTACATTAGTGTCATCTACAGTATGCGCTGCATACACATGCTTTTCTGGAGCAGTCAACCAGCACCATGGCATTTTTCCATCAACAATGATGAGGAGAAAAAAGCATCTCTGTCACAATATTTTGATCTATCTATCTGCACTGCCACTTGTTGAACTTTAAGAGAAAAACTACTTTGTGTTTGTTTTGTCAGTGAAGAACATTGATGTGAAAAAATCATGCATGCAGACAGAATAAATTGTGTGTTTTTTTCCAAATTTTGAAAGGATCCTGGAAAATGATAGTATTCTAGATATTCTAACGAATAGTCAATTTGACATCCTAAAATCTCCTTAAAGTTACTTCAAGGTCCAGTAAAAGTGGTGGATCTCTGTTTCGAGAGCACCAGATAGGGTCAGATAGGGTCTCTTGTTCAAATACAAAGAAAAATTAAATCTGACAAACAGACAAATGCAAATTGAAAACATTTTCTAAGAGGTTGAAATGTCCCACTGTCACTTTCAGTCTTACGCATACATTTCATTTAGTAATTTTGAAATACAGTAACTACATAGCAACATATACAAAGACTCAACAGTGTCGGTAGTTATTTTTAGAAGCTGTGCACTCAGGCCGGAGTTATAAGAGAGGGACTCTTTGCCTGAGCTCAGCCAGTTGTGTGGCAGGAGAAACCTGATGCCTCTTGATGATTTGTTACCATAAAATCTATAAATATTTGATCATCAAGTTCCAGTAAATGGAGAATATGGAAAGTGCCAGAATGGCTGTGTTTGTTTCCAAGCTCATTATTATTGTTGAATAGGGAGCAAACGGAGGCCATTAGTAAATGATTCTACCTCTGGGCAGAATCAGCCCCACAGTCACGTCAGCGGAGCAGCAGTAATGTACAATCATGTATGATGAAATTCACTTCATTATTATAAATGAATAATGCAAGTATTTTTTTAATTAGTGACACATCCTGTTGTTTCTGTTGAATTTAAATTTTAGGGTTCAGAGGATGGCTGTAATTCACTTTGGGCTGGAACTGAAAGCGGATTACTTTTATGTTAGGGTTAGCAAAAACATAAACGTTGATGAGAGGGCTGCTTTTTGTTTTTTTCTTTCCTTTTCTTTACGCTGTCTAGAGAGAAAATGAGTTCCGGTAGTCTGTTCTTTTCTTCTAGTCTATTTTCCTTAAATATGACAGCTTTAACATGTGTATATAAGAGCAATTATGATTGATATTTCCCTCTTCCTCTGAGTGTGAGTGCTAATTCTGAGAGGTTTCCACAGAGCTTCTGGGCTTTTCATAGTCATTTAATTTTCTGCTCCAGTCTGTTCGGAAGCTGGGCTGTCATTCTTTCACAGATCTGAAAAAGAAGTCCGCCAAACTGTGTACATTGGCTGTGGATTTTATAGTGCTGTTGAAAAGGGTAGACCGTTTTACAAACCATCTAAATGTCAGCAGAGCAGCCTTGGAGATTCTCAACTACTCTTTTTCAGAAGGTTACTGTTGGTTGACTGGTTTAATTATCTGTGACAAAATTGTATTGTGCCCCAAAAAATTATAAGAGGTACTTGTCATCCTTAAAATTGGAGAACTCAGAGGGAAGAAGTTTGACGGGGGCTATGGGATGGAACACACTAAATTAGGATATGGAATATCAGCTCTTGTTTTTCTAGGAAATATTTTACCCAACTCCAATTAAACCATGCTTTTTCTTACACCCTCACTAATACTACACGGCCTAAGAATGTGCCTACAGCCGTAATGCTCAATTTATGACAAACTGGAATTGTCAGGTTCAGAAATGTTTTGTTTCATCATTCATCAAAAGCTAATGCAAATTTTAATCAGTCAGAAATGGATCCTAAAGTTTGGTAGCTCTACAGCACTCAGAGGTCAAAAATAAAAGACCAATGAATGGCAGGCAAGCAGAGCAGAGAGAAAAGAGTGAACAAAAGCCCCTGTGTAGCCCTGTACGCAGGATAAGCGGTTGACGATGGATGGATGGATGGATGGATGGACATTTTGTGAGGTTATTTTGTTTACTTATTAGACTAAAAAGCTAAGAGAACAACCAATAACCAAGAGAACAATAATCTGGCCAAAACATTGTACCTTTAACCGGGAAGTCTCTTGTGATACATTCATTACACAGTTTATGTACAGCATTACATATAACACACTATGATTCCACATGAGAGATATGAAACTTTGAGAGCTTTGAGAGCTTAAATCCAAGATGTGTAGTACAAAAATACAATTTTCCATATTTCAAAACAGACTATTGATATTTACTCTTTCAAATGTCCAGATCAGTGTAACCCTGTTGGAAGATTCCTATTTCCCTCCACAATGCCAGAACAGGTGGTATCATTTGTTTTTTGCAGCCTGGAATTATGTAAATAGCCCCATTGATTATAGCTCCTCAGCTGTCAATTTGATTAAAGCCAAAGTGGTGCACCTCGTGATAGGAGTCACTGTGTCAACTTAATGGACTGCTATATAAACAGTCACCTGGCCAATCAGACGGTGCTCTCCGAGGAGTTGACACCATAAGAGCAGGTTATGATGTTTTGCTAAAGGAGAGCCTGAAGTCTGTATCAGACAGGAAGTGCCCTGACAATTTTAAGATAAGATTAAACAGGGTGAAATTTCTAAGCATCCCCTTGTGAGAAGTTAGGTAACAGTAAACAGTAGTAGTTTACAGTTTGTAAGTAAGAAAAGCCCCACTATAATATATTGGAACACATACAGTATAAAATAACATGCCAGCAGTAGAATATGTAAAGACAAATTTAAAGAAAAAGTCAGAAATATATACAATATTTAATGGCGAATATTTTTGAATAATATTAGGTGATCAATAAAAAATCATTAACAAGTTTCCGTGATGAATTGCATTAATTAGGAGCCATACTTAAGCATCTGTGAACAGGATTTTATTTTCAGAAGTGTTTCCCTGTTGAGTTCTGTAACCAAGCAGTGAGATGGAAAACAGCAAGACTGAATGCGGACTTTGCACCCATTCCCCACCCTCCCCCTCTCCTACCATCAGTCTGCCACCAGGAACCCATCTCAATGGAATACAAATTCACCCATGAATGGAAAGACAAATGTTTAGCCTAGGAGAGAGATGGAAAGAGAAGGGTGGGGGCCTTGCTGTAAAAGGCAGAGAGATAATTTAATAAGACAGCACTTCTGAACTGGCTCACACTGTCGCGTTTTTCCCCCTCCCACCCTGCACACACACAGATGGACATTTAGAGCCGTCACAGGCGGTAGCTTTTCAGCACACACAGGGGATGCCTTGTGGAATAATATGCCTTTAAGCTTTTGTCAGGTGCCCAATTGCCATGATGAGTGCTGCAGGTTTGACAAATGGTGCTGCCAAACTGCTCAGACTCACCTAGCACTGAAGTCCTGTTGTGGTGATGATGATTAGAACTGCTGACCCGAGAGGGAGGATTGGAATGAATACATGCATGGCTGTAATGAAGGAGATGTGTTCTGACTGCACCTGTAAATGTTAATTTGTCACATTTATGAGCATGCATCAAGCCCAGACTTTTCTGCAGTTATCTACGCATTGATTATAGAGCCTGGACAATAGTAGTAAGCCTTCCTAAAGCTCATCTTACTGTAGTATGACATCAGTCCAATTTGCTACCAAGCTCAGCAGAAGGTAAAGTCATCCATCGTTTCACACTGGTGTTTTATTTTAGATATGCTTAGACAACATTATATTTTGAGCCCTGTGATTGACAGGCATCCTGTGTTGGGTGTACCCCATCTTTTGATCAGTGTCAGCTGGGATAGGCTCAAGCCCCCCAAGATCCTGTGAAGGATGAGAGAGTTTAGATAATGGGTGGATGAATGGAATTTGGCAAAATGTTTAGCTTATAACATGCATTTAGTTAGTTATTTAGCAAGAGGTAGAGACAAAAAGCAGAAATGTAACACAAGTAATTAAAAAAATGACATTTATTTTTAATCACTACACGTGTCAGAAAATGGTGAGAAAACCTTACAAGAAAATGTTCTGTAACATTCAACAGAGAAAAGCAAACAAATTTTCATAAAGGAGCAGGAGCCATCAAAGTTTGCTATTTTTTCTTGATAGACAAGTTAAAAAATTAAACATTTGTCTACATTGTCATCAAATTATTTTCAGGGAAGGGTGGGCAAATTGCATGTAGCAAATTTGACTGTTATGAGTTTGCTGCACTTAACATTGATGTTTTTATTTAACAAAGCTCCAGTCTTTGTAATCATACCTTAATCATAGTTTATTTGCTATAACTACAACATTTCCACAACCTGATCAGCATATTGTCGCAGACGTGCAGATATTGTAGAAACCAAGGATTTTTAAAATGCCAATATCAATGTTCTTGTCTGGTGATAGGATTGGGAGGAGGCACAAGTTCATTTGGACAGCACCAAGAAAAACATCTTTGGCAGAATTTAAGAGAAAACATCACATTTCAGTCTGACTTGGGACCAGGCTAGTCTGTAAGGATACATTTCAATGGCAGCTTAGCTCAATCTTAACTAAACCATCTTATTTACTGAAGAAATTTTTTTTAATTATAATGTAATCTTGACTTTGAAATATCTCCTCAGGGCATACTCTTAGCGTTTTCACATGTTTAGTTTAGGCCTTAGTTACAGTTGGTTGCTGAGGCCTCAGGGAGCAGGGAAACTGATCTAATCTAATCTGACCTAAAGCCACGTATGTTTCCATGTCCCCCAGTACACAAACACACACATTACCTCCGTACACCCTGCCTCACCACTCACCTATTGGAGTGCAGATTTGCTTAAATTTGTTGGCGGGTGCTGTCCATTTAGCTGACTGATGGGCACTAGGAGGAGCATCGGGTAGGCAGCAGCTGATTTATCTGCTTGTTTTTCAGCTCTGTCGCCCGGGCTCTGTCAGTCAGCCATCCTAAAGGTCTCCTATTGAAGGCAATAGAAAGCTAGAGCGAGATAGGAGGACGACACACCTTTTCTGGAAGCTCACTCTGCCTCCCGGGCCATTGTGTGTGATTTACAGAGGTAGTGCTGACTCAGATGAGCTAAGATGGGTGTGTAGACGGAGGCACAGATACTCAAACCGGTGATAAGTGCACAGCGATGAAGTCCTCACAGTCTTTAAACAAAAATCTTCTCAGGTAGTCAAAGGAGATAAACCGCATGGAATTTTCTATTGTTTTTCAACCAGCTAATTAACTCATTATGAACGTGAGTAATGATTTCTACACATTGTGCCATGCAGGATTATCATAACACAGGACTATTTAACAAAGCATTGTTAATAAATTTTTTAACACATTAGGGAAGCAAGCATGAAAGGATCATTTGTTCTACTTTGGCTGGAATCACCCGTCTTATCCCATCACCCTCGTAGCTTTAATGTGGAAATGAGAGCAAAGAGTACAGCGGCCCACTCTATGATTGCCTATCTAGCCTAATTTTCCCTCCCTGGCCCTGTGTGGGTCTAGAGTTAGCACATTTAACAGGCTTGCAGCGTCTGTTTATGGGGCATTTATCATGGCTACAGAACAATCCGGGCTGTCAGTGCGTCAGTTTGGGTGAGCTGTGGAAATAAATCAAAACTCCTTCGGCCTGCCACAGATAGTCCACTATACACTTGCTCATTCATTTTTCCAGTGGGATGGGGGAAAGAAGAAAAGAAAGGAAACTTGAGTAAAGATGCAATTACAGAAAATGCAAATTAAAGTGGTGGAGATTAGATTGTGGAGACTTCAGACAGTTTTTAGTTGTGTATGGCAGAAATGAGAATATGCTCCTGTGTGCTGTCTAATATTACACTTAATATAATTATATACCTTCTCATTTCCTTAATTTATCTACTTTTATTTTTTCATTCCAGTTTGTTTTACTGTGCAGCTAAAACAGCCATTTAGTTACCTTGTTCATTCTAAAAACTAATCCCCCCCCCCCACCATTTTCTAAATGTATTTTCAGCTTAAACCTGTTTCTTCCTCTCTGCTTTCTATCAAATAAAACCACCTCCTTCATTGATTTCTTTAGAGGAAACAAGAGTATCCCCAACGGCTGCCTTTTCATCCCTGAAAGACAGATTACCTGACATTTCTAAATGCAACCAAGTCCAGCCTCTGGTTTCATTGTGAGAATGTCTCGAGCCCCTTGCCACACTATTTCAAGTGCTACTAAAAGAGGGAATATTGTGACACAGCTGTTTTACCTGCTAGTGTACAGAGAAATGAGCATTGCTGTGTTATTACATGTGGCTCTGCACCACTAATCCTCTACTGTGGGAAACACAAACGGATCAGTAGTGTATGTGTTCTTAACATGTTTTAGCTAGGACGGTGAAAGCCTATTATTATTTGAATATGATTGCTAACAAAAAGGGGGAATAAGTGCAGAAGGATTGTTGATGTTTGAACTCAACTGCCAAACAAATACACCCCTCCCTTCAGTGCTCCCTCAAAAGCTCCACCTTCCAAATTTCAAATCTCAGAGGTTTCTCCAGTGTTGAAACGCCTTCACCCTTGCACCCACCCTTTTTCTCTGTTTATACCTTTTCCTCTTTGGCTGTTCTCAGCCATCTCTCTTTCTTCATGGTGCCTGGAGTCCAGCATGTTCGAATGTGCTGGTGTATAGAACTCTCTCTCTCTCACTGCTTGTTAAACTAAATAGCTTATATGTAGTGTTTGTTTTACTCCTGTTGGTACTTTACTTTTAGCAGTAATCAGGGCAGCAACACACTTGACCTTTGGCATGGTCCTTAGTGACATGGTTATCATGTTGAATCCAGGAGTTTGCGACACTGGGGGTGAGCCAGTCCACAAGCATTTGCTTGCCTGGAAATCTGCAGAGCCTGCCAGTCTTGCTGACGATGGTGGGATATGACATAGCCCCTCAGAGGGAGAAGTCACTCCACTGCACTCATCTGTCGCTATTGATCCTCCTCAGTGATGCTCTGGTGCCACAGACTCATAACCAGACATTTTCCTGCATGAGTGGAGCGGTTCTTGTGGTGTTCATAGACGGTTTCTTACAGTTTGTAGATGCTGTCAAATCCGTTTTTGTCTTCCGCAATGAAATGAAGTAAGATAAGAATAGAGAGTACTGTCGGTTTCTGCATTTGTCCATTCATCATGTGGAATATGTAAGATGTATCTGTTTGGGTTACGAATAAACTAATATGGTTACCCACAACCGCGTCACAACAGACTGTCAGACTGCAGTGTTTTCAAAAAGGAGGGTGCTCCGGTTACAGGTCACAGCAAGTTAAGTTGTTAATAATTGGCCCAGAGGGAACTCAACCTTTATATTATATGCTCTGTTTGTTTATGATTAGATATTCCCACATGGAATTGTTGCATTATTACTTAGATGTGCTTTGCCTGTCCCATCGCTGCCCATCTGCAGCCCTTTCTGACACGCCATCCGTCTTTTTTCGGTGTGGCTGCTAAGAAGATGTAACCAGGTGATTAATCATGTTTGACCGTGGGTGCATCAGATGTTGGCCAGCTAGGGATTCCATAGAGACAGCAGTCCGCTGACAGGTCTGTGTCAACCCTGTGGGTAACTTGACACTTTTTAGTATTCAGTGAACTGATCCTGCTCACACTGCTGACAGGTTTCTGGCCCTAATGCATACCGGACATTGCTGTCGCAGGACACCTTCTGAGAACCACTGAGTGTACACTGTTACCCTGTCACTCCCCTCTGCCCTGGAAAATGAGCAAGAGAAGTGTGTGCATAGGGCTTACTGTAAGAATAATCTGCGACTGGGTGACAGCATATTATTGGGAGACTTCGAGGACCATGGAGCATCATTGCAGCATCGTAGTGTGCATCGTAGGAGATGTATTTTGGGAAACACTTGACAAGAATACTCTGTCACATTGTCCTATTATCTTTTTCTCTCTTTTGCCTTTCTCTTGATTTTCACTCTATTGTGCCCTCTCTTTCGCACACACACGTACATAGACAAAGTAATTTTACGCAGTTTAAAAACTGCCATCATTGCCTCTCATGGTGGTCCTTGTTAAGACTGGGGTCAAAAAGTGTATGCTTTGCTTGGATTACATAGCATTGTCATAAGATAAAAGCTTTGCAGCACAGGAAATCAGTTGAAACGGTGCTGGTAGACAACATAATTAATCAATCTGAACCATTATAATGAATGTTGCCTTTCGTCATAACACTGACTGCTATCATTAGATATTGGCCTAATTGTCAATCATCAGCAGCTTTCATAGCTGTCAACAAGGGCGCATCACCGGATTTGCAATGGAATATTAATTAAGTGTAATTGTCCCACTAGGAAGCAGCTAAATTGCTGAACAACTTAACATTTTATTCAAATTGAGCTGACCCCATTAAAGACAACTAACCAAGGCACAGTATCCTGATTGCCATTTTCCAATCTGAGTGAATCATAAGCCTTTAATAACACATTCTTTCAGGAGAACATTAGTTTGTGAAAAGCCTTGGTTTTGCAGCAGATTGGGTTTTAATAAGCATTCAGTGACATGCTTTGTTGAATATATCTGCTGTAGGTGACAGTTACTTTTCAGAGAAACAAAAATGGAATTTGACTGACATTTTGAAGTAGATGGTCCATGTTTTAGATGTTTTAGTAGATGTTCATTTCTACAGGTGTGGCTCTATCCCTCTGAGACAATTTGACATGTATCCATAATCATGAACTTCTAACAATTACAAAAATGACACAGATAAACTGGCGATGATTAGACACTGTCATTCAAAACCCCTTTGAAAGTTTCCAAAGTTTTCAGGAAGCATCTTGACATTTTTGCAGTGTAGGATTTTTTTTCCAGGAACTAGAATGGTTGAAAGATGATGTGTGGTTGTCAAATGTAGCAGTTTGATTTGGATATGTAGCTGTATTTCGGACTCTTGTATTTGTTTTCTCATCAGTGAGTCTTTACATGCCTAATTATTTCACATCATAGCACTTTATGCGTTGAGGTACTCACCAGTTTTCAGTAATTTAGTGTCAGCCATTCAAAGCGAGGATGATTTGGCTTCCACTCCTTCTGAATGGTATGTGACACCTGGTTCAGAACAGTCGCTGATCTATGACATGGCCTTATCCTTAATACGAGGGATAAGGGGTCATTAAAATGAAGTCTGTGGATAGTCGCAGAGCTAGGAGAAATAATTGGTTTGTAGGCCTGGATGAATCGATTTTGCAGGACTCATATCTAGTGCACAAGTGAGCATTTATCCCCCTTCCGCTGCATGATTATTGGAGTCGCAGCTGAACAGAACGGCGCTGCATATTGACATCTTTGTGCAGATTTTCTTTAAGTGCCATGGCAGAGATGGGAAAATTGTGTTGAAATGAGGCCACAAACACAGATTCTCTGCCATTACTGTTAAGTCCTACAACGCAGCCTGAAATTTTGAAAACTACATTCGAACCCTGAGCCACAATAACGCCATGCCCCCTTCACAGCTCTGTCAGATTTATTGCGACACATTTGTTAAAGGCTGTACCGAACAGTGACAGCTCATTTCACTCGCATGCCAGGAACGAGTTTCTCGCCGGCCGGTAATTCAGGGGTGGAGTGCCATATGTTTTTGCCACATTTTTAGCGGTCTAGAAGACAGAAAAAGGGAAACAACATCTGTTGTAATGAATAGTAATGATGTCAATTGATTTGGTGTTACTTTTTTAAGTAGTGGAACCTCTTCATACATAGTTAGGTATGTTTATTATGTGGATCACAAGATTATATAGTCATCGGTTCAGATTTAGGGTGAACTGTATGGAGAAAGAGCATCACTGATGGCGTGCTTATTGGTGTTGCAGTCTGAGGTTTGAACACAGAATGTAATTACTCTGGCAGTGACCTTTTAGATAGTCTAACCACGCAGACGCACACACCCATAACATGTTCTTAGTCGTGGATTCACTTTATGTCCTCCTTTTATCAAACAGGGATGGCCTTTTGTTCTCCTCTTTTGTCTGGATCTGCCATTGTTCTGCCCACCTGATATTTAAACACAATCATGGCGCTGCTAGTAATTAGCTCCAAGGATCCCACTTGCTGGTCTATTTTCACTGCTGGCTTTGTCTGTAAACATAATACCACAGTCTTTACTCAGATGCAGCGATCACAAGAGGAAGCAACAACCACTTGTAACAGGTGGCTGGTGTTTTAATGTTATGAAGATTAGACTGCAGACGAGGGCCGCTGTTTGTTCTGCCCAATCACACAGTACCATTTCAACGGTTTTAGGAGTTTAGGCAAAGTTATCCACCAACACTGGGATTTTTGGTTGCTTTCCCGATTCAAAAAATATCTAACACAGTAACTCACACCTCAAGGAGTTCTATGCTCCAACACCTCACTGCCTGCCAGCTGAAATACCTGCATCAGCTGAATTTTATACTTCTGAGCTACCACCTCTGGCACGAAGGGAAGTGAATGAAGGCTGAGTTACTCTTGAGTCTCTACTTTTGAGTTACTCTGGAGTCTTGCAAACACACTTAAATTGGTTTCCATTCTTTGCAACATAAACTACACAGTCTTCTACAAAAGCACTTGGCAATAGCTTTGTCAGTATCCTCCATTAGAAGAAAAGAAAGCAAATACGAGGATCACATTTTCTATTGCACACACACTGTTCACTTAGCAGAGCTTTTGTTTTAGAAGAATTGAGTTGCATCATCTCCAGTGTTTACAGTATGTGATTATTACATGCAAATGCAAAGAATGTGGAAAAATCCCATTGTAACTGCAACTGTGCATATACTGAATGACATAGTAACAGATGTGGTTTGTGGGGTTGGTAATCAGACACTACGGGAAGGTGTCAGCATGCTAACAAGCTCACAATGACTTTGTTAACAATTTTAGATTAGCATGTTAGCATGATAACATTTGCTAATAAGCGCTAGACACAAAGTATAGCTGAGGAAAATGGAAATGTCATTAGTATTGCATCACTGTAACGTAGGTTTGCTCTGAACTGACTCGTAACTGTTTTCTAACTTTCAGCCTCCACTTAATCTAAACTGAGCAGCTGAGGGCAGTAGATAAGTGTGTTGTATGTACAGTATGTGTGTGTGTGTGTGTGTGTTGTGGGAAAGTTTGCCATTTATCCATTTCTCCCTCCCCACGGGGGCCACTGTTGTACTAAATAACCGTGTGCTCACAAAGGTTAAGCGGTGAGTCAGAACCAGTGGTGACAGGTTGACCAATGAGTCCCAGCCAGGCTGCCACAAAGCTCTGTGCAGCAGATGAGACAAGTTCAGACACACACACACACACACACACACACACACACAGAGTATGATTCTCGCAGCTCACAGGACATTATTGGATTTCTGTGCATTGTTTCTGTAAACTATAAATCTTTCCTCTGCGCTCCTTGTCTGTCATACAGACATTGACTTTGAGGTATTAATCATGAGTTCACTGTTTTATTTTGCTGACTGTGTGTTCATTTATTTTTATAAATGTCTCTGTTGTGTTATTGTACTTTATAGTCAGATTGATAGAGCACCTCGTATTTATTTTCTGAACATTAGGACTTACAGTGTATGTGGATAATATACACTCTTAATTAGCATTAAACTTCTCTTTACATACAGTAGAAGAGTAGAGTCATTTTTTCAAACAGAGTCCACTATTTTTTTTGAGAAAGGCCCTGAAAACCTTTAAATTTGATTGTTGCTTATTTAGTCATGGACATTTTTAAACCAATATACCCTCAAAAATAAAGGCTTTTATAGTAATATAAAATTTCTCCCTACCCTACCATAAAGTGCAACATATTTGTTCTATGATCACTTTTTCCCCGGACTTAAACATGAAACTGATTTGGCCTCTGCATTCATTTAGTAAGAAAATGTTTCTCTCCTGAATTTTATGTGAAAATGCTGTAACTTTCTGTGGCAGAAATGGACACACTCACACACACACTCACACACACACACAGAGAGAGAGAGAGAGTACTGCATGGAGCTTTGGGTACTTAGTTTGGAATGAAACTGGGTCTACTGTAATAATGTTGGAGTCCCAGAGCTAAGTATCAGACCTGAGTATGGAGAAACTTGTAAAGGGACTGACTGGGAGGAAAAGACTCTTCAGTCTGAACCCAAGCAATGCTTTGTTATTGGACCTTTGTGCTAATTACTTAATAGTCAAGCCAATTTTACATATTTCAGATTTCAGGAATCAGAGTCATACAATAAGAGAAGACCTCGAAGCCCTCACAACACTGTACTTGAAATTTAAAGCGTTTATTGTATTACAATTTTACTAAGGTCAAAAATCATTTTTTATGCAATATTATAGTGTAATATCTTGGTTCTGAGATGCTCATCATGTGTTTGGATTAATATTTGTTTGTAATGTTTGTAGTATTTCTAGTGAAATTGCATGCAGTTACTGTAGCTGTTCACATCTTCTGATAGTCTGTTGTGGAGAAATTGCAGTGTGTTGTGATGTTTTTTCTATGCTCACTGTATTAAGCTAAGTACATTCCCAGCATTATGTCCTTATGTAGAAAGAGATTTATTATTCATTATAGAAGCATCATTGCAGGTTGAACAAAGACAATGTAGATGAGATGCAGCAAAAGCATAGTAGATTTAGTCGTTTTCTCATTAATGTATGCATACAACCATCAGAAACCTTTTATGAAGAAAAATCTCACTCTATTCATACTGTTTCTTCTTTTGCTGATAAATTTCCTGACATGATACAGCTTTATTCCCTAAAGAGCTCTTACAAAAGAACACCTGAAACCTTGAATAAGTGTGCGCCCCCATTTTTTTTCTGTCTCAAAAAGTAATTCCCCAGGAACAGGAGATATGAAATTGTAATTCTACAGGAGACAAATGGTATGTGTTGCTGCTCTGAATTATAAATGAAAGCAGAAGGGCCTTAGTTCTGCCTTCTTGCCCGAGCGTGATTCAGACAGTCTGGTGTGAGCAGTACACGGCCACATAACAGGTGGGGACACACAGACACACACACACACACACACACTCAATATGTGAGTCCCACAGCGCATTAGAATCAGTGGCTCTTTTACAGTTAGACTGATGTACCTGTTTTCCAAAATATCAGGCCTGAACCAGCCTATAAACTCAAATGATATCTGTCCATGTGTGCTCTTCTGGGATGTTTGTTCCAGGAAAAGGTCTACTGCAAAGGTACTGAACATTAGCACGCAATGAGTTTGCAGATGAAGTCCAATAAAAGAGTTGTCAGCCAAGCCCAAGAATGCTGTTTCAGTATAAGATACTGTCTGGAAATGTTAAGGCCTGGTCTCACTAGAAAGTGGTTCAGCGAAATTAATCTTCTCTTTTTGCTCCCCCTTGCATTTTCTTTCACCATTGTACACTATTTTGTTTGATAAAATGTTATTTAAGAGGGAAAATAAAACTCTAAAACTAGATTGCTGACAGTCAGTTAGCAAACTCGGCTCTGTTGCCAACAGGACAACAGGTCACAAAGTTTATGGACATATTTGTATCATTGACTTAAAACTTTTATAAAGCAGTTAACACAGAGGAGGTTAAATAAAAGTGAATTATGCTGGTGAGGTACCATAGCTTCCTCTTTTGGTCTCTCCAACTCTCTGTCCCCTCAAAGGTCAGCATTATCAAGACAGCTTGCTATTTATTGGTCAACAGTGCAAAATCACCTGTCAAAGTGCACCAAAGTTGATGCAAAAATTCTTATGAGCAAATTGGTATTCATTGAAATCACTGTGCACCATTATCAAAATTTGCTGTTACCAGGTCTTAAATAATACTTTAAGACCACACACACGCAAATGCCTGATACTTTTTTCACTCATGGAAAAAAAGCATCTTCACAAGAGACAGTTAATGAGCTAGCCGTAACCGAGACAGCATCACACAAAATGCTGGAAGCTCAAGTAACCTCCCACTGCAACGTTACAGTAATATTTTTATCAGCTTGACGTTGAACTAATAGCCCCGTGCTCACAGGACTTCAGTTTGGCACATGGGGCAGAGGATGCTTTCCCGCTCGCGGATACTGCTCTGTGCGCTTGTATCATGTGCACGTACCTGTTTTTTTATGTGCTCAGGTTTTGAGACAATTAAATGCCATTTATCACTCTTAAAAAAAAATTATCAGCAGAGCTCTCCCCTCCCTGGTTTGTGTATGCTGTGCATGTTGGGTGCTGCATAAAGAGAGGACTCCCTGTCTGACAAACCATGTTTCAGCGTCACGGCCAGTTGGCCGATCGTGCTCAGGATGCCCTGATCTGCTGTGTTTCACTGGTCTGAGGTCAGTGTGAACGTGCCGCTGACAGCATGCTGGGCATTTTCAGTGCTGCCAACTGTGAGCCCACCATAGCGCTGACTGTAATGCGTGTGTGTGTGTGTGTGTGTCATTCTCATACCAAAAATATTTGTTTTATTCTAATTAGTAATTAGACAGCAAGAAACATTCATGTTGTTTAAACCATTTTTTCAGAAAAAAATGTGAAAAGTAAAAAGTAAGAACCTCTAATATAGGTGTGTTTTAAAGCCTGCAAGTACTGCACGGCTATAAATGTCTCTGCTGCCTGTGCATGTGGGAGGGCTCCCCCCTTTAATGAGCCGGCCGGTGAAAGACATTTTAATGTCATCCTGACCTGTGTGGATGTTTACTGGATGCCCTCTACCCATCTGCCAGTCTGAGTTAGCCTCTACTCTCACTGCACATGGAGATAAGACACATATCTTTATGGTACTCATAGAAGCTGTGGAAACATGTCACAGAACAGGAAAATCGAGCCAAACTCACATGTCATCTGTCCCGGCTGTCACGTGCTTGATACTTTATTTGAGTTGAGTTAATACAAGCCACGGGTCTGCCAAAAAACAGAAAACTTCGACAAAGTACTACACACCGCTGTAACATCAGTGCTAGATTGATGCAAGCACATTCCTTTCTATCTCCGCATCCTCAGGTTGTTTAAATCTTCCTGAGGTTGTGACTCAGTGCGGCCATTACTGCGTACTTATACTCCTGCTTAATGCAACACTAAAATATTAATGAGGGGTTATATTTAGTTGAAACCATATTTTACCAATTTGCATATTTTAACTGCAACAGCTGTGGAATCTCCCGCCTTCCTTGGGGCTTGCCTACAGCATATGTCTCATGTGAAGGTAAAAATGGAGTCATGTAATGATACTGCACACTCACACAAGATTTCCTGGCATGCATACAAATGTAGCAGTGGGAAAAGGTTCGCTGTTACTTATATTGTCTTTGGTCGTGTGATAAATATAGCCCCCCAGTGTAGACAACGAGAAATGTGAGTTGGTTCAGAAAGCTGTATAAATGTATTTCCACACTAGTTGAGTCAGTGTTGCATCAGAGGCGCTGTTACATCTGCTGCCTGAAAAGAGGTAATCTCTGAGATCAAAGTAGGATTTAATTCTTCACTTAGAACCCAAGCAACTGGCAGGCTTAAGTGATACAACTGTTCATGCCAGTGGAAATGTTGGGTTCTTCATTAGACTTACTGGCAGCACAGGATCCAGATCCAATTTACAGTCACATATTAACCAATAGGTTCACTCTTTTTCTGCATCATAGCCATTTGCCAGGTATGTTGTGGCAATTCAGAGGTCTGGAACCAGGCTGCAACAAGGGAGTAGAAAGTCTCCATGTCAAACTTGCAGAAACATAGTTAGCCATTGCCTTGTCAAGTTGCTGTGCCTGCTTTACACAATTTGCACACAGACTCATGGCTCAAACATTTGAGCCATGTTTCTGGCAGCCTTGATCTCAAACATCTTGAGAAAAAATATCTCCATCTTAGCTTTTCAAGATGCTCAACTTACTTTAGCAGACACTTGTTTACCTTCACTTTCTGCTGCTTAAAAAAAAAACATTATTTGGCACTTCTTATAGGGGTTATATGTAAGTTTTTGATTTTAATAAATCAAATTTTCATCGCCTTATTGTCAATGGGCTCAAAACTCACTCAGAAATTAAGCACACGCCTGTTGTCTCTCTTGCTTGCATCAGCCACTATTCTGCTTTTAATGTGAGGACACCGGGTCAGATTCAGCTCTGTGCGCGCTCCCAAGCCTCTCTCAGACTACAGCGACAACACGGCAGCTAACGACATGCAGTCCACTAACACCATAAAACAACCGGCTCACAGCAAAACACAGGCTCCACGCCGAGCAGTTGCTAACGTTATCCGGTGCAAAGTTATATAACGTTAGCTTTCCACATTACTTCACCAACTAACGCCACCCATGTTACTATCATGTGTACCACTGTACCGATTTAGCCTGCAAGAAAGGATGTAACGGCAAAAAGTAAATGTAAATGATTTGTTTACTAACGTTAGCCTATAGTGATGCAGCCAAGAGCAGCCAGCTAACGCTACAGTAGCTCGGACCTGCCGCCGTTTGCTTCGTAACATTCAGTTTATGTTTATTGTGGTTTTACCAATACTCAGGTACACAGCTTCTCCACCTCTCAGTCACTGTAACTAACATGACCCACATAACATAAAACACTGCAACAAACCGGTCACAACAACCCAGAGGCAGAGCCATCCACTAACACTAGTTACAGTAAAGTTACTGACTGCGGTCTAACTGGTATAAAGTGTGACACAATCTTGTTATAATATTCAGTCCAGCTCACTAACCGTGTCATTATTATGTGACAGATACAGTTACTGAAAGCAGCAGGCGAGCTAACGATGTAGCATGTCGGCTAAATGCAGTAAATGTACCATGATCATGTAACGAGCATGGATTAGTTCAACCTGCACCTGATAAAACTATTACTGTAACGCTGCAGTGGGAGTTTACTTGAGTTTCCAGCTCTGTGTTTTCTCCCTGTCAGATAGCCGCTGTCACTCTGCCTTTCTTCGGGAGGATTGTGCCGATATGCGGCCTGCTGCGTTGAATGAAGTAACGTTACGGAGCCGGTGTTGATCTGCCTCTGACACAGGAACGTTGAAATAACAGAGCCTGAACATGTCTGTGTGAAAAGCCACAGCCTGCATGCTGATGTTTCTGCATTTATTGCAGGATTTCTGTATGACAGTGTTTGTGTTTTGGATTATGCTCGCTCATGACTTCAAGCGAGCACGTGGGCAAGAACACGCCTGGTTGCAGTCTTAGAACCACACCGCTAGTGGCCGCTGGAAACTCCATAATTTCCCTTTAAAGGAGGAGCAATTAAACTGCACAAGTATTTCACTTAGAGGTCAACTTTGCTGAACTTGAAGGTAGGGCAGTCAGGTTATCTGCCATGACTTGCTGTTTGGCTTAGTGGGTTAGTGGTTGGTGAGAGCTGTGAAACTCAGGGTGAACAGTCTGTTGTTGGGTGGGTCATACATGTGTGCTGGTCGACAACCAAAACAATGTACTAAAAGCTGTGTGATCTTTAATAAATCCCTTATAGCATTTTTTGCCAGCCACTGCAGACATAAACTGGGAAAGTACACACCCTACACCCAAACACTCTTTTCTCTACCCATGTACACAAGGACAAGTTCTCCACGTTTCTGAAGTTTGACAGGTCCTCTAACATTAGTTGAAGAATTATGCAGATCTCTTTAGCTGCCCTGGTGGATACAGTGAATGGCTCTGCAGGGAGTGTTAAGAACACACACAGTGTTTGGTGGATTAGCATGCCATGCATAAATAAAATGCTAATGTTTGCAAGCTAATGAGTCCCACTGAAATGTATCAGTCCTGGGATGAGTCATGTGGTCTGAAACTGATGATCTTTAAGTGATTTAAATATAGCCCAATATGTCCTATGCTGCATTTTATCTTATGAAAGAAGTGTATTTAATTATTTGTATAAGTTATATGTCGATGTGACTTTATGCATCTTGAAGTTCTTATGGGCCACTTAGTAATAGTATTGTTAGTTTAAAGGTATGCTTTGCTGTAACCTAGCTGATTTTCTTGCTGTGCATTTTAAACATCAGATGGAATTATTCACCCATTTTTGAGAGTGCTTGGGAAAAACACATGAATAATGTAACAGTGCTGTGTGGCTCTGGTGGGCCTTAATGAGATTTTGGGGAAGATTGTGCTTACTGAGTCATCTTGGACGAAAGGAGAGTCAGGGAAGGAAAGAGTGAAGGTGAGCAAGAGAGGGGGGTTTTAGGTATGTGCTCCAAGTTTTAGTTCTAATTCCAGTCGAGGCAGCGGCTAAGTGTAATTATGGTGCCACAGAAGCAGGGAACTGGGGAGGAAGCATACGCCGCCTGGTAATATACTCGCTTATCCAGAGTGTCCTCTCAAAAACTGAAGGCTATACTAGAGCCGTACTAATGCTACTGTAGAAATGCACCAAAAACTACCTGGCTGATTTCCATGACCGTAGAGTGAAGTCTCAATAAGGGGATTTTTTTTTTTCCTTCTTACCAATGTGCTTAATTTTCCTCAACACCAAGTTGCATGAGTCTGCCTGATCACATCACAGTACCATAGTTTTATGTTATGGCCCCCTTCCTTTGTTTCTGAAAAATCAAGTTTGCCTGTTTAACAGGGCGAATAGAGAAGATGATGTTGCTATGGAGAAGAAGCAGAACTGTAGGGGATTCAAAATTGTTGCATTTGGTAGCAAAACAAGGGGCCATTGTTGCAGAATTTAGAATCCAAAAGTCTGTCCCAAATCCATGCTACAAACCAAATGTAAGTTTTTATACATTGTATTCACAATTAGGGCTGCAGCTAACGATGATTTTAGTATTCGAAGCTTCTACTGATTATTTCAGCAATTCATCGATCGTCGTTTAAGAAGTACTTTTGCTTGGAGGCAACAGAGAGAGTTGGAGGGGAGTTAAAAGGTGCAGCTCCCCGACACCCAGTTAACTCCTGACTGAGGTTACAACTCACGGCCCAAAAAGGAGAACAACAAACGCACATGTTCACATTTTCAGCTGAGGAGTGCGGCTTACTTTGGCTAGCCTTCAACTCAACAATCAATCATGATTTCAAGGCAAGGCAAGTTTATTTGTATAGCACAATTTAACAACAAGGTAATTCAAAGTGCTTTACATAAAACATAAAAGCAACAGGGAAATATGTAAAAGTTTAAAAGCAACAAAATATAATAAGTTACAGTGTTACAATCAGGGTTAAAAGAGTTAAGTTACAGTGCAGTGTAAGTCAGTAAAAAGTAAAAGCAATGGTAAAAAGAAAGTCTTCAGTCTTAATTTAAAAGAACTGACAGTTTCAGCAGACCTGCATTTATCTGGGAGTTTGTTCCAGATATATGGAGCATAATAACTGAACGCTGCTTCTCCTTGTTTAGTTTTGACTCTGGGGACAGAAAGCAGACCTGCCCCAGACGACCTGAGAGGTCTGGATGGTTCGTAATGAAGCAGAAGATCAGAAATGTATTTTGGCCCTAAACCATTTAGGGCTTTATAAACTAACAGCGGGATTTTGAAATCAATTCTTTGACAGACAGGAAGCCAATGTAAAGACCTCAGAACTGGAGTGATGTGATCCACTTTTTTGGTCTTAGTGAGGACTCGAGCAGCAGCGTTCTGAATCAGCTGCAGCTGTTTGATGTATTTCTTACTGTTACAGTAGTCAGGTCGACTGAAGATAAATGCATGGATAAGCTTTTCCAGGTCCTGCTGAGACATAAGTCCTTTAATCCTTGATATATTCTTCAGGTGGTAGTAGGCTGACTTTGTAATTGTGTTAATATGGCTCCTCAAATTCAGGTCCATGACTACACCAAGATTTCTGGCTTGATTTGTGGTTCTTAACATTACAGATTGAAGTCGAGCACTGACTTTCAATCGTTCCTCCCTGGCTCCAAAAACAATAACTTCAGTTTTATCCTTGTTTAATTGAAGAAAATTCTGGCACATCCAATCATTGACCTGCTCAATACAGTTACTCAGCGCCTGTATGGGATCATAGTCCCCTGGTGAAATGGTTATGTAAATCTGTGTGTCATCTGCATAATTATGGTAACATATTTTGTGGTTTTTCATAATCTGAGCCAGTGGAAGCATATAAATGTTAAACAAAAGTGGTCCCAGAATGGAGCCTTGGGGAACTCCACATGTTATTTTTGTCAGCTCAGATGTGTGATTACCTATAGACACAAAGTAGTCCCTGTCCTTTAAGTAGGATTCAAACCAGTTTAGTACTGTGCCAGAAAGTCCAACCCAGCTTTCAAGTCTGTCTAGTAATATGTTGTGGTCAACTGTGTCGAATGCAGCACTGAGATCCAATAATACTAAGACTGAAATTCTGCCACTGTCAGTGTTTAAATGGATGTCATTGAAGACCTTAACAAGAGCTGTCTCAGTGCTGTGGTGTGGTCGAAAACCTGACTAGAACAGTTATTTAGTGCCGAGAAAAGCACTAAGCTGTTGAAAAACAGCCTTTTCAATGATTTTACTTAAAAATGGGAGATTTGGCCTATAATTGCTCATTAGTGAACTGTCTAGATTGCTCTTTTTTAAGAGTGGCTTAATGACTGCAGTTTTCAGGGTCTGTGGGAAAAAACCTGAGAGGAGAGACAGGTTGACAGTTTGTAGTAAATCTGAGACCATGCATTTAGACACATTTTTGAAAAAACCTGTTGGCAGAATATCAAGGCAGCATGAGGAGGAGTTCAGATGTTGTATTATGTCCTCCAGGTTTTTATGGTTAAAAGAATCAAATTGTCTCATGCTATATGAATTGTTTTTAAGTGGACACAGGGACAAGACATATCCTGTTACTGACATGGAGGCATGGATTGCTTGTCTAATTGTTTGAATTTTGTCTGTGAAGAAGGAAGCAAATTCATTGCAGGCCCTGGTGGATAGAAGTTCAGAGGCTACAGACACAGGAGGGTTGGTTATCCTGTCGACAGCAGCAAACAGGGCACGTGCATTATTAGTGTTTTTGGTGATGATGTCAGAGAAGAAGGACCGCCTTGCATTTATAAATGCAAAGTCTCTCTTTATAGATGTCATAATGAACCTGGAGATTTGTTTTCCGCCACCTGCGTTCAGCTTTTCAACACTCTCTTTTTTGAGTTCTAACCAGCGTGGCATTTCTCCATGGAGATCTTCTCTTACCAGAGACCACCTTCACCTTGGCTGCTGCAATGGCATCAATAACATTTGTAATTTTAGAACTGAAATTATCTACAAGCTCATTGATGGCGGGTGTTGAGGAGAAAGCCTCAATAAATTTTTCAATAGTGTTTTCAGTGATATGCCGTTTTGTGATCACCTCTGTTTTAACATTTGTGTGCACGCAGATAGCACTCTCAAAGAAAACACAGGAATGATCAGAGAGAGCAACGTCAGTCACCACAACCTTGGAAATGTCCAGACCCTTGGAGATGACGAAGTCCAAAGTGTGCCCCTTATTGTGCGTGGGCCTCGTCACATGTTGAGTCAGTCCATAATTATCAAGAACACAAAACAGTTATTTAGTCCCTCTTTCCTGGGGCTTGTCAACATGGATGTTAAAATCACCAACAATAATCACACAGTCAAAGTCAATACAGATTATAGACAGCAGTTCACCAAAGTCATCAAAAAAGTTTGCACCGTATTTAGGAGGCCTGTAGATATTTAGAAAAATAGCTCGAGAAGAGGAATTCAGCTGAAGAGCCACATATTCAAAAGAAGCAAAATTCCCATAAGACATCTTTTTGCATTGGAGGGAGTCATTAAACAAAATGGCAACTCCACCTCCTCTATTATGCACTCTAGCTTCACTCATGAAGCTGAAGTTGGGAGGGGTAGACTCAATAAGGACAGCTGCACTGTTATCTTGGTCCAACCAAGTTTCAGTTAAAAACATGAAATTAAGATTGTGAGTTATTATAAAATCATTGATTAAAAATGTTTTTCCTGCCAAAGACTGAACATTTAACAAAGCTAATTTTAGTGTGTTAAAAACATTATCTGGCCCACTTTTTTCGTCAGGCTGCAGCTGACGAGGAATTAATACTAAATTTGCAGGATATGTTGAGTGCTTCCTGTTTCTTAACACATTCACCGTGCTTTTTCTGTTACCTGTCAAGACAGGGATGGAGAAGACTACCAGCACACCGGGCCTCGGCTTGTCCTGGGAAGAGTCATGAGTGCTATTTTCCTTGTAGCCTGGACCCAGCACATATCAGACAGAGCTTACTGGGCTTTTTTACCATTGCAGAGCGGGATGGCGGGTTGTGCGCTGTATTTGTGACACATGTGTCAAACCTGGAGTACTAAGAACCAGTGGTGGAGGTGGATGGTGAGGGGGGTTTAGGGTAGAGAAAATGGGAGTGGAGCGAGGGAAGGTGCGGGGAGTAAATTTGGTCCCAGCTCTAACCAGGTCTTCCATGTGATCAGTGAAGTCCAACAGGGGGGAAGGGGAGAAAGTGTGTCTGAAGGTGGGGATTGGGGGGGTAGAGATGTTGAATCCTCACTGTTGGTTTTCAGTGAGAGAGGTGGAGGCTCTTCCTCTTGGCTCAGATGTCTCCCGTGATCAGAGCTCTCTTCCAGTTGGGGTTGGGGTGGCTCTCCTTCAAGGTTTCTGGCGTGTTGTGTTATGTCTTCTTCTTGTTTTGATTCCTCTTGTCTCTTGTCCTTGGCAGAGGGAACAGATGAGTGACGCAGAAAGTAAAACAGGTTGGAGCTGAACAATTTTACTCCCGACTTGTTAAGGCGAAGTCCATCTGCCTTCAAAAGATGTCTGCGTTCCCACAGAAAGTAAAAGTTTTCGATGAAATGCACTGAATGGACAGTACATGCCGTTGAGAGCCACGTTTTCAAAGCAATCAATCTGCTGAATCTCTCAGCTCCTCTTCGGATTGGCGGTATAGGGCCACAGTTAAATGCTAAAGTTGCTGTTACTGTTACCTTGTCTGTGGTCCACTGGCAGAATACCGGGTGCTTTCTGATCAGATACTGTCGTGCTGTTGCCAAGGCGACATAAGTTTCGTTTTACGGTGGACGGACTGTGACATTACAGAGTTGTTGTTTTCTTTAGCTTGAAATAAGCCCATACTTTCGACACTTTCTTCTTTGTCCTTGCTATTTTCTCTCTCTTCCTCCACTTTGCAAACAGCTCGATCATAATGGTGCAAAGAATTTGTGTCGATGCATTTTATTAATTGATGAATCGTTTCAGCTCTATTCTGACTGGCTCTGAGCATCACTTTCACCAGATAAAGTCATATCAGCTGTCACTAATTAATGTTGATTCTGTGACTCACCTGATGACCCAGCAACATTTGACTTCAACTTCCCCTTTAGACATGTCTTAAAGTATTTAAAAAATGCTTTATGATTTTATTCAAAATAATTTTACCAAAAAACGCTCTGAAAGGGGACTGGAAGCGCATCTACTCTTTCTTCGTCATTGAAAAATTGTAGGGGACATAAACATAAGAAAAACTCATTTCTGAGTGGAGGGATCTTGAAATAGTTGTGAAGTTAAGGTGCTCTCTGCAAGCTATGTGTTGCACTCATCAAAGATAGATTGTGTGGGAAGATGCGCCACTGTACAACCAGTAGACCAGGTTTCTGTTGATCCAACAACTCAAACAGTCAGACATCTTTTCTCTCTAGCGTCACATCAATTTCAGGAGTTGCATTCTCCTAGTGAAACTTTTATTTTGTTTTCGGACTGTGACCTCATCACTACCTGCTGCTGGGCTGTTGAATACAATCACCCTCCATAGGTTTAGAGGGCCAGACCTTTTCACCTGCAAACACTGCAGTGGTGTAACAAGTAGTAACTTCAGGAATGTTCAGTGCTGCCTCCCAGAAATACAGTTCTCTTCACATCATGTCAAGAGGCAGCTTGCCAACACTAGGTGGAGGCCCATGTTGTTGCTAATTAAGCCCTGTTGCATTTATGCAGTGGCTCATGCAAGGAAGTAAACTGTCTGCGGCCGGGGAAGGAGCAGCAAATGGTTGGGAGGGCTTCAATTTTCATTTGGCCCCAAGCTGGGACTACTCACCAAACTATACAACAACAGAGCTGGAGAGAAGAGCAGAGCTAAATTTGTGTTAGAGCCAGTAGCCACTCTTCCTTGCAAAAGCCTGTTATGACATCCTTTGTGGTAATTATCAATACCAGGATGTCAAAAGTTTTAGGACAGCAAACTAAAGAAATCTGTCAATGCTTTATATTATCTATGTCCACAAAGATCAACCTAAAGTAGTAAGAGTATCAAATATAGTTAAAATTGACTCCAACTACATCAGTAAAATGCTACGTACACATTAAAGAGGTGGTATTATGCTTCTTGGCTTTTTCCCTCTCCTTTATTGAGTTATATACCTTTTTTGTACTAGGTTTGCAAAGTGAAAAAACCCAAAGTCCAGCCCAAAGGGAGTTCCCATCTCCCACAAAAAACTCTGCTCTGAACTGCCTGAAAACAGCTCGTTTGTAGTCCAGCCTTCCCTTTCTTGTGATGTCACAAGAAAATACGTGTCGTAATGCTTGCCGAGCAGCTAGTCTGACACCGATGGAAAAACACTGAGCTACAGCACACCTCTCCTCTCCCATCCAAACACTAGCTGCCCTCCAGGCAGTCAGTGGACATAAAGTTGTTACTGTGATGTAGAGACAGAGCTCAGTTAAAACTTTATGGATGAAAGATACTTTTGTTACAGATTAATAACTCACCACTCTGAAACTCTTGCTCCAGTCCATGTTGCTAAGCTGGTCGGCAACATGTAGCCTACAGCTGAATCTAAACTGTTTACCGTCTTTTCGCTGACCCGCCTTTCTCTGCTTCTGATTGGCTATTACCGGCCTTTCGCTGACCTGCTCTTCTCTGCTTCTGATTGGCTATTACCAGCCTTTCGCTAACCTGCTCTCTAGTCCTTAACTAGGAACTGTGCATGTGCAACTCCCAACAAAGATCATTTAGAGGCAAGATGTATCACTCCATAGCTAAAATGAGCAATGTGTAGTATGACAAAAAATATGGTGTTTTTTGAAAATTAAACCATGTAAACCTGTTCTGGTACAACCCATAAATAAGATTTTGAACCTGAAAATGAGCATAATACCACCTCTTTAACATGTCAGTATTACTTCTCAGTATTACTTATTACTTTTACTTAAAAAAAGTAAAGACTTCTGCACTTTTACCTACACTAAGAACAATTTTGAATGCGGGACTTCTACTTGGAATCGAGTATTGTTAAAAGTTGTGTGCAATGTTAAATTCCAGAGGAGCTTCTTTGACAATGTGTGGCACCCAAATTAGAGACTGCAGATGGAACCCGCATATGCCAGCTGTAAAGGAAGTTAATCACTTGAAAGCAAATGCCTTCATTACATGCAGGGTTGGGAGGATTACTTTAAAAATGTAAACCAGTACAATTACTAATTACTTATAAAAAAATGTAATAATCAGTAATGTAACACAAAATAAAAATAATTTAATCTGATTACTTTTAGTTACTTTTGCATTACGTCAACACCAAATACGCAAATAAAGACGAGAGTATCAAAGATGCGTTGTCTGCTCAGTGGATTTTTACAGAAACATAAAATTATATGCAGTGGGTGATTCAAACTGCTCAGAAGATCATTGGTACCCATCTCCCGAGCATCAGTGATATCCGTGTGGTGAGGTGCCTACGCAGAGCCCAAAGGATAATAAAGGACAGAACCCACCCAACAACAGACTGTTAACACTGCTGCATTCTGGGAAGAGATATAGAAGTTTCTGCTGCCCTACCACCAGACTGCAGAGCAGCTTTTCCCCCCAAGCTACCAGACTTTTAAGCTCTAATTCATCCTCAGCACTGCTGTAGCAGGGGGCAGTTACAAACTCAATTTCACTCACCTGTTGTATTGTGACAAAATAAATCTACCTATAAAATATCCTATTCCCATGAAATCAAAATCGATGTTTAAGTGTTTATATGTTTATATGCACTGGGCCTATGTCATGGCAGGATCTGACCCAAACAATGTTGTTTTGTAGGTATTCTTGATGATATTTTCATTTCCTGGAAAACAGTTTTAAAATATTGATGAATCAACCTGCACTGGTGGCCTGTATTAATTTAGTGTCCATTAAAAAGTTTCCTTAATTTTTATGAAGCTGCTGAAAAATAGTGTTTCTGGGACCGGGCACTGCTGAAACTAAATCAAATTTGATGAAACATATTATCAGGTTTTCTCTCTGATGTTCCCTGCCTGCTCTGCCTCAACTCTGTGGAGTTCCCAGATGGACAGATCACATTACTTGTTGCTGTAGCAACTGCTGCTAACTAGCTGGCATTACCTAATTAGCTCAGTTAACCTGCAGCTACTGGTCAAATTGTCTCACTCTGCCAGTACTGTGAACTCGGAGCAGCGGAGTGTGTTTAGGTTTACACCTTTACTCAAGCACTGGAGTATGCCAGTGCTTGAGAATGTTCTGTCGATTTATGCTACCTATCGAGATGTGCTACTTAGCGGTTCTGTACATGCATATGACTCACAAGCGTGGTCTGTTTCCACGCCCATAAATCTGTGCAACCTTGCTGTTGGGCATGCCGTCGAGACAGTGGCTGATCATCAGCAATATCCCAAAAAAAAATCATAAGATTGTCTATAAGAATACACTACCACTGATATCTTAAATAATGGTATAATATAGTATTTCAACATGCTCCCCCTCTCCTTACAGTACACATGGAGTGAGTAGTGGTGCAATATAAAATTATTCTGTAGTGGGAGCATTATTTGAAAGGGGATATTAGTATGAATACACTACCCCTGAAATGATGTTACAATGTAATAAAAAAAAACGGAAGATGTCATAATACTGTGAGAGTTATAACTTCATGTGACTGGAAAAGGGAACACATAAGGTAGCATTTTTCAATAGGGCAGGGCAGAGCGACTCGATAGACTCTATCGATTTGCGCTACGGTAGCATTTTTCGACAAGGCAGCATATATCGTAAGAACACCGGCTGCCATGTTCATTCACTGGGAGCTGGAATCAGTCCGCATAGAGTCTGCATGAAGGGGTGGAAGCGTAACCACATTCAATTACTGGCTACACGCCGATCAATATCTGCAACAAATCCCTCCCTCGCTTTGTGTTTTTACAGGAAACCTGTAAATAGCAAATAGCACTCCGCTTACCGTTTCATGGAAACTTTGTGATTAAAAAGTCATCCCTATGTATAATCCCCGTTCTTACAAAATGTCTTTTTTTTGGCTGTACTGTAATGGAATACAGTTGTTTTATTTTTGTGTCCTGATTACGTAACGCAGTTACATGTTATCCGTTACTCCCCAACCCTGATCACACGCAAGCTGTGTTGCGGAGAGATTCTTTAAAGAATTAAACATTAATCTATATTTTCCTTTCATAATTTAACTAAAATGTTTGTTTTCAATCAATTTATGATAGGAAAATGTGTTTCTGTACTTATTGGAAACACATTATGTTGAAACACAACTAGTGTGCCATGACATTGTGCTTTTGACATGTTTTAGAGCTGGCAGGCAGCAGAAGGTGCAAAACATTGTCCATTTGATACCAAAATGGCAGTGTGCTGATTGCCCTCATACATCTCTCCTCCCGCTAAAAGCTAGTCCCCAAAGGATCCATGTAACATTATCAGTTCAATTTTACAATGTAAAGAAAAACAATAATCATTAGCATTTATGGACTTTTGGATTGAAAAAAAACACAAAAGGCCAGCAGGGCCGCTGATTTCGTCCATCATCACGCCTGCTTATAAGCATTGCATCCAGTCCCTTGACATTCATGGCTGCTTACATAGGCCTCTACTGTGGACACTGCAGCGCCACAGAACAAAACATCAGCTGACTGCAGCTCTCACACACACTGTTCACGGTTAGTTGTTAATTTTTCACGTCAATTACATGACTTAAATAATAATGAAAACAGCCCTTATCACTTCTCCTCTCCTGAAAACATGCATACCAGACTTGCTAACCCTCCCGTTTTGCAATGCTCTCTCCCAGGGCACAGCAAGATGTTTCATGTGACAGTAAGTGAGTGGTGAAGGCTAACTTTTTTGGATTATCTTTGTTTATGTCATGCGTTTCTTAAAATAAGGGGAAAAAACAACATCGGCCGATATATATCGGCTATCGGATTTTAAAAATCTCAAATATCGAAACCGGTATCGGACTTAAAAATGCCGTATCGGTCGGGCTCCAATTGAAATGTTAGAAATGTACCAAAATAAAGCAGCATTACTGTGGCATGTTTTCTCTCTACAGAGGAAGCATCAGAGTGATCCAATTTAGAGTCAGAAATGTCCGGATCTGCAGGTGCTCTATTGACCCCTGAGTATTTGCTTTTCTTCATGTTTAGGTGTAATTAAAAAAAAATCCTATTTCACCCTTCACTCTCAGCTAATAGCACTTGGGATTGTGGGGTATCTCAAGCATCAGCACACAAATGTCGGGTGGCATACTATCAGTGCTCCAGATTTTCATTGACGTAGCAGGCCTTGGCTGGTTTCCTCATTACAGCAGTATTAGGCAGATGCTCTTTCCTCAAATCCTCTTCTTTTCCTTGACATATTCATTCATCTTTACTGGCACTGTAGAAAATTTTGAGCAAAGAGTGGGCTTTTTTTCTCCCTGCCATTCATTTATTTTATCTTTTAAGTAAAATCTAATCTTGGCTCTGCTTTTTTAATTCCTGGATTAATTCCTGGATCTAAAGCCCTCAAAAGAGACGAGTGATGTTGAAGAGAGCATTTCAGTACTACAGCCACAAGATGATAAAATGAAATGCCCTTAGTATCTTTCTTTTATATAAATAAATCATATTCAAATTAATAGTTGTTGTTTTTTAACTCTGAAAAATCAATTTTTACACAAACTTGTCACGCAGATACAGCCTTTAGTCTAGCAGGTTATTCATATTTGGCCCTCCGTTGATTGATAAAAGTCAAGATAAAAGCAATGAGAATATTTTTTTTTCTTCCACTTTGTTAGATCACATTAGATTGTGTTAATATTTGTTGGAAATGAATAGAGGAGAGTCAGCATCATCTACCATGTGTCAAGCTCATTGTGCTTCTTTTTGCACTCCTGGTCCTGAATGGTTTGTTGTGTTTGTTACTTGTCCAGTAATGTATCCTCTCTTTTCTATCTTCAACATGTATAAGCCAGAAACAGACACCAGGATGAATTTTGCTATGAGTCTGATGTCAAGGGAAATATGTAGCCTCTCCTGCAGATATTATTATGTGCGTCTGGATATTTGTCTTTGCTTGCTTGTTTTTATGTCATGATTGTATTGGAGGTAAGTGGGGAAAAGTGATGCAGCGTGACATAACCACCACTGTTGACCTGTGAGTGCGCTCAAGTGTGGTCAGGGAGGCCAGCTGGGGGACAGGAGTGAGAACATGGCTGCAGGATTAATTTTATCCATGTAGAGAGCCTCTGAATCACCATGCCCAGGCTTAGACACTAACTCACACCAGGGCTTTTCCTGCCTCAAAATGAGGTAAAGGTGGTACCTCAACCGTGACCTACTGAACCTTAATTTATTACTTTAATAGGAAAGTGTATTTAAGCATGTGCTAAGTCCTCAGAAGATGTGCACGGCCCTGTTGGCTGGGTGTGAATAAAGGAAGCACCTGCTACGATTTAGATAACCTTATAGCTTTATAATGGAAAAAAAAAGAGATTTCATCAATAAATTGTATGAAAAAGCAATTTTCAACCTTGTGCAGATCTTCTTTACAGCATGATGCCTAAACACACTCTGAACTATCAGACATTACAATTCCATAACAAAAGCCCTGCAGTAAAGCTTACCTCTATGAAGCTCGTCATGTTCAGTTTCTGTTTACAATGTGTCACTGAGTTTACTTTCCTGCCGATGAGTCGCCCCAGCCCTAAACATTTTTGACAACAGACAACTAATAATGTTATCTTTCTGTTTTTTACCTCAAGGGGCTCGTAAATCTGATCTTCAGACGCTCAATTCGGATAAGGAAAAACTCTCCAAACTACTATCCTATTTCTTGCAAAAGCAGGATTGCTCTTGTCTTCCTGTTATGCCACTCTTGTTTTAGTGGTATATGCCAGTTCTAAGTTATAGGTCATTGTTGACTATTTGTATGTCTCTTCTGTTTTACAGGCTTGTGGCACTCATAAACAGCATGTCACTTGTGTTTCACTGCCAGATACCACTGTCACATAACAATGGGATGCCACTCTTGTTTTAGTGTCATATGCCAGTTGCTGGTGGTAGGCTGCTGTTATTCTAACGGCAGATACTAGCTACTAGTGAGTCCTGACATGCTGATTGTATGTGTGCCGCGTGCCAGTTGGACAGCACTGGTATGTCAATGTGACATGCCGCCAAGAAATGACCGCCATCAGGCACTTTCCAATCTGCGCGACTGACTGTCAGACTTGTCAAATTCACCACATCTTGTTAACAATGCGAACTGTGCTTTTAATGGTCGGCACTAATTAGCTCATGAATCATCTTGCTAAATGCTATATTATACGCCACCCTGGAGTGATTCCACTTACACTTATTGGCAGTGTTACCTTTAACGCCACACTCTTAAAATAATCGTTGCCAGCATGGTCATGTTTTTGTACAAGCAGCATAGTATTTATGGCAAGCAAGCCGTCTTGAAAAACTCTATGCAGGAAAAACCCTCTTGAAGTCTTGGAAGACCTACTTTATAAAACGGGGAGTATGAGGATTTAGGGGACAGTTAACACGCATCAGTTTTAGAGATGGATGAATCTGAGGGTTTGAAAATGAGAAAAATGTTATCTGGCACAATGTGTATAACTCATAGTGGCGTTCTGACATAAGCAGCCTCACCTTTAGGGACCCTGCTTAGCAGTTTTAGCACATATTAGTCTTGTGAGACAGCATAAAGTAGCTTTTGTTAAGTCCATGACATTTAGATTGCGCAGTGAAGGTGGATTATGTACCAGAATAGGAAGAAAATACCTTTTATTTTTACAACCAACAAAGATTGTAATAGTAAAAGAAACAGATGGTCAAACAAATATCTGCTTTATGTTTTTTGTATTCTAAAGGCTATAAAAAAGAAAATCTGACCCACATTCCCAAGTGATACACGGGCCCTGCTAACAGCTTTTGCTATGAGCAATGTAAGCATGATGAGCAGTGGCCAAGGAGCAGATGAATAACTCCGTCACCATCATCTCATCTGTTGATGACAAAGGAAGACAAACATCAACGCCTCCCGTTTCTATTATGCTTTTATGTTGAGATACTGTATAATCTGGTGGGATTATATCAATAATTGAATCTGATATTCATCTATAATAAATAATCAACTTTACAACAGGTACAGCTGGACTTTATTGGGATTACTACAGTAACTGTTCAAACATGGTCTCTGGTGTCAGATGAGCCTGCCCTCCTTGATCGTTCTCTGGCCGTCCACTGACTCCTGGTCCAGGGCTTTGGTCCGGTGTTCACAGATGGCTGGTGGTGGTCATTCAGTCTCTTGTCCAGGGTCCTTGCTGATTCACTGATGTAGTGTTTACCACTGCTGTTGCGTGTAGGTGTACCAGCAGTTCAGATGTGGTCAAAAGTGCAAAAGACAAAAACTAGAAAGTGAAGTTTTGAGTTAAGAACCATTAACCACAGATACTGGATGTGTTCCAGAGGTCAAGAATGAACCACCATGCTCAACTTCCTTGCATGTCTTTTTTGTCGCAAAATGATGTTTGAGAAAGAAAGTGAGAAAAGCACTTGCTGGAATAATAATGGAATAATAGTTTGAACAGGATTTCAGATCTATTGGATAACGTATCTAAGGGTGAGAGGTGCATAAGCAGATGTCCAACTCCCACAGCTCATGCACTATATTCAATCAATTTGAGGAAACATAACAAAGTCAGTCTTTCATTTAGGCCAAAAAGGCTCAACTTTGTCTACAGGATGAAGCTAACCACCTCAAGGAGAGGGTGAGGTTCTTTCTTTCTTTGATGACGCTGCAGAGTCATGGTTAGCTTAATGATTTACAATTGCATCATGCACGGTTTGTGTTCAGATATGCAAATCTTTAAAAATATTTTTGTTTGTCTTACAGAAACCAGACCACAGGAACAGTTCAGCATATAAACAACATAAGTAATACTGAAGGACTTGACAATTTTATGGTGTATTTTTCTTACCAATACCTGGATGTGTACAGTATCTGGTGTCTGACCCAGTGCACCCAGTGGCCAATACTTTTCTAGTCTTAGAACAAACCAGTCTCTCATTTTGGAAGCTGAATACTACTATCTTGAAATATCCCCAGACCCCACTTTGAGAACCACTGGACTATACTAAGCTAACCTAACTGTACCTAATATACAGACATCAGAGAGTGTGGGGTCTCGACCTTCGAACTCTTTGAAAAACAAATAAGTGTATTTCCCAAATTGTTGCACTGTTCCTTTAAGATCCTCATAACCACAAAAATAAATTGATTTGGTACTTGAAAGTTTGAAAGTCCTTTTACAAGCATACCGTACCTGCACCAGCATATATTTGGGAAACTGTACTTCCAAGCAGTGAATAAAGCAGCAGCGATTACAGTACTAAAATACCACCAGAGGGATCTCAGAATCTTGTGAACAAAACAGGACAAGTTAGCAACATCTCCCACACTCAAATTGCAACTTGTGCTATGTTGAGATTCACACCATGCGGGTGCTAATGATGATGGCGATCGCAGCTCGTAACCAGAGGAAAGTGCAGCTATTTTTAGAAGCAGCACTTTTTATTTAGAAGGAGAGGAGCGTGTCGTCGTTGGCAGCGTTGAGCTGCCTGTTCTTTTTCTCACTTCATTAATTTGTTCATTTATTTAGTTGACTACTCCTAATCTCATCCCTGTCTCACTCATTCATCATACTGGGTGCGTTTCCTCCCTCGGTTTCTCTTTGTGTCTCTCTGTCTCTCTCTGGTTGACCAGCAGTCCCAGATATTGCTTGTCTCCAGTGATGAAAGAATAACTTATACATCTGCAACTAGGTCCATGAATCAATCTGTGTATCTTGCCTCAGCCTGGAACTGTCCCTTAGTGGCTCACATGCTTGCAGCAATAGCAGCTTTTGGAAAATGCTGTGATATTGTTTATTTTGCAGACAAGGAGAAGGAGGCAAATAATCTACTGCTCTTAGTTTTCCCAAAGTGTTTATTTAAGACTCAGTTACCTTCAGCAACAGGAGCAGCATCCAAGCAAGTATTTATTTTGGTCTCCCATCTCTGCAGAATGGTAAACTTTGACCATAAGGTCAGCAGTTTAACACCGTAGATCTGAAGGAAGAATCTTGGCAGAGTAAAGTAAGTCTCTGTGTATGTTAAAATGCCAAAACATTTTTAGACACTGAATCAGGTCTATATGTTTTGTAGCATTTTCAAGGAATATTATATAATATACCAACCCTCATTTAAATAAAAAAGTGGATAACATTTCTGGTTACACTTTTTTGATAGTGTCTTTTTTTTCTACTAAAAAAGACATTTCTCAGCACTTGTTATTCCAGAGTTGTGTTGTTTTTCCATTACCAGTACCAGCTCAACTCGCCTTGCCTCGAATTTACTCGACTCAGTTTTGGTCCGCAGTCCCCTGTTATCCATTGCAGATAGTACCCAGAGATTGTACCCCTCAATGTTCCTGGTCATCATAGCAACGCCACACACAACTGCTGTGACGTAATGTTCAATGCAACACACACACCAGCGACCCACATACAGCTATCTCTTGATTTAAGCTAAAATGTTTGAACCTTCCTCAGAATGTAAAGACAGATAAGCGTTATGAAAACCTTCCAGCTGTGTTTTCCTCTGCCGTTGTTGCTGCAGCGGTCTCTGTGACTGTAGCGGTCTCTGTGACTGTAGCGGTCTCTGTGACTGTGGGAGCAGAGGGCTCTGTGAGCGGGCGGCTGGCCGGCCTGGCGAGCTCCTACGCAATACGATTGTAGTAAGTGGGTAGCTGTTTATTCCCACTGCCAGATTATTTGATTGACATACAAGAAGGGAGACCAGTTTAACTGAACTAGCTGGTACATGAAGATTAAATTTGAAGATGCTACATCCAGCTGAACTGCTGGTGGTGCTAGATGAAAAGTCATTAGGATTCATCGTCCATAATAAGTTTACGTTTTTATTACCTCATCCTGATATTCTAAAATACATATTCATGTTGGGATGTGGATATGACTACATTTATAGCTGGAGCAGTTCTATATAATAGTGTTGCCTCATATGAACAACATTATGTCTCTGTTAGCCACATAAAGCCTGACTCCTGTCACTAAACTCCTTTTCTCATTAGAAGACTATTATATTATATAAGTCATTTGGAACCAATGGCATAACATTAAATTAGCCTTACTTCGGTTTTGGATAGAGCAATTTCTATCTCCCACAGACTGAGTAATGGAAAAATGTCCTTAATATCAGTATTCACATTCTACAGTTTGTGTTTATCGCTGTAGAGTTCAAAGGTTGTTTAGCGGTACTACTATTAAGTTATGTGTTGTCTTTTGGCTATCTTTTGGGAAACATCCGTCTGGACCATTTTAAGAACCATGTTTCTGTGTCTCTGTCCAGACTCTCAAAATACATCAGCCTCCGTTTATTATTACAGAAATCCATAAATCATTCAGTGGATTTTGGTAACTCGGTGCCCTCATTGGCTGTTTTTAGAAGTCTGAGCTATTTCAGATCCAGCACTTACACAGCTTGTATTAAAATTAAATAATTCAAGGGAAGGAGGGATGAGCGAAAAAGGAAAATGGATTGAAGAAATAACTTTTTATGCACCACTTCTTTTTCATGATGTTGATGGGTCTCGCTTTATCACTTTCTTTCACTGTAATTACAGTTTTTGTAGATTTTCGTTTCCTAAGTTTGCATTTTGGTATTTTTACTTTCTTCTTGACTAATGTTTACTTTAGTGACAATCACATTTTTGTGAATATTTGTTCCTCACAGTTGGATAAATGTGTCTTATTTTAAAAGTTAATAAAATTACTGCATACCAGTAAGGGTAATATATTAGACAACACTGTAATGCAGTCAGGTTTAGGCCTCATTTCTTATTAGACAAGCCAGCATCTGCATACACTCTAATATTTAGAGAAATGATCAAATTATCAGTATAAAATACTGAAGTGTTTTAGATGATGGTACTTAATCAATAGGTTTTGCCTGATGCTCTTATCTTGGTCCTCATCAGTTACACAGCCTCTACTCTACCTCTTAATTATATCAAACACAGGCGAACCTGCTCTATGTAATTAGACCTTTGCTGAGAGGCACAGAGGTCTTTCTCAAGCCTCCAGTATAATTGCATCAGATATTCACTCCTTAACAAGATTTTGCTAACCTTCTATTGACATTTAGACTATAAAGTCTCCTCCCGTCTGAAAGTTCTGATCGGTGGACAGCCTCCCTGTTAAACGTCCTCAACCTGTCACTGCAATATCAATGAACCTTTTGCATATATTCAGCAGCCATGTTATCAGTGTCAGGAATCGTCGAAAAAAAGTAAGCCTTTGATGATTTCCATGACATCATCATATCATAGATTCTGAGTCTGTCTGTCACTTGTTTTCATCAGTTTGATAGAAGAAGAAAGGAGAAGAAAGGATTGCCATGGTTTGATTTTTATACAGAAAGATCTTTTCAAGAGCAGCTGGTCACAACGACCGGTTACACCAAGCCTGTCTTCTAAAAATTAACTAATTTGCAACAACAAATACATGTTGAAAGAAGTGTAATATAGCCCAAATAATGTTTGTTTTTTTTTTTCATCAAATAATGAGGAAAAAGTTTTGATGCAGTACAATGTCGCTAAATGTTCATGGTGAACGTGTCTGCAAAACATTCACCTTAACACATTTCCCTAGGTACATCTGCTCATGGCAACGTAAGAATGGTTGATGATGATCAATGTTTTTATGGTTATGCATAGGTAAGTCATAGTACTTGGTTAAGATTAGGGAAAGGTCTATATTTAACTGCAAAAAAAAGACAATTCATTGAGAACACAATCTCACCATAAGGTCCATTTGTTAGCTGTTCTTTGAGTTTTTGATCATATCATATGATCCTTATTAGCACATTATGTTGAGATTGTTTTGTCAACTGTTGTTAAGAAGGTCAGAAATTAACTTTGTACTACAGCTTTCAAGGAAACAAGGAGGAAATGCTCTTAAATCAAATTTGAGCATCTACAACATTACAATGCTGCTTATACTTCAGTTGTAACAAATCAGTATTATATATAGACCTATAACACTGATAATACTGAAATTCAATTTTGAATGCAGGACTTTTACACTGTGGTATTTCTACTTTTACTTAAGTAAAGCATCTGAATACTTCTTCCACCACTGGTTTTCCGCTAACCTTAACTGAAGTTTTTGATTATGGTTAGAATCCCGGTTTATAATCATCTATAAACTAATAATTTCTGATTAAATTTCATTTGTATATAGAGACACAAACTAACCATACAGAAAAGTGAAATCCTACACCATCACTGGAAACGACATCTTCAAAAATTATCATAAGGCTGAAATCTTTCTGTCAATCTCAACGAAAATTGAACATAATAAGCTTTACAAATGGCATATTTATTGCACGGCTATTGCAATGGATTGCATTACATTGTACAGGTGTTCAGCAGTAGCCATAACAAGCTCCCATTTGCTGTAACACAAGTTGGGTCCGTGCACAGATGGCATATAAATAGCCAGATGTTGAGTGGTACCAGAGTAAGACCTTTTCAGTTTCTGTTTGTGTGTAAGCAGCAGAACTTATCAGTTGAGAGACCATGCGGTAGTGTAGTTCTGCATTAGTCTTATCTATGGCTATGATCTGCAAAGAGGTTTGTAGAAGTTTTAACAAAAAGGACTTAAAGGTCAGCAGCACTGTTGTATTATAAATGTTGAGATTAACCTTGGGATTTATTCATTTATCATCATTCTTTCATCACCCAGCTGAAGGCAACTGGAATTTTAACCAGTTCAGTTCCAGTTTGGTAGCTGTCAACCGTTCAATTAACTGAGTAGCCTCACATGACCCAAAGTTGATCTTACTTAGTCTGAATTGACTGTTGCATTCATTTTGCTACTTTTCTCCCATTATGTAAATGGTTGGTCTAAACACCCAGGGAAGAGGTAGATCACATACATTTGGACTCAGTAACGCCCAACTGTGTGTTTTTTAAATTGCCAATCGTCAAGATTACACTCCTGATTGATTTGCAACATCTGTGGCTACGGGTGGTAACAGCAAGTACAATTTAATACAAGCAGCGTTTACATCTGAAATAACTTAAAACCACTCTGATACAGTTGTAACACTGGCTTAAATGCCGAATTGTTGACTGTGAATACCTAACATAGTGAGGCAGTTTGAATCCAGAGCGGGAGTGGCAGACCCCACCACTAACAAGGAAAAATACTAAGTAAAGAAGTATTAAATGGGTACTGCTGAGAAAATGCTGACCATAATAAAATACATTTATAGTATCAAACACTTGTCTTAACGATTTTAACTTTATCTTCTCTGTCCAAACTATTTTATTCTAGTGTCTCTATTTGATACAAGCGTAACATTACGGTGGCTACAGGGGTCAGCTGAAGGTGTAGTGGGATCTTACACATCCCAGTTTTAGTTCCAAAAACTTAGGCCAAGTATTTCTCACCAAGAAGAGAACTTGCTGCAAGTTACATGAATGTGTCATATCTATGATCTGGAAATGTTCTGTAATGCACAGGGCTGAGCACTGCTGTGTGCCTTTGTCTGAAGGTCTTATTAACCCAGAGACATTTATTACACCTCTGGCTGTCTCTTGATGACCTGCTTGATGACCTGTAGAGCTACTTTACTTCACGTATCTATCATAGAGATAATTGATGGCCCCTAGCATTCATTATTTTTTCCATATTAAATTCTCATTAAATCCTCAAACTACATTTATCAGTTATGTAAATTATGTTTTATTACATTTTATTACCTATTAACATAAAACCATAGTAATTCTATCTCTTTAGTTTTTGTGTCTTGGCAAAATCTCTTGTAAAGGGAGTAATGTGTTTGAGCAGCTACAGCGGGGTAGTCTGGGATAAACAGAAACAGGCATCATTTTAGAGAAGTGCGGTACAAACACACTGCAACAGTTAGAATGTGTAGTAGCCCATTTTCTGGGGGAAAAAGATACATTTAGCAATTTTGCACTTTATCTGTCCTCACAAATCAAAACAGATTTTTTCTACTGAGTGGTCATCCCAAACCAGTCGTTTGTTCTTCAAGCAAGTCCTTTTTGTGCTCTTTACTTTTTTTGATACATAAGAACAGCACTCATAACAGCTTGTAAAAATATCACCAACCCTCGTAAAGGCTGTGCCACATTTAGAAGAGAAGATGTGGCTAATGGAAAGTAAAATGAAAGATTGTGGTGATTGGGCTGGCAGTGCTAATGAAGGAAATGCTGAGATGGAAGAGGACGGGGGGGGTTATAGGTTCAGGGAGATAAATGAATGAGGCAGAGTGGGAAGAAGGAATTAACTTTGACTTGTGAAGATAGATACGACAAGCAAGTCGAACAACGCTTAATGAGTGGGAATGATAGAGTTGAAAAGTGACAGAGTGAGAAATGGAGATGGAGGGTGGTCGGTGGACAGGTACGGAGGAAGAGTTTCACTGGCTGAGTGACCTAAGAGAGGAGGAAGAGAAGAAGGGTTGATGGAGCCCAGACTGATGGAGCAAGTGCGTTTGGGTACCTGTACTTTAGTTGGGTGATTGATGGCGGACAGGTTAGAGATGTAATGCAGTTCAGAGTGATTTAATTTAGAGGCTAGGATCTTAGATTGAGTAGCATAGGCTAATTCTGTTTGACCTTCTTCAGGCTGCTAGAGGGATTTCACATTATTTCTTCATTAATCTCATTGAGTAAAATCACATCAGATGGATTAAGTTACTCAACTGGTTTGAGAGCTGTCATTCTATACTGTGATTAAGATAATGTTGATTGTGATCCCAGCTAGTTGTTCCATTAGTTTGACCAAAGTAAAAAAAAAAAAAAAAAATATATATATATATATATATATATATATATATATATATAGGCAATGCCACTTTCTACTTTGTTTTACACATACAGGGTGTGATACAATTATCTATTGTCACTAAATGTGAACTACAATGAATTCAAAATAAACGTTGAATGGTTGATGAAAGAAGAGTAATTTCCTACCCTATTTTTATCCATATGACTTTATAATTTCTTAACAAATCAATTTGTTTTAGTGTAAGTGGAAGAAATTGTTGGATGTGTAACATTAAATGTCAATACTCATATCACTAGTATTATTTTGTGGCAGGCACCAGGGGTGTAGTTTGTTTGTTTGTTTTGTTTTGTGTGTTGTTTAATGCCCCCCTCGGATGGAGCAGTGACTCTTTAAAAAAAGTACTAATGGGCCATTCTGACTCCCTCCCAGACAGTACAGGCTTAGACGCTGCACATGCCCGGTCTGAAATCATGCAGTGATGAGAGTAACAGGTTTTCCTTTTATAAGATCTATGTTATCCTCAGCTTTAGTCACGCATGCGGCTGATCAGCATTGTTTGTGTGCTGGCTCGCAGTCTCGCATTTGAAATTAAGTGCATTCATCTCCAGTGTGGTGAGCAGGGTGGTAATTAAAATGTATTAAAATAGAACAGTGCTGTCATTACTTCAACTGCAGTGAAGCATTGCTGAAAGATCACAACCGAGACAAGAGCTCTGGCTGAACCTGGTCGTCTACTTTACCTCTGGTTTTGGATGACATCCACAAAGAAATACACACAAATAATGATTCATTGCCTTATTACAAACTGTGCATATTCTGCCTTATCAAACCTACTCAAGTTCATTATGTATTCTTACACAAACACCACTAACCCCTTAAGTAGTATTTTTCCCACTAATGAGTGCTTTGTTTACAAAAGAAGGTAAAAAATCTCTCTGGATCTGAGTTTATGTGAGTAAGGAGGATGCTAGAGCAAGTTTTTAATGAGACGTCTTTGCTTTCACTACTCCTAGTTGAAACCCACGACTTACAGCCCACCAGCGCTAGCCAAAGCAAGCAGTAGGAACAACTAAGATGCTAAGGACAGTGCCGGGCGCGATTACCTGAGAAGTCTCCTGGGTGACATTCACTCCAATATAACAGCAATGAAGAAGTCTTGTTGTTGTTTTTTTGGAAATAAAAATGATATAGAAGACTTCCTAACCACAGATGACAGAAGAGTTGGTCAACTTGAATCCAACTCCAGCATAAATTCTCAGATTGAGAGGCTGCAAACCCGGCTGGATGATCTGAAAAAACAGATGTCACATTCTCTTTACAATGATTAAACAGTCCCACCAGAATTTTGCGATGTCATGATCGCAACTATTAACACAAATTCCATGACCCATAATCGCAACTTTTTTTGCAAATTTGACCTGTCTTCGCCGTTTCCCGCAAAACAACGTCATGCGTCAGCTCGTCACTTCCTTGTTTACAAGACCCAGCGGACGTGTGATACGTCTCACATTTGGCAAAAATGACAAAGGACTGTGAAAAACAGTATCAGGATCTTCTTTACCAAATCATCTGTTGACAAACACTTTGCCACCACAAAACATATGTGGAGAGTGGCAGAAACACACAGGAATCAAATCGCTGTGACGCAGACTGCTGCATCCGGTTCGATTGCAAGCGCTGAAAGAATCAAGGTAGGTTGGTTTCAATATGCAGGGTTAGGGTTAGGCTCGCAAATCCCGGGAGGAACTGTTTAGTGATTCAACTTTTATTCTTAAGTTTAAAAATCCACATACCTGTGTAGTTTTCACTTATTCCCACAATTTTACTGCAAAATAAAAAAAACTGCCCCAAAACATCTCAACGTTCATCTAAATTTTTTTAGAAAAGCTGCTGCTTCATCATCTGCGCAATCCTGTAGGGACTGGTTAAAATAAAATACACTCGGGAGTAAGTCCAAATTCAAGGAGGTATGAGGTATTACTTTGATAACGTGAAGGATATAAAGGACTGGAATGGCCAATCCTAGAAAATAGGTTACACCTCTGGATTAAGCTGGGCTTACACGGTACGATTTCAGCCTGTTTCTGACCCGAGTTTTGAGCTGCACGCCTCATTTTAGAGTCGGACTGAATTACCGCTTCGTCGGGCGTTGTTTGCCGTGCAGTGTACGGTGGTAGCGAGGATTCCGCAGCTGCTCCCGAACGGCCATCGGACTTTCTGGTCAGCCGTCGTCAGGCTCTCACAAAGTTGAAGCAGAACCACTGAGTGGATTCCCCATGACCAGCGCCTTTTTTTTCTCACAGCGCCTGAGTAAAGTGGTGAATGGCGTCTAAAAAGTGCCCTTGCAACACAACGCTCGCTATCAAGTTAACGATCTGTACAGTAAAACGTAGCTAGTTTACTCCCAATTCTCTCTGCAAAATTAACATGCCATGCTGTCCACATCTTCCCAACGCCCTGGTCGATAGTTACACCACCACTACTTTTTTTGATGTTTCAGCACTCAGCCAGATCAAGGCAGCATGTTTCTACCCTGTTAGCATTATTGCTAACAAACAAACTTCTGCCTCCCTCGGAGCATTCAAAGAAATATTTATTGAGCACTCAGGTCGTGGCTGGCCATCAAACCGTACAGTGTGAGCACCTACATCGTGAGCTTTGGCTTTACGTCAGAGACAATTTACTCTTACAGTGTGAGCTGGAATAAAACAACAAGATTTCTAAAGTCGTGCAGTGTATGCCCAGCTTTAGTATACTCTTTGTCTGTTATAAAAAATTACCATAGGTGTAGCTCTCCTTGAAGATAAGGTGTACTCTAAAACGTTTGTCTATTTGTCTAAATATCTTTCTCTCCTTTTTGTAACCACAAGAGGATGTTTTGGAGGGTTGGTTGTGGGTTTGTTTTGTTGTATACTTGTTATCTGCTAAATACCAATAAAAAACGAATATATTAAAAAAAATTCAGAATGATTATCTCCTCAGACGCAAAGATATTGATTGATTTTCACTAAAACAGACAACTAATGGTCAGGTCATACCAGTATTTATTAAAAGTGAAATTTTGAACAAAAATGAATTTATTCAAAAGCAATTGACTGATTTGAGGATTTAAACATGTGAAATTATACTTTTGACAAAGTGCAAACATTTTTGCAGTGCTGACCTTTAATAGAATGAACAGAACTGGAGAGTCCAAAATTCAGTGATGAGATGTAGTATCTTTTTTTTGTTGCTTAAATAACATCTAATTTATTGTCCAGCAAGCATCGGGTTAGTGGGTTAGGTTCAACAATTAGTGTTACATAAATTGCCCATGCTACATTTTCCCTCCTAGACTTGCCAAACGATAAATAGACAGTTAAAGACTTACTAAGTGCCACAGATGTAACTGCCACATAAGAGTACTGCACCCCACACCCCACTGTCACCTTATCTACTCAGGAAACAAAAAAGCAGCAGCAGAAGATTGTGTGTAGGTGTGCAGGCAGGGCTTTTTTGAAAACGACATTCCTTTAGCAGCGTCCCTTTGGTTCTTGCCTGGGAAATCCTCTTCTAGTCACTGCTGCATGTGCGTCATCAGGAGCAATTTTTTTTTACAGCTTTCAACTTCCCACATGATGGCAAGCTTGAAGCACAAAGAGGAGGCGGAATGGGAAACAGAGGTGCTTCCCCTGCCTTCTTCAAGACAGCTTGTAGTCAAATAAAAACATGTCTATCATAGTTTGAACAGCAACTTTTTACTCTAAAATATAAAGTGACTTTGGTGGCTTGAAGTTTGTTGTGTGACACTTCAAGTATATTAAGGTAAAACCTTCCTCCAGATTCATAGTCATGAAGACCCATTCTTTTTGACCAATTTTTGAGTTTTTTTCTTGCTTGTTTTACGCTCTGACATTGTCTCACATTTTACATTACATTTT